>NC_044335.1:17208533-17951732 GCF_007399415.2 Gopherus evgoodei | reverse complement strand
TTAACCTTATGTTTCTGTCTCAAAGTCACTGCTGCATTTATTTATTTATTTATTTATTTATTTTCCTGTTTCCATAAATTAAATACGCTCAGATACTTTTTTCTGTTCCAGGGCCCAGCCTCCTATTCCCACACTATTACAATCACAATGCTTCCCTCTGCTTCTTCGGCCTGGGAGCTAAAAATCCCCAAGCTGCGCCCCGACCCTGTGGCTGAACTGGAAAGTTGGTAGCTTGAAAGTTGCTAGTTTGCCAACTTTGTCTCCTGTGTTCACCTCAAAGTGAATTTCATTTCCCTTTTAGTAAATGCTGAGGCAGGAAAAGTCACGCAATCGAGGCAATGCTATCTGAGTCAATATTTAAACTACTATTTAATGTGGCTAGCTTTTTTGTTGATGCTGCTGATGAACTACCCAGCTTCAAAGACGTTTCCTGATTTAGATGCTAACATGGGGAGCAGTGCTGTGACTGTGTCCTTACAAAGCTATTACCGTTGCTAAACAGATGTTACCTGTGTCCAAAAAACTCGAAGTGCTAATAAAAATGCTTTCATTCTGGAATGTTTAGGTCACTTCTAGAGGATTCTTATAAGATGTTCTGTTAAGTTTTGGGAGAGAGTTACATTTCATAGGGTCAGCTACGCTGTAGGGACTGAATGGTTCACAGGGAAAGGAATATGATCTAGTCACTAGAGCCAGGATTTGGGATTCAGGAGACCTGGATGTGTTCCAGGTTCTGCCACTGACTCACTGACACTCTCTGTGCTTGCAAATTTGGTGCCCTTTTTTCCACACTGGTGCAGCTGTCGGAATGGTGAATAGTGCTAGTGTAGCCATGCCCAGGTGTTTTACTGCTATGTCATGAACGTATGTACACTGCTGCTACCACTGGTATCAAGCAGATGACAACTGTCAGAATTCACTGAACAGATTGTGTCAGCATGTTCTGTCTATGGGGCTTCCATCAATTATCTCTACAGTTATCGGGTACTTCAACTCCATCCTGGCTTCCCTATTAGTCAGTGACATATGTTTTCATCTTAACCAACAGAGGAACATAATCAATTAATGTATTTAAGTACAGAAGGCCTGAGTTGTCCTTTCATGCAAGAAGCGTAGATAGGCTGGTGATTTTTGAGCTGAGATCCGGGCTTTTTACTGACTGGTAATTTTAGTGTTGTTTGTCTTGGACATGGGCTCTGTACACAAGTCTGCTTATTGGAGGTCTTCTTAATCCTAACTGCTCATTGAGTCACAGCACCCCAAGTAGCATATAGACCCAGAAGAGAACAGACAAAAGAACTTCTAGTAAATCACCCCAAATATGCAGGAGGCAATGACTGAGGCCCAGTAATCCCATTACTGCTCAGCAAAAGCACTTAAGCATATGCTTAACATATGCTTAACATATGCTTAACTCAAATAGTGAGTAGTCCTATTGTCTTCCACAGGTACTTAAAACTAAAACACACGCTTAAGTGCTTTGCTGAATTGGGATATAATAAGAAAAGTAAGAGGTCTTTTTGATAAGTTTCTTTTCAAAATAAGTTTTTACATCTTCAGAACATTGGGGGATCATTTTTCTTTTTTTCTTTTTCTTATACTTTCTGAAAAGATTTTCATTAGTCTTTGTACAGAACTTTAATTTTGGTAGGGTGAAGGTTTTTTTAATTCCTATTTCTCCTAGCAATCATATTCCTTTATTGTAATGTCCTTCTGTGCTCTTAAAACAGTGCATTTACTTTAGAGTCCCCATGATGCTTGCTTAGACTGGAAATTTTACAACTTGCCAGCATGGAAGGAATTTTCAATCTTTAAAGGGACACAGTGTTTTCTGTTTCTTGTTTCCCCTTTGTTTATTTCAAACATGAAAATTTTGTAGCTTAACACAGTTGCTGTTCAATTTTAAAAGACAATTTGTTGCCACATGTTTTCCAACAAGATTGACAAGACAGGCCTGAAAGAAAATGCAACTGGCCACTTGTGCAAAACATCCACCATGTCAGGGATTATCACTGGGTCAAAGTATTAGATGCCATGAAATTCCCTGGGTTTATAAAGATGCAATTATTTACATTAGATTGTAAGCTGTTTGGAGCTGTCTTTTTGTTATACATTTCTACAGTGCCTACCATAATGGCACAATGGAGTTAAGGGCCCTAGGTCTACCATAAATGAATGATAAATAATAGTAATAATCCATTGCATGTCCTATGTCCTTACTGACCCTAGTCCACGACCAGGGTCAAGTTCTACTGTTGTAGAATGTTTGCAGTAAGGGGTCTGATCCAGCAAAATATTGCAGTCAATGGAAGCCTCCCACAGATTTCAATGAGGTTTGGATTGCATCAGATGCTGAGGAATAAGCATTAGGTGATATCTGGGGAACTTGTTGTGTTTATCCAGAGTGGACTCATCCTTTAGACTAAGAAGGAGTAGGTATGTCAAGAGACAACCAGAGCCCATAAGCTGTCTACTTGCCTCTCTCTGCTTCTTTCTCTCTGTTTAACAGACTTGGATTATCTGGGAGAAGTCTGTTCAGCAGAATCAGAGTGATTCCTTGAAGGTCTTTCCAAAAGCACACTATTCTGTGTATTGCCTGCTGTTCTAGGGACCAATCTAAAGTCCATAGAAGACAATGGGATTCTTTCCATTGACTTCAGTGGACTTTGGATCAGGCCCCTATCCTGACTGAGCAAAATTCACCACTTGGGTTTAGTTTGGTGGTGGTTGGGGATGAGGGTAGATGTTCACCACATTACCAATCTGTCATGACTCGTAATCTGTTCACGCATTGCATATGTGATTATATGAAGCAATCCCCTACAGTTTATTTATGTATTTATTTATTTATTGTGGTGCCAAATAACACCAGCCTCACATGCTTGATTTATGAAAATGTTTACACAGCTTTTCAGTGGAATTTACTGCACCACAGTTTTGCAGTTTATTGAATCTCTTTGCGGTTGAAAGTATCCAGACAAGCAAAGAAAGTGTAGAGACGCATGATTATAGGAGCAATATAACTGTGCATTCCTTTGCAATGGAGATCAGGGGAGGGGGAGAGAGAGAGTTTCTCCCCCTGTGTCATGATTGGTGCTTTTGTGTGTGTGTGTGGCTGTGTCAGAAAAGCAGCTAAATAGTGTCTACCTGTATTTACTATATAAGATGGCTTTGTAGATTCTCATTGTGATATAGGTCAAGGAAGTCTTCATCTTGGACACTGTTGACTTAACATGCATTTGCCTAAAGCCAGCCTATGTGACAATGCCACTCATTCTTGAATTGAGGTGCACAGTACTTACACATTGGACCAGCAGATTCTTGACAGATCTTCAAGGGTCCATAATCCAGTGGGAACAACTCCACAGATGATGTTTAATAGTGCCAGGTCCCTGATTAGGGATTACTTCCTTAGCAGTTTTCAGCAGCACCAATCAAACCCTTACAGACTATAAGTACTTCCTGGTATCATCTGCTGTTAGATACCTTTTAACAAAGACATATTTGATGGTTCTAGCCAGATGAGGCTGCACTCTGATTGTAATATAAGAGAAATGGGGCTAGAATCTGACCTGGCACACTGATATAGATCAAGAGTAAACCCACTGAAGTTAATGGAATTACACCAAAAGTAAGATGAGAATCCAGCCAGAGGCTTTTGTCTGGTGAATGGCCGCAAATGTTTATAAATTATGAGCCATGTTACCATAGCATACCGTACAGATAAGTAGCATATCTCAGTCAAAGAAAGTTATCATTTGGGCAGTGGCCCCCTGTCATAACAGATAAGGTAAGATGTTTATGAACAGAAGTACTTCATCTCTCTTTTGCCTGTAAAGGGTTAACAAGATCAGTGAGCCTGGCTGTCACCTGACCAGAGGACCAATCAGGGGACAAGATACTTTCAAATCTTGAGGGAGGGAAGTTTTTGTGTGGCTGTTAGTTTTTGGTTGTTTGTTCTCTCTGGGTTCTGAGAGTGACTATACTGCAACCAGCTTTCTCTCCAATCTCTCTGATACAGGCTCTTATATGTCCAGAATAGTAAGTACTAGGGTAGATAAAGCTAGTTAGCTTATGTTTGTTTTTCTTTATTTGCAAATGTGTATTTGGCTGGGAGGAGTTCAATGTGTATTTGGCTGGAAGGAGTTCAAATTTGTATTTTGCTAAAGGATTTTAATTTGTACTTGTATACTTAGGCTGGGAGGGTATTCCAGTGTCTATAGCTGAAAGACCGCTGTAGACATATTCCATCTTAATTTACAAAGATAATTTTTACTGTTTTTTTCCTTCTTTAATTAAAAGCTTTTCTTGTTTAAGAACCTGATTGTTTTCTTATTCTGTGAGACCCTGGGGACTGGGTCTGGATCCACCAGAGAACTGATGGGAGGAAAGAGGGAGGGGGAGAGAAAGGTATTTTCTCTCTGTGTTAGGATTACTTTCCTCTCAGGGAGAGTCTGGGAGGGGGAGAGAGAAGGAGGAGGAAGGTGGATTTTCCTCTCTGTTTCAAGATTCAAGGAGTTGAATCACAGTGATCTTCCAGGATAACCCAGGGAGGGGGAAGCCTGGGAGAGGCAAAGGGGGGAAAGGGTTTACTTTCTTGTATTAAGATCCAGAGGGTCCTGGGTCTTGGGGGTCCCCGGGCAAGGGGTTTGGGGGGGACCGGAGTGTACCAGGCACTGGAATTCCTGGTTGGTGGGCAGCGCTAGAAGTACTAAGCTGGTAATTGAGCTTAGAGGAATTCATGCTGGTACCCCATCTTTTGGATGCTAGGTTCAGAGTGGGGAATTATACCATGACACACCTTTTTTAAAATTTCTGTTGGGCTTAGGTACAGCAACATTTGTAGTATGTCAAAATTCAAGATAAGCAGCGAGAGAGCCACCATCTAGGTGCTTCACTAGCTAGGCAGAGTGAGATCTCCAACTGAATTCACCTTGCTCAGTTGGGTTTAAAGCATCACCATACCAACTGTAACCTAGTTTTTTGGCCTTTCAGTTCCTCGTTATTTATTTGTTTTCCTTTTTACCCCAGGAGAAATTGTGTTGCCATCATTTTGTTTTATACTGATTCTGCTGAATTTGGTTTCATTTCCATAATACACACTGTATGGTTCCCCTTGTTGGTCTCATCTGGTGATATTATTTCTAACTTAAATATTCTGGCTAATTTCACCTTCTTTCTTTTCTTCAAAGTCTTCCTGTTGGCATCTGACCATATGGCACATGTTGCCTGAATAGCAAATACTTTTTAAAATTAAACTTGTTTTTAGATTGAATTGATCAGAAAAGCTTCTAAATTATGTAACGTTTAAAATATTTTTTTTTTTGTATTGGGGCCTGGCATGGCAAGGCATTATATATTTTAAGAAGCATGAACAAGCTACATTGATCCTTAACGAAAACCTCAACTGACTGACAGCTTGTGTACAAGGTTTCTTCCTAGTGAGACTTGAAACAGATGAGATGTTAAAACCAGGGTTGGTAACAGAAGCCCTTGTGCAACTTTAATAATGATATTACTGACCTAATGGAGCAGGCATAATTATACCATCTTCCATGCACTTTGGTATAACAGGCACCCCAATACAGTGCACATCACTTAAAAGAAATAGGAAATGAAAATAGATTTCTCATATATATGGCCAAATTCAGTAACCAAATGTGGTCTAAATCTAGAATAACACTTTTGAAGTTAGTGGATTTATACCCATGTAAGTGAGAAAAGAATTCTGCCCAGTTTCTGATCTTCGTTACATTGGTGTAAATTCAGAGTAATTCCACTGAAGATAATGGAGTTACTCCAGATTTTCACCAGTATAACAGAGATCAGAATCTGGCCCACATATAGTTGACATGAATCTTCTCAAATTTACCCCTGCGTAATTCACGCCAATTCATTGACTTCAGTGGAGTCACTCCTGATTTATTCCCTGGTAAGCAGCTCATAATCAGGCCCTTCTCAGGACTTGGTGTCCTACAAATGAATTCTCTGCAACCAAGATAAATTGTGTTAGTTTTCAATGAGCTTTGTAGAAATCATGTCTCAAGTTCTCACTCTCCAGGAACCATAGCTGACAACAGAGCATTTGCATTTCCTTTTTCAGCTTCAGCATAAACAATTCTTTACAAAGAAAAAGTTTTCGAGTTCCTAGACTGCAAAATGAATTTGAACAAAACCATAGAGCAAAAAACCAGACTTGCTGGTTAGGACTGGGTAAAAAAAATAAAAATAGCTTCCACCTTTCACATGAGGACATAAAACACTTAATTAATTTAAACTCGCAACACTTCTGCGAAGGAGATAAGTGTTATCATGCCTATTTTAAAGATGGGGGAACTAAGGCACAGAGAGATGAAGTGACTTGTCCAAGGCCCCACAATAAGTCAGAAGTAGAATTCTTGAGTAGTGACCCTCATCCCCTCCTTAACCACAGATCCCACTCAAAGAGGATCTGTTGCCAAGAGCTTTGCATTGTGGCCACCTCATGTTCAACTCAGTTGGTTGTAGTACTTATTAGACAGGTTCCAGGCTGCTACTGTATTTTAACTATCCTGATGTTCAGACTTTTTCCTGAGCATGATAATGACACGGTGATTAAAACACTGACTGCTGCTTGGCACCCAAACTATGCTAGCGCTGCCAGCTGGTGCTACCACCGGTGCATTAGGGGGAAAAGTCCTAGGCCTGGTCTACACTACGCGTTTATACCGATTTTAGCAGAGTTAAACCGATTAACGCTGCACCCGTCCACACTACGAGGCCCTTTATATCGATATAAAGGCTCTTTAAACCGATTTCTGTACCTCCTCCCCCGATGAGAAGAGTAGCGCTGAAATCGGTATTACATATCAGATTAGTGGTAGTGTGGCCGCAAATCGACGGTATTGGCCTCCGGGCGGTATCCCACAGTGCAGCACTGTGACCTCTCTGGACAGCAATCTGAACTCGGATGCACTGGCCAGGTAGACAGGAAAAGCCTCGCAAACTTTGAATTTCATTTCCCGTTTGGCCAGCGTGGAGAGTCTCATCAGCACAGGTAACAATGCAGTCTCCTGAGAATCGAAAAAGAGCTCCAGCATGGACCGCATGGGAGGTATTGGATCGGATCGCTATATGGGGAGAGGATTCTGTGCTAACAGAACTCCGTTCCAAAAGACGAAATGAAAAAACATTTGAAAAAGTTTCCAAGGCCATGATGGAGAAAGGCCACACCAGGGACTCAGTGTAGTGCAGATGGAAAGTGAAGGAGCTCAGACAAGCCTACCAGAAAACCAAAGAATGCAAACGGAAGGTCTGGGGCAGGGCCGAAAACATGCCGCTTCTTCACTGAGTTTGCATACAATTCTAGGGGGGTCCGCCACCACTACCCCACCCCTGTCCGTGGATTCCGAGGTGGGAGTGGTATTCTCAGCCATGGCTGAGGATTCTGCGGACGGGGAAGATGAGGAAGAAGAGGAGGATGAGCTTGCAGAGAGCACACAGCACTCCGTTCTCCCCAACAGCCAGGAGCTGTTTTCTCACCAGATGGAATTACCCTCCCAGCCCTCCCAAGCCTCTAGCCCAGACAACAAGCCATGGAAGCGACCTCTGGTGAGTGTACCTTAGTAATATAAAACATGGTTTAAAAGCAACCGTTTTTTAATGATTGATTTGCCCTGAGTACTTGGGATGCATTCACAGCCAGTAGAGTTATTGGAAAAGTTTGTTAACATGTCTGGGGATGGAGTGGAAATCCTCCAGGGACATCTCCATGAAAGCTCTCCTGGAGGTACTACCAAAAGCCTTGCAGAAGGTTTCTGGGCAAGGCAGCCTTATTCCGTCCACCATAGTAGGACATTTGACCACGCCATGCATGTAGCAAGTAATCTGGTATCATTGCATGACAAAGCCTAGCTGCGTATGGTCCCGGTGATGCTGGCATTCAAGCAACATCCGTTCTTTATCTCGCTGTGTTATCCTCAGGAGAGTGATATCGTTCATGGGTAACCTGGTTGAAATTCAGGAATTTAATTAAGGGGACAGAGATGGCCATTCCTACTGGGTTGTTTGCCTGTTGCTTAAAAGCAAGATCCTTCCTTGCAGGTGGCCAAGTGGGGGGACGGGGGGGGGGGTAATGGTACTGAGCTTTTTTCGCGTTTGGCTAGCATGGGGATCTTCCCTGCTACCAGCCACGCGGTGGTTGGGTGGGCAGGGGGGTGATTAGCAGTAATCTTCCATGATACCAGCCATGGCGGTGGGGGGAGGGGTAAACGATCATCACAGAGAATTGGATGGGGGGGGTCCTGCTGCTGCATGTTAACAGGAAAGAAGTAGCACTGAACGGGATTTGCTGGTATTTGGGAAAGGAGGGCACTTTGTATATGAAGGCTGCAGAAGCCGAAAGACAATGGCTTACCATGGCCGCATGCAAGCTGAAATTCTGCTGCCCGGACCTGCGTCTCTGAGATCTCTAACACCAGAGCCGCAGGCACTCAATATTAAGATGCAAAATGCGACCTTGTAGTGAAATCACATGTGCTATGTAAGGTGAATGTGTTGTTCACTGTGAAAGAGTAACCATTGTTCTGTAAAATGTATCTTTTTAAATACTTCTCTCCCTTTTTACCTGCCTCACGCAGCTGCAAATTTTCAAGCCTCCCTACTCCATCCCGAAGGCTATCTCAGATAAGGCGGAGGAAAAAAAAAGATGCGAGACGAAATGTTCTTGGAAATCATGGAAGTAACCCGCAATGAAAGAGCTCATCTGAATGAGTGGAAGGACGTGGTATCAAATTACAGGAAAGATGCCAGTGAACATGAGGACAGGAGGGACCAACATGAGGAGAGGAGAGACGCTTGAGATGAGAGGTGGCAGCAGGAAGATCAGAGGTGTCGGCAGGAAGATCACGGTGGCGGGATGCAACGCTGGGCTGCTGCGTGATCAAACTGACGTCCTCCGACGTCTGGTGGAGCTTCAGGAACAGCAGCAGGGTCACAGAGTGCTGCTGCAGCCCTGTGTAACCACCCTCACCCCTCACCATGTTCCATATCTTCCTCACCCAGACGTGTAAGAACACATTGGGGAAGGTTTTGTGCACCCGCCCACTCCACCCCCATGGACGGCCCAACCAAAAGGCTGTCATTACTTTGAAATATTTTTAGTGGCCTTTTCCTTCCCTCCTATCCTCCTCCCAAACCACACCTGGGATACCTTGTCAGTTCTCTCCCTCTTTTTATAATGAATTTTTAATAAAGAATACATGATTTTAAAATGATAGTGACTTTATTTCCTTAAGCAAGCTGTAATCGAAGGGGGAGAGTGGGTTGCTTACAGGGAATGAGTCAATCGGGAGGGGAGGTCATCAAGGGGAAACAACACAACAGTCACACCGTACTCTGGCCCATGATGAAACTCATTTTCAAAGCTTCTCTGCTGCGCACCGCTTCGTGGTGTGCTCTGCTAATCGCCCTGGTGTCTGGGCTGCGTGTAATCACGGCCAGGTGATTTGTCTCAGTCTCCCATCGTGCCATAAAGGTCTCCCCCTTACTCTCACAGAGATTGTGGAACACACAGCAAGCAACAGATAACAATGGGTACACTCGGGGTTTTGGCTGAGGTCTGAGCGGGTCGTAATGTGCGCAGCGTGCCTTTAAACGGCCAAATGCACATTATCCTTACCACCATTCTGCAACTTGCTCAGTCTGTAATTGAACAGCTCCTGACTACTGTCCAGGCTGCCTGTGTAATGGCTTCATAAGCCTGGCATCAAGGGTTAGCTGGTCACCCAGGATAACTACCCAACTGTTATTTCCTGGTCTGGGAAGTATTCCCTTGCTGCAGCCAGTTTAAACAGAGTAGTGTTCCTGAGACACAAGCGTCATGAAACCCTTCCTGGCCAGCCCCGTGGATGTTGTGAAATGCCCCTTGTGATCCACCAGTGCTTGCAGCACCCTGAAATTACCCCTTGCGGTTTGCGTACTGGTGCCCTGGTGCTCGCAGGTGCCAAGATAGGGATATGAGTTCCATCTATCGCCCCCTCCCCCACAGTTAGGGAATCCCATTGCAGCAAAAGCCATCCACTATGACTTGCACGTTTCCCAGAGTCACAACCTTTCGTAGCAGCAGCTTAATGATTGCTTGGCTACTTGCATCACAGCAGCCCCCACAGTAGATTTTCCTACTCCAAATTGGATTCCCGACTGACCGGTAGCTGTCTGGTGTTGCATGCTTCCAGAGGGCTATTTGCCACTCGCTTCTGAACTGTGAGGGCTGCGTCTCATCTTGGTATTATGGCTTTTCAGGGCAGGGGAAAGCAAGTCACAACGTTCCATGAAAAGTGCTCTTACACATGTGGAAGTTTCGCAGCCACTGCAAATTGTCCCAAACCTGCAAAACTATGTGGTCCCACCAGTCTGTGCTTTGTTTCCTGGGCCCAAAATTGTGCGTTCAATGGCTAAACCTTCCCCATTACCAGCGGGGGGATCTCCAAAGTGCAGGGGGCCGCTGTTTGGAGAATTCTGTGTCCATGTCCTCATCAGTCCTCGTCGCCGCTCTGCCGTAGCCGCCTCCTCCTCGCCTGGCTTTGCAGGTCCTGGTTCAGCATTAGACTGCACTAGAATGTGCGAGGTGTTTACAATGTCCACGATTGCTGTCGTGATCTAGCAGGGTCCAATGATTGCTGTGCTGTGGTGTTTGCACAGTTTACCCAGGAAGAAAAGGTGCAAAACTGTTGTCTGCTGCTTTCACAGAAGGAGGGGTGAGGCTGTACCCAGAACCACCTGCGACAATGTTTTTTGCCCCATCAGGCACTGGGATCTCAAACCCAGAATTCCAAGGGGCGGAGGAGACTGCGGAACTATGGGATAGCTACGGAATAGCTAGCCACAGTGCAACACTCAGGAAATCAACAATTGCCTCAGTACATGACACACACCACCGAATTAATGTCTTAGTGTGGCCGCGTGCACTCGACTTTATACAACCTGTTTTACAAAACTGATTTATGTAAATCCGAATAATCCCGTAGGTAGACATACCCCTAGTGTCACCACAACCTTATGTCAGCACTTCAGGATCTGAGACAAGTAGCATTTCAATGTGTCTCTCAGCTGTATAGGACATTACTAAAATGCACATTACAAGTTGGTTTAGCAAAGGACGGATGCACCAGACTGTACATCTGTCCATGTGGGTGTAGCTGACCGAGCTGTAGGTGGTCAGGCCTACTGGTTGAACAAGAGATTACCTACCGTAAGAGGTCCAGGTGGGCAGAATCCAGAGAGTCAGTACTGGGAGGACATAACCAATGCCAAAGCCAGAGGAGTCAACCACCATCATAAGCCTGAGACACACGGGATCGAAGCCAGAACTCAGAAACTGGACCCTGGGGCAGGCGGGACAAGGACTGGACCAGAGCAGAAGCATGGCTGGGAATAGAACAAGAGCATGGACTGGAACAAGGGATGGGCAGAGTGCAGAAGATGAGTCGAGAGTCAGTACTGAAGGAACAGAAGCCTGAGTGTCAAAAGCCAAAAGGAACAAACCCTGGAGCAGAGCAGGAGCAGTGACTAGAAGCAGCTGGGGCAGGGACTGGAACAGAAAAGGAGCAAGTACTGGAAGCAGAGACTGGAACATGGGCAAGTGCAGCTGGCAGGCGTGATTTAAAATGTCTAGTATTCTAGAATCTAGTTCCTAAAAATGTTTCTTGACTTAGTAATCTCTCAGTATATACATTTCTGCATGACTTGTCCTTCTTGCACCAGATTCAGCCCATTTGTTGTACATTCCCCTCTTTTGCTCTTCCCTAATTAACACTTCTTATGTAAAACTCATCACAGTTTGATTGGATTTTTATGATGCTCTTTCCTGGCATAATAGTTTTTGATTATGTGATTAAGAGCTCTCCTTGGGCTCTTGAACTCAGAGGTTTGGGGGTTTAATCAAAGGGCCTTGCTCAGTTCCAACTGTTATTTTTTTAAACCGTGATTAGTGCAAAAAGCACTTTCACATAAAGAAAATCACAGATGTTATCCCTGCCTTAATTTCTGTAGCATTTATGGATACCATGTGTTGGACTTGACCCTTCTCCTGTTAAAGGCATGGTCAAATCCCCCTTTGTGTTGAACATCAGGGTTCAGGTCATTAATATCTGAAGCATAATAATGAGAACTGAGGGAACAACATTCGAGATGCTTGAAACAGGAGAATTTTGTATACTCATTGCTAGGGGGACCAGATAGCACTGTGAAAAAACGGGGACGGGGTTGGGGGGTAATAGGTGCCTATATAAAAAAAGTCCCAAAAAATGGGACTGTCCCTATAAAAAACTGACCATCTGGTCACCCTACTCATTGCAGATGTGAATTGGTCCCATTCTCATGAATGCTCTCATTAAAAGGGTCCTTTTTCCAAGTCAAATTTGTTTTTTTCCCTTAGAATCATTTTAAAACTCATCATTTCATAAATTTTACTGCCAAATTAAACATTTCCTGTGAATTTCATGAAGTTTTTGGAGGAACAAAGAGAAGTATAAACAAAATTGCAGTAATTTTGCAAAAACTGTTGTGAAATATTTTTGTCTAGACTGTAAAACATCCAAGAAAAAGGCCACTCTTGCATGTTTTCACTTTTAAGTAAATGAAGCAATAATGAGCAGTAGCAATTGTGGTATTTTTGTTTGTAAATAGCTCCCTTGTAGCTGCATGTGTTTCAAGTTTTTTTCCACTGGTCGATTCGTTTTACTAGAAACCCCCTTTCGTTGGTGTCAGCATGACCAATGAAGATGTTGCATATATTAATAAAGCAGCTACTTCTAAACTCTGCGGTTCTTTAAATAGAACCAGAAAAAACCAATTCTTGACGATAGAATAGAGAATTACAGGTCAGACAAACATTGTTTATTAGGAAAATAAAACATACACCCTCCCTCTTTCTCTTCTCTGCATCCCTCTTTTCTGCCTCTTTCTTTCCTGTTTGTGTAGTTCAGATGATGATGACAGCGGAAGCCTTCCAGAGTGGCACAGCAGCCTGTATGCCAGAAGCTTTCAACTTAAACACATGCCTAAGAACTTTATTGAAAGGAATGAAATCACTCATTTCAGATCATGCTTAAGTGACTTGTTAAACTGGGGCCTCATTCCCTCCTTCTAGGGAGACCTCTGGAGTTGTGTGAAGGAAGGAGACCTCATATGAACATCTGCCGCGGCTTGAGACATCTGCTGCCCTGACGTTCATTTATTCATTGCATCAAACTCATTTGAACAAGTTGTTCTAACCCTCTGTTTTTCATTGTCTCCAGCCCCTTTGCTAGTTTTCTTCCCCAACCCTTGCTTATATTTTTTTTAATGGGAGGGGAGCTGTGTAACCTGATGTCTATGTGTCTGAGGTGCTCTCCTTTAAATGTAAAGCACATGGGCGCTCTGTAGGGTTATGCAACATGTATTTGATATCAGGATCTGACTCTTTGTCTAAAAGTTGAGAGGTAGACTGGGCCCACAAAATACTAAATCAGCAGAAGTTGCACTACCTTGCCACTTGCAATTCACTCTCTGACAATCAAACATTCAGGGCAAAACTCTCTTCTGAGTTACCACGGTGCAACTCCTTCGGCATCAGTTACACTGATGTAACTGAGATGAATTTATCCCCGAAGACGTAACGTACACCACTGAGTTCAGCCCAGAGAGTCCCAATGGAGTTAAAGCTGCTTGTATCAGGACAGAATCGGAGCTAAGCTCTCAAAGGGTAGGAGCAGAGACACATACTGGGAAAATGTCATCCAGCTTCAACAAAATACTAATCAACTAAAGAAGTCACACTAGGTAAAGTCAGAGACAGCGAATGATACATTTTCTGCCTGACTGATATCACTATAGCATGATTTATCTTTTCGCTTGCAAATTTCCTGCAGAAACCTTAAAAGTTGATTAAGTACAAGCCCCTGATAAACTGACAGTATCACTCATGTATTTTCAACTGAATCTCACTGCAAATGTCAGACAAGTCATAACACGAAACCCCTGGCAGTAAATTAAACACATAAGGCAAGGCCTGAGCGCTCTGCTGAAGAAGATGGTACTGCATGTAAATGCATAATGACTTAGGCCCAGATCCCCAATGAGAGTTAGGTGCCCGATACCTTTGAGGATCTGGGCCTTCGTGCAGAGCACAAAGGAGATGTAGGTATTAGCTTGAAGATGTAAGGAAACAGACCAGATCTGTTCTTCCTACAGCTTTTGTGAGAAATCAGAGTTACAGTGAAGGCTGCAAATGTTTCAGCTATAACCCCTTATTTTCTGAAGCTCATAGCTATAGGGAGAATTTCCTTTCTAGGACAAAACTTTCCCTGCCTCATCTCAGCCCCAAAGCAGAAAATTTGAAAAAATTTTGTTGAGTTTGGCAAGGATGAAAACAATGTTCCTTCCATTTCCTGATTTAAAAAAAAATCACCATGCAGACTTAACATTGCATTAACATCCCTTTTGAATGTCAGGGTATGTCTATACTGTGAAATTGTTGACTAAACTTTTGTCTTTCATGGGTACTTAAAAAAGCTCCTCCTCCCCGCCCCGAAAAACAAAAGTTTTGCAGATGCAAATGGCAGTGTGAATGCGTCTTTGTCGGCAGGAGCGCTCTTCTGCCGACAAAGCTAACACTGCTTGTGGGGCTGGAAGTATTTTGTCAGCAAAAGTGCCGACAAAGTGCCGACAGAGCATTTACACATGCTGACTTTTAGTGACAAGGCTGTGACGACACAGCCTTGTCGCTAAAAGTTGCATGGTGTAGACAAGCCCTAAGTATCAAGTGAACGTTGCAAAGGCAAACCTTTGGGTGAACAAAAAGGACCTGCCAAAATTCCAGACACTTGTTGTTAACATGTGGTTTGATTCTTGTAGCCCTCAGACTCTCCCCACTATTAGGATAGGTGTAAGGTGAATAAAAACATGTGACAGGCTAAGAAGAACTGTTTTGTTTCCTTTCTTTAGAATGTTGACTGAAGCCTGATTTACACCTAACACTTTGATTGATTAGCTACATCGCTCAGGGGTGTAAGAAATACACACCACTGAGAGACATAGTTAAGTCAACCCAGCCCCGGTGTAGACACCACTAGGTAGACAGAAGAATTCTTTTCTCTTGAGAAGATGAATTTACTACGGTGACAGAAAAACCTATACATGTTTACAGACTTACAGCATCTACAGCTGTGCTCAGGTAGTGCTTATAATGTAGATATACCCTGAGGCGTGACTGTGCAGCCATTACTCACATTAGTGGGCACTTCCTCACAAAAGTCCCACAAAATGATTTATCCCTTTCTGAAACTCCACACCAAGCTGAAATAGCAGCCTTAGGGCTGGACTGAATCTTGCAAGCACTGCCCCATATGGAGCCACACCACCTCAGTGGGAGTTAGCAGTGAGACAAGACACCACCTAGAGTCCTCCGAGATGCAGGGGGAAAGCAGCCACTGCACCATCCCTGAGCAGAGCGCGATGAGAACTCTCTCTTCGGACTGGCCAGCATGGGAGTGGGAGGAGCCTATTTCTTCCCTACCTTCTTGGGATAGGTAGCACCAATGCCCTGATGCAGTGCTGCGCATAGCCTTGCGCAGCCCCACCTGCCCTGGCCACTTGTACTGGAGTGGGGTCCAAATTAGCCTTTAGTGCAGGGAGTTTAGCAAGTTGCCTTAGGCCTTATTTTTGTCCCTTATGCATCAGGTCACAATTGCAAATAAGCTCAGAGTCAAATCCTGCTCAATTTACTCTTCCAGATATGTACACAGAAATCAGGGGGCACATGAATAATGTGGGCAGTGCTTGGCCCTGAGTGTATCTAGATGGTTACTATTGATTTATAAAACATCTAGAGAGAAAATAACACACACAGCCCTGCTCTTTTAGGTGAACACTTTGCAGAACGATTTCAGTTTCAAGTTCCTAATAACACCACACTATGACATTTGTGGTTTCATTTCTCTCTTAGTCGACACAGTACACTGCAACATCCCTTCGTATAGGATCTTGCATACAGATTGTATCCTGGAGTTAAATAATACAACCACAGAGTCAAATATCAAGGAGAGAGAGAAACTAAAGGAGAAGGTTTAAAATGAAATCTAAGAAGAGCCAGGATAGAAAGGAGGCAGAGAAGTAAGAGGAGGAGATGGTTCTTATAGGGATTGTGTTAAGTGACTAAGAGGAGGCCATTGCTAGATGGGCAAGGAGCAGAATAGAGAGTAGGATACAGGAGGGCTGTTCCAAATGGCAGGAACCTCAGAAGAATCAATTTTTAGATCCTAGGTGGAATTTGCTGCATTGCCAGTTAGAAAAATCACCTTTTGGTTTGTAAACTGAGCCAATTAGACCTGAAATGATCAATCAAGAATCAGTGTGGAGCCCCATGGGGATAATTGTACAATTTTGCGTATATGCATTAATCTCTATTTACCCCGCTAATATTGTGTACCTCTGTAAAGCATGTGGGGTACAGTTTACAGGAAAGATGCTTGACAAAATGAAGTTTAGTTGTATTGAGGATCCCCAGGGACATGGACAGAGCTCCTGCTGGGTTGCACTTGTTAATCCTTGCACCACATGAGGAGAAAGAAAGGGGCAAAACTGGAAGAGAAAAAGTGTGGGTGAACCCTCCCAGGAACTTTTGGCTGGGTATCATGTTGGGTGGGAAGAGATCACACACCAACTGAGTACAGACAAGAACAGAGAGACAGGGAGAATCAAGAAAGCCACACAGAAACCCGTTGGTGCAGGCAGGGGCAGCACTAGGTATTTTGCCACCCCAAGCATGGCAGGCAGGCTGCCTTCGGCGGCTTGCCTGCAGGAGGTCCCCGGTGCCACGGATTCAGCGGCACGCCTGCGGGAGGTGAAGGCAACCTGCCTGTCACCCTCACGGCGACCGGCAGAGCGCCCCCCGTGGCTTGCCACCCCAGGCACGTGCTTGGCGTGCTGGTGCCTGGAGCTGCCCCTGAGTACAGGGGTTCCCAACCTTTTTCTTTCTGAGGCCCTCCAATGTGTTATAAAAATGCCATGGACCACCTGTGCTATGATAACTGGTTTTCTGCATATAAAAGCTAGCGCCGGTGTTAGCGGGTAGCAAGCTCGGCAATTGCTTGGGGCCTCATGCCACAGGGGCCCGCACAAAGCGACATCGCTCAGGCTTCAGCTTCAGCCTCAGGTGGCAGGACTCTGGGCCCTGGGCTTCAGTCCCATGAGGTGGAGCTTTGGCTTTCGGCCCAGGAAATCTAACACTGGCCCTACTTGGTGGCCCCTCTGAAACCTGCTCACAGCTCGCCAGGGGGCCCTGGATCCCTGTTTGAGGACCACTGTGTTAGTGCATTGTGGCCCTGGGAAAAGCTAGAGAAAGAGCTTTTAGGTCTGGTGTCGGCTAAAGAGGCACTGGGTCTGTAAGCTAAGAAACTGCTCCTTTTGATCTTGGTTCCTTCTGCGTTTAGCGACACAGAGCTTTGTACATTCCTTGTAAATAAACAAGAGTGCATCAAAGGAAATACCAGGCTCCATCAATTTATACTTCCAACTGTAGCATAACCAAGGTTCCAAACTTTGACCAGCCTCTTGTGTTGAAAATGGGCAACAAAATGAACGCAGTAACAAGTAGAGGGAGGAGGGCTTTCCAGCCTAGAAAAAGAGAATCAGATCATCTCAATCCTGAACCAAGGAGCTAAGAAACTATTTTGAGCTGTGCAGCATCAAGAAAACTAGAGATCTGACATAAAACACTGCACCCAAAGGAATAAAATCCATACTACGTGGTACCAGCCAGAGACATATTTTGATGTCATTTCCTATTTCTTTCAGAAAAAAGATTTGTACATGATCTTGATATGAAAAGCAGCTGAAAGGTTAAACAGACTGGCATTTATTTATTTATTTCCTGTGTTTTTTACCACTTCATTTGCCTCTGAGATTATCCCACTAATATGCAGGAGGAGTGCGCATTTGACAAATGAAAACCAATTGCTAAGGAAAACGCCGCAGTTCTTTGGATCTGGGATCTACCACATGCATTGTCACCTGGCATTTTATGTTCCACACTGTTTAGCACCTTTCTGTGATTAAAAAAAATACTAACATGATTTCCTTAGTCAGTGCCGACAGGACCTTTATTAGTTTTGGGAGTGAATTATTCTGTCTCTTTCATTTGTCACTGGAGAGCAGGGCTCTGTCAGTATTCCCGCCACTTCTTTCCTAACTGAAAAGCAAAATTTAATATGAAGCAGACTCATCTGAGTGCACAAGATAAAACATACGACATCAGACTTCTGTAGCAGGAGAGTCTCATTATCACCTTTTGTTGAGGCAGGAAAGATCCCAAGTGAGTTATTATCCACTCCTCAGTCTTCCACCTCTCAGGAATTTGGGATTGCATGAGCTACTCTTTCATTCTTGTCTTTCCACTTGATTAGGTCTTCCACTCCTCAAGCAAAAGCAATGATTGCTGTGAATATTAATCCCCACCTGTTCTTTCTGCTCCATAAATGTACACTTGGTTGTAGAAAGACAGTTTGTTTCTTATCTTCCTGCGTATTCAGATTCTTGGAGGCTTTTGAAATCCTTGTTTGGCCTGGACACTTAAGAGATAACATTTCTCTGTGAATGGATGATGGGCCCAGATTTTCAAACCCCAGCGTCTGAAGTGGCCTAAATTTAAGAGGCCTGATTTTCAGAGCAGCTGACCACCCGCAGCTCCTGCTGACTTCAGTGGGAACCCTGGGTGCTCAGTTCTCATGAAAATCAGCCCACTTTGATTTAGATACCTATATAGGGATTTAGAATCCTAACTTTAGGCACCTAAGTTTGAAAACCTGGGCCTGGGATTCTAAAATGTCAGTGGTTTGCCCCTTTTAAATGCCTTTAAATGCAAATGGGTTTAATTTCAATAAGAAAGCATGTGTTGTTATCTATTATCATTATTATTCTGGCAGGGGCTAGAGGCCCCAATTCAGGATCAAGATTTGTTACAGATAAATCCCACAGGGCTGGGCACTGTAAAACACACATGAAGATACAGCCCCTGTCCCAAAGAGCTTACAGTCAAAGAGCAGGTGATTTAGGGTATTTTACACTGTGGCTGGAAGGTGTAAATTCCAGCAGAAGGACGCATAGTTGCACTAGCTCCATGAGAACTAGCACACTAAAAATAGACTGTAGCCGGGGCACATGAGTGGCAAGAGGGGCTAGCTGCTCTGTGTGCCCATATGAGACCCCAAGCACATTCTCAGGGCAGCTAGCCCTTCTCACTGCTGGTGCTGCAAAATGGGGTTATTCACAAAATATTTTTTTTTAAGTGTCTGCTTTTCATGGAAAATTTTAAATTTTCAGCAATAACCCCAAAACCAAAAAGTTTGCGTTTGGGGCAAAAAGTTATTAGGTGCTGGTTTTTCAGCAAAAGTGGAAGTTTTCTCCTGGAAAAAAACATCTGGCCAGTTCTAATCTTAAGGCCGAATTTGACCTTATCTATCTGAGAATTTCACAGAGCCATTATTTTATGAATGGCAACATCCCTATTATCCTATATGAGGGCTATCAATATCCTGGCCTTGGTCCACTGCAGAGCTTCCACTCATGACAACGGGGGTTGAATGTGAGGACTACTGACAGTAAGTTGGTCATAAAGGTGCAAAAGGCCAGAGATCCAGTGCTTGATTTAAAGGGGAACTGAGGGAGCGACACAGAGACCATCATTGGTAAATTTCATGCTGGAATGTTTTGCCTCTGCTGCCTGGATTACCATCTAAAGACCTACATGCTGGCACAGTTCTTTGATCCTCCAGTTACTTTTTATTGTCCTATAAAGAAAGGAAGAACTTTGTATAAAATCCCAGAAGGTACAGAGGTTTGAGGCTTTGGAACTGGCAGTGCCCAGCGGCTGAGATAAGAGGTGGGTGGCTGAGCAGATGGAAAGGCAGCATGGAGAGGATCCTGGTCATGAACTAGCTGCTAGCACACCACTTGGCAGCTACTGTCAGAACCAAGCAGAGGCAGGAGAATAAACTCCTATGAAATGATAAAAGCTGAGCAGCAGTTATGATAAGAAATTGCTCAATGAAGTTTCCATTTGCAAAAGTAACACTAGATTAGGAACTGGGCTTCTCTGCAGAGCAGAGAGGTCATCCCAGGCCCCTTCACCCCCCATTGTGGAACTTGTTTAGGGAGAGATTTCCTTCCCAGTGCAAAAATTGTAACAGTAACACTGGTGAGGGAAGTGCCAGCATCATGTCCGACCACCTTTGACTGCCTTAACCCAATGGATAAGGCACCTATTTTGCAGCTGGGAGAACTGGAGATGACCTTTCAGTGTGAGATTCAACCTCCCCGCTCCCACCTCTTCCCTATCTTCAGGACTGTAGTTGAGCACCTTAACAAGCAACCCTACATCCATGTACAGAGAAGAGCTTTGCACTCTTCCCAACTCTTTGGAAAGCTCTGCAGCGTTGATGACGCTTCCTTTAACAGGCTAACAGCATGGCCCCTTTGTGATGCTTTTGCTTTTACTTTGGAAAAACATACACTATAAAGACTACACACACATAGCTGGGCGTGCTGGTTTGAGTCCCTACCTGGCAGTCACATGGGGCAAAGGCCATGTATCATTTCCCCCGCTTTTGTACGCTCTTTAGGTCTTTGCTTATCTGGCTGATTGCCATGTCTAGGTACTGCTCTCTCTCTTGAAGCTCCAAGACGGGATGTCCTCATGCAGTCATGACAATGCCCTTACTTGCTGCTCATTTACAAAATAAATGTGTTTCCTGTTGTCCTATTAAAGTACAAGATGTCAAATGAGAAGTGGAAAATCAGCTTCCAGTCACCTTTTCTACATGTACCTGTGGGTGAAATCACTGATTCAGCCCCATTAGTCAGAGCGTTTTCAAAAGAGATCCTGCTCAGAAGCAGATAACTACTGAGCCTGGCTTACCCATTCCCTAGTGTAGTGGTCATATTTGCTTCAGCGCTGTAGCTACTCCATGTTACCAATGATTTTATTGTTAGTCTCACAATATTTGGTGTTTTTTCTTATAGCCCCAGTTCCTGGAGTCCTGTGATTCATGAGACTTTTAGCTTTAGCTTTCTACTTCTTCTTCTCTCTTTTAAAAAAATAAACATATAGGATGTTTGTACAGTTTTCCTTGATCTGGAGTAAAAGACCTGCAGACTCAATCAACATGTTGTTGCTTTATGTGTATGGAAAACACACACAAACCATTAAGGGCAGAATCAGACAATCCTAGACATTTGCCACTTCAAGAGAGTCAGTATAGAGATGAACCCCAATCAAAGGTCCTTAACCCACCCTTCCTCCATTGCTCAACTTTGAGGGTTTGGATAGAATGGAACCTAAATCCAAATGACCCCTGGCCAAGAAGTTCTTTTGCAAAAACTAACTCCAGTTCTGCACCGTCGCCACTCTCCACTGTCTCTCTGAGTTGCAGTAGCATGATACCATGTTGCAAGATAAATGAACCCATGTCAGCTGGGAGTCCTGCAGGTGTGATACGCTCAGGCTTAGGGAGCATCACATCACATTGCAGGGACTCTTCTCAGAGCCTCAAGAGTAGCAATAACGCTGGCTGCAGCTCACCTTGGCTAGATGAATGGCCAGCAAAAAGCTGGGCCTTGTGGTTGGTGGCAGGAGATGAGTAGCATTTATGGGAGTGCTAAAGGGATCTCTCAGTAGAGAAGTCTTCATATCATCTGAACAGGGTTATAAGAAACAGCCATCATTGATTTGTCAAGAACAAATCATGCCAAACCAACCCAATTTCCTTCTTTGACACGGTTACAGGCCTAGTGGACAGAGAGGAAGCTGTAGATGTGATATATCTTGATTTTAGTAAGGCTTTTGACACAGTCCAACCTGACATTCTTAAAAGCAAACTAGGAAAATGTGGTCTAGAAGAAATTACTATACAGTGGATACAAAATGGTTTGCTGGCAGACTGGAGGGCATATCTTGTGGAATCCCGAAAGGTCCAGTACTATTCAGTATTTTCATGAATGACTTGGATAATGGAGTGGAGAGTACACTTATAAAATTTGCAGATGACACCAAACTGGGAGGGATTGCAAGCACTTTGGAAGACAGGATTAGAATTCAAAACAACCTTGACAAATTGGAGAATTGTTCTGAATTCAAGAAGATGAAATTCAGTAGAGACAAGTGCAAAATACTTCACTTTGGAAGGAAAAATCAAATGCACAACTACAAAATGGTGAATAACTACCTAGACAATAGTACTGCTGTAAAGGGTCTGGGGGTTTAGAGGATCACAAATCAAATATGCATCAATAATGTGATGCAGTTGAAAAAAACCCTAATATAATTCTGGTGTGTATTATCAGGGGTGTACTATGTAAGACACAGGAGGTAATTGTCCTACTACTGTACTCCTTACTTAAAGTTGTCCCAGTTAATGTTGTTTCATTGTTACATTGCTGATCAATTAGAGAACATGCTCATTTGAAGTTGCACAATGCTCCCTTATAACATTGTTTGGTAGCTACCAGCTTTGTCCACTGCTTGCAGAAAGAGCAGCCCGTTGGAACTAACTGGTGGGGGCTTGGAACAAGGGTGGACCAGTGGCCTGTCTATCAGCATCTGCTCCCTTAAGTTCCCTGGGCGGCAGCCGCCCAGTAGGCTAGCAATTGCCAGCTGTTCAGCTGTCCCTCCCCCTACTGCCATGTGCTGCTCCTGCCCTCTGCCTTGGACCGGCTCCCAGGAGCCTCCTGGTGGCTGTGCGGTGGGGGTGGGGGACAAAGAAGAGCAGGGCCTTGCAGAGTGTGAGGCTACATTAACAACGTGTTAACCCTTGAGGGCTCAGCCGAGCGCTAGTTCATCATTCAGCAGCAAGGCATTCCCTGGGAAATATCCCACCCTCTTATTTCACCACCTCAGCCAAGCTTCACAATCATCATTGCTGTGTACAGTATTAAACTGTTTGTTTAAAACCTATACTGTGTGTATGTATATATGTATATATATATATATATATATATATATGTAGATGTATGTATATATATATAAAAAATTTCCCTGGAACATAACTCCGCCCCTGCCACATTTACATTAATTCTTATGGGGAAATTGGATTTGCTTAACATTGTTTCGCTTAAATGCATTTTCCAGGAACATAACTACAATGTTAAGCAAGGAGTTACTGTACTCTACACTGGTGAGGTCTCAGTTGGAGTACTGTGTCCAATTCTGGGCACTACCCTTTAGGAAAGAGGTGGATAAATTGGACAGAGTCCAGAAGGGAGCAACAAAAATGATAAAAGGCTTAGAAAACTTGAGCTATGAGGAAAGGATAAAAAACTGAGCATATTTAGTCTTGAGAAAAGAAGATGGGTGGACCTGATAACAATCTTCAAATATATTAAGGGCTGATATAAAGAGGATGTTGATCAATTGTTCTCCATGTCCACTGACAGTAGAATAAGAAACAATGGGCATAGTCGGCAGCAACAGTGATTTAGGTTAGATATTAGGGAAAACTTTCTAACTACAAGGGTAGTTAAACTCTGGAACAGGCTCCCAAGGGAGGTTGTGGAATCCTCCTCATTGGTCGTTTTTAAGAACAGGTGGGACAAACACCTGTCAGGAATGGCCTAGGTTTACTTGATCCTGCCTCAGCAGAAGGGGCTGGACAAGATGACTTCTTGAGATGCTTCCAGCCCTGCATTTCTATGATTCTATGTGCAGTGAAACTGCAGGGGATTTCACTTCTTGTGAAACTGCTAAGCACATTGTTTTCTTGCAATAGCAGGATTTTTTTGGATTGCCCTCACATTCTCCTAAACCAGTGGCACCATCAATTGACATTCATCCTCTACAGTGCTGAAGTAATGCACCAAAGCTCAGCTTGCCAGACTGGGGGGAGGCAAGAGACTCCAGGTTTTTGCCATCAAGACTCCAGAGTGGTTGTAGCTTAATGAAATACAGTTGTATGCCTTCAGACGTGTTTGTGATATTTTAAGTCTGAGTTAATTGATGCAGCTAGGAAGTAGCACTTCCATTTTCTGTCTCCAATTTCTTCTGCTTTTTATCATTTATAGAAAATGTTTCTCAATCAGCTGCCAGTACTAACACGCTTGCAACTTCCCAGTGCTACATTTCAACATGACCAATATTCTGAACCACTGCTAGAAGCACTATCCCTGCTGCAGAAGAAGTGTCAAACTCCTCTCACCTGCTTTAGCCTGAGAGAGGCTTAGATTCCTCCCGGGACCCTAGCAAAGGTTCAAACACCACTTATTATTAGGAGGACAAGTGTTATCTTACTTAAGACTAGGTAAAGCTTGGAAGGAAAAGGACAAATTCTGTAGCGTGCTAAGTACAGGACAGTGTTTTTTTACTGTGGGACTCTACCCTAATGTTTTTAACTGTAGGATAACAGCCATTTATACTGGAGAGTGATACTACTTTTCATTATGTTTATTCATAGTTCTTTCGGGCAGGGACCATCTTTTTGTTCATTTTGTACAGTGCCTAGATCAGTGAGTCATAGTCCATGACTGGGACTCCTAGGGGCTACGGCAATATACATAATAATAACACTCGCCCTCTTCTTTTCACCAGACCCAAGACATCTGACGAGAGCTTTCTGACCTGTGCCAAAGGTTGTGACAGCCCCAGCTGCTTAGGGAAGGTGTCACTAATGTCCAGTTGTAGTCGGTGCTGATGGTTTACATTGCAATCACTGTAGTTGTGCATGCAGATCAGAGGTATTCAATTCCGAAAATCTTTGTCTGGACAAATTGGAGAAATGGTCTGAGGTAAACAGGATGAAGTTCAATAAAGATAAATGCAAAGTGCTCCACCTAAGAAGGAACAATCAGTTTCACCCATACAGAATGGGAAGAGACTGTCTAGGAAGGAGTATGGCAGAAAGAGATCTAGGGGTCATAGTAGACGACAAGCTTAATATGAGTCAACAGTGTGATACTGTTGCAAAAAAAGCAAACGTGATTCTGGGATACATTAACAGGTGTGTTGTAAACAAGACACGAGAAGTCATTCTTTTGCTTTACTCTGCGCTGGTTAGGCCTCAACTGGAGTATTGTGTCCAGTTCTGGGCACCGCATTTCAAGAAAGATGTGGAGAAATTGGAGAGGGTCCAGAGAAGAGCAACAAGAATGATTAAAGGTCTTGAGAACATGACCTATGAAGGAAGGCTGAAGGAATTGGGTTTGTTTAGTTTGGAAAAGAAAAGACTGAGAGGGGACATGATAGCAGTTTTCAGGTATCTAAAAGGGTGTCATCAGGAGGAGGGAGAAAACTTATTCACCTTAGCCTCCAATGATAGAACAAGAAGCAATGGGCTTAAACTGCAGCAAGGGAGATTTAGGTTGGACATTAGGAAAAAGTTCCTAACTGTCAGGGTAGTTAAACACTGGAATAGATTGCCTAGGGAAGTTGTGGAATCTCCATCTCTGGAGATATTTAAGAGTAAGTTAGATAAATGTCTATTAGGGATGGTCTAGACAGTATTTGGTCCTGCCATGAGGGCAAGGGACTGGACTCGATGACCTCTCGAGGTCCCTTCCAGTCCTAGAGTCTATGAGTCTATGAGTCTCATGAGTACCGATGTGATTCTTTGCTAGTTGGTTCATATTCCCTTTTTCAGCTATGTGGGTATGACAGGACTGAGATTCTCTGGTCAGCAGTGGAATCAAGGGGACTCGAGATGAATGGTGGTGATATAGCTCTGTACTAATGACAAGATAGATCAGTAGGAAAGGAGTAGGAGATTGTATGTGTCTTGATGTTCTCTCTCCAGAGTGTTCGGGACCGTCATCTGATTCAGCTGGCTCCCTTTGTTCCGGCTTCCCCTTGCTTTTCCTTTTCCTTCCCTTTTCTCTCTGTCCTCAGTGACCACAGACACACTGTAGATACCTTGCTTAATTGGGAATGCAGACAAGCACTCACCTGTCAAAGGGCATCCAAGCACATTTGGAAGGGATCCTTCATGCTTCTCAATTTCAACAGTTTTTGTGCTCCTGATCCCCTGTGTGCCTTCAATCTCCAGCTCAGTGAGGGACCCTGATATGCAGAAGACCACACAGAAAATTAATGTATCATGACTAGTTGGTGGGAAACTACTTCCTCTAGGCTCCATTGCAGTTTAGCTTGGGGTTGACAGTACTGCATGCCACACTGGCAATTGGAGGAGGGGCCATTAGTAACACATGCCTATGCTCCAGGATAGGAAGTGGGGAACATAGTCCAAGTAACTAATAATATGGATTAGTTGCCAAGGTTTAAAACAGTGAAAATAACTTCTAGAGGGATGTATTTTACAAGGGTCCTCAAGACAGCCTCCGATTTTGCATGCATAATGATTTGTACATGAATATCTCACTGCTCTATGACTGTAAATAATTTTGTATGCAAAATCAGAGGCTACATTTTGAAAAGTTTACAGAGGAAAGAGAGGAATAAAATATGTGAACCAATTATGTCAGCATGTTAAATAAATGGTGCAGTAGCTCAAGTGCATTGTAAACACATCAAATGAACTGCTAGATTCATCCAAACAAGTACTTTATAAATAGTCACAGGCTGTTATTTAAAACATGCTCAGCATGACCAATACATTAGTCACGTATGATTTATCTGTAGAAATATTACTTTGCATGTGACATTAATTTAACATTGATTTCATTACCTATGGGGCCTGTAAATTGGGTTTAGCAAGTGCTATGTGGCTTGCATGAAAATGCAGTTGTGAGGAAAGGAAAGATTCTGCTTATAGATCATTTTTGTCTAAACAAAGGCTGCTATATAGATAAGTGGGGAAATCTAGGGCAAATAAGCATCTTAAAAAGAGAGTGGGGAGATAGAGGAGGGCTGAATGAAATGAACCCTTGAAATGTGCTATGGAATCAGAGTCTGCCAAAGATGAACTTATTGAAGAGTAGCTTCACAAGTAATTGAGACCTATAAAGACTGTGAGCAAACTGGGGACAAGTGTGATAGAGGAAAATGAAGGGTCAAATCTTCGGGTCCCTATTCAGTTTTCGGTAAGGTTCCTTACTCAGGCAAAACTCCGACAGAAACCAGTGACAATTTTGCCTCAGGAAGGACTCCGAGAAAGCTAAGAAGGGACTTTAAGATGTGGCCCAAGTGTGTTAAGTTTGGCACATGCGGATGCCTTGATTCACACGTGTGAATGAGTGCTGTTCATTCAAAGTGAGCGCCAGAGATATGACCTTAAATGCCTGGGGGGGCACTTGATTCTGCTTTTAGTTCCACCAGCATGGCTGAGAGCAGAATATGGCCCTGGGCAGCTGGACTCTGAACTATTGGAAATGGCCTTTCACCCCCACGCACACATAAGATTTCATCATCTTAGTGTGTGTGGTTGAAGATCATTTATTTGTGAATTGCTGCGCCTGAGATATGATTTTTTTCCCTGCCACATGAAGTCCTTCAGAGAGACCCACAGACTCTACTGGGGAGTGCCTAGTCACTTTCTGGAGTTAGGTTAGATCTTTGGTGCCCTCAAGTGGAGAAAACTGGTTTAAACCAGAGCAAGGACAGACTGGAAAACCCCACCTACCTAGGAAAGGGTTACTATTGTTTTCAGAAGAGGAATTAGACAAGTTTTGTGAGCACAGATATCCAGTTCTCCTGGCATTAGCAACACCGGGACCTCTGATGCAGATGGGCTGCCAGCTGCTGCTGATTTTCAAGCCATTTAACCATGCTTGGAATAGGACCAAGCTTAAAGAAGGGCTCCTATCGCCACATCTAGGCACCTACATAAGTGGCTTGATTTTTAAAAGTGCTGGGCACCTGGCAGCCCTGAAGTCAGTGGGAGCTGTGAGCGGAGCTGGGCAAATAATTCACAGAAAATCATTTGGTCAAGGAAATAGCCCCTTTTTCTGCTCATAGAATATTCCCAAACAGATCCATTATTCCATAATTTTCAGGCTTATTCATTATGCCCATTTACTTATCCCGATTTTGCAAATTTTTTATCTGAACATTCGCAGCTCACAGCAAGTATCTGACAATCGGTGGCTAGAATTCAAGCTGAGCTTTGAGGCTGTGATAGGTCATGTAAATTGCACAGAAATGTTTTGGTTCCCTTGTTGGATCAATGAGACTCCAATCAGCCAAAAGATAGCTTGCGATGTGACCAGGGTAGCTTAGGCACATATAGCAGATAAACAGGATTAAAGCATTTTAGAAAATTTGAAAGCTTTTCCCTTTCTGGGCAATGCAGAGCTTATGCAGGGCATTGTTCCTAGAAAAGTCAGGTTACCCTGTGTATTACTGGCTGAGTACAGAGTTTGAATGGAATTTACTCTCATCACATACACACAAATTAACTGTATGTGTATGATCCTAGCTGCAAAAGATGCAGCTAGATCCCTCTTTGGCTTGTTTAATTATCTCTGTGCAAAGGCTCTCGTGAGGGGGCTTTACAGAACCTCCCTGCTACTGAGTCAAGCAGTGTCCTCTTCAATAAAAACCCCTTCACTTCCAGTGTGAATACTTGAGTGTGCAAGATGAGTGTTTGCTTTCTGCAAGCATTTATGTGAAAACTCAGGGGCTCCCACATTCATGGAGCATGAGCATATCCAGAGCAAAGGGATTTTAAAATTCAAGCATGTGCTTGTTCCATTAGCAATGAAAGATGTGCCAGCCAGGCAGAATTGTAGGAAATAAATTTTTACTGGGCATGTGGAGAGGCCAGCATTTGTCTGATTGCAGGCACCCTGGTCACTAGCTTGTGTTCCTGAGCCCCTGGTATCACACCAAACTAGGTCCCTCCTAAAACCTGACCCGCTTTCTGCAGTTCCACTTGTCATACTACAGTCCTGGTGGAAAAGGTTTTGTGGCAGTTGTGAGCACTCAGAATGTAAGGTCTTCAGGGTAGGAACCATCTCAACCAGCCCTAGGAGCCCAGTCCTGTTGAAACTGCCATAATACAAGTAATAAACAACTATAATAATCTGGCCCTAAAGTTCAGTCTGTACTTTTTTTTTTCATTACAAGTTTTAAAATGTCTGTTCTCTCCCTCTTCAACTACTTCTCTGTATCTCAGTGCAGCCTTCAAGACCACAATGTGAGTAAAACACTTGATTATTTGGTATAAACAGATCAAGCATCCTTTGTCTTAGCCTATTTCCAACTGCAGCCTGCCACCTCTATGCCAGGCTGACAGACTCATACATTTTCTATTTTAAAAAATGATGATAAATGAAAAAGAAGAAGATTCTATTTCAAGAAAGCAGAAATGAGAAATGTGGTCACGTTGCTCTGTTTGGAGATCCCAGGTCCCCCTCCCCCTGACCACATGTGGGCACAGCTGGTGTCTATAATAACATTACCTACTGGGAGACAAGTTTGCAGCACAGTAAAGGAGGTGACACACTCAGAAAAAAACACTGTATAAATAACAGTTTTAGTATTCTCCACCATGGAGCCCATGCTTCATCCAGTTTGGCCAGTATAGGGGAGGTTATGTGGGAACCTGCTGTGGAAGTGCAGTTCTCTTATGATATAATGAAAAATGTCAGAGTCATTTTTATTTAGCTGAGGGAAGCCCTCTGTTACATTGTCCCTGGCACTTGGAAATATACAAGGGATATGATATTAATGGGCCACTATAATCTATCATCCAGTGATGGTCCAGGTTGCATTTTCCAGTTTCTCAGGATTATTAATGTTACTGAGCCTGTAAAAACGACCTTATGCATTTTACCAAATCAGTTGATTTAATGAGTCAAAAAGCATAAGGTCTTGTTTTAAGGCATTGGCAATAACTCAGAGGGGACTTGTTTAGAGAATGGAAAGAGTTAATGATGACTTAACCAACCAGAATGTATCAGAGGGTAGCCGTGTTAGTCTGGATCTGTAAAAGCAGCAAAGAATCCTGTGGCACCTTATAGACTAACAGACGTTTTGGAGCATGAGCTTTCGTGGGTGAATACCCACTTCCTCAGATGCATGTAATGGAAATATCCAGGGGCAGGTATATATATGTGTGCTAGCAAGCAAGCTAGAGATAACGAGGTCAGTACAATCAGGGAGGATGAGGCCCTGTTCTAGCAGTTGAGGTGTGAAAACCAAGAGAGGAGAAACTGGTTCTGTAATTGGCAAGCCATTCACAGTCTTTGTTCAATCCTGAGCTGATGGTGTCAAATTTGCAGATGAACTGAAGCTCAGCAGTTTCTCTTTGAAGTCTGGTCCTGAAGTTTTTTTGCTGCAGGATGGCCACCTTAAGGTCTGCTATAGTGTGGCCAGGGAGGTTGAAGTGCTCTCCTACAGGTTTTTGTATATTGCCATTCCTAATGTCTGATTTGTGTCCATTTATCCTTTTCCGTAGAGACTGTCCAGTTTGGCCGATGTACATAGCAGAGGGGCATTGCTGGCATATGATGGCGTATATTACATTGGTGGATGTGCAGGTGAATGAACCAGTGATGGTGTGGCTGATCTGGTTAGGTCCTGTGATGGTGTCGCTGGTGTAGATATGTGGGCAGAGTTGGCATCGAGGTTTGTTGCATGGATTGGTTCCTGAGCTGGAGTTATTATGGTGTGGTGTGCAGTTACTGGTGAGAATATGTTTCAGGTTGGCAGGTTGTCTGTGGGCAAGGATTGGCCTGCCACCCAAGGCCTGTGAAAGCGTGGGATCATTGTCCAGGATGGGTTGTAGATCCTTGATGATGCGTTGGAGGGGTTTTAGCTGGGGGCTGTATGTGATGGCCAGTGGAGTCCTGTTGGTTTCTCTCTTGGGTTTGTCTTGCAGTAGGAGGCTTCTGGGTACACGTCTGGCTCTGTTGATCTGTTTCCTTATTTCCTCATGCGGGTATTGTAGTTTTGAGAATGCTTGGTGGAGATTTTGTAGGTGTTGGTCTCTGTCTGAGGGGTTAGAGCAGATGCGGTTGTACCTCAGTGCTTGGCTGTAGACAATGGATCGTGTGATGTGCCCGGGATGGAAGCTGGAGGCATGAAGGTAGGCATAGCGGTCGGTGGGTTTTCGATATAGGGTGGTGTTAATGTGACCATCACTTATTTGCACCGTGGTGTCAAGAAAGTGGACCTCCCGTGTAGATTGGTCCAGGCTGAGGTTGATGGTGGGGTGGAAGCTGTTGAAATCATGGTGGAATTTTCCAGAGTCTCCTTCCCATGGGTCCAGATGATGAAGATGTCATCAATGTAGCGTAGATAGAGAAGGGGTGTGAGTGGACGAGAGCTGAGGAAGCGTTGTTCCAGGTCGGCCATGAAGATATTGGCATATTGTGGGGCCATGCGGGTGCCCATAGCAGTGCCACTGATCTGGAGATATATATTGTCATCAAATTTGAAATAGTTGTGTGTAAGTATAAAGGCACAGAGCTCAGCAGCCAGTTGTGCTGTGGCATCATCAGGGATGGTGTTCCTGACAGCTTGTATTCCATCTGTGTGTGGGATGTTTGTGTAGAGAGCCTCTACATCCATGGTGGCTAGGATGGTGTTTTCTGGGAGGTCACCAATGCATTGTAGTTTCCTCAGGAAATCAGTGGTGTCGCGGAGATAGCTGGGAGTGCTGGTGGCATAGGGTCTGAGTAGAGAGTCCATATATCCAGACAGTCCTTCAGTGAGAGTGCCAATGCCCGAGATGATGGGGCGTCCAGGATTTCCGGGTTTGTGGATCTTGGGTAGTAGATAGAATAACCCTGGTCGGGGCTCTAGGGGTATGTTGATTTCTTCTGGTGTTAGTGTAGGGAGTGTCCTGAGTAGATGCTGTAGTTTCTTAGTGTATTCCTCAGTGGGATCTGAGGGAAGTGGCCTGTAGAATTTGGTATTGGAGAGTTGTCTGGCTGCCTCCTTTTGATAGTCAGACCTGTTCATGATGACAACGGCACCTCCTTTATCAGCCTCTTTGATGATAATGTCAGGGTGGTTTCTGAGGCTGTGGATGGCATTGCGTTCTGCACGGCTTAGGTTGTGAGGCAAGCAATGTTGTTGTTCCACGATTTCTGCCTGTGCACGCCGGCGGAAGCATTCAATGTATAGGTCCAGGCTGTCATTTCGACCCTCAGGAGGAGTCCATGTGGAGTTCTTTTTCTTGTGCTGTTGGTGGGAGGGCACCCGTGTATCAGTGCACTGTTCAGTGTTGCCCTGGAAGTATTCTTTGAGTCGGAGACGGCGAAAGTAGGCTTCCAGATCGCCACAGAACTGTATCATGTTGGTGGGGGTGGCAGGGCAGAAAGAGAGTCCCCGAGATAGGACAGACTTTTCTTCTGGGCTGAGTGTGTAGTTGGATAGATTGACGATATTGCTGGGTGGGTTAGGGGTACCACTGTTGTGGCCCCATGTGGCAGGTAGGAGTTTAGACAGCTTACAGTCCTTTTTCCTTTGAAGAGAGGTGAAGTGAGTAATGTAGATCTCCTGTCTTATTCTAGTGAAGTCCGTTTGTATAGAAGTTTGGTTATTAATGAGAGTCTCCAGGTTGGAGAGCTCTTTTTTGATGTTTTCCTGTTTGCTGTATAGGATGCTGATCAGGTGGTTCCTCAGTTTTTTTGATAGAGTATGACATAATCTCTCACTGTGGTCCGTGTAGTATGTAGATAGCAGTGGATTTTTTACCTTTAGTCCATTTGGTATGATGTCCATCCGTTTGCATTTGGAAAGGAAGATGATATCTGTCTGTATTTGTGCAAGTTTCTTCATGAGGTTAATGGATTTCCATTCCATACGGCTAAATGCAGTGCCTTGCATGGTGTCAAGTATCAGAGGGTAGCCGTGTTAGTCTGGATGGATTCCATGGAATGCATAGGTTCCTTTCTACCTTACTCATGTGAGGTCAATTTAAAGTGTAGTGAATGGGTTTGCTAAGGACTAGGGTCCTCAAAGCCTTCTGGAGATTTATACGGCCATTTTCAGATGCTGTCAGCCTGTCCTTGGGAATGACACCCAGCTGCCAAAGGATATGCAATTTGCTGCAGAATATTTTCTTTCCAAATAACTTATTCTTGTGCCATACTTAGACTGAGCTCCCGAGAGGGCATGATGGCAAGAACAGACGTGTTCCCTGGGAATTCAAATACAAACATATCAGTTGAAGGGGAAAACATTCACTTGGTTTACAAGTTAAAAAATATTGCCATAAAACTGCCAGCCCAAGCCAGTATCGGAAAACCCAGTGGTATCCTTTCTGTTATTTACATCAGCGCTAACCTTCTCCTACAATACAGATCCTAAAACATAACTGGTAATTTGGTTGACGATGCATGAAGCAAATTTGAATCTAGCTCTCTCTTCTTCAGCATTATTTGCTCTGCTATGCTGCTGACAGAAGTAAAAACCTTGTTTTCATTTTTGTCAATAAACTAAGCAAAAGTCAGACATGTGGAGCCTTATTCTCCTCTTGCTTATGTCAGTTTTACACCACTGTAATTCCACTGACTTCAGCAGAGTTATTCCTGATTTACACAGATGTAAATGAGAGAAGAATCAGGCACACAGACAGCAGGAGCAGATGTGGACAGGCCCAATGTGATCACTTTTGCAGAGTCACATTTCTGATCATGAACTCATGAGTTATTTGAAACATACATATTTGAAAACCTTATCCTCAGTAGGTACATAGAAAATATCAAGACATTAAAGTGAGTAGTACTATCTCCACAGAGCATTGACCAGATCCTGTGGAATGTGCAAGGGAATTAAACTCCTTAACTTCTCTGTCTTTCTTACAGTCAGTAAATACATTCCAGGGGAACATGCTTGCTCTTTGCTGCAGATTTTAAAGAAAGAAAAACTTATACATATACAGCAGACATCAGGCCAGATCCTCAGCTGGTGTAAATCAGCATAACACCATAAAAATCAATAGCTCGATGCCTATTTACACCAACTAATGATCTGGTCCACCAACTCCATCTCTTTTGCAAAGAAAGATTCATAAATGCTTGAAAACATAATTAAATAAGAACTGAGACTGGACTCAGCTACATGCAGCTTTTAGCTAGGGTGACCAGACAGCAAGTGTGAAAAATCGGGGTGTGGGTTGGGGGATATCAGGACTGTCCCTATAAAATCAAGACATCTGGTCACCCTATTTTTAGCAGATGAGTCTAACTATGGGAACAAATGAACTGCTGAAGCCTGATTTTCTTGTGACTTACATCACTATAAATCAGGAGTGACTTCTGTTGAAGTTAATGGAATTTACAGTCACTAGGTGAGTGAAGAATCAGGCTTTGTGTTATTGTTAATAGTTAGGCCAGATCTACACTACACATTTTTGCCAGTTATGCTAGTCATGGGTGTGATGAGGTGTGACTTGTGACTGACATAGTTGTGCTGACCAAAGCCCCTAACACTGGCAAAATTGTGCTTTTGCTAGTACATCTTATTTCACTTGGGGTGTGGACTGGAATAAATTATGCTGGCAAAAGCATTGTTTTGCTGGTATAAACTATGTACACACTAGGAGCACTTTGATAGCATAGCATATTGGTATAGCTATACCAGCAAGCCTGGCCCTATTTTCAATGAAGCTCATCTTCAGTTCCAATAGCTTTGGACAAGTTCATTGAATTACGTTTACTTAAAATCAAGCAGCAGTGTTTGGGGAGTTGTTTACTAATTATTTTTCATATTTGAGTTAAAGAACTTCAACACAGGTTAAAGGTCTGCGGGCAAGGCCAACGTAATATTTTACAAAATGATAACAAATATTGTTACCTGTGTTACTTATAACGTCACAGATATTTAAAGATGAAAGGATTTTTAAAGTCAAATGTACTTTTTCTCACCACTGAAGTTTGTTTACTGTGTGCACCTCATTCAGCTCCAGCAGTGAAACTAGTATATAGTCAGTTTCCAATTTTCCTTCTCATGCAATGCTGTGAGGTTTGGATTCCTAGCACTGGAAGGAAGGCTTAAGCTGCTCCCCACTCCTCCTTCACTGAACTAGTTTATGTCCTGGAACCATTTCTATTCCTTTCAGATATGGTAAAATCAATGAATACCCCTCTCCCCAAAAACCTGGATTTCAGGCTGAAACCACTTAGTGGTATAGACCCATGTTTCCAATATGAAACCTTAAATAGGACATGACCTATCTAACCTCAGATTAATGCTGAGGGACACATTATTCCCTTCTGTGGAAAGCACAGAAAGCCTCCCAGCAGAAAGACAAGTGCAATTTTGTGGTGCAAGGAGAAGTCTGGATTTGGTTGGAGAACTAAGAAAAGGAGCTCCTTGACTATGGCCTATCTCTCAGTGGAGGGAGAGTGCTAGGCTGGAGTAGCCTCCATGCAGTACCTCTGCTTCTGCTCTATGGCTTTATAAAAAGGTTTCTTCTTGGATACTCAGGCTGGTTGCTTGGGAGTGGATTTGCACTTTAGTGAATAAAACAAGTATTATGTGCTGATCTGAGGGTGAAAATGCAGAGGACATGGTTGCCCTGGTAATGCACTCATCTTTGAAAATTGTTGTCTGTCCCTTCAAATAATCTTAGCTGTAATGGAAAATTCTGATGTGTTGGATAAGCAGGGGCATGGGCAGCAGACACTCATGATCACCAGTGCCTCTTCCACAATCATCATCCTCTGGGGCTCTGGGTGCCTCACACAGATGAATCAGTCTCATGCAGACAGGATTCTGCACTCCTTAATAGTAAAGATCTGAAAGATGGTTATATCGGAGCTAGAGTGAAGGGTAGAAAGGAAGAAGAAATGTAAGGTCAGTAAGGGTAAATCACCAAAGTTTGGAGGTTAAGAGAAGAAGGGGAAAGTGCAAATGCTTATTCAAAATGACTTGGTCTGGAAATCTCATAAGAACAGGTTTTCTTGCGAGGTTACCAGGGAGTTCTGCTTTCAGCTAGGTCACAAATGCCTCAACAGCATATTGAGCTATACCAGCAAACCTGGGCCCATTTTCAATCAAACAGCAGCCTTGTTTATGGTATTTCTGCATCCAGACAAAGCCAGGAAATTCAATAGCATGTGAACATTTAAAATAAACCACCTAAAACATTATTTGTTTGTAAAAGGTTAAAATTCTGTTTGGGCCAGTTCTTGTTTTCATCTGACATAGTTCATCCATCCCTTGTGAGCATGTGGGGTCTTCCAGAAGACAAAGCACAAACAGTAAGCTATAGATTTTTGAGTAATGACTGCTCTCTGGTTAGACATCAGCATGGCCAACAATAGGATAGAATTGCACTGACAATCAAAAGCAAAGATCCATCATGCTGACTCCCAGAGAATTGTAGGAAAAGCTGGAAAGGAGACCAAACACAAGTCACAAGATAGGAGTGGGTTATTTGCTCTGGTACTTTCTCATGAAGGTCTCTGATTTACGAATACTCATGAAGCCTAATTCTTTTCTTAGCATGTATAACAACCGACCAATCGTCATCAAGGGATTCATCACACTCTGCACCACAGTTCTGCAACACAAAGCACAAGGAGCCATTGTTGACACATCCACAATATGAGATTTCAGACAAATGGCTGAGAATGCCTGGAAGCAGTTTTGATACAGCTTTGTAAGGCTGGAACTCACCTTTTCATTTTCAATAATTCCTGCTGATCAGATACCCCTCCTGCCAAGAAACAGTGCAATCTGATATGGTGAGCCCTGTTCCAGAGATTTCAGACCCAAGAATATCAATTTAATGCTGCCAGCCTGGAAATAAACTGTCCTGACATTCACTGCTTCTCATATTAACCTCTCCTGGCTTGCATGAAGTCATGCCTGTCAGTGCAGTTAATTGCCCAGTGGCAGTCATTAATTGATATCCTTGAGTTGGGACCTCTCTGTGAACTGGACATGCTGGAACATCTCCAGTTATTGGGATTCAAGCAGCTTTTGAATTTATGGTGAGAGAAAGCAACTCTGCTGATGACAGGCGTTCAACACAGATACCTCAGCACGGGTGATGCCTCGAGCCTCTAGGGAGAGTGAAAACAGAACTAGCTGGACCAGTCTGGAAAACTGAAAACTAAGTTAGTACAAGCCTTTCTTTGAATTTTGTGTGCTACCAGGGATATCTTTTCCTAATTCAGTCCCATGGCCCATCCACATCTTAGGCTGATGTACTGGAAATGGGTCATTTACATATTATTTCAGGGTTTTGTGTTCTGGAAAAGAAATCTGGCTTTTTTGCCTTGGATATTCCTTTCCTCCCCCAAAAGATTGTTTGGGCCTTTGGACACATTAAAGGTTTGTATTCAGACACAAGCAAGTGCCTTTAGCTGACTGCTGCTGATTGAGCTGTGCCCAAGAGCCTGAGGACAATAAGTGAGCTTTTTTCTCACCCCATTAACTTGCTTTCCAAAATCCCACCCCTGTGGCATGGGTGATATATTGTTGGCAAGGAGTTCTCATCCCCTTTCCCTGCCCAGTTTTGTATATGGACTGGAATCACTGCTGCCTTCTGACTCATATGGGGCAGACTGAATTTTCTCCCACTTCACCAGGCTGTTTCCTGATCCAAGAAATACAGTGCACCATTTAAAACAGAGAATCCACAAGGAAACCTCCCCTATTATATACTTTAAAAGCATGCATCTTTATGATGCTGAATCATAGTAGTCAGAGAAGAAAAAGAGATTCACTTTTCTCTCTGCCTTTCAGACCTCCTGACAAATGTCAGCCCAGCTCAAGCAGAAGGGCTCCATGTCTGTTTAGAGGTCCAGCATATTCATAGATTCATAGATTCTAGGACTGGAAGAGACCTCGAGAGGTCATTGAGTCCATTCCCCTGCCCTCATGGCAGGACCAAGTACTATCTAGATCATCCCTGATAGACATTTATCTAATCTACTCTTAAATATCTCCAGAGATGGAGATTCCACAACCTCCCTAGGTAATTTATTCCAGTGTTTAACTACCCTGACAGTTAGGAACTTTTTCCTAAACCTCCCTTGCTGCAGTTTAAGCCCATTGCTTCTTGTTCTATCCTTAGAGGCTAAGATGAACAAGTTTTCTCCCTCCTTCTTATGACACCCTTTTAGATACCTGAAAACTCGTATCATGTCCCCTCTCAGTTTTCTGTTTTCCACACTGAACAAACCAATTCTTTCAGCCTTCCTTCATAGGTCATGTTCTCTAGACCTTTAATCATTCTTGTTGCTCTTCTCTGGACCCTCTCCAATTTCTCCACATCTTTCCTGAAATGCGGTGCCCAGAACCGGACACAATACTCCAGTTGAGGCCTAATCAGCGCACCGTAGAGTGGAAGAATGACTTCTCGTGTCTTGCTCACAACACACCTGTTAGTGCATCCCAAAATCACATTTGCTTTTTTTGCAACAGCATCACACTGTTGACTCATATTTAGCTTGTGATTCACTATAACCCCTAGATCCCTTTCTGCCATACTCCTTCCTAGACAGTCTCTTCCCATTCTGTATGTGTGAAACTGATTGTTCCTTCTTAAGTGGAGCACTTTGCATTTGTCTTTATTAAACTTCATTCTGTTTACCTTAGACCATTTGTCCAATTTGTCCAGAACATTTTGAATTATGACCCTATCCTCCAAAGCAGTTGCAATCCCTCCCAGTTTGGTATCATCTGCAAACTTAATAAGCATACTTTCTATGCCGATATCTAAGTCGTTGATGAAAATATTGAACAGAGATGGTCCCAAAACAGACCCCTGCGGAACCCCACTTGTTATATCTTTCCAGCAGGATTGGGAACCATTAATAACTACTCTCTGAGTATGGTTATCCAGCCAGTTATGCACCCACCTCATAGTAGCCCATCTAAGTTGTATTTGTTTAGTTTATTGATAAGAATATCATACGAGACCGTATCAAATGCCTTACTAAAGTTTAGGTATACTACATCCACCACTTCTCCCTTATCCACAAGACTTGTTATCAAAGAAAGCTATCAGATTGGTTTGACATGATTTGTTCTTTACAAATCCATGCTGGCTATTCCCTATCACCCTACCATATGGATTATACAGAATCAGACTGAACTCAATGGAGAATATTAAACCTAACCAAGACTGCCAGTCCATTTCTGAAAAAGTGTTCAGAATCTATCAGGACACTGACCTAACTTACCTTCTGCAACTGCTCTTCAGAGATAGTTTAGTGTTGACTAGTGGTGAAGGAGTAGGTGGAATTCCTTCTGCATGGCCAGCATCTTCAGATGGTTGATTTAGAGGAACCAAGAGTAGTTGACATAGCCCCATAGTGTCCTGCTGTTCTCTACAGGCTGGAAGTGAGACTTCATGCCTGCCATGTTCCTCCTCTAAAGCCCTTCACAGGGTTCCTTTCTTTTTCTACATTGAGTTCAAGCTTTGGTGATCACACCTGAAAGGTTGTGCACAACTTCACCCTGCCTTCATCTCAATACCAGTGCCTAGGTTCTATTGTGATGTATACATTAGAAATATCATGGATGGATGCATAAAGATCTCCTACACACTACATGCTCCAGCTCTCGTTCCCTTCATTCCTCTGAATTTTCTTTTCTAACTTCTTCCCTTAGCTCCTTCTCCCATTCTTGGTTTCATTATTTTTTTTCTTGCATCCTTGTATGCTTGCCACTGCTTTTGAGTCATGCATCCCTTTACCCTCTTCATATATCTATAAGAACTTTTATCATGAAGCCTCCTACAGTCTTCTCCACACCAATACTATCCTTCAACCTCTTGCATTTGAACTGCTATCCAGTGTATTGTAGTTACTTGAAGTATATTGCAAGCTTTCTGGGGAAAAGATCTTGCCTTCAATGTGACTCTTAACCACTATGAGCAGAGCTCTATAATGTATAATGCATTCAAAAAATCAACTTCTCTGGCCAGGTGATGTTCTGAGAAACTGACCATTCAGATGTGGAGATCAGATCTGTGCAAACCCCAGACTATGAAATCAAATTGTAACAGGCAGAGTGTTTTGATGAATGCCTTAATGGCTCTTAGGAGTCACAAAGACCTAGTGACTTTGACTACCTCATAAATGCAGTCCCTAAGAAGTGGTCTGCCTGGACTGTCACAATAAATAAGAATAGATAGTTTGTGCAATTACTTCATATTACTCACATGAGTCTAACCTCATTGGCAGCCAGACAGAAAAGCTCATGTGTCCACAGTGCCATCAAAGCAATGTTTAATCTCATAACAACAGTATGAGCAGGCACGTGCAATTATAATGGATTCATGCATACACAGCTGCACTGTGACACAGGAACACATGGAACCAGGGTTTCTAGCATACATGCATTTCTCATGCTATGGCTTGGATAAACTTGGATTTTTGTTATGGTTTGAAACTCTGGAGTCTTTTATGGTGATCCTGGCAGAGGTGTAGCGAGCGCCCTCCGTACCCTACGACCGGAGGGGGCCCCGCAAGGAAGGGGGCCCCTAAAAGTGGCCAAAAAAATGTAAGGTATAACTAGGTAAGTGACATTTATTGACGCTATTGCACAATCCATGTCGGTTTTACTGACAAAACTGTGAAGTCATTATGATACATCATAATGCTATTGGCTACATCAGTTGTCTGTCGGTCAGTTTCGAATTTTAGTTGGACCCATTCAAAGAATGTGTATTTGCATTCATAATGGCGGTCGGCGGATAAATGTTATTAATTTAGTTGTTTAGTTTTTTATCATTTCCAACGCAGAAGTGTGCTTTGTGATGTCTAAGAGAATGTATAAGAGCGGAGCTAGTAAACGAAAGGCAACAAAAGATGCCAAGAAGGAACTTGAGAAAATTCCAAAGTTGTCAACATACTTTGCGCTGCAATCCAACGTACAGGTACAGGCACATGATACGGACAGTGCTAGCAGCGACAAATCATATCCAGAAATATCCAGAAGTGCTTCAAGTGAGGTCAAAGGTGAAGCCAGTTGTTCTACCAAACAAACTGTGACAGATATTCCAGCTGCTGCCGGGAAAGAAGTATCTGAATCTGAACCACTGACTGATGATCCAGGAGATTGGCTGTCTATAATATCGGACAGGCAAGTGTGTGATATTGTTGCATGTGGCCCACCGCAGCAGAATGAAAGTTACGAATTTCCATTTAACGAGGAAAGATGGAGGTTCACAAGTACTCATTTCTATCGAACCATGGTAAATGGCAAGAAAATAAGACGTTCATGGTTAATGTACTCAGTTCAGAAAGATGCCATTTTTTGTTTTTGTTGTAAATTATTTGGCACTGGCGACATACCGCTACATCGTGGAACATCTGCTTGGAAAGCACTGTCGAAAAGACTTCAGCAGCATGAAACAGGCAAAGGTCATCAAGACTGTATGGTGAAATGGTTTGACCTTCGGTCAGGCATAGTAAACCGTACATCTATTGACCAACTCGAATTGCAGGCTTTTCTGAAAGAAAGAGATTTCTGGAGAAATGTTGTCAAATGCATGGTTGGTGTCGTTATTTTCTTGTCTGAAAGAAACTTGGCATTTCGAGGAAGTAATGAAAAGCTCGGCGATCCTTTGAATGCCAACTTTTTGGGACTGTTTAAATTGCTTGCAAAGTATGATACTGTCCTCAGCAAACTTTTACAGAGGATTAAGAAGGCAGAGACACATGTTCAGTACCTCAGTCCACAGATCCAAAACGAACAGATTCAACTTGTTGCCAGTAACATTCAAGAGGCCAACATAGCGCAGCTTAAAAAAGCAAAATATTATTCAGTTATTTTGGACTGTACTCCCGACTTGTCACATGAAGAACAGATGTCTGTGGTGTTACGCTTTGTTGAATGCAACGGTAAAGATGGTGTCAATATTTGTGAAGCATTTGCTGGTTTTCTTAATGTTCATGATACAACTGGTGAGGGCTTATTGGAAGCGTTTCTTGAAAAGGCAAACAACTTAGGAATAGACATTGCTGACATGAGAGGCCAAGCTTATGATAATGGCGCAAATATGAGAGGAAAGAATAAAGGAGTTCAAGCCCGCATGCTAGAAATAAATGACCGTGCCTTGTATGTACCATGTGGAGCTCACACTTGGAATCTTGTGATCTCAGACGCGGCAAAGTCATCGAAATATGCCGTTGACTTTTTCGGTCTGATTAACAGAATATACGTTATCTTTTCTTCTTCACCTTCACGTTGGGATATACTTCAAGAACATATGCCAATATCTGTTAAAGGGTTATCGGACACTCGTTGGGAGTCGGGAATTGATGCTGTGAAGCCATTGCGTTATCACCTTGAAGAATTGTGCAATGCTTTGTCATCTTTGCGAGAATATGCGCTCGAAAAGAAAGATGGCAATACAGCAACAGAAGCCGGTGTGCTTTTAGACCATGTTACTGTGTGGCCTTTTGTTCTGACTGTGTACACGTGGTACGATATACTATTTCACATCAATAAAACCAGCAAATTAATTCAGTTACCAGATGTGTCAATTGACGTACTGCAGGCAGAAGTTGGTGCTACAATGAAGTTTTTGGAAGACTATCGAAATACAGGATATAACTCTGTGGTCACAAATGCACGTGAAATAGCAGAGCATATGGGTATTGAGCAGGTGTTTCCATAAACCAGGGTGCAACGTAAGAAGAGAATGTTTGATTACAAATGTGCTGATGATTCGAGTCGTCTTTCTGCCGAAGAAAAATTCAAATCGCAGTTCTTTCTTGTTCTCACTGATCAGGCCATATCTTCTGTTTCGTTGCGATTTGACCAACTTGTGGAGTGGTATAAGTTGTTTGGATTTCTGTACAATGCTAACAGCCTGAAGCAGTGTCACAGAGAAAATGAACTGGAGAATCACAGCAAAAAATTTTGAAAGAAAAATGGGAGACATTGATGCCAACGAACTCATAATGGAATTGAATCGTTTTATTTATGTCATCGAGAAAGAGAGAGGACTTGTCATGGCAAACAATTTTTTAATGTATATATACAAGAACAGCCTTCAGAAGATATATCCGAATCTTTGCATTTGCATCAGAATTCTTCTGACCACACCAGTTACTGTTGCTGGTGCTGAAAGGAGCTTCAGCAGAATGAAACTGATCAAGAATATCCTGCACTCAACCATGACAGATGACAGGCTTTCTGCGCTTGCAGTTATCTCAATCGAAAACAAGATTGCCAGATCTCTGGACTATGATGCATTGATTAACCAATTTGTGGAGAACAAGGCTTGAAAGAAGCGCTTTGTGTAAATACGGAATACATGTACACTGTAGGCCTATGTATACATAATATGAACCCTGTATATTGTATAAAATAAATACCGCATTCCAGTTTCTGCATTGTAAGGGGCCCCGGACATATGTTCGGAGGGGGCCACGTTCTTTGTTGCTACGGCCCTGGATCCTGGACACCTACCTAGTCAAATCGTGTAACAGGCAATCTGACTCCTTCTGCCTTAAACCCAACATTAACTAATACTTGAGCAGAGGCTATTCTGCAATATTACCCTCTTAGATCCTAACAAACATGCATCAGCTTACTGTACCCACTCCTAATGGAAAAGGAAGAGAATTACCTTCAACCAGCAATTTTCCAAACCTCTTTGGCTCCCAATTCATAGCTAACAATTTTGAATGAATGTGCAAGAGCTGTTTGAGTCTCGTCTGAGTAGCAATATGTGCAAGGCCTCAAAATCCAGAGGAAGGTATCTATAAAAGCATCCCTAGAAACTAAGCCACGGAATGTCACTGTGTTTGCCGAAAAAAGTTTTTGTTGTGACCAGCAGTGAGACGCGGCTATGAACAGGAGGATAATTAGCGTCAGAAGCACAAGAATTATTCTCAGGAGCTAGACTAGATAGCAGAAACTGTTTGCAATCTGACAGACTGTAACAGAGCATTCTGGTCCTTTAAGGGAAGGCATGGCCCACCACGTCTATTACGAAGCTCTGGCCATGCTCCCAATCTGGTTGTAATCCCTTGATGGAGTAACTGACTGAGAAGGAGCATATGACTTGGAGCAAGAAAGGCTTATTAGGGGAAGCAGGATATAAGATCTCTCTGAGCTCAGCATGAGGGAGACTCTGGTGAAAGCAGCAGCTCGCCCAGGGCTGGGGACTGGACCAGTGATTCCTTGCTGAGAAACAGCATGGAAGATGCCAAAGAAGGCCTTAGGAAAGGCAAGGCCCAGAAAGACGAGCTTGTGTCAAGGGAGGAAAGACAGTTTGAATTCCATGAATAGTGGGCAGAAGGAAAGGCTGCCTAGGTCTCTGAGGAGAAGGCTCCATTGGTGAGTCCTAGATTCCCCCTAGGATCAATCTCCATTAACTAAATCCAGGTACAAGATGTTAGTCTCTCTCCACACTAGGGGAAAGATCAGGGTTAAATTGAGGTTAACACATGTTAGCTAACCCCACCTAACCTCAGCCTCTTTTCCTAATCTTGACAAACCCAGATTTGAAAGGTTTCCCCGCTTCGGGATGGCCTGTGTGAAATTCTCAAACCACACTCTAAAACCACATGGGTTGTAGTAATACAAGATTTATTAAAAACAGAGCAAGTAAGAGAATCAGATTAAAGCAAGAGAAATAGTGCGTATAAAATAGCTAGTCTTGTGGTCTGCAATAGCTAATCTAGAGCAGTCCCCTTCATGCTGTCACAGGAAAATAAGTAACATAACATCTGACATTTCCAGGGAATGTGCTCTCTCCGGTCCAGCTTGTCCTTTTCCTCCCAGTCCTCTTGGCTGGACTGCGTGTGAGACCCGGTGAGAAGGCAACGCTCATCTCTTCCTTCCTACCTGACACACCACTGATATATTTTTCATGTTACTGTGACATGTGCTTTATTAATTCCAGACAGGCTCCCCACCAGTCCCTCCAAACACACAGAGATGTGCCCCGTTTCTCCAGGGGGGGATGTTCCAGTGTCCAGTTCCCCATCACTGCTTTGGATAAACAGTATAGGTTCCTGTAAACCTGCCACATCTTGGGCCTGATTCACATGTACACTGAGGCCCCTTTTACACTACTCTGGGAGCATAAAGGGGCATTAAAGTGAGGGTAATTGTGTAAAAGGGCCTTGATGTAAATAAGAATTGGGCCCTTAGTTCCTAATAAGCATCCTCCACTCTAGGGACAATTGGCTTCTTTTTCTAATCCAGCAGCCATACTTTCTATCCTGTTAATTTGCCCTGGCTGGACTGTTTGCCTTTAAAGATACAGGATTCACTTGTTATGTAGCTCCCTCTTAATTTTATCTCTGCACTCTATCAAAGATGAATTACTGACAGACCAAAGGTTATCTATCAGAGTCCCCACCAGAGGTTTTTCATCTGATGCTGCCTACTTAACTTAGGCCACGTCCAGACTACCCGCCGTATCGGCGGGTTAAAATAGATTGCTCGGGGATCGATATATCGCGTCTAATCTAGACGCAATATATCGATCCCCGAGCGCACTTATATCGATTCTGGAACTCCATCAACCCCAACGGAGTTCCGGAATCGACACGGAGAGCCGCGAACATCGATCCCGCGTGGTGTGGACGGGTGAGTAATCCGATCTTAGATATTCGACTTCAGCTACGTTATTCACGTAGCTGAAATTGCGTATCTAAGATCGATTTCCCCCCCCAGTGTGGACCAGCCCTCACACTAAAAGGCCAAATACTGCCTTTGGCCAGGAGTACAGGAAGGGCTATCACGTACCCCCTGGCATATGCTTATCTACTTCTAGGATACAGACTTCAGCACTGATGTGTCTTGTGAAACTAATCAAATCGCACAGATTTCCCTTTGCACTACCGCAGCTGACCTAGCTCTCTCTTCTTTATTCTCCTCTTTCATCTCTTCCTTACTCTGCATTTTAGCCCATCTTGATTACTTTCTTTCTCCCTCCCCCAGTGAGGGACGATTTACCCAGAGGTGACACATCTTGAATTCCAACTGTTGAGGAGATGTATTAATCCCTTTCTTTTCCAAATGAAACCGATCAGAAAAAAAATTGAAAATTGTCACTTAGGTTTTATTCTATCAGTGATGAGACTTTTAGGTTTGTGCTGAATTTCTTGCCCCACGGATCAGAACAAATTAAATTAGATGAGGCTCAGTCACTGAGACAACCCGTGGAAAGGATTTGAAAGCTTTTGCTATAGTGGAGCTGCAGTGGAGCTGTGAGGAAGAATTCAAGGAAGCAGCCGAGTCATACAAAACACGGCACCCTTCCTAACTAATTCACTGTGAGGATCACATTGAATCAACACTAACCCAGCCTTTGCCTTTCTGACCAGGGCCGGTGCAACCATTTAGGCAGACTAGGCGGTTGCCTAGGGCGCCGAGATTTGAGGGCGCCAAGCGCACTCAATTTTTTTTTTAAATGGTTGAGCAGCCGTTGCTGCTGGGACAGAGAGGGAGTCTGAGCTGCCGCAGTCAGGCCTGCAGGACCGCCCGCAGGCAGCACTTATCACTGTTTGGAATGTTCAGTGTCCCCATTAGAAATGCTAACAAGCTTATTCAGTGAAGTTTTGATGTACTTGATGCATGCTATTAGATCGTCAATTAGGCATCAACGAGATAATTTAAGAGTAAATGTCTTTTTGTTTGAAGTACCACTGAACACTAATCTGTCCATTGCCCTCTCCCTCCTGTGTTACTGCTTGAAGCAGAATCCTGGGTAACAGTAACGGGGATGCTGAATAAACCTTTTAAAATATTTCCCCTTTATAATGCCATATTTTTAATACAATTTTAAAATTAGATCCCATAATTTCAAGGCATCGATTTCCCTGTTTAGACAATTAAATTGCAATTGTCGGCATGAACATCATTTTAAAGCTGGGTTTTAAAAATCTAATTTAACTTCAAAAATTAATGACCAAAAGATGGGCATGTGAACTAAGATAAAAGTAATTAACCGAGGGTCTAGCATTCACTCCCAACACCGCAAAAGAGCTGAGGGATTTCCAAAGAACTCAGACACCACTACAGTGTATCATTCAAATGTGAGAACATAGTTACTACAGATAATAAATAATAAGTTACCTGGGTTGGAAATAGATCTTTGTGGCAGGGAAAGCAGGAAACTTGTCTTTTTGATTACAGAATTATTGTGCTTCTGGATCCATTAAAATTATAACCGATTTTTTGGGGGAGGGGATGTGGGGAAGAAACTATTTTCTCTACTAGGTTTGTTTATAGGCAGCTGAAAAGAAAAGTTAACCCGCTTTGCACAGAACTGAAACCTAAAGGTCTCTCCTCCCTCCTTTTCTACTCTGACCCCTCTGGGCTATTCCAAGTTAATTGTCATCTAATTGCTCAGCAAAGAAAGAGATAGTGGCAGCAATTAGACATAGCCCTCACCAGTTCAGGAGTCATTAACATAGTACAAAGACATGCTGCCTGCTTTACAGGCACCCAGGCCTAATGAGGGACTGGGGGAAAGAGGAGCAGGGCTGAGCCCCTAGGGAGTGAGCCGCAGAGAGCCAGTGCCCAGGAGGCTGAGGGGGCAAGGGGCTGCAGAGGTGTCCCCTCTGCTATTTAAAATGCAGATCCCGCAGCGGTACCTCTCCATGGGACAGAGCCGGCTCCTCACAGAAGCTTCTGTCCAATAGCTCTTCCTTCTGCAGCTGCTCTTTGTGCTCCAGCTCCATCCATGGCAGCTGAATCCCCTGTCCTGACTGCAGCCAACCCCTCACTCCCTGCCCTGCATGCAGCCAACCCCTGCTGCACTCCTTGCCCTGTCCATAGCCAGCCCCACACTACCTGTCTCCATCCAGCCCCTGCTGCAGCCCCTGCCCTGCCTGCAGCCAGCCCCACATCCCCTGCCCTGCACGCAGCCAGTCCCGCACCTCCTGTCTCCAGCCAACCCCACACCCCATCTCCAACCAGCTTCGCATCCCCTGCCCTGCCCAGAGCCAGCCAGCCCCACACCCTGTCAGGTTATTCAACTATTTTCATTAAATATGTAGGCTAAATAATGAAATTAATACATTTTCAAGCCCAATACGTATTAATTCTAATGAACAATGCCACATTATGCAGTATTCATTTTTGAAAGTTTATAATAAGCAATGCTCTGGGGGGAGGGGTGGGGGCAGAGGGCGCAAGGTGGAAGTTTCACCTAGGGTGCAAAATATCCTTGCACCGGCCCTGTTTCTGACCCAGATTTCTGGTTTGAAAACTGTAATCAGACCCCACATAATACTTTCAGTATTTTAGTCCTTAATGAAAATCCACTCTACCAATGGGGCGCATGACACCAAAACTATCCTTCAGTGCTGTGGGACCCCACAGAAAGCTGTCCGCTCTGCAGTGGTGTGGGGACACTTCAAGGGATCAAGACAGAGACCCGGGCTGCAACCCTGCTGGATATTGTTACAAATCTGGAGGGGTATTTTGAAAATGCCTCATGCAATTTAATAGCCCAGCATGAAAAATACTAAGCCTTATAGTGTATATTCAATGCAATCCTTTAGACCTGTAAAAATATGCTCCAAAATTGCAGTCCTCTACTCCAAACTTTTTGTGGTTATCACACTGGACTGGGAGTCAGTTCTGTTTCCCTTCTAGGCTCTATTTCCCTTTCTGCCATTGCCTGGCTTGGTCACGTAGGCCATTTAATCTCTTGGAGCCTCACTTTCCTCATTTGCAAAATGGATATTATGGGCCAGATTTATCCCTATTGTAACTTCATTAATTTCAACAAATTTATAGCAGGCATGAATTTTGCCCTTTAATACTGACCTGCCACATAGCGGGGTTGTGAAACTTAATTGGCATTGTAAAGTGCTTCGAGATCCTTGCTAGACACTGTTGCTTTAACATCACAGTAGAGCAAAGTGCATTCTGGGATTGCCTTTCTGTTGAAAGAAACTTTGTCATGTCAAAATTGGCTCAAAACTTAGTTTTCTAGTTTTTAAATCATTGCAAAACCCGAGACCAATAGAAATGTTTCCACAAATTTCAATTCCAAATATATATATTAGGACTGTCAAGTGATTAAAAAAATTAATTGCAATTAATCGCGCAATTAAAAAAATTAATCATGATTAATCGCACTGTTAATAGTAATAGTAATAGAAGACCATTTATTTAAATATTTGTGGTTGTTTTCTACATTTTTAAATATATTGATCTCAGTTACAATACAGAATACAAAGTGTACAGTGCTCACTTTATATTTATTTTTGATTACAAGTATTTGCACTGTAAAAAAAACAAAAGAAATAAAAAAATAGATGAGACCAGATTTTCAAATAATTTGGACATGTAATTGTGAATAAAACTGCATGTGTAGTTTCTGTGATTGTTTGAAAACTAGCTAATTGTACATGCAAATAAAACTTCTTTGCTATTTGAGCACATAGCTGTAATAATTACATACATAAAGTTGGCATAAAATTCCACATGCACCCCCTTACTATTGTAGCAGTCTCCAGGTGTGCGGCTTGTGTGTGTATCATGAGGTATTTTGTAGCAGTTTTTCCTTAATATTTTACAATGCTGTTTTTGGTGGTGCTAGTATGATGTGTCATATTGCCTATGTTGAATCAGGAAAAAAATAAGCTCCCATTCCCTACGCTGCTGCTGCAGTTGCCTAGAATAGTGCTCTGAATTCTAACCCTTGACATCCACATGCACACAGCTTTGATTCTGTAGAGAGTAATGGAGCCGGATGCATGGAAACGTAATCCTTCTTAAGTATGAAGAGACGTTTTCTCATTTTCCCTGCAGAGGTTGAGAAAAGAAGAATCATAGAAATGTAACTCACAGAGCAGTGATGTGACCATATTTATCTGAGAGATAACTAGGGAGAATCACTTCTAAAGGAGAAGAGGAACTTTAAACTGAATTTAGAGCCCTAGCAAGATCCTGAAGTCAGCTCACGGTCCTGCAGTTGTTTACAGTTCTACAGACTGTGCTGATTTCCTGCTATTCCAATAAATGTGACACATTATGGTTTTGCATCATTTTTTCCTAAAACATTTAGTAGACAGTTATACAAAGAGGCAGCAGAGCTATACGTCTGTGAGCTGCATCTCATAATGTTCAGTGACCCCAGGAGACTTTACAGTTCTGCAAGGCAGTCAGGCTTCCATTAAAACTATATGCAGAAGGAAGTATCACTGTGAAACTGCACGTGTTCAGAGAATGACAGGAAAATCAGTGGTTTGGATCTGAGAGATATCACATGTGGATTCTGCACAGCAATCCTTATCTTTCTACAACGTCACAATTTAAAAACAATATATAACCCTGTGTAAGCAGAGTCAGGATGACATCTGCTGGTGAATTATGGCGAGTGTGGAAAAGAATTTCAGGGGCTGATCGTGTTTGCATAAGAACACCCACCCAGCCTGGCATAGCCCACGGCAGCCTGGGATGGTTGCTTTGGCAGCTGTGGGATCCCCAGTTTCTTTGTTGTTGGGGCGGGAGGAGTGGAGTGTTGTCACCCTGATTGTGTGGATGAGGAACTGTGCTTTGTGACAGGGAGTCTCGCCATCAATTGAGTGGCACTCGCTAGACAAGGGAGTGGGCTCCTTGTGTAAGCCAGAAGCATGAATTGCACCTCTTCCTCTTTCCACTGTTGAATACCAGAGCTGATTTTTTATTCCCTTAAGAATCTAAGTTACAGGTTACTGAGCTGAACTCGGAGCTGCACTGACCCAGGACAGAGACTTTTGGGTTGTGGGACTTTTGGGACTGTGGGTGATTTTTGGGTTGCTGGGACTCCGGAGCCCAGGGGAAAGGACACAGTCTATTTGAGGTGTTTTCCCAATTTAATGCTATGTTGTTTATCTCATGTTATTAAACATTTTCCGCTACACTGAGACTCTGTGTTTGCAAGAGGGGAAATATTGCCTCTTTGAGGTGCCCAGGGATGTGTGTAAGATTTTCCCAGGTCACTGGGTGGCGGCTCGAGCTGGTTTGCATTACGTTGTAGGGAAGGAACTCCTATGTATTGAACCCGGCCCTTGCTGCTATCAATTCGGCCTGGCAGAAGGGTTACACCTGATTTTCAGAAATGCTTATGCACAATTGCATCACTAAGCTATCTAAGCAGTTATTTGCATCTTCATTTAATCTGATTGTACATGCAATATTGGTAATTAAACATTCAAAGGAGGTGTGCAAATGTTTGTGCAAGATAGAAAACAATGACCTATGCTTTATTAAACACAGGAAATACAAAATTATTAAGGAATCTAGCCTCATGATTTATTCTGTAGTGTATTGGATATATAGAAACAGTAGAAAACTGGGACTTCACTGGAAAATACCAGAGAAGAATCTGGAGTATTTAGCATTCTGTAATTTGAAGCAATTCTCTAGATGTTTAATACAGTCGGTTGCTACTACAGAAGTTCATGTTTTCTTTATATGGTGGTCCAATGTTATAGGGAGTATGAATTTTCAAAGAGAGTATCAATTACTCATATGGTTACTATAAAGAGTTGAGCCAAATGATTGGCCCAAATTTATCCCTTCCGTAAACACACTGAAGTCAATGGGAATTAATATGTGCTTATATTTCAAATTCAAATACTAACAAGAATGAACGTGCTCTGTAAAGAAAACCTGAACTAAGCGCATAAATTACCAGGCTGCAGGAGGACTTTCGGCTGAAAATTAAACCTAAATTAAAGCTTCAATCCTGCAATGAGCTCCATCTTTTAAACATTTTTTATAGTTCCTACAATCTAATTTAATCTTACTTGATATTATTTATCCACGTCTTTCTAATTTTCCCATCACCATGATATGTTGCTTCCAAAGTTCTCCTGTCTGAATAAGTCTTCCTGTCTGCTACAGCATTTACACCCTAAAACAGTGGTTCCCCATCAGGGGACCAGGACCTCCTCAGGGGCTGCGAGCAGATTCCAGGGGGGCCAACAAGTATGGCCAGCATTGGACTCACTAGGGCCCAGAGCAGAAAGCTGAAGCCCCACCACACGGGACTGCAACCCTGGGCCTTGAGCCCCAGCACCTGGGGCTGAAGCTGAAGCCCGAGCAACTTAGCTTCATGGTTCCCTCTGTGGCATGGGGCCCCGGGCAATTGCCCTGCTTGCTACACCCTAGTGCCAGCCCTGGCTTTTATACGGAGAAATACAGTTACTGTGGCACAGGTGGGCTTTGGAGATTTTATAGGATGTTGAGGAGGCCTCAGAAAGAAAAGGTTGAGAATCCCTGCCTTAGAATACATCGTTCTGGGATGTCATAAATACAGTACCAGAAAATGCCATGGTTACAGTGAGCTGGCCTGTGGAACCCTAAGTAAATCACATTTTTTCCACACTTTAGTGCAGTGGTCCCCAACCTTTTCATCTGGTGGGTGCCAGACGAAGGACCGTGGCGGCGGTGGAGCATCTGCCAAAATGCCGCCGAATTTTAGCGGCATTTCGGTGTCGCTGCCTCTCAGTGACGTCACTTGTCGGCGGCAAGTGGCGTCATCGAGAGGCATCACCGCCGAAATGCCACAGAAATTCAGTGGCATTTTGGCAGATGCTCCACTGCTGGCCAGGACACAGGCACATTTAGATGCCCCCGCGGGTGCCATGGTGCCCGCGGGCACCATGTTGGGGACCCCTGCTTTAATGTTTCCTTATTTATCATTATTTTACTACACTAAATATCATATGCATTTGTTTTTTCTATTTATTGTGTTATTTTATCAATACCCCGCACAACCTAATTAGTAAATGACTTTAGCACTTACTTGTGTGCTTGGCTCTGGGTTCAGGTTTTCACTAGAAGGTACCTTTAACATACCAAAATAATTATCTGACAGTGTTCTGAGCTAGGTTAGAGCCAAAGACGATGTAGTGAAGGCTGCTTCTCTATTCCAGCATGCTTAGCCTGAGTCACTCTGATAGCCATAAGCTTGGACTTTTTCCTGAAAACTTGATGCTGATCTAATGTTCCAGAGCAGGTGAGTTTTCCTGTTGTATATGATCTACAACTTGGTCACTTTAAAACTGCAATGTCAGACCCTTGCTAATAAAAAACAGTTTTGTTTAAGTCATTTTCTTTCTCCTGCTCTCAGTCAGGGGACTAAGGCCTTTTAAAATGGGAATTTAATGTTCTTCCTGTGTGAAATCACTTCTCTTCTTTCATTACCTTTACCTGTGCCAGGACATCTGTTTGTTATCCTTGGCTCCAGCTGGCCTTCTCTGTGGAATTGTACAACATCTCTCAACAGAGGGGAGTCACACCTGTTGTCTATGTTAGGACCTTTGGTAACAAAACTTCACACTCCTTTAATATCCTTCCTCAGAGGTCTCAGGGCATTTTGAGCATTATTAATGAATGCAGCTTCACAACCCTTCTCCCTTTAAGATAGTTAAATATTATTATCTCAGAAAAGATAAGCAACAGCTGGGCAGTCAAGCAGACAGTGTAATTCAGGAAAGTTCTGGGGGAGGATCTGATAAGGGGCAGTGAATGGAGGGACTGGGATAATGCTTTTTGGGAATGTGGGATGGGGACTTGATTCTTGACTGTGAGATAAATCCAGTACATGTGCAACTTTTGTTTTACTTCATTTCCCCCCCAGAAACTCATTCTAAATTCACCTTCTTGATTTGAAGCAAAGGGAAGTACCCATCAGCTGCCCTACAACTTCAGCAGACAGTCCCTCCAGGAGGATATTAACCTTTCCACATAGTCTCCCCTTTTGTTACTCTACGTATTTCCATCCATTCTATCAGCAAAAGGTCAAATCTACTATTAGCTGCAAGAGAACTTTAATAACTAATATGTTTTGCTTGCACTCACACCTACAATAGACTGTGATCTCATGGCTAATCACTCTTATACCATGTCCATTCTTGGACTGGAGATCTCCAAAGAAAACCCAAGGACTTCTTATGGGAGCAGGCCTTAAAATGATCTCCACTAAATACTGCATCTGCACTTCTGATCCTCCATTATTTCTGATTCTACTCCCTGTGAGTTCTTTGTTTTAGTGCTGGTTGAGTCTACAGTCCTCTTTGGCTTGTGGACAGTAGGGTCAGCCACAAAGCACCTGTCACTCTTTCCCAAGTCAGTACTGAACAGTGCCTCAGAAAGATATTAACCTTGGACTCCTGATGGTGTCTTTTGGTTAAGACAAAATCAAAGTCCTGTTGCTTGAGGACACTTTGGTGCCATTTGAAAGGGTTGAGTAAAAGCCCTGTTGACCTGGAAATATTCCCACTCATATAACAATCTAGACAACCTTATTTGCCCCAGTAGTTTCAAAATGTCATGTAATATTTCTGACACAACTGAGGTCATTGCATTTCCATGCTGACAAGTGTTTCATGTAGCAACTTAAGTATCCAGTAGGGGTAGCCATAGGAATACATTAAAATCCAGAGATCATTTTGGGTGTTATAAGTGTGACATTCCCCCTGGTACAACGTGGACTGCTGAACTACTGTGTCCCCTATCTCTCTAGCCTGGGCTGCTTTACTGTCAGAACAGCCACTTCTGGCCTGCTCATGCACAGCCACTAGCATGTAACATCACTCCCAGATGTTTACATGAATGCTCTCCCACCCATTCATGAATAGATAGAAGGCGACACCCACATATCCCCTAGTCCCAGCCTTGTATCCCAGAAACGTGCATCTTGTACCGTTCACTAGCCCACAAGCTCATAAATGAGTCTGTCATTCCAACAAAGGGTAATGCATATGCACTAACCCCATTGACCTAAGTAGAGATTTCCCAAACATTTCAACCAAACACACTGGTTTAGATAAAACAATAAACAAGTTTATTAACTAGACAAAGATAGATTTTAAATGATACAAGTGATAAAGCATAAAAATCAAAATTGGTTACAAAAGAAATAAAAAGATAAAACACCAATCTAATTCCTAAACTTTACCAAGGCTAATAGTTCTAAAAGCAAAATAGGTTATCTCACCATTAGCTATAATACATTTCACAGGCTGCTTCTTTTTCTAGCCTGGGACCACTCCTCTTAATTCAGTGTTCTTTAGGTATTTGTTGATGTCATGGGAGAGGAGAGGAGATGGTAGAGGTGGCCAAAGGCCTTCCCTTATTCTTATATTCTGACACCTTGTACTGGAAAAGTCTTTGCTGGGTCATGGGGTCAGCAGTCCCATTGTGTACGTGCTCTTCAAGCTGTCCATTGGGTGAATTGTAAATACTTTGTTTATAACTTCCCTGGTGGTGATTCTCCACTTAAGCAGATACTGGCCTTTTAGCGCCCAGCTGGCATGCCAGTGTGCCTTTGTGAAAATGGTCTGAGGGCATTACCCAGAACTACAGCATATTTCAGTAATAATCATATAGCAAGATCTTACAATTTTACATGCAGTGATATTACACACATTTCAGCAGGATAATAATATTCAGCAGTTTGTGAGTTTTCAAATGATACCTCACCAGCCACACTTTGTATGTAATATATCATAACCATATAACATGTATGAACATGGGATACAGGGTATCACATGAGGTACAATGTGTCCCAATGGGCTTCTACTGTTGAGGCCAAAGGATAAAGAGATTAGAGAGGAATGGGCCTAGTGGTTACAAAAGGAGACTGGGTGTCTGGGATCCTGGATTCTCATCTCAGCTCTGGCCCTACCTCACTGTATAATCTTGCCCAAGTCTCTCAACCTTACAGTTTCTTAGTTTCCCCATCTATAAAATAGGGATGATGCTGTGAAAGTTAATACTGATAAAGTATGTTGAGATCATGAGATGAAAGGCATTAAACAAGTCAACAGTATTGAGTTAAATTGCCTCTCTTCCAGTATTCATAATTTTGTGCATACAAATAACAAGCAATATTAAATTCTTTCTGCATCTGTTTCTGGGTGCAACTGAAGTTATGTGGATATCTCAGATCCCATGGTTCCCACAGATCAGTTACACATTTTAAATGATATCAGATAGGCATGCAATAGCTTATCCCCACAAACCCTGGGGCAAGAAATGAGGCCAAGTTTTCAAAAGTCCACCATGTGCCAGCATTAGGGTTTTGGAACTCTCTTTTCCCCCATAAAATCCGTTGTGCAGGGCTGGTCCCAAATACAAACTTTCTACTATCTCAGGGGTCGGCAACATTTCAGAATTGGTGTGCTGAGTCTTAAATTTATTCACTCTAATTTAAGGTTTTGCGTGCCGGTAATACATTTTAATGTTTTTAGAAGGTCTCTTTCTATAAGTCTATAATATATAACTAAACTATTGTTATATTTAAAGTAAGTTTTTTAAAATGTTTAAGAAGCTTCATTTAAAATTAAATTAGAATGCAGAGCCCCTGGATCGATGGCCAGGACCTGGGCAGTGTGAGTGCCACTGAAAATCAGCTCGCATGCCGCTTTCGGCACACATGCCATAGGTTGCCTACCCCTGTACTATCTACTGAGACATTTATATAAATGACTAGCTAAGTAGCTCCAACATGATGATGCATTTAAATTTTATTAATTTACTTTAAATGTTTTGATTTTTCAACAAAATGAATTGAAATGAAACATTTAAATAGTGTTGATTAGAAAGCTTTCATTTAGTTTCATTTCAAATAAAAAATCATTTTTTTTCCCAATTTGAATAGAAAATTAATATTTTGGTTTTTCCCAGTTCTTTCCCTTTTCCCACTGGAAAATGGTATCATGAGCCATGGGGCTTGAATGTAGCCCACAAGAGCAGCCACACTCCTATCCTCCACCTGGCAGCAGCTTAGCTGGGACCCATGAAGCCCACTCCCAATGTGAAGCTCCACCCCTGAGGTCTGATTGGCAGAGTCCCAGAGTGGCTGACTGGCATCAGGAAAAGGAAGCTGTTTGAGCAATTCTGCCTCTAGCCTACCCTGGACTATGTGGCTCCCCATCCTCAGCTTAATTTCATGGCACCTGATCTGGGCCTCCATTTTCTCTTCTGCTTTTGACCTCCTGGTATCCTGATCTAGCTGATTCTTGACTCCTATCTCGTATTTGCTGATTCTGGCTCTTATTACTAGGTAATAGTAATACTGTGACAAAAGGGAAGTCAAATGATAAAAGATTTTGAAAACCTGACCAATGAGGAAACATTTAACAAATGGGCATGTTTAGTTTTGAGAAAAGAAGATTGAGTGAGGATCTGATAACAGTCTTAAAATAAATTAAGAGCTCTTATGAGGAGGTGATATTTTGTTCCCATGTCCACTGAAGGTAGGACAAGAAGTAATTGCTTAATCTGAAGCAAGGGAGATCTAGGTTCCATATTAGGAAAGACTTTCTAATTATAAGAATAGTTAAAGCACCAGAATAGTCTTCAAAGGGAGGTTGCGGAATCCCCATAATTGGAGGTTTTTAAGAACAGGTTGGACAAACATCTGTCATGGATGTTCTTGGTATACTTGGTCCTGCTTCAGGGCAGGGAGATGGACTAGATAATCTCTTGAATTCCCTTTCAGCCCTACTTTTCTAGGGTTCTACTCAAAGGGAACACAAACCCAAAACAAATGAAATTTTTCAATTTGAATAGGAACTGAACTTTTTAATTTGAAATTTTCATTTTGATTCACTGAAAAATAAAAACAAATCTGGGACAAATTTAGAACATTTTTTATTTTTACATAAAATACCTAACATTTTGAGCAGACCTAATCACATTGTAATATTGTATGGCAATGAATGTGCTGCCAATTTGATGTGATGACACTGTGTAACCCACACACCTCCTGTATGTGGTGGTATGTCCAAATGGTACTGAGACCACTTAGAGAGAGTTAGCTAAGGCTGTAGAGTAGGCTCCTGTCATAAACAGATAGCTAAGGGTTAATGTCTCTTTCACCTGGAAAGGAGTAACCTGAAACACCTGACCAGAGGACCAATCAGGAAACAAGACTTTTTCAAATCTGGGTGGAGAGAAGTTTTGGGTGTGAGTTCTTTGTTCTTTGTCTTGTGTCTGTGCCCTCTCGGCTATGAGAGTGATTTTTCTATCTCCTGGCTTTCTAATCTTCTGTTTCCAAGTTGTAAGTACAAGGATAGTAAAACAATAGGTTTATATTGTTTTCTTTTGTATTTACATGTGTGTAGTTGCTGGAATGTGTTAAATTGTATTCTTTTTGGATAAGGCTGTTTATTCATTTTTTTCTTTTGAGCAAATGACCCTGTATTTGTCACCTTAATACAGAGAGACCATTTTTATGTCCTTTTCTTTCTTTTTATATAAAGCTTTCTTTTTAAGACCTGTTGGAGTTTTTCTTTAGTGGGGACTCCAGGGAATTGAGTCTGCAGCTCACCAGGGAATTGGTGGGAGGAAGAAGTCAGGGGGGAAATCTCTTTGTGTTAGATTTACTAAGCCTGATTTTGCATACCCTCTGGGTGAGGGGGGAGGAGGAGGAGAGATTAGCTCTCTCGGTACTTGTGTTTTCCAGGACTGGAAACAGGGAGGGTGGAGTCCCTCTGTTTAGATTCACAGAGCTTGCTTCTGTATATCTCTCCAGGAACCCAGGGAGGGAACACCTGGAGGGGTGGAGGGGGAATGGAGATGGTTTATTCCCCTTTGTTGTGAAACTCAAGGAATCTGAGTCTTGGGGTCCCCTAGGGAAGGTTTTGGGGAGACCACAGTGAGCTAGGCACTGTATAAATCCCTGGCTGGTGGCAGCTTTACCAGGTCCAAGCTGGTAACTAAGCTTGGAGGTTCTCATGCTAACACCCATATTTTGGACGCTAAGGTCCAGATCTGGGAAAAATGTGATGACAGCTCCTTTAACAGGCAGTTGGCTTTTAGCTCATGCGGTACAGGCTCATGCACTATGCTCTAGAGGTTCCCTGGTTCAATCCCACACGTGGATGACAATTACAACAAAATGTCCCCAAACATTCATCGGTTAAATACAACTTTCTACCACCTAACTGTGTTCTGTTCTGATTTTGGGGGTTCAGTCCTATGGCAGAAGGAGTTCAAGGTCCTAAGAAGTAGTGATGTTGGCTTATGACATGATGTCATTGACTGAGAAGCAATGGTGTTGAGGTGTGCCATGTGGAGTCACTTCCTATTAGAGAGACAGTTCTCCCTTTGTGGTGACGGTGCCACACTGGTGCCTCCTGACTGTGGCTATGGCTACACTGCCATCGTAGCACAGGCTATGCCTACCCCTCCTAGCTAGCATGGGTAACTATCAGGGTTGCCAATTCTGGTTGGACGTATTCCTGGAGATTTAATCACAACACAGTTTTAAATTAAAGATGAATCTTTAATTCCCGGAGACTCCAGCCCAATCCTGCAGTGATGGCTGAAGCAGTGTGACATGGACGAGGGGGTACTTTCCCCTTTCCTCCTCTGCAGGCCCCCAGTTCTGACCTCATCATCAACCCAGACACGACGGCCACGCCTCTCCATCACACCACACCCACGCCCCCTCCCCTTTTCCTACCCCGCCCCCTCCGTCACCATTGGCAACTTTGTGAGGGGTCAGAGGTCACGCCGGAAGACTGGGGAAGGTAGAGTTGGAGGCGTCACGTGACGGATCCAATATGGCGGCGCCGTGTCCCTGCTGCTGTTGCCGCTTCTGAGGGAGTCGCGCCTCTTCCAGATCATGGGGCCCCAAAGCGGCCGGAGCCTTTGAGCCCCGTTTTCCTCCCCCGGCGGGGGCCTTCGGCCATGCAGCCCCCGGCCCGGGAACAGGACACCCGGACCAAGAGCATGTTCGTCTCCCGGGCCCTGGAGAAGATCTTAGCGGAGAAGGAGGCGAAGCGGTCCCCGTACGGCCAGCTGCGGAGAGCCTGCCAGGTGGCGCTGGGTGAGTCCGCGCCTGGCCCCGTTCCCCGGGGAGGGTGAGTCCGGATCGCCCCAGGTCCCCTGTATTCCCTGGGGGGGACATTCACCCTCCTTGGCAGCTGCGGGGACCCTGACAGGTGGCGCCGGGTGAGTCTGGATCAGGGTCACACTTCGCCTTCCTTTGGGGGGTGGCCATTTCCTTAGTGTGCCCCCGCCGCTGCAGGGGAGAGCCAGCCAGGTTGGCAGTTCCCTACTTCACCCCGCTGCGTAGAGCCAGCGTGCAGCCCGTCTCTGCCAATGGGCAGTGGCGTTATCAGTGACTGCGACTGTCATTAGTTACCATTCTGCAGGTTAATCTGCCACGTTGGATCTTCTTCGGTATCTGAGCAAACAGCCTGATTCTGGATCTTCCTGACGCTCAGAGACTCTGTTAGTCTCTGGACAAATTTGCTTAGGGGAAGGGAAATGAGGCCTTTTTTTTCCCCCTTAAACTCGAGAAAAGAACAAGATCCAATTGATTTACTTCTGATGTTAATGTAAAATGTAAATGCTGTCTGTGGATTCTTCTTAAACTAGTTCAGGGGCCATACAGCTGGAAACCAGGAGGGACTGTCAAAAAACTATCAACTTTAAGAGCAGTTCTAGCAATCAAGCTGATAATTCTTTGACATCTCTCTTATTCTTCAAATAATATGTTGGTTGAAAACTGTTAACTTTTCAGGCTTCTAGGTTGTGTCTGTAATGTTTTATTGAATTCCAAAAGTTCTTGAATTGACTGTGTTAGTGCAGAAGTCTCTTGCAACTATAATTCTTCTATATCAGCCAATTTATTGGATTTGGGGAAAGTTACAGTGTATAGGATAATGGAAATTAGAGTTTGGGCAGGAGAGGAAATGGCATTGGGTCAACCAGTCCAGTTTTTATGTTCAAAGTGACCTTTTTTTGTTTGTGTTCTTTAAAGGGATAACACCAACCTGAATTTTTTTAATCAATTAAGTTTCAGGTCCTACATTTACCCTGAAGTTACTTGTAAAGCCACAAAAACTGTAAAACCAAGTGTTGCTATTTTCGTTTTGTTACTTTTTTAGGTGTATTTCCCCTGGAGCTGTGTGAAATACATAATAGGTGGAAAGAATCACTGAGAAGGCAGGGAAAACAATGAAACTGAGTAGCCATGATATGCTGTCAGGTGCACTTTGTAAATAACACCCCCTTCCCCCGCCCTCCCCCCCCCCCAAAAAAAAAAGACACACACCACCCTAGCTCTACCTTACAGAAATATTCTGGAGCTAATTGTAGTAACAGTAGATTGGGAGGTGGGATCAGGAATCAGGTGCAAATGTGTTTTTGATTTTTTTTAAAGCTGACTATTTCTGTTTTGCGGTGATAGTATTATATGTATTACCTTAGCGACCCCAGACTCAGAAACACCAATGAGGATTTGGGCTCCATTGTGCTGGGTGCTGTACAGATGCACATGAAAAAATAATCTATGCCCCGAAGAGTTCACAATCTAAAGTGCCAATCCTAGAATTGGATTTGTATATAGGCACAGGAGTGTGCACTGATCCAGTTGTAGGTCTGTTGTCTAAAGTAGTAAGATGCAACAGCTGTGATAAGTAGCATGTTTCTGGTTCTTAAAAATGTGTTTAATAAACAAGATATTAATAATATGGGTAATACAGTACTAGCTACCAGTAGATGTATTGATCTTGGTTTGACTATTTATGATACTTGAAGTAAAACAAAAAACTGAAATCTTGTGATGTTAATTATGTGCGGGAACCCAATTTCATTGTACTCATCTTTCATGGAATTCTTTCTACTAGTGAATAATTGATAAAATGATTGTCTAGTTTCCTTTTGTTAAACTGCAAATATCAAAAAGTACTTAAAACGAGGGGTCAAAGACAATAGGGCTCTTAATAAAATTCCCTGTGGCTCAGGCCAAGAAAAGAATGATATAAATGAATTTGGAACTAATTTCTTGTGTCATTGCACAAAGACTGTCTTTGGGGGAAACTGGTGGTAATGGTTAACGTGAAGCTGACTTTGTTTCCAGACCTGTGTCAGGGACAAAGTTGGGCCTGGGCAGATGATAATCTATTGCCCAACTATCCCTGCTCATGTAGAGCCTTGGTTGCTACACTGAAGGAATCTCTCCAAGTTACGTTTGGTGAGTGTTGCCAAATAACTTTTTCAGCAGCAACATGAATACATTCCCCTCTATTTATGCATCCAGGTATTAATACTTCACTTACTAAATCTTACTTCATATCAGATGTCCTCCTTTCTATTCCAGGTGAAGGAAAATAAGTTACATTGGAGTTCATTGGTGTAATTCACAATTAATGAATCTTAAACTCTTTAACATGATTATTTTTAAATGACAAAACTATGCAGCCAACCCAGTAGCAGATGAATGCATAGGAAATCTCACATGTACCTACACTTCACCTTTTTAGTTGTGTATGAACACATTAACTAAATTGACTCTAAAATCAAAGTTAGGTAGGACTGTACAGTTGTTCCTTGTCCTGTTTAACCTTAAGCTGCAGTGACCTTGAACAAACATCTGTGTGGTGTAGGATACAATTTACAATCTGGCTAGTTAACATAGTTAACGTGGTGAAACAAAACCTCTCAGTTTTACACTGTCTTCACCAGACTTCCCATATGGGGTTGTGTGTGTATGTAACAGCTGTTATAACCCCAACATAGTCAATATGGGTCATTTGAAAACCAAAAAACAGACTCTTTCCTCCAATCTTTCCCTTTTTCTAGTTAAGACAAGTGCTAAGTTGTCTTGACCAGTACTGGCTGAGAACAGGCAGGGTGTGCCTCCAAGCGGAGGGTCTTGCATCACCATCAGCAACTTTGTCTAGAAAGGCTGAGGAAAACATTTCCAGTAATATATGGAGATATACCTATCTCACAGAACTGGAGGGGACCCTGAAGGGTCATTGAGTCCTGCCTTCACTAGCAGGACCAAGTACTGATTTTGCCCCAGATCCCTAAGTGGCCCCCTCAAGGATTGAACTCACAACCCTGGGTTTAGTACGCTAATGCTCAAACCACTGAGCTATCCCTCCCTCCGTAAAACTATTCTGAATATTGAACATAGTTTTGAATTTCATTGCCACAGGACTGTCCAAGGCACAATCTTAATTATGTTAGCAAAATGCTCTGCATTTATATTAAAAAAACGAAAATCATCAGGCAGGGATTAGATTTAGCTGGCATACGGCACCAGTATCTCTCTAGTATGGCTTGAACAAACTGTGCAGAATTGAAGCTTTAATAGTTTGAAATAAAGTTTGTGGTCCTAATAGTTGCAAAGAAAATCACTTAAAGCCGACTGCCTGAGTCTGCAAATAAAAGCAGCTCAGAGGAATATGAAAATGCACTGTTCATTTAAAATGGTGTAAACTCTGAAGCCTAACATAACTGAAATCTCTTCATTAAGTGTCACTGCTGATTACATCATAGAAAGATTCAATTGTTTTAGGATTGTGGGCAGATCTTAAATTCCACTTCCCTTGCCTACTCTGACTTTTGCACCTCAGTGTTTTGAACAAATAAAATATGTCTGGCAAAATGCCAGTATGTTAAGCAAATTATTCCTATCCTAAAAGTGTAGTGTATGTGAAGAACATTCTACTGTAGTGCTATATGTTCAGGCCACCATGCAGTAAGGGCAAGCAGATGATTTATTAACATGTCCTTTATTAACTATGCAGTAACAATTTTATCAAGTTATTTCCCATTTATTTCAGCTTCCAGCACAACTTGTAGAGTCCTCTTAAAGTAGCTTTGCTTGTTCAGTCACTATATTCAGCATTCCTATCACTATGGCATCTAGACAGCAAAAGCAATAATCTTGTCTTTTATGGATTAACTTTGACTACTCCCTGTTTCTTCTTGAGTTAGCCTTTGTTACCTGACATTATTTGCCAAAATAGAAAGGAATCCACCTGGTTCAGCGTTTCTCTTCTGACTTTTGTTCCATAAAGGTGGATTTCAGATACCTTTTTTCTGACATTTCAAGATTTTTAAAGCATGAGGGGTAGGATTTTGTTAAAAATAGCCTCTTCTTCAGTGGACCTTCAGCCTCTATGTCTTTGGTTTCATATTGTCTTGCTTTTGTGACCAAAAATAATTTTATTTCTGTTAACAGTACAGAATCAGCAGAGCTTAGGGAGAGTGGGAAGGATTCTATTCTAGCTTGTGTGTCTGTAGCAGAACTGCTAGATTCTGGAATTAAAATGTAGCTATTGCTAGTGGTGATGCATGTGCCATAAAGCAAACGATTTGGCTCTTGGATTCCAGCCTGGATTTGCAGGGCTAGTAGTTAAAAATCCGTTTTCTTTGTAAATAGCTCAGTTATGTCAAAAGAGCGGCTCCCTGCATTCTTTATCCCTGATGAAATAATGCTCAGGAAGTTTGGTTGTAATCTTATTCTTTCAACCCATTTAAAGAGCTAAAATAATACAAGCCTTTCTCTTTTTTTAGAGGCCATGATTCTGGACTGCCTGTTTTCTGTTCCACTCCCCCAAGAGTATACTGTGGCATAGTCCATCTATTGAAAGAAGTAGGTTTGTCTTGGGCTGTTGCCAGTAGCATCGTGTGAGTTTGCCAGCAAAAGAAATTAATGTTATACATTATGTTCTCACCTTGACATTAGGCAAATCTCTTGATGTGGGGTATGTCCCAGAATGATTGATTTTTAAACTCACAAGCTTGTGTTGTGAAACTACTGTATCCTGCATTCAGTGGAATTTTACATAAGGGGATGCTGTCATGCCACAGAGGGGCCAGCATTTAACTCTTCTTACCCAATAGTGCTGTACAGAAAATGACATGGAATGTTTGTGGTGTGCTAGTACTATCACTATTTTACAGATGGTGTAACTGCAGTAGAGCAATTAAATGAATGGCCCAAGTTTCCACGGTGAGTCAGTCTCAGAGCCAGAACTGGAATTTAGCTAATCTTCCTCTTGATCCTAGAATGTCTCTGGACACTTCCTGAATGGGTCCTGCCATGCTTTAAATCTTGAGCTGAAGAGACTGTCTTACAGTAGATTCAGCTGCCTAATATTATGTCGTGTTTACAGCTTTTGCTTACTCTTCTGCATTATCCTTGAAACAGAATGCCTTATGCAATGACTGATGATAATAGATCTCAAATCATCAGCTCAAAAGTTCTGGAAAAATATATAGACTTGTATATTCAGTGAGTATTGGTGTACAGGATTTTAATACTAAAACTGTGTGGATATTAACTTTACTTCAGAATTGTGACGGGGAAACAGCTAGTATATGATTCATAATAAGGAGTGTATTTTGAGCCTTGAATACTGAGAAGCAAGGGAGCTTCCCTTGCTATCTGATGGAATACAGGAAGTAGCTAAGGCAAGTTCTATTCAGTTGGAAACGTCATTTTTCATCGGTCTGCAAACTTCAGTCTGGTATCTGCTGCAGCATTAGAGGGGAAAACAGACAGCTCTGATTTGATTACATGCAAGATAAATCAATTTAGTGGGAGAAGGAAACTCACAAACAAATCATTTGTTTCTATGTGGGAGATTGAGGGCTTATTTACATGGGGAAGTTATTTTCAGAATAAGGTAGGGTGTGAATTTAAAGTACTATAGCTAAGGCTACATTTTAGTCACAGGTATTTTTAGTAAAAGTCATGGGCAGGTCACAGGCAGTAAACAAAAATTCCCGGCCCGTAACCTATCCATGACTTTTGCTATATACCCCTAACTAAAACTTGGGCCGGGGGGCTGCAGGTGCTCGGGGATGCCCTAGGAGCTGCCTTTGTAGATGTAAACTAAACTGGAAAGAGGGAATCTTCTTCTGAGAATAAGAGTTACATGTGGAGTTATTCTGGAATGGCTATGCTGGTTAAATTCCTCACATAACCAAGCCCTTGCTTTACCTGCTGTTTGAGCCAAGAAGTGGCTAGCCTAAACAGTAGGAGATAAGCCTTCTTGTGTAAGAGTGATAGTGAGTAGTTTACATACAAGCATGACTGTTTCATAGAATAATTAACTCTGTGTAATTCTAACAAAATAAAAAGGTTAGTTGAAAGTAAGACTTAGCTGCTAAGTTCTTTTATGACAAAATGAGCATTAATGACCTCTACCAAACTCACTGACCATATGAGCTCTGTCTCCCCTGCCCCACCACCTTGGGCCTGTCATAAACAGATAGCTAAGGGTTAATGTTTTTTTACCTGTAAAGGGTTAACACAGGGAACCAAACACCTGACCAGAGGACCAATCAGGAAACAAGACTTTTCCAAATCTGGGTGGAGGGAAGTTTTGGGTGAGTTCTTTGTTCTTTGTCTTGTGTCTGTGCCCTCTCGGCTCTGAGAGTGATTTTTCTATCTCCAGGCTTTCTAATCTTCTGTTGCCAAGTTGTAAGTACAAGGATAGTAAGACAATAGGTTTATATTGTTTTCCTTTGTATTTACATGTGTGTAGTTGCTGGAGTGTTTTGAATTGTATTCTTTTTGGATAAGGCTGTTTATTCATTTTTTTCCCTTTAAGCAATTGACCCTGTATATTGCCACTTTGATACAGAGACTATGTATTATGTCCTTTTTCACTCTTTATATAAAAAGCTTTCTTTTTAAGACCTGTTGGAGTTTTTCTTTAGTGGGGACTCCAGGGAATTGAGTCTGCAGCTCACCAGGGAATTGGTGGGAGGAAGAAGTCAAGGGGAAAATCTCTTTGTGTTAGATTTACTAAGCCTGACTTTGCATACCCTCTGGGTGAGGGGGAGAGATTAGATCTCTCGGTACTTGTGTTTCCAGGACTGGAAGCAGGGAATCTCCTAGGGTCGTCCAGGGAGGGGAGCCTGGGAGGAAGTAACAAGGGGAGGGGGTTATTTCCCTTTATTGTAAGACTCAAGGCATCTGAGTCTTGGGGTCCCCCAGGGAAGGTTTTGGAGAGACCACAGGGAGCTAGGCACTGTATAATTCCTAGCTGGTGGCAGCCGTACCAGGTCCAAGCTGGTAACTAAGCTTGGAGGTTTTCATGCTAACACCCATATTTTGGATGCTAAGGTCCAGATCTGGGAAAAAATGTTATGACAGGGCTGCTGCGATAGTTTCATCTGGTAGACCATATAACCCAGCCCAATGTCTATCCCATCTCTCTCATACATGCTTAACTTTACTAATACGAGTGATCTCACTGAAGCCAATAGGACTATTCATGTGAGTAAAGTTAGTTTAATCAACACAGAGTATTGTTTATCTGGCTTTTGATAGCACTAGAAGGAGAAGCCACCACCTGTTAAACTATTTGTTTTTCTTTCTGAAATTTAAGATCTGATCAGCAAGCAATCATTTATTATCACTGAAAACATTGCAAAAATACTGCTTACAGCTGTGCCAGGTCTACACTGAAACCTGTTTGACAGGACCACTCAGCAGTCATCTCATAATAAAACTGAACTTCTATAGTTCCTGCCATCCAGGGAGCTCAATGCATTTTATACATTAAGCTGCACTGCCCACCTGTATCTCAACAGACCACATGGAAACAGGATAGTTAGCTATGACATACTATAGATCTCTTTACGTGCTTTTCAAGATCTTGCACTTCATTAACTTGAAGGATGTTACTCAGTCTTGCTGCTGCCTCTGATGCTATTCTGTGCAGAACAGGTAAGATATTGTCCAAAGAGTTCAGTCTGTTCTTGTGCCATTGCTCATTGCTGGAGTCTGTCCCTTCCCTTCCTTTAACCGCTGAACACATTGACCTGTGGTAGTGTGATATGGAAGGATAAATGTGGTATTAGGAGTCGAATGTCCCAAGTTCCAATCCTGGCTCTTTCGCTAACTGATCTTATGCAGGTCACTTCCTCTCTCTTCCATCTCCCCATGTGTAAAATGGGGATAATAGCACTAATTCACTTAACTACTTTACAGGCACCCTGAGGATTTATTCTTGTAATATGCTGTGTATAAATGCTAAATATATGTAAGGGATGTATAGTTGTCTGAAACACTGAAAGTTATAGTGCCAGTCAAAAGCATCTCTTGTTTAGCTGTGGCGTGTTTTACAATGAGATTCTGTAGCAAGTCCCCCATCTTGATCTAGTACAGACGTTAGAGAAAACCAGGTAGAAGCTTCTCCTTCCCCTCCCCACCACTCCCACCCCAGTCTCAGGGACTGCTTTTTGTTTACCCTAGCACTTCTCAGAAGTGTGAGAAATGTCTAAAGTTTGGGTGGACAAGGCCCAATTGTGGGTCAAATTGTAGGGAGGCTAAATGAGCTTGAGGGGTTGATTAGAAGGGCATTGGAATGAGAGAGAGCTGTTGAGTATGTAATATTGTTCAGAACTGTGGCACTGAGACATGGACAGAAGCTACAGAAACAGTGGGAGGAGGAAGGATCCAAGATTTAGAAAACGTCAATGTCCTTTTTTCTATAAAATGAGTCTAATATCACCTGGAAAGTTGGGAGGCCTAACTAGGTTGTTAAAGCATTTTGAGATCTTTGGGTGGAGAGCACTGTAAAAGTTCAAAATATAGTTCTGGAATAATAATGATCTATCATTTGTAACCCATCATTGGTGCCACAGTGTCACCAATACACGGTGACACGGTAACGTAAGTACATGAATCATGGAAATATGTATTCTGGGCTACTTGAGAAAGATTGGAGCGATGGCACCCAAGATTAATAATATTACCATGACACTGGAGGGGTCCATGGAAGAAATATATCTGACACCACAGAAATGTATCGCTATTTAAACATGGTGTTTTACAGACAACTACAGGCTCCAAGTGAAGGAGGTATGACGATAGCATTTGAGTCCTGGAATGCTCCTAGGAGCTCCTTGCGTTCCTCCGTTCACTTACTATTCCTTGCATAATATCACTCCTGAGAATGAGCAGAGTTATTAGGATACTCAGGTGACACCAAAGTCATCTGGATTTGTGCAGATCTAGTCCAAGGCTAATGACATTCCTCCAAAGGTGGTTTCGAAGAGCAAGTACAGAGTGAATTGCCCATTGTCCAGGATTATCACTTGAAACAAGTTAAGATGCCAATAGTATCCTGTCTGGGAGTTATGAGTATAAGGCTGCCATCTGTAGCTAGTGAAAATTAGGTCACTGTTAAAGTACTGGGATCTTAGATTATTATATGCTCTGATTTCACTGTGAGTGTGGTGTAAAGGCTAAGGTAACATTTGCCGTGTATACTTCGGATTGGTGATGAGGTTTGCTGTATTGACACTCCTGAAAATTTACTGTATTTAAAAAGTTCTGCTGTTAGTGTACATCCAAGCAGATTTATTTATGTTTGGAAACTTTGTTTAATATACAATAGAAAGAATAGCAGACACTAATGATATATAACTTCTAGTTTTGAGACTAGTTTACTTCGTGACAACTGGCATGTACATTCAGAAGGTGTAAGCACCATTTCCGTTGAATGTTGCGGTATCTTCATTGTTCTGCCTTTTCTTTTTTTCCTAGATGAAATAAAAGCAGATCTAGAAAAACAAAGGTAAGTTCTTAATACAACTGATAGCAACTTCTCTTGCTGCTATTTGTCAAAGATTGCACAGTAGTGAGTGTGCAAGTATCTGAGCAGCAATTTTTGCAAAGTACAAACAAGCTAGCTTATTGGGGAGAGTTTGAATAGCTTTGGTACTATCTGTGTAAGGAAACCTGTATGTGGAGAGTACTAATTATGTAATGCTCGTGGTTGTGGGTAATCAAATCGTAACTGCCAGCACATTTCATTACAGATAACTGCCACATTTCTGAAGGATGCCAATTCTTCACTTCCTTTCGTTAGCTAGGTTTGACTCTTAATAGTCATGACTTAACCATATTTGTTCATAGAAAATCCTAGTCTCTCTTCTTTTTTTGGTTTTGTGTTCAGTAATGCATGGTTTTAGTTGTTTTGATCACAAATGCTGGTCTGCGATAACATTTAATTAGCTACAGGTCAGCCAAGTCACTCGATTTCTTTCCAACATTAGCAACTGTGTGAATCAGTGTTGTTACATCATATCTAGCTGTCTGTCTGTCTGTGTCTCTCTCTCTCTCTGAGATGGTATACCCAGATTAATAGTATCTTAATGGGAAAATCTTTACGTTCTATACATTCCACAGTATGTTAGGATGGGGTTTTGGAGTTGGATGGGGATAAGCTGACAAATGGTAATGTTCTAAAACTTAATAAAGCGGAATCTAATAAAATATTTAAGCAATACTGTACCTAAATTGTTAGTAACAGCTAGAGATGGCTTTCGTGGAAAAAAATAAGAGTGCGTGCACCTGCTTAGGATCTAAGTGCAAAATTAAAAGTACTTCCCAAAAGATTCTTACATTTCTTGGTGGTATAGGGAGGGGGAATTCAGGACCAACAGAAGATGTTTGAGTCTCTAAGACTGATCTTTCCCGAATTGTATCAAATTTAATTGTATTTCCTTTAGAAATGAAGTTTCAATATGAACATCAAAATATAATCTGAGAGCTGTAGTTTTTCTCTTTGAATTAAGAGCAGATTTATGGCCATATAAAAATTCAGTAGTCATCTGAATCTGTGAATCACAAACTGAGTGGAAAATTGGAGAGATTAATTGTCAAGGCCTATTTTCCTGTTAATCCTAAGAGAAGCTGTACTTAGTGAAACACTCTGACAGGAGTAAAGAGCAAGATGAAAAGCACTACTAATTCCTAAATGGATAAATGGCAGTTAAAATTTATTTGCACACTTGAGTCCTAATCTTCAGCTAGTTTATATGTCATGGTTTCACAGATTTACATCCATGGTGTCTGTAAATCAGTTTCCAAAATCGTCGCTGGCTTTTTCTCTTGCTCTGCTACCTGCCAAGAATAAAAATGTCCATCTCAGTCTCAATATTTGTTTTCAGATTGCCAGTTCGGAAATACAAGGAATTCATAAAGGTCTCTTTAAAAAAAAATTAGCAAACACATGGTCTGCTGGCCAATGACTGAACACTTTTCCATTTATTAGCATTTTCACTTCTCATAATGTTGCTTGTTGTTTAAAATATTTCAAGTAAAGTCACCAGTTCCCCAGAAAGCTTCACATGGTCTCTATAGAGCTACTCTCCGTTATCACCAAGATTGTAGAATTGTAAGACTGGAATGGACCTTGAGAGGTCTTCTAGTCCAGTCCCCTGCACTCAAGGCAGGAATAAGTATTATCTCTAGCCATCCCTGACAGGTATTTGTCTATCCTCTCTTAAAAATCTCCGATCATGGACATTCTACAATTCTCCGGAGCAATTTATTCTAGTGCTTAACCACTCTGACAGTTAGGAAGTTTTTCCTAATGTCCAACATAAACTGCTATTGTTGCAATTAAGTCATTTGCTTCTTGTCCTATCCTTAGAGGTTAAGGAGAACAATTTTTCTCCCTCCTCCTTGTAACAACCTTTTATGTACTTGAAAACCATTGTTATGTCCCATTCTCTCCCCTCCTCACCACCCAGTCTTCTCTTCTCCATACTAAACCCAATTATTTCAATATTCTCTCATAAGTCACGTTTTCTAGACCTTTAATCATTTTTGTTGCTCTCCTTGGACTTTCTCCAATTTGTCCACAACTTTCCTGAAATGTGGCACCCAGAACTGGACACTACTCCAGTTGAGACCTAATCAGCATGGAGTAGAGCAGAATAATTACTTCTCATGTCTTGCTTACAACACTCCTGCTAATACAGCCCAGAATGATGTTTGATTTTTTTTGCAATACGGTTACACTGTTGACGCTCATGTAGCTTGTACTCCATTATGACCTCAGATCCCTTTCCACAGTACTCTTCCCTAGGCAGTCATTTCCATTCCCCCCTCCTCCTCCCAGCAGCTTGTTACTCTGTCAAAGAAGGCTATTAGATTGGTTTGACATCATTTGTTCTTGACAAATCCAAGCTGACAGTTACTTATCACCTTAATATCTTCTAGGTGTCTGCAAGTTGATTGCTTAATTATTTCTCCACTATCTTTCTGGGTACTGAAGTTAAGCTGACTGGTCTGTAATTCCCTGGATTGTCCTTATTCCCCTTTTTTATAGATTTGACACTGTATTTGTCCTGTGGAATCTCACGGATCTTCCATGACTTTTAGAAGATAATCGCTAATGGCTCAAATATCTCCTCAGTCAGCTCCTTTCTTCTAGGATGTATCTCATCAGGCCCCGATGATTTGAAAACAGTAATTCTTAACTTTCCTATTTTAGCCTCTGAGCCTACCTCATTTTCACTGGCTTTCATTAAGAGATTTCCAACTGCTACTAAACTTTTTGGTGAAAACTGGAGGGAAAAAAGTTATTTAGCACTTCTGCCATTTCCACATTTTCTGTTATTGTCCGCCCCTCTTCTCCCCCCCGTGAAATCAATTGTTGAATTAGTGGGCCTGGTTTTTCTCTTACGTGTACTAGTATAAATGGAGAGTAATTCCACTGAAACCACAATGGCTTAAAATAATATAGGCGAAAGGAGAATTTGACTGTATGCTATTTGTGATGAGGGATGTATCAAAATGAATAGCTGTAATATAAGAAAACTGAAGTTGGATTGTAAAGTAGGTTGAGTCTTCAGGGTTTAAAAATATATTCAGTTTGTGGGGAGAAACTTGCATCCCATTTACATGCTGCTCTGCGCCACTTATATCTGCTTTAATTTTGAAGAGGGTGAAAATGTAGTATTTTTTTTTCCTCTTAAACTAGGCAAGGCGCTGTCTCTCCACCAAAAGCAAACTTCATAGAAGCAGATAAGTATTTCCTTCCGTTTGAGCTGGCCTGCCAATCAAAGTCCCCACGCATTGTCAGTACCTCACTAGACTGCTTGCAGGTAAGTATTCTGTTTAAACGGGAATAGCGTGAGGTATTATGGGCAAAATAGCAGGTCTAAAATCTTGTCCTTTTTATTAGTAATCGTGACAGTGAAGGAGTGAATTTAGCCAGAACATGTGCAATTGCTCTGACAAAAATCATTCTGTATTTACTCCTGCTGAAATTCTGTGCCACTGCACAATGGAGAATTAATGTTTTCTGCAACATTTTATCCTCTCTCTGTCCCACACACCCCTACCTCCCAGAACTCCTGCCGGCCATCAGCCCCGCAGCTGGGGTGCCAGGAGTATGATTATATTGTGTTGTTTTGTCAAAGCAACACATCATTTTTCAGAATTTTAAAATACTGTGCACAGAATTTTTATTTTTTTGGTGCAGAATTTCCCCAGGAGTAATTTATATACGTAAATAACACAAAATAGGGCTTTACGAAACTTGGCTGAGGAATCTTGCTGTGATCTGAAAGCTTGTCCCCAAAAGATCCTTTTCAGCTGCCTTTCTTGAAGCAGTTTTTGAACTAAAGAAGCATGTGTCTGCTTTAGCTTTTCAGGCACTTCACCATTTTACATAAAGTGGTAAAGCATTCTCTATAAAGATTTGTAGGTGGAAACTAGCATTCCTAATGGGGCCATTGTATTAAATCCTTAAATTGCCTTGTCGCACCAACTAGAAGTCAGTTGGAGTTTTGGGTGCAGGATCAGGGCCTCTGATTATTGTCCTTTTTTTATCAGCTGTTTCTAATAATTTAAAAGGGCTTTTTCAGGAATTTCACTTTTTAAGCAGACTTGCTCTTTCTGGAGTGTTAAAAATAACTCCAAAAACCAAAACTTGTTTGTTATAGCAGAAAATTTTGCTAATGCACATTTGTATTCTATTGACTATAATATGGATTGGCATGAAGTCCTTTTATGAGGGCATTTTGTATCTACCTGCTCATTGCTGGTACACAGCTTGCAAATGAGACATTAAGCTGTTTAACTTTTAAAGCTTTGGTTGGCTGACATATGGACAGTCCAAGCCTACATGTGACTCAGCCTGGTCTGGCTCATATTTGTGCTGTCAGCAAAGTTGAACATTGTCTTGTAGGAGGCTGTAATTGGTTAGGAGAACCATATACAAAAATATCTTCCTGCGCTGTATTGCAGGTGTCTTGTAACTGACAATGTGTATTCTCTATTCTCTCCACTTAGAAACTCATTGCATATGGACATATCACTGGCAATGCTCCAGATAGTGGAGCTCCTGGAAAGCGCCTGATTGACCGGATAGTTGAGACCGTTTGCAATTGCTTTCAGGGTCCTCAAACAGATGAGGGAGTGCAGTTACAAATAATTAAGGTATTTCCGTTCACTATTTTCTAAAGTTTGTTTTAGGAATTTGTTTGCTTAATGGAAAGTTCGTTCCATCTTGCATGTTACACTGCAGCAATAGAATTCCTAAATCTGAAAGCCTGTGTAAGGGCCAGATTCTTCACCTGCTTACACTTTATGCAGTCTCGTTGATTTCAATGGGGTTTTCGAAGGGTATAAACTGGTAAGGAATGGGGACTATAAATCTATTTCTTTTGATAAAAAGTAAAACAAATTGATCAGCAATTGCTTGACACTATAAAATTAGAGGCATATATGTCAGTGGCTCAGTAGATATTAGTCCACCATGCACTCTGCTCAGAATATCTGGCATGCTATAGTAGCATCACTAGTCTGGTTCTGGTCCAGGAATATTAGGGTATTGCAGGTGAGAGCAGAAGTTTGCTTGGTGGAGATCTAATAATTTGATGCCAAATGTTAAAGCTTCCATTGGTCAAAGAAAGGAATCTGTGACTGATTGTGAAGGTGGAGAGAGTCCTTATTTTCGTTACAATATGTCGTCTTTGATGCAAACATTGACATACTTTTAAAATAACTCCATGGAATAGATCATTTGATATCTCCAATCTCTTTACAAATTTCAGCTATAAAATCATAGGGTTAGAAAAGATTGTAGGGTTTGTTGTGTAAACTTCCTCCAATCAAATTTTGATTTCAAAGAAATAGTCTTTTATAAAGGTAGATTGGAGTAGACTTATATTCCATAACAAAGCCACAGCCTACTTATAGGCTTTACACTTACCTGTGTAAATGTTCTAAAATATGGTTGTTCCTACTTATTTAGATTTGTCTTACTCTGTGTGTAATGGTTTTTGTTTGTTTTTTAGGCTCTTCTTACTGCTGTGACGTCTCCATATATAGAAATTCATGAAGGAACTGTCCTTCAGACTGTTAGAACCTGTTACAACATCTATCTAGCCAGTAAAAATCTCATTAATCAGACTACTGCCAAGGCTACCCTCACTCAGATGCTGAATGTTATTTTCACCCAGATGGAGAATCAAGCTGTATGTCATTATTGCCTTCACCAATCCATCTTCTTTAATGTTTAGCCTTGAAAAATGAACGCGCTACTCTACTTTTTTTGTGTGCTGTTTTGATACAATATCTCTTGCTCGGTAGTAAAGAAAATCTGGGCCAAATTCTGATTTGAAATGTGTTACTGATAACAGAATTTGACCCTGTAACTTATGCTTAACAGAGCTGCATAAAGAAATAGGGGCACACTCTAGAATAAAGCTTCCTCCCCCGACCACTACAAAAGGACATTTTATTCTGGATTTGCCCTCAGAGAAATTGTACTCTTCTTGACATTTAAAAAAACAAAAAAACAAAAAAACATAGCTCTATTGATCTTTGCTAATCAAATACCATACATGCAGGCATACTTACAAAAATATTTGGTTTGATCTTCAAAATAAAGCAGTTCATTACACAAGCAAAGTATAGAGGAGACTTTAGACAAATGCAGATGTAACTTTTTATTAAACATGATTAGTGAATCAACTCCGTAATAATCAAAATTTGAAAGGGAAAAACAGGGCTCAAATCTGAAGGGGGTTATGTTATGCAAAGCTAATCTGTCAAGTGTAATAAAGCAGCTTGAATAAAATTTAAGATGAAAAATCCACAGAGCTTGTAGCTAGAGCAGAAAGATTGGTTTCTAATTAAAGCAGAGGTAGTGAATAGGCAGACCGAGGGGTTTTTTATTATTTTTCTTCTTCTTCTCTGGAGTCGGTACCTTGACTAAGAAATTTGGACCTGGCCAAAAAATAGACTACCTCTGCCTTAGTGTGAACTTGGTGTATTTCACTGTCTGATGCTTAAGTTATGTGTTAAACATCTCTTTGCTCTATTAAGGGGTGGTTTTGGAGAAGTAGTATTACTTTGTTTTTTAGATACAAGAGGCCAGAGAATTAGAAAAAACAAATCAACAAAAATCCCAGTCTCCCATGATTCAGGATGTTGCAAGATCTCCGAAGATTAATCTGCTACGACGCAGCCAACAGGAAGGGAAACCCTCAACCCCTGAAAACACAGACTTAACAAATGGCGAGCCTGAGAGAACCGAAAATGCAGACCAAAAGCCAGAAAGAGATCTGACTCCTTCTGTCTCCGGTACATAAGATCATGTTGCTTGTGCTGACTTGCAGTAAAATAAGTTGCCCACAGGGGTAACTCTAAGTATATCCCTATATGTTCTTTAAACTCCCATCTTTTTTTAATGGCTCATTAAATCATGAAAATAACACTGCCTTTCTTTTGGCAGTCAGGTCTGTCTCCCCTCTCCTCCCTCCTGTTCTTTACTTTGGAGCACAACCCACCATGGCTCTAATTTCTTGGTGTGGAAAAGCATGATCATGTTAGGGAAGTTGTTGAAATGGGGGGTTTACTTCCCATAAGTGCAAGTCTTATCTAGCTCTGTAACTGCCAAGACCAATATTCTGGGATAACGCATTTACAGCATTTGTCTTGCAGACTTGTCAGTGAAAGCGGATAGATATCCTTGGGACTCAAACATTTTCTTTACCAAAGTATAACCACTTTAAAATGAGTGAAATATTAGTCTTGGACTACTTGGTAATATAAAATCTGTATGTGCAGAGTTGTGCTGGGTTTTGACTTCTTGTTTTCAGTTGGGGGGTAAATGGGGGTAGGGGAGGAGGAATGGAGAAGGTGAGGTAAGGTGTCTAGAAACAGCCAAAGCTAGTTGAAAGTCTTACGGGGAAAAAAATAGGATATGAGCATCTACTTCAAAGATTTTCATAATGCCACACACAAGGGTCAGAATTAAGACTGCATCTGCAACCTCCATTTGGGCATTTCTTAATCTTTGCTTGACTTTCATACTTAATGTTCGTTACTGTAGGTATTTTATTATATTCGGTAAAATAGTACTATTAGCAAATCTGTGCTTATTCAATAATATTTGACCGTAGTAAACACAATGTAGTGTTACCCACATAGTGTGGTGGGGAGTGTGTGTATAAAATGCGTTTTTAAAAGAAAACACTAAATTGCAGTATTCTTCTTACCTCCCTCACAAAAAATCCTATTTCTTGGCATATTTAATCAGAGGAAAGCACTGATGGAGGCAAGGAAATGGTTACAGCCATTCTGAAGGATGTGGTCGTATCAGCTGTTAAAGGTAAAACTTTATCGGAAGAACCTTTCCCAAGTAAACATATATATTTATCCAGCTTTTGCCTTGTGCTTTTAGAAGTATGGAATGCCTTTTTCCTTAAGAATTTATTTTGAGATCCACAGATGTTGTCGAGCCTAGTGACGCCTGTAATAGGAACATTGTCAATACCCTCCCGTGTACAGTAACGCCTCACTTAGTCGTCCCGGTTAACATTGTTTCATTGTTACGTTGCTGATCAATTAGGGAACATGCTCAGTTAAAGTTGTGTAATGCTCCCTTCTGACGTCTTTTGGCAGCTGCCTGCTTTGTCTGCTGCTTGCAGGAAGAGCAGCCCGTTGCAGCTAGCTGGTTGGGGCTTGGAACCAGGGTGGACCAGCAGCCCCCCATCAGCTCCCTGTTCCCATAAATTCCCTGTGCAGCAGCTGCCCAGCAGGCTAGCAGTTGCAGCTGTCCCTCCTCCCCGCCACGTGCTGCTCCTGCCCTCTGCCTTGGAGCTGATCCCGAGACTTCTGCTTGCTGTGGAGGGGGGACGGAAGGAAGAGGGGGGCTAATGTCATGGTGTCTTCCTCCCTCCGTCCCCCCGCTTCTGCACCCCGCTTACCCCATCTTCCATAGAGCAGGGGGACATACCAGGTCTCAGGACGGAGGGAGTTTGCAGCAGCTGCCTTCTCAGCAGGCTGATCTAATTAACATGGCAGTGTAATTAAAGGAAATGTGCATATCTCCATTTCTGCTGCCCTGTGCAGAGAGAGGGTTAACCTTTTGAGAGCTCAGCCAATTGCTAGTTCATCATTTAGCAGTAAGGGAAATATCCCACCCTCTGACTCCTCCACCTCAACCAAGCTTCACAGTCATCACTGTGTACCAGTATTAAATTGTTTGTTTAAAACTTTGTGTGTGTGTGTGTGTGTGTGTGTGTGTGTGTGTGTGTGTGTGTGTGTGTGTGTGTGTGTGTGTGTGTGTGTGTGTGTGTGAAAAAATTTCCCTGGAACCGAACCTAACTTCATTCACGTTAATTCTTATGGGGAAATTGGATTCGCTTGCCATCGTTTCGCTTAAAGTCACATTTTTCAGGGACATAACTACAACGTTAAGTGAGGAGTTACTGTATCACAGTAACCCTTCCTCTGGCTAAAGCTGAGACAAACTCCCTCTAGCCGATTAGTGCTGCTCTTGTCCATCAACCACAAGAGTGTCACCTGTGCACCCTAAGAATTTGTATGACATTGATATTTTAGTGAATTTTTATTGCAAGTATTTATTTGGGCTTTTCATTTTTTTTTATTTTATTTTATTTTTTTTTATTTATTTTTTTTAATTTTAAGTGGCTGAAGAAAAGCATGTTGCAACTGAAACAGCTACTCTCCCATCTGAATTAGAAGCAGTGGATCTTGCCCCTGCTGCTGGTATTAATGAAAATGTACAAACGAATGGAATTCCAGATGATAGACACTCTGTCTCCTCCACGGATAATCTGGTAAAAACAAAAAACCTAGACTCTTGATTTTCTTTTGGGGGAAAAAGATCAATCAAAGTATGCAAAAGGACAGCATTTGGTATTGTAAAATTGGGTGTGGAACAGTATGTTCTTAATTTTTGCTTTGCTACCTGAAAGTTTGCATTATAAGAGCATGAAAGTAAGATCAGGTTGCATTGTTTTCATATGAGTGCTGTGGTCTGAATAGTGATAAAATAATCTCATTTCTGAATGCCTGTAGATATTAATGTGTCCACATAATTAGTCTGTCTCAATACCTGGATCCTAGTGACTTTCACTCTTTCATCTGAAAATTTGGAATTCTTTTTGATAGGTAACTTGGAAAAACAACCCTTTCAAATATATAGTGAGTTAGAAGGGGCTGTAAGAATAAAAATTAAGTGCACTTACTTATATTACTAGCATCTTAGGGGTTGTCTAAATGAAGATGTAGTTCGTGTCAGTCTGGGCTGTAAATATACCACACGCTAGTTTGCCATGCATGATGTCCACGTAGACCCTGGTGGCCCACACTAAAAGTTCACTAGTGTGCTTTGATCTACTCCAGGGAACTTTCAGTGTGCAGCAGCAGTGTCCACACAGACAGTTAGTGACTAGCTGGCTGTGCAGAGTAGATTTACGCCCCAACTTGCCACAAACGAAGTGTTTAAATAGCCAGACCCTTAGATTATTGAAACCGAGAGTTTAAAAAAGTCTAATTTGCTCTGTTTGCGTGGTCTTTTACATTTCTCACACTGAACAGTGTAAACGAATTAGTTTCACTTTGGGGTGTTCTTGCATCATGATGCTGCTTTGGTTATGAACACTGCAGAGAGATGACTTTGTTCTTTTAAACACAGATTCCACTGGAACTTAAAAATAAATTATTGCATTCCTGCTGGCTTGTGTAAAGATGAACTAAAATTTGTGGCTAAACTTCGCTTTATGGTGACTCTCTTTAATTTTTTCATCTTATCAGTTGTTGTAATGAAGATTTGATGTAGTGGTTCTTTGCTTATTAGGAAACAGATGTACCTGGATCTCAGTCAGCTGCCAAATTCTCCCATATCCTGCAGAAAGATGCCTTCCTTGTGTTCCGGTCACTGTGCAAGCTTTCGATGAAACCGCTTGGTGATGGACCACCAGATCCCAAGTAATGAGCTTATATTTACTGAGTTGTATGCTCTTCAGATAGCTATTTTTAGGAACAAAGGGAATCAGATTGTTTAAGTACTTCATAGTACAGTCTTGGTCATCCAGAACTCCCAGTTACACCCCTGTTTTGAATACATTGAGAGATCTCTTTGCATTGAAAATTCCCTGTATGCACACCTTCTTACTTGGAGAAACCAAATAGCAGAGGGATGCAGTACTGCAGGAAACCATTATGCTGTAGTTCATGTGGTCTCAACAAAAGTTCCCTTAGATATAGTATCTCTACAGATCTGTGGAAAGAACTCATTCTGTGGTTTGAATCCTATGCTTTAATGCAACCAGTAGGAGTAACTGACCCAATCCCATGGGTTGCAAGCATCTAACATTCTCTAGAAGGAGAAGAATCTCCAAGGTAAGAAGGTTGTTATTCCCTAGCATTCTCAACAGAGAAGTCAAGCAAGCTGTTATCTCTGGAATGAACTGAGGTAGTGCTCATTTCACTTGGCCTGTAGAATCACTGTGACTTACACACACGTGTGTGTGTGAGAGAGAGATGAAAGTAACCTATTTTCTTAACGATAGTCTTCTGCTTTCTTCCCCAGATCCCATGAGTTGCGTTCTAAGATAGTGTCCCTCCAGCTGCTTCTCTCCGTATTGCAGAATGCTGGTGGAGTATTCAGGACACATGAAATGTTCATCAATGCAATCAAGCAATATCTTTGTGTAGCATTATCTAAAAACGGGGTTTCTTCTGTTCCTGATGTCTTTGAGCTATCTCTTGCCATCTTTCTCACACTGCTTTCAAACTTTAAGACCCATTTAAAAATGCAGATTGAGGTAAGAGTGCTTTATCTTCATTTTGCCTACAAATGTTCTGTTAACTCAATACATTTTACTAATAATGCAAAGCAAAGCACAATAGTTTTAAAAATTGCTGCTTCAAAATTTTTTGCTTTCTTTGCACCTTGAAGTACTACTTCCTTTACAAATTGGATATGCATGAGATGAAGACTCTCTTCCAAGTGAAATTACCGTGTACAAATGAATATGCTCATTTAGCATGTTTTTTTTTCTTTTTTAATTCTTCAGTAGAAAACTGCAGACATTGTATCTTTGTCTCATTTGCTGTGCACAGGTGTTTTTCAAAGAGATCTTCCTGAATATTTTGGAGACCTCCTCAAGTTCTTTTGAGCACAAATGGATGGTGATTCAGACCTTGACTAGAATTTGTGCAGGTATATAGTTATAAAAGTTACCTGTTCTTCACAATGTAGAAATAACTTTGGTTTGACAATGATCTGGAAATACTGAAGGCAGCTGATATCAGAGTAGTGGTAGCTTTAAGTGTGTGTTCTTAGAGAAGCATTTGTCTTTTAATTCAAAATATTTGAATCAAGAAATGATGCATAAAATAACTGTGCTCTGATATCATGGTGATGAACATGTTTTAAACATACTTTCCACCTATTTTTTAATTTTTAAGTTCTATATCTTTGAATTCTAATACTCTGATTTTTCTCATTTTTAAGATGCTCAGTGTGTGGTGGATATTTATGTTAACTACGACTGTGATTTAAATGCTGCTAATATTTTTGAACGCCTTGTAAATGACTTGTCTAAAATTGCTCAGGGACGGAGTGGACATGAGTTGGGAATGACACCTCTGCAGGTGAGAGCAACAACACTGGAAATAATATAGCTCTGATTTTCCTTCAATGCCGCCTCCTTTAAATAATGAGTACCAGTTAGTTCAGAGGTGGGCAAAATACGGCCTGCAGGCTGGATCTGGCCTGCCAGCTGTTTTAATCCAGCCCTTGAGCTCCCGCTGGAGTCTGGGCTTGCCCTGCTCCAGCACTCCAGACAGGGAGCAGGGTTGAGGGCTGCTCCACGCAGCTTCCGGAAGCAGCGGCATGGCCCCCTCCAGCTTCTATGCGTAAGGGCAGCCAGGGGGCTCTGGTCTGCATGCTGCCCCCACCCCAAGTGCCCCCCTGCAGCTCCCATTGGCCAGAAGCTGCACCCAATGGGAACTGCGGAGGCAACACCTGCAGACAGGGCAGCATGCAGAGCCTCCGGGACATGCTGCTACTTCTGGGAGCTGCTTCGGGTAAGTGCCGCACAGAGCCTGCATCCCTGAGCCTCTCTCTATGCCCCAACCCCCTGTCCCATCCCTGATCCCCATCCAAACCCCTCAATCCCAGCCTGGAGCACCCTCCAAACCCCACATCCCCAGCTCCACCCCAGAGCCTGCACCTCTAGCCAGAGCCCTCACATCCCAGCCTGGAGTCTCCGCCCACACCCTGAACTCCTCATTTTTGGCCCCACTCTGGAGCCCACACCCCCAGCCAGAGCTCTCATCCCCTCCTGCACCCCATCCCCAATTTTGTGAGCATTCATGGCCCGCCATACAATTTCTATTCCCAGATGTGGCCCTCAGGCCAAAAAGTTTGCCCGCCCCTGATTTAGTTTTTACTTGTATAGTGTGCAACATGGCTACAGTTGGTTTCATTGAGAGTCACTTGTGACTGTCACCGGGGAGGTCATCCTATTGTTTCATCTGCTAGTGAATTTAGTTGATTGAATGCCCAGTAATAATACTATATTATACATGTTCAGGCCACTCGTTGGGGGTGCTAAGGGAGAGTTAACGCTTCCATGATGTGAGGCTTCTCCCTACTTCATCACTCATGTGACTGAGTCATCTGACTTCCTTCTGTGGTTTACCCCGAGAGCAATAACGTTCTAGGTTACAGTACTTGCATTGTGTGGAGTCCCTGGCTTTGACATCACCTCTTCATCACAAGCTGTGTTTCTTTTTTTCCCCCCTCTTTAAAATGGCACTTTCCTAGCGGTAGAGAATGATGGGGCATAACAATCATTCTTCAGTGCGTGCAAAACTATCCTTCCAATATTGAGCTGGAGCTATGATAACCTATTGCTTGTGAACAGTAGTTCTGAAAGCAAATTGTAGGGACCACTCATTCCTGGAGCTGAACACACCTCTTCCCTCACAGTCACAGATCCATTAACACCATCCCCCTGCAATCCCCTTGTTGCCAGGAATGAAACCGACTGAGGATTTATAGTTTGATTACCTGCCTGTCAAGGTAATGCAGTGCAGCTCACTTACTGGGATGCACCTATTTGCTTTTATTTGGAGAGGGTCTGAATTGTAAATCCTTTTGCAGCTCTTAGTAGTACCATTTAGAAAATATGAGTGTTATTTACAACAATATTTCTTGCAGTTACAAGGATTAAAATTGGTGATCCCTGATCCAGGACTTACTATAGACAGACCTGGGCCAATGTCAATAAAACATTGCTAGATCAAAGAACTGAAATAGCTCTGTATTCCTGCCCCAATGATATTCTTGCCTTAGTCCTCTTCTCCCATTCTTTGAGATCATGGTAACAGCAGGGAAACAGTCCACTTATCCCTGGAAACACTGCTTTATCAATAGTTGCATATAATATGGCTCTCCAGCTGAAAATACTAAAACTGTTTCAAGCTTAAAAACCCCCCAACAAGTTGTCATTACTGGTGTCTAAAGCTAACAGTAGTGCTGTACATCAGAACAGCTTTCCTTTACTATTAAGTCTCTCTGAGGTGCATTTGTTTCTTAAGATTTTATGGGTGTGATTTAACTAGAGAGAGAGAGATAATTTGTTGGCTTGTTCTCTTCCTGCTTTAGATGTATTTTGTCTCAGCACAGAAAATCTAAATTTTAGTATCTAGGACTTGACCTGTCCAGTGTGATTAATTTTTTTTTTCTTCTTTCTTTCTGCAGGAACTCAGCCTGCTGGAAAAAAAGGTCTTGAATGTTTGGTTTCTATTTTAAAGTGCATGGTCGAATGGAGCAAAGACCTGTATGTGAACCCTAACCATCAGGCCAGTCTTGGTGAGATTTTCCACCCCACCCTCCAAAAGTAGAAAAATGCATTAAAATGTGGATGTCAGTCCAAATGTGTGTCCAGCAAATAAATAAATGTATATCACTTTTTATGTACACCTTTTTGCTGCTGTTATAACACTAGCAAGTGTGCTGTGTGTTTCCATAGGAAACAAATAGAAGTACTTGCCCTGAAGATCTTACAATCTAGATAATGGACTTGACAAAACGCTCTCTGAATGAGGAGGATGGGGAAGCAGAGCATTGGTTACAGAAATAGGACTTTGTGGCTATTTGGTTAAGCATAAAAGTCCTATTTCAGTAAACCATGTCGTCTTTACTCTGCTTTCCATTCCTGGTGTGTGATCGTCACTTCTTTGGCAGATCCACTGACAGGGTTATAAGCTGCTTGAGACATGGATTTTTCTTTTTCTTTTCTTTTTTTTTTTTAACAGCTAGCAAAATTTATGGAAGCTTTAAGATTAAAAATACAGTGTACTTGGTAGACTGAGGAATATCAAAGCTCTGTAAAAAGCAATGTGTCTTGTCTACAAACTGATTGATAGTTCACAGTGAACATGAGGAAAGAACAGGTTTACAGATATTTCTTTTTCTGTTTAAAAGCTGAGGTTCTAGGAGTTGAGCAGGAGACTGAAAAGAATAATTCTTATGTGCACTAATAGTGTTTGTAGGCCCCAGGAATTCAAATAGAGTTTTTAAAAAAAACACACACACAAGGTGGAGCCCTCATATTGAGTAGTGTGCTAGCCAGCTCTCCCCCGATCACTTAGGTGGTGAAACTGGTGCTATTGTAAGTAGCAATAGCTCTTCTTCTGCACCCTGTACACCCTTCTTTACTAGGTGGAGGCGCAGAGATCTTTGCTCCACTCTTCTCCCTCACTGCTTCAGGAAAGTGGCATGGGGCATAAGATGCCCCTAATGATTAAATGTTTGGTGGCTGTTTTACTGGAGAGAGGGGTCAGATGGCTTAAGGGTGTGTGTGTGTGTGTGTGTGTGTGTGTGTGTGTGTGTGGTGTGTTGTGTGTGTGTGTGTGTGTGTTCACAAGCTCCTTCGGGGCATGTTGGCTTTTCTCACTAATCATTCTTATGCTTCTTGTACTCTTTGCCTACCTGCAGGTTCAGATAGACCTTCAGATCAGGAAATGGGTGAAGGTAAATGTTTGGAGACTGGAAGAAGACGGAGTAGTGTGAGTTCCTTGGATTCGACGGTGTCCTCAGGAATTGGAAGCATTGGCATCCAGACTGCTGTCCCTGATGATCCTGAGCAATTTGAGGTCATCAAGCAACAAAAGGAGATAATTGAACATGGAATAGAATTGTAAGTGGATTGACAAGGAAATAAAGGCTAACTAGTGTGAATGTCTGTCGGATGCATCTTCACAGTTTCTGATGTAGTCACTATGTATTATAGGAACCGTGTTTGTTCAGTTTAAAGGGACACTTGTCATAATAAAGTAGCACTGACAACTAAAAATGACACTTCCTTCTGAAAACCTTTGTCTACTCTTGTCACAAGCTAACTCCTGAGGGGTGTGTCTGCGGCTGACCTGGGTCAGCTGACTTGGCCTTTGGGGCTAAAAATCGCAGTGAAGATGTTTTGGGCTCAGGCTGGAGACAAGCTTTGAGATCAATCCCCCACGCAGGTGTCAGAGCCAATGCTCTACCTTGAGGCCAAACATCTACACTGCAGTTTTAAGCCTTGCAGCCCGAGCCCTGTGTACCTGAGTCAGTTGCTCTGGGTTCTGAGACTTTACTCCAAGGGGTTTTTATTGCAGTGTAGATGTCCTCAAAGTCTGCTGTAACTAAAAGGAATTGGGGGATGATTTTGTTCATTCTGTGCACTTGACACAACTGTGTGGTCGTCTCCTTTTAGGCCGATTCAGCCACAAAGGAGAGGAAACTTTTAAAGTGATTGTAAATTACTAATTGGTTTGGAGCAGGTGTAATATCAGACTGCTCTTTATTTCAAAAAAATGGGTAAACTTCAAGTTGGCAATGACCCTTTCAAATTGCCATATTTAAAAAAAATCTTCTTTGGTTGTATTACTAATGAAAACTGAAATTCTGCAAGTGCTTTTGCCTTTTGTGCTCCTGTGTTACACACACACACACACAACTGGGAGAATAAAATGATTGGTCCAAGTACATTTGTCTTATAATCACTTTAAAAAATTAAATTATCCTGGATATTGCCATGCTTCAAATGCTGTAGAAGGGTGTTCCCTTTTAAAAACATCCAAACGCACACAAACCTCCTTAGAACTGTTCTTTATTTTATGGAAAAACTTCTATTAATAGCATTTGGAAAAATCAGGTTTTTTTTTTTTATTAAACCTAAATTATCTTGACATCCTTAATTCTAAAATAGTGGTCTTTGAATATACCACATAATACGCAGGATGGGATGTCTAGTGTTACCTAGCTAATGCATTAGTCCTCCACCTCCCTCACCCCAAAAATAAATAAATAAATTAAATAAAATGCCCAGACGTCTTTTCTTAACTGTTCACCTTTAAGGTGGAAGTAATGTGATTTTTAAATTCCTTCCTTTTGTAAGGGCTCTGCAGATGCAAGTAAACTTTATGCACCATAGTGTCTTGGGAAATGGTATTCCAGGTGTAAGCTATAGCTTTTCTGCTTCTCATTTAATTTTTTTATATTCTGTCTGTATGAATAGATTTAACAAAAAGTCAAAAAGAGGAATACAGTATCTTCAAGAACAGGGCATGCTTGGCACGACAACAGAAGACATTGCACAGTTTCTGCACCAAGAAGAACGTCTGTGTTTTGTAAGACTGAATGCTACTTAAGCGATTAATTTGTTTTACGAAGATATTCCTTCCCTCTCCCCAGCAATTCAGCTGTTGCTGCTTTCATATTCCATGCCACCTTACTTTAATTACTTTTTTATGGCAGAGAATCTAATGAAGGTTCTCAACTCCCTCCTCCCAGGTTAATCTCAAATCACCACTACACAGTGGTGCTGGAACACTTTTAATAGGAGGGGTGCTGAAAGCCAGCCCTCTGCCCCAGCTGATGCCGGGAGCAAAGCCCTGGGTGCCTGCGCCTATGCCTCCGCACCACTGCTCCCAATTTACATACTCCTTTTAGGCTCTTTGCAGATCCTTTCTTTTGGCAATGGAGGACTGGGTGGGATTCCCTTCATGCCTACTAATGCTGCTTTTTTTTAGATCTGCCAGAAGAGCGAGCTGGCTTCTTATTGGAGCCGGTTATTTTACAGCATTGACTTTAAAAGTGGTGTTAATGACTCTTAATGAAATGTCGTGACAGTTGACCAGATTTGACTTTCCATATCCAACAATGGCTCTGCTTCTCATGAGCAACATACCAACCTTTTTATGAAATTTTACTGCAGTGCAACTGTTATACAATAAGTTCATTGAAATAGAAAAGGGAGAAGGTACAGTTAGTTTGATACATAATATTCATAACAGTCTCTCTTGTGTTTAGACCCAAGTTGGAGAATTTCTAGGGGAGAGCAGTAGATTTAACAAGGAGGTGATGTATGCCTATGTAGACCAGCTTGATTTCTGTGGGAAAGACTTTGTCTCTGCTCTGCGTATATTTCTGGAAGGTTTTCGGTTACCAGGCGAAGCTCAGAAGATTGATAGATTAATGGAGAAGTTTGCGGCTAGATACATTGAATGCAACCAAGGGTAACTTGAAACATAATATTGGATAAACTGTCTTAGGAATGGTCACCTTGTTGGCAGCCGTAGGCAATAAAGCAAGGCTTGACTCGTGCTTGGCCCGCAAGGGGCAAGGCACACTGCAGGGATGTGTGGGGGCAGATTGTGTTGCTGTTGTCCATGCTATACCTGTTCTGTAGCTAAATGGAAGACCCGTGGGATGTTCCTGTAGGCAGCTGCTATAAATCATCATGAAGTCTTGAATAGTAGGTGTGGCAGTATTGGCACTTCAGAGAGCACTTTCTAACAGGTGCATGGGATCTAATTGAGCAAGAATGCTTCAGATACTGCATATCCTATTTATCCGCGTTGTACTTAACCAGTTCAACAAATTCAAAGTTTTGTGAGCCTTAGTGAAAGATAAAAAATCTAGTTTGGTAAGTAACGTGTCTCTGTGTAATGAGGCATTTTCCCACCTGCCTTCAGCCAGGCAAATGTGCTTGGATGGGTCAATTTGTGATGATGTAGACCATTTTACTCTAAAACAAATTTGAAAATGCAATTCTTGCTTGAAAACTTTGATATTGTCTGCTTAAGAATCCAGACTTTATCAATTTCCACTCCCAGATCAGTCACACATACTAATTTTTATTAAAACAGTGATATTTAGAAAGGAAACCTGGATGTGAGTATACTAGTGGATAAATCTTATTCTAATTGCTTGTTGAAAACAGTGGAAAAAGATGGAAAAATAGTAATGAATAGCATTTATTTAAATGCCTTTTTCTGTAATCTTGTAAATTTATGGCTTCACAAATTCTTCCCTTTCCCCTTCATTGGCCTTGCTGTAGCTTTCAGTACATATTAAGCAGTAGCTGGGCTAATTTAAAACTTATTTTACTATAAAAGGCTAAAGTATGAGATTCCTTGCCAGGCTTTACTGTGCCAGGAGTGTGTAATGCTTCTGAACTGCATCTCTTCCCTGCATGCGCAGAGAGAGCTAATGGATTGAAGATCTAGAACTCTAAAACTTGTTTCTCTGTTTCAGGCAAACCCTATTTGCTAGTGCTGACACTGCCTATGTTTTAGCATATTCTATTATAATGCTGACTACAGACTTGCACAGTCCCCAGGTAGGGAAAAATCACTATAGAACTGTTACAAGTGCTCTTCTCCAGAACTTGTTCTCAAAATTTGACGCCTGAATTTTTATCTATCTCACCTGTTGACAGGTAAAGAATAAAATGACAAAAGAGCAATATATTAAAATGAATCGAGGAATCAATGACAGTAAAGACCTGCCAGAAGAGTATCTGTCCACTATCTATGAAGAAATAGAAGGGAAAAAAATTGCAATGAAAGAGACAAAAGAATATGCAATTACAACTAAATCTACTAAGCCAAGTAAGATTTAATTAGAAACTCAATATACTGCTCAGTGTTTTGTATAGTATCTCGAATTCAAGGATTAACATAAAATGCCTTAATTCAGCTTAGCCTTTGTGTACTTCACACAAGCGTTGGCAATCTGGGGACCACTTTACCCAATGCTGAAACGTGGCCACTTTCATGTAAAAGCTCCTAGCACCACTAGGCATGGTTAAGGAGAAGAAGTGAAGAATGCTGTAGCTATTTGAAAAAGAAGAGGGACTTAAGGGAGGCAGAACATAGTAATCTAAGTTAGCACTTAGCCAGGAGAAAAGAGCTGACAGTCTTCTTCAGAGTTTTATGTGACTATCTCATGTTGTGCCATGTTTAACAATGGCACCTCATAGTTCAGAGAGACTGATTTGCTGTTCCTAAGGAGTTTGCAGTCTGAGGTGATAACACAGGGAGGGCTTAGCAGTTGGCAACATCATTAAAGTCACTTGAAGTTAGGTGACTTTTCTGTACCTAGAATAGATGAGGACTTAAATGATATGTCACATCCAAATGACAGCACCTCCAGCTGCACGGTACTTTTAATAGCATATTGGGCAATTAATGTAGTGCTAACTGAAGGAAGAGAACCAAGTACCAAATTGTCAGCACTACCTCCTTCAGTGCTTGCATGCTCCTTCGAGGTCTTACATTCAGGTATTGACTCTCTTTATCTTGAGAGTTAGCACCTCAGGCTGTGACCTAGTTATGGCTGCAGGAATAAAGAAACAGCACTGATTATTTTAATAGGCTATGGTTATGTCTACATTACACAGTTTTTAGCGACATGGCTGTGTTGCTACAACTGTGCCGCTAAAAGTCATGCAGTGTAGCTGCTGCTTGTCGGCTCTCCTGCTGACAAACATTCATCCCCAGCAAGTGGCATTTGCATTGTCGCCAGAAGCACTCTCCTGCCGAGAAAGCGCTGTTCACACTGGTGCATGTCGCTGGCAAAATTTCTTGTCTTTCAGGGTTTATTTATTTATTTTAAACACCTCTGAAAGACAAAAGTTTTGTCATTCAGTTGCCAGTGTAGACATAGGTGGTAGTGTAGACAGAGGCTATGTTGCTCAAGGGAGTGAAAAAACCACCCCTTTGAGCAACATAAGTTACTCCAACATAAGTGCTGGTGTGGACAGCTTCTCCTGGTAACGTAAATGCCACCACTCTTTGGGGGTGGATTAATTATGTTGACGCGAGAGCTCTCTCCCGTCACTGTAAAGTGGCTACACTAGAGATCTTACAACAGCACAGCTGCATCAGTACAGTGGCACTATTGTAAGTCTCTAGTGTAGACATAGTCATAGCCATAGCATCTGTTTTGCAAACTTGAGACTTTAAAGCATTCTTATGTAGTTCACATGAACTAAATGACTTAATAAAATATGCCTCTGGATTTTACTTTTTCTATGAAGCAGGTCATAAAGTGTGTGAGGCTGTTAAGGGAAGAGCTGTATAACTACCATATATGTGGACTGATGTACTAGACATGGTTGTGTTTTTGTTTGTTACCCCAAGGCTTACACTTTATATGAAAGGCAAAGTCCCATGACAGCATCTTGAGTAAATCCAAAAGCTTCTGAACAAGCTTCCTTAAATTGCAATCTCTAGATAAAAATTTAAAAAATCTCCTTTCAGCATCTGATACCCAGAACTAAGGAACGGAGCCTGATAGCAAAAATACATATAGTGATGCAGGTTTTGTGGTGTTCTTCATAGATGTAGCCAATGAGAAGCAGCGGCGGTTATTGTACAACCTGGAGATGGAGCAAATGGCTAAAACGGCTAAAGCCCTCATGGAAGCAGTAAGCCATGCAAAGGCTCCTTTTACTAGTGCCACTCACCTGGATCACGTCAGACCCATGTTCAAAGTGAGTGTATGGATTTCTCCGTCACGTATCTTTGTTAGGGCATGTAATCCTCTTCAATCCATAACGTGCCTCATTGAGAGCTGTGATAACCGAGCCATAGAGTGCAGCAGTGCATCTCTTTTTTATGAAAGTGTCAATATTCTGATGTGACTAAAAGTGTTGCATTCTGCCATGAGAGTCTCTGGCTCAGGAGTGTGAAGAGAAGAGCTGGGACTATTGGAGGCAGAAAAGGGTCTTATTTTTTTATAGGGGATATTAATATACTCTAAATCGGGGAGGGCAAACTTTTTGGCCTGAGGGCCACATCAGGGTAAGGAAATTGCATGCAGGGCCATGAATGTAGGGCTGGGACAGGGGGTTGGGGTGTGGGAGGGAGTGCAGGGTGTGGAAGGGGGTGTGGTGTGCAGGAGAGGGCTCAGGAGGAGTGTGGGGTGTATGAGGGGGTTCAGGAAAGGGTGCGGCATGTGGGGGGGCTCAGGGCAGGGGGTTGGGGTGCAGGGAGGGGTGCCTAGTGCAGGAGGGGGCTCAGAGAAGGGGGTTAGGGTTCAGGAAGGGTTTAGGGTGTGGCAGGGGGTTGGGGTGCAGGTTCCGGTCTGGTGCTGCTTACCTTGAGCGGTTCTGGGATGGCAGCGATGTGCAGCAGGGCTAAGGTAGGCTCCTTGCCTGCCCTGGCCCTGCGCCAATCCCGGAAGCAGCTGGCACCATGTCCCTGCAGCCCCTGGAGGAGGGGTGGGACAGAGGGCTCCATGTGCTGCCCTCGCCTGCGGGTACCTTCCCCAAAGCCCCCATTGGCCATGGTTCCCCATTCCTGGCTAATGGGGGCTGTGAGGAGCGGTGCCTGCAGGCGAGGGCAGCGAGCGGAATCCTCTGTCCCCCTTCACCCATCCCCCACCCCCGTCCTCCCCAAGGGGCCATAGGGTATGGTGCCAGCCACTTCTGGGAGTAGCGTGGGGCCAGGGCAGCAGGGAACCTGCCTTAGCCCTGCGGTGCCACAGGGGTGGCAATCCTGCGGGCCAGATCCAAAGCCCTGATACACCAGGTCAAACCCGCATGCCATAGTTTGCCCACCCTGCGCTAGATGCTGTAGAAAAAGTATGTGAATGGTATCCTGGTACTTCATTATGTGAATGGGAGGATACAGTGTTGGCATGGGCAATGTCTACACTAGCCACTGCTTTAGGGAGAATCATGATTTGGTGGTAACGAAACTAAACTTACAAGGGTTTCCTTTTTGCTAGCTTGTCTGGACTCCATTGTTGGCAGCTTACAGCGTTGGCCTTCAGAACTGCGATGACACGGAAGTTGCATCTCTGTGTTTGGAAGGAATTCGATGTGCAATCCGAATAGCCTGCATTTTTGGAATGCAGGTTTGTATATGTTAGACATGCTATGTCTAGGTCACTGGAGTCCATCATGGCCTCTGACATCTGTAATAGTAAAACTATAAAAATGTTACTTTGGTGTAAGCTATCTTACGCAAGTGAAAATAACTTGCTCTGCTAATCAACACATATAATGTTTTTGTTTGCAGAACAGTTTTAGTTTTAATCTGTCCAGAGCTCTGGATCATAATAAAGATAATAGTGCGGGTTTATTCTTAATCCTCAAATGTCTCCCACTTCTGATACTCCCATTAAGATCATTTGCTAGTATGTCTCCAGCTCTTCTGTACTATATTGTCAGGGAAATACTTTGCCATAATTGCAATCACAGAGCCATACTTGGAAGGGAAGTTACCCAGACCTGAGGGGGTTGTGTGCATTTTGGCGGGGAGGGTGCTTTTTCTTTAGTATTTGCAGACATCTCAATTTCTCAGGCTTATTTCTGTTCTCATGTTTGTATCTGCATTCTAGCTTGAACGAGATGCCTATGTGCAGGCCCTTGCTCGCTTCTCACTCTTGACTGCCAGCTCTAGCATCACAGAAATGAAACAGAAAAACATAGACACCATTAAGACACTTATTACCGTGGCCCATACAGATGGCAACTATCTTGGGAATTCCTGGCATGAGGTAAAAACTTGAATAGGAACTGTGAGGCTTCAGTGTGCCCTCACAGCTTACCAAACTTTTGTTCACCGAATTCTGCCTACTGTTTGTGCAGCCCACAGAATTTGAAACTCCAGCACCAGAGAACTCTGCTGTGATGAAGGGATTTATTCTGCAAACTGTGCACTGGCATCTCATTTTCATTGTTTAATAAAATTCTTTCTAGCCTTTGTAGTTGTGAAGGCAGCTCAAACATGAACAGTGAAACCAGTACTGTGCTTTTTGTAGACAGCATGAAACACTCTACACCTCAGTGGAGTGTTGCCTCTGAAACCTAATGATGTTTCAAAAGTCAATATGTAAACTATTGTGCTGTTCACTGTAGCAGAAAAATATATGGTTAGTCCAGGGGTTGGCAACCTTTCAGAGGTGGTGTGCCGAGTCTTCATTTATTCACTCTAATTTAAGGTTTCGTGTGCCAGTAATACATTTTAACGTTTTTAGCAGGTCTCTCCCTATAAGTTTATAATATATAACTAAAATATTGTATGTAAAGTAAATAAGGTTTTAAAAATGTTTAAGAATCTTCATTTAAAATTAAATTAAAATACAGAGCCCCACGGATCAGCGGCCAGGACTGTGAGTGCCATAGGTTGCCTACCCCTGGGTTAGTCCATCCCTCAAACCTTTCCTCAAAGAAATCTCGACAGTGCAGTTATTGTCAGTACATTGAAGATGGAAAAGCAGGAGAAGAGTAAAACTGAATCGAATCTGAAAACATACAAACACTGCTGTGACTAAGAAAATATGACAATAGTCAAAAATTGGGATTTGTATTGTTTTGTTTATTGATCTGGAGATTCTGTACAATCCGAAGGACCTTGCTGCAGAATTTAGGTTCAGTTCATAATAAAGCACACAGTGTCTTGACTAGTTGTACATTTACTCTGTCCAGAGCTCCTTTCTTTTTCCTTAAAGACTTGTCTAAAACTTAAAATTAAGTATCAGAATGGATGCCAGAAACTGAGGGCAAGAGGCATTTCCATTTCCTCATAGTCCTACTAATTTTTCCTCTTGTATTTCTCTCAACATTCTTTCAAAGTGATCCACTGAAAGCATAAAATTCACCTAATGTTGTTGTGTGTGTCACCATTGTAATGAATTGGCATCCCCTCATACCTCACTGCCCACATGAATAGCCGTATTGTTAGGACAGCTTGCAGTAGAGAAAAAGCAGGAAGGAAGCAAACTTTTGTTAGTGGCAGTAAATGCTATCTGAGATGGACACTGTGTGAGAGATTCAGTTCTTCACAAAGACCCCGTTTCTCTCCTAACCCACAATAAATTAATCAAGCTGTCTCCTACAATCAAGGAAGGAAAGTCATTTCTATCTTCACATAGTTGGGAAGTATTTGGAAGCTACGTCAGTAGAGACTATATAAATACCTAGGTAAATGGATGAGTGCAGCACTGTCCTCTACTGGAAAGGATATCTGACTAGTTGAAGATATTATAAGTACTCTTTAATCGGTTGAGCTAGCAGTGCAGCTTCTCTAGCTCCTCAGAATAAGGCCTGTTTTAGAGTAGAAGGCCATGAATTCTGCCTTAATGGCATATGCCAGTATCTGGTATCTATGTATGTGTGGCCAGTGATCTTTACAACTGCTTCAACTCTGAGAAACAATTTTGCGTTTATATATGAATCTAGTCTCTTGTTTGTGTTCATGAGATTAAACTATAAATTTTGCATGTACGGAGAGAGTAGATAGGCTCCTCGGTGCATTGGGGGGTGAGAGACTGGGCTAGAACTGAAGTAGAAGACAAGACTTGTCGAACCAAGTTGGAATGATGATCCTATTACAAACTTGTGATCGTCTTCAGTTGATGTATTGTAGGAATTTCATTGCAGCTGCCATTTGTAGTAATGGGGGCTCTCTTATTTATCTGTATGGGGAAGAGAACCTAGTGGGTAGTAAGCTCCATAATGTATAAGTTCTTAAACCACACCCTAAGAAGGAAACTTGATCTCGTGACCAGAGAACTAAGAGTTGGACTTCTTGGTTCTGTTTTTCACAGTTGCCACTCACTCACTGTAATCTGTGGCAAGTTGCTTAATTCCATTGTAAATTAGCAGTAATATTTGCCTATATCACCGAAGTGTTGAGGCTTAGTGTTGATAAAATGGTTTGTGAACCTGTGAAGTCTCGTAAGGTTAAACATGTAGCGGTCACTTACATTATTGAAATGTGCATTTGTTATTAGATCTTGAAATGCATCAGCCAGCTGGAACTAGCACAGCTTATAGGGACTGGGGTTAAAACTCGATACTTATCTGGCTCTGGGCGTGAAAGGGAAGGCAGCATTAAAAGCTACACATCTGGAGAAGAATTCATGGGCCTGGGACTAGGTAAGATTAATAGCTCTCACTTCACAAACCTGCACTTACCAAGTTAATTAAACTAAACGTTTGTCACTATGAGAACGAATGATCAGTTCTTCATATGATGTTGGGTCGTATATTTACCTGCTTTCATTTTAACTGTGTGGAGACTATTGTCACTACATAATTAAAGAAAGTAGCCATTACTTCAGCTACCTTGGTAATGATTAAACATCTGAACACATTCCAGTTTCTATAAATCAGCTATGAGAAATTACTTCATAGACCCAGATTAACTGCCTTGTAGGAACTTAAGTGTGATCATAACTTTCTGTTACATCAGATCTAGTATGGCCATAGTCTTGTTAACAGACATTAAAAGCTCTACTTTTTTCATTCCATTTTGAAATAAAATGTTGAAATTACTGAATCTGTCTGAATACTAAAAAATTTTGCTGATACTAACAATTTTCTCGCCTTGAGATGTGGCGATAGATGGTTTTCAAGTTAGATATTTCACCCGAATGTACGTTGCATAGTCTAAAATCTGGTTTGTAAAGGGGGATTAGGGAGATGATGGTAGTCTGCATTTACCTGAGAAAAATGCATTTACCTGCATTTCTCTATGAAAAACATTTAATGTAGAAGTACTCTAGAGTTCCACTGAGACAGTATCACATTCTGTATATTAATGGAATTAAACTACACATGCCCAGTACTAATTGCTCATATTCAGTTATAAATGTTTTAGTACCAGTGTTACTGTAGGTTCATTACAAATATTACATTCAAATGTTTTTATTATAGGCCTTTAGGCATAATTGTCATGACAACTGTTAGTTAACTAACGCATTTCTCAAATGTTAAAGATGATTTGTAAGCCTATTGTAATCTTGATGGCCTGCTTTCTTAAAATGGATACCAGCCACCAAAATTAAAGATGCAAAACTGTATCCATTAAAACAGCTCTATACCCTCCACAACAAAATCTTTACATGCTTATAACTTTTGTTATGAACTTGTTTGAAATAATTTTCAGGCAGTGAATGTTTTTAAGAGGTACACTGCTTTGAAACTGGATCTTCACATGCAGAATAATCCAGGTGCATCATTTTCTGACCTGTAGCATCTGTTCTATGTAAATTCTAAGCTTCTTGGGAGCAGGATCCATCTGAATTCCTGTTTTTGTATAAAATTGAGCATATTGCTGGTATTTAACTATGACTATTTTCTCAGATTGGATCTGATACTTTATTACAGGTAACCTAGTTGGTGGTGGTGTTGATAAAAGGCATATGGCCAGCATTCAGGAGTCTGTGGGCGAGACCAGTTCACAAAGTGTGGTGGTGGCAGTGGACAGGTACTGTAGTGCTTTCTCTCTTTCTGTTTGTAGTGACTTGCAAATCAAGAGTTACCCAAACTGTCCTGATTTCCCCCTGCAGACTGACAGGGCGGTTGGCTCTCAAAGCCTAACTTAAAACCCTTTTAAGAACAGGTTGGCATTCACCCTGAATGATGCCAAATCTCCTGGATCTGATGATGGTAAAATATTCTGGTGGGTGGGTGTGGTTTTTTTTTGTTTGTTTGTTTTTTTAAAATTTCAGTCCTGCAACACTAAAGAGAGTGAAATACTCTTCTAGTAAACTAGTCTGGTGTGACCCTTGATAGCTGGATAATTGGAAAAAAGAATGTATTCAAGTTAGTTTGAGGGTGGGAAGTAGAGAGAGAGAGAGAGAATATTCTTAACCTTTTCCATTTGGAGAAATGGCGACCAGAATTCATTGAATTGGTGCCTTTGTAATGCACACCTGGTAATTTTTATGAAGGCTTTCTGCTATGCTGGGTTTGTCCTGTTAATGTTGGCCATGAGCCACTACTTTACAGTTAGACTTTTATCACTGCTGAGTAGCTAACCGAAGTCAGGTTTCTGAAATGCATCAGTGTCTTCAGTCTATTAGACCATGCTGACCTCTATATTCAGCTTTCCTTTTCTACCTCCTCCCTGTACATAGTTCACTGTTTCCACCCGTAAGTCACTGGTGGAAATCCAAAGCATTACCTTGCTAGTCTATTTTGCAGCATCACGGTTTCTTTATAAACTTGCACCTTTTTACCTGGAAATATTTTAGTCTGTTATGTTCTTTTCCTTTATTTTTTTTTAAATATAATTTATATTTTCACACATCTTGATTTGTTCTACAGAATATTTACAGGATCAACCCGGTTGGACGGAAATGCAATAGGTATGTATGCTGAACATATGAGGAAATTAACTGTGTTGCAGTAGAACACCCAAAACTCATAGTTTGTAATATCTGTTTAATATTCAGTTGATTTTGTCCGTTGGCTGTGCGCCGTTTCCATGGACGAGCTGGCTTCCCCACACCATCCTCGCATGTTCAGCCTGCAGAAGATAGTAGAGATCTCATATTACAATATGAATCGAATTAGACTGCAATGGTCAAGGATATGGCACGTCATTGGAGATCATTTCAATAAGGTAATTCAAAACTTAAAGGTTACACAACGTGCTTTTGTAGTACTATTTTTGAGTCCAGTTGGAATCATGCTCATTAGCTTTCCCTTATTAAGATGCCCAAGATAATGTCTTGGAGGGCTTTCCTGATTCAGAACATCATAGGTTTTAACATGTATTGATCAACATGGATTTAGTTGAGGCTACTACATTCTTTACATTAGAGTTGGAGAAGTCCTAAGTCTTTCTTTCATATGTGTTTGGATCTTAATTGAATCCGTGGTGTTGGGCCATAATATTAGTATTATCTTGAGGAGGAGGGGATTGATATCTGTCCTCTCCCCTTCCCCACCCTCATCCCCCCCCTTTTTTTTTTTTTTTTGGTTTGTTTTTGGAAATCATATGACCACTCTCTTCATCCTTTGTTTCCCCCCTTATTGAGAACGTCAGGACATGATTTATGTTGCCTCTTCTTTCTAAACTATGTAGGCAGTTTCCTTTTGGAATCAGTAATGCCTAGTTAGGTTTCATCTTATAAAATGTGTGTAGACTGAGGGACAGCAAACATATGTGTTCCTTATGATGGGATAATTAATTTATTTGTCTCTCCTGGTAGTCTCCACTGCTAATCCTTTTTTCCACACAATCGATCAAAGCAAGAAAAATGACCATCTGATTCTCCTCTGAAAATAAATAAATCTAAATTCTCAATTTGTTTTACCAGCTAAGGAGTCTGTTTCTTTAGTTTTAACATGGACAAAAGCACACATGTCAGCTTCAGAAAACATGGTCTCACCACAACATCTAGCCTAGGAACATCTATGATGTGCAGCATAAATATCTAGATAGTTCTAAATGAATCTTTTAATTTAATATTTCCCCATTCACACTTAATCCTTGCTAAAGGATTCAGATGTAGGTACCTAAAGTTAACTGCAATTTAATTGCCTGTCTGACTTCCTTCCACTCCCGACAAGATATACTGACCACCTATAGCTCCTATTGAAGTCAATGACTGAGTGGTCAAGATCTCTGGAAAAAATCAGCTCATTATCATCTCTGTTCCTATCTTTAGGAATTTAAGCAAAATGTACAAGCTTATGAGGTTTTTTTCTTGCTATGAAATGTTATCTTATTGAAACTAGAAAAATAGTGAGTATACAGGGAAACTAAGTGTTTTAGCATATTTGAGTTTGCAAACACTCTCTAACATAAAATTCTGCATGTCCTAGCCTGATAGTTTGGTGGTGTATCCCTTCCCTCATGCCCCTTAGTAAACTAATCCCTGGGGTTCTTAGACAGCCATTATAAGTTCGTAAAAACCATTTAGGTGTATAAAGATTGGGTCATGGAAATGAAATCACATGATGGGCTTGTGTAGTATAGTTCACATGAACTTTTAAATGTACGTTAAGACACACACACACCCCCTTTTCCTTCTCTGTTACTAGGTTGGATGTAACCCTAATGAAGATGTGGCCATCTTTGCAGTTGATTCATTAAGGCAACTATCAATGAAGTTTCTCGAGAAGGGGGAATTAGCCAACTTCCGTTTCCAGAAAGACTTTTTGAGGCCCTTTGAGCACATTATGAAGAAAAACAGGTGTGCGTGCACTGAAACGTCTGTCTTGGCTTGGGTTTTTTTATGCAGCAACTTAAAATGTGACCAGGTTTCCTGTGCTAATGTGAGTGGGATGCTCTCCGGTGTGCAGGCAATGGCAAATAACATGGTGGTTAATTTGTTTTTAAGATCTCCTACCATTCGTGACATGGTAATACGCTGTATTGCTCAGATGGTGAACTCGCAGGCTGGTAACATTCGCTCAGGCTGGAAGAATATCTTTGCAGTATTTCACCAAGCAGCTTCAGACCATGATGGGAATATTGTGGAGCTGGCTTTTCAAACAACAGGACATATAGTTAGTAAGTAATGGTTGGCAGATGGAACACCTTAACTAACATACTCTTATGCTAAAGTGGCCTATCTATGTAATAAACTCTACTGTAGGGGAGGGGGCTGTGTTTTTAAATATCCAAATTGTTTAAAATATGTGGTTAAGTTTCGCCTGCTCCCCGGCTCTAAATTCTGTATCCTGGAAGACCAAACTGTTGTACAATGCCTGATTAGTGTACAATGCCCGATTAGTGTATGGCATGATCTGTAAGTATTATTGTATATAATCTGAATCCAATCGGGTATATGAAATACTTTTAATAGTAACATGTATGTGTTTTTTTCCCAACCCTATATAATACATCTGGGCACCTAGATTAATTCTCCAGCTTTACACATTTAGTTAAGTACTGTGTCTCTGATATATAGCTTCCAGCAAAGGCAGTGATGGGTGCCTTAGAAATGTCATGGATGGCTAGAGGAAAACTCTTCCCAGTCCAAGCATAATCTATTCATAGCCCTTTATCGTAATTAACTGCAACTTAAGACACTCCACCCTCATGCTTCTCCTTAGACAGAAAAAAGACTACAAATGACTTGATTTGAAGGCTGGATTAGATGTTGCAGTAGTATTTTCTCTCCCCCACCCCACCCCACCCCACCCCACCCCCACCCTCTTTATCAGGTCAGATTGTTTGTGGGGGTATGGGTGGGTTGCATTGTATTAACGCCCAGTGCTTACTCCAGTCTGTCTTTTTAGCGCATCGGGCACGTAAATACCTTGCAATGCTAGCTACAAAAGTGTCATGCAAACACCTGTTTTCACTTTTGGGTGACATTGTAAAGAAGAAGCAGGCAGCATTATCATCTGTAAATGTAAACAAACTTGTTTGTCTTAGCGATTGGCTGAACAAGAAGTAGGACTGATGGACTTGTAGACTCTAAAGTTTTACATTGTTTTGTTTCTGAGTGCATTTATGCCACACACAAAAATTACATTTGTAAGTTGCACTTTCACAATAGAGATCGTACTACAATAGAAAGGGAGAGCATTGGCCTGCTAAACCTAGGGTTGTGAGTTCAGTCCTTGAGGGGGCCACTTAGGGATCTGGGGCAAAAATCAGTACTTGGTCCTGCTAGTGAAGGCAGGGGATGGACTCAATGACCCTTCGGGTCTCTTCCAGTTCTAGGAGATAGAATATCTCCATTATTAAATATGTGTATGAGGTGAATTGAAAAAATGCTATTTTTTGTTTACAAATATTTGCTCTGTAAAAAGATCAAAAATAAGTGAGCACTGTGTACTTTGTATTCTGTGCTGTAATTGAAATCAACATATTGAAAATGTAGAAAAACATTCAAAAAAGTTTATAATGTCTGGTGATAATCTATTGTTTAACAGTGTGATTACAACTGCGATTAATCACAAATTTTTTTGTTAATCGCATAGTTAACTTGCGATTAATTTTTTTTTTTTTTTTTTTTTTTTTTTTGTTTTAATCAACTGTCCTAGATATTTTACTTGCTGAGTTAGCCCTACAGAGCCATTTACTCTATTAAAAAGATTTGGGCATAGTGGTGAGCTAGTTAAAAAGGAGGGACATTGTGTACTCCAGTTTTTGAAATGAAGTAATTCTAGTTTCTGATGGCATATTCGTGCAATATATGCCCTGAAACTTATTTTTAAGCATTCTCTGTACACTTTTTTGTAGAAGTTATCTGCTCGGTTGCTGTTTAAATGCTTTTTACAGCAAGGGAGAAATTGACTCTGAGTTAAAAAGTGAAACTAAGGGTATGTCTACACTACATGTAATTACTGTGGTGGCTGATATCCACACTACCCTCCTTCTGTTGGTGGTGCGCGTCCTCATCAGGAGTGCTTCCACTGACTGAAGAGTAGCAGTGTGGTGTGGCTGAGAGTCTGGGCTCTTAGCTTCATGAGTTCTCCCCCTGGAGCCCAGCTACCCCATGGGGCTTCTTGCCTTCCTGCTCCTAGGGGAGCGGTGGGGGGGAAGCCACCCAGGCTTTTTGGGGTGGGGTTGGGCAGCCAGACTTCCAGCCAGGAGCCTTTGTGCTGCTGGGATCCCAGGGGGAGACAGCCAGGCTCCCAGCAGGGAGTGAGGAGCCCAGGCAGCACCACCAGGAGCCTGGGTGACAGCCTGGCTTGGAGCAGAGACCGGACAGCAGCCCTGCTGGGAGCTGGGTTTTCTTATCAATTCAGGGCTCCAGCAGAGCTGTGAAATTGATAAGACAGCCCAACAGCTGATGTAAGTCACGCAATGTTTACATTGACACTGCATGGTCCTAACTACACTGACATAAGCCCTGTACCCCTCGTGGAGGTGGAGTAGTTATGTCGGTGTAGTAGAGGACTTAAATCGCTGGGAGCAAAGCTGACATAGTTAGATAGACATAAGCTGCCTTATGTGTAGGGTAGACCAGGGCCTAACTGCTCGTCGTATTAATAGCATTATGCTTATAAATAACAGAATAACTTTCCTCTCCTTTTTTTTTTTTTCCTTCTTTTTCCCCCTACAACATCAGTTATAGTGATCTTACCTTGGTTACAACTACTAGGTACAAAATTTCCAGACAGATCTGATTTCATGCTGACTGGCCATTCAGTTTTTGAACACTAGTCAGTTTCTCTTACTACAGAACCTCTGAGGACTCTCTGGGTTATTTGACCTAACAAGAGAGGGTTGTGCATCTTGCATACAGATAGAAGATGATTTGAAATTTAACAATAACATCTAAAGAGCTTAACAAGCGTATCTGTGGCTTTAAAAAAAAAAAAGACTTGAACCATTTTAATGAGGCTATGAAATAGTAATGATCATTATCATAGAATGGATTTTTAATATTAATACTATTACCTGTTAGTATATACTAAGAAATTGTGGTGTGTGTGATTCTGTAATACTGTTCAGTGTTTAATATTGATAAAATCCAATACTAGATCCTCAGCTGATACAATTGGTATAGCTTCATGGCTCAGTGAAGGTATGCCAGTTTACATCAGGGAGGCTCTGACTCAAAAAGTCTGATACAATATTAGTATGTTTAAGACATTTCTCTTTCCTTTTGTTTTCCCCAGCCAATATTTTTCAGCAGCATTTTCCAGCAGCAATAGATTCATTCCAGGATGCTGTAAAAATGTTTATCTGAATTTGCCTGTAATGCAGCATTTCCGGACACCAGTATGGAAGCATCCGACTTATCCGTTATTGTGCTAAATATGTTTCAGAAAGACCACAGGTATTTCTGTTCTTGTTATAATTTTTAGTTTTTAACTGTGATTACTCCTGTAGCTAAGACTCTGCTCTTAACACTAGACTTTAGGTTCTTAGTGAATATCATGCTAAAATGTTTTCCCAAATTAGACACCTGTTTAGCATTAGCAGAACACACACTTACGCTAGTCAACCATCCTCTTTAGAAAATGGAGCGCACCTTGTTTCAATCAGGTGTGGAAAATAGCTGGATAAAATGGCTGTTGCAGCCTTTGTTAAATAAAAATTGTAACTCTTAACTCTAAATAAGGACTCTTGCAATCTAACTTTCATATTGCATGTCAGTTCCTATCCTGTTAGAGCTTAACACCAAATCCCTATTGTATAAATATGTAATATTACAGTAATCTGTTTAAAAGAACGTAGGCTGAAGTTACCTAATTAACATTGTTAGTTAATCTTGCAAGATTTGCAGGTTCATCAGTTCTTGCATGCACAAGCACAGCATTGACTTACACAGAACTGCGTGCACACATCTATTTAGATGAGCAATTATGTGTAAATGTGAGTGCAGTTAAGAGGTTGATCTGAAATCTTGTCTCCAATGTACAAAAAGAGCCAAATATTTTTTAAACCTAGAGTAGGAATAGAACTAGATGAATCTTTTATTTAGAAGTGTTAATGGAGATACTTGGAGAAACAAATAAAAGTAGGAAAGGGTTACTCAAATATCTTATTTGACCTCTCACTACTTACTTAAATTTTGAGTAGGTAAATTCCATTTAGAAGATGCAATTTTTAGTTTAATTCTGAAGTCTTTTAGATGTGACTTAATAGGTGGTAACCTTTCTCTAAATGGCTTTCAGGTGTTGCGAGAATATACAAGTGATGACATGAATGTTGCTCCTGGAGACAGGGTCTGGGTCAGAGGATGGTTCCCTATTTTATTTGAACTTTCCTGCATTATTAATCGATGCAAATTAGATGTTCGGACAAGGTAATGAGGTTCTTTGCTTTTTAGCTGCGTTCAGTTATTGAAACTCTGATCAGAGGCAACCGTTTTAGCATCTTTTTTTTGTATTCCTGTTTCCTTATTGTAGAGGCCTAACAGTGATGTTTGAAATAATGAAGAGCTATGGCCATACCTTTGAAAAACACTGGTGGCAAGATCTGTTTAGGATTGTGTTTCGGATATTTGACAATATGAAGCTTCCTGAACAACAAACGGAGGTAACGAAAGCCTTCTGAAGGATCTTGTTGTTGTGACAAAATAAGAGGTTTCCATACATTGTGAAATAAACCCCCCAAACTTCCACTTAGTGAAATCCTACTGTTCTTGGGAGGAGCGAGATTCTTAGCCCTGGTAAATTGATGCCTGGCACCTTTTTTTTTTTTTTTTTAAACAAAAAAAAAAAACAACTAGTTCAGCCTGGACAGTGGTATTGTGTGTGTCCCCATGCCCATGTAGTAAGTGAAGGCCCTGATAAAGGCCTAGTATGAGGCCTGAGGCCTGAAGTAATGTCAAGACTTAGCTAGAAAGCGAAGTCAAGCTGTGAGCTGAAGGCCGGCTCAGTTCACAGCTGCTGGCAAGGAAGGGCAGATATTGCATAAACATATATTCACCTAGCATACCGAAGTATAAACACGGTACCAGAACACCTTATACTGGAACATTCCACAGATAAGAAAGAACAGGCCCGACCCATCCCAATGACAGGGGGCAAAAGGGTAATATGATGGATAGAGTTGTTTTGATCGAACCAACATGTACAAGGTGAGAGGCGGCACTTTACTACGTAGAGGGGTTGTACCTCAATACGTCAGGAGTGATGTGTAACTTGTTTGTACCTGTGTATAAGAATGTATCCCTGGGGCGATGTCTTGGTCCAGCCGAGGGGCAGTGGAAAGTCCCGCCACTGACTGAGCTGAGTCCATTGCCAAGAGGCACTTTCTCGTAGTATGCCCTGAATTAGGCTAAGAAACCTATAGGGAACTGCCATTGTGTCCGAGCGCAATAAACCTAGCAGACGTGACTTTGCACCTTACTAGAGTCTGTGGTCATTGGGGGTTCTCGTCGGGTCTGCTGTATCAGCCATCTGCAGAGCTGGGGCAGCACACAGGGTGAGCTCACGCACGCAGCCAAGTGATACCAACAGAGAGAGAGCAGAGCACCACACCGGTTAGCATCTGACAACACCTCTGACAACAGCCCAAATGGTAGCTAGTTTCTAATCACCCCTGACTCGAGGTACTTACAAGATGATTCAATTTTATCCAAACTACATTCCTCTTTTTGTATATCCAATCCTATACCATGTAGCACCATAAGATGGGAACCCATTCTTTCCATTCAGCTCTTACCATAACAAAAATAAAGGCCTGTCATTGTCTTGCAGAAATCTGAATGGATGACAACGACATGTAACCATTGCACTTATGCAATCTGTGATGTATTCACGCAATTTTATGAAGCTTTAAATGAGATCCTTCTTCCTGACATATTTGCACAGTTACACTGGTGTGTAAAACAAGGTAGCTTATTTACATACATATACACATTGTTTTTAAATCTACGTCAGGAATTCATGCTTTAACTTTTTTTTTCCTCGAGGTAATCAAAGCAAGGAAAATAAACCACTATTGCTGTATGTAAAACTGACGCAAGAATGTTTTTCATGCTGTTTAATCCATTAGTGACTTTTCTGTCTGCAATTTTTGCCAACGTGCTGCTACTTACGAAAGATCTTTAACTTCTTTTGGTTCAATATGAATTACGTTTTGCCATTATCCCTTCTTTATTTGGCAAAAAGCATTTTTTTGTTTGCTGCATGAATAACATTTAATCGCGCATTACGTTCACACTTCAAAAATTGTCTCTATATCTATATAGACAGCATTCTAAAAGTTAGAATACTTACTTGAACAGGAGACATAAGGGATCAGCTGCCATATCTTTTTGTTGGAATTTTATATTGTGAATTTTATGCAGACAGCACAGAGTGTTTAGGGAAGACTGGGAGGGAAAGGGGGGCTTGTGAATTGAATGCAACTGTCTATAAATCCTCCATGGTGCCTAGTTATTATTTCATGGGAAAATGACTTGGGGCCTCTCAGGCACTAGACTAGGCATCAGGAGATCTAATCTCTATTCCCAACTCTGTCACTGGCCTGCTGTGTGACCTTGGCAAGATGCTTTGTTTCTCTGTGCCTCTCTCCTCTTACCATTTGTCTATTTAGCTTGCAGGTTCCTCACAATAGGGATTCTTAGTCTTTGTACACTAGGGTCCTGATCTTGGTGCTTACAGTCACACAAATAATGGTTACACTCTAAGCAGGCTTTGAGCTATTGGAGATTCGGTACAAATACCAATTGCATCATAATATCAACATGCATATGACTGTCAAGCACAGTAGATATTTAATTCATTGTTTGACTAGAAGAGCTCAGAGATTAATAAATAAGGATAATTATTTTACAGATAATGAACAGCTGGCTCGATCAGGTACAAACTGTCTAGAAAATCTGGTGATACTAAATGGACAGAAATTCAGCCCTGAAGTCTGGGACCAAACATGTAATTGTATGCTAGAAATCTTCAAAACCACCATTCCTCATGCGTAAGTTAGTGCAACATAAATTTGTTTTGAGGCCAGCTGTCATGTTAATATTTTATTTATTTTATTTATTTATTTTCTCTGTGAAGCTTGCTGACATGGAGGCCAGCAGGAATGGAGGATGATTCCTCTGAAAAGCATTTGGTAAGACTTTAAGTATTTCTAAAGAAGAAGAGTTTGTGGTAAATCTGTTTGTAAAGATGCAAGCTGGAATTAAATACAGACTATACTGTATGCTAGGGCCAACTGATCATAAAGTCAAATGCAAGACTATCTCATTACTTTGACAGTAGAAAACTTAAGCCACATTAGTTATGTTATGTGAAAACTGAGTTGTGACAATTTTAAGTACATTGGTAAACACACTTGTATCTTCGACTATCCCTTCTAGGATGTGGACCTAGATCGCCAGTCTCTAAGCAGTATTGATAAAATGCTTCGGAAAGGGGACAGAGTCAGTTTTCAAATCCCACAGATGACAGCTGGAAAGGAGGTCCTTATGCAAGTAAGGATGCATTTCACTGTAAAGTTCTTTAGGTTCAACAGAACCTCTAGTCACTGACCCAGATCATTTAATTAACAACAACTTGCTGAGGTTCCTAAATCTGTGCTTCAGGTGCCCTAATGTTTTAATGAAAACTTACTAGCCAAAGCACATAATCTACTCTCCCATTTCTACCATGACTATAATTTGAGAAAATGTTTGACTATGCAATATGGTACTATACTTCAAAGATAACACACAAAATAACTGGGTATGGAGATGCTGGTAGAAATACGAGTTTCAGTCTTCTAGTTTTAACATACTTTATCATAAGTTGCATCTAAAACTAGACTGAAAACCAGAATTCCTCTATTCTATTAGACCAGAAACTGTTTGCTGGCCTCCTTATTAAATGTGTGGTGCAGCTGGAATTGATACAGACCATTGACAACATAGTATTCTACCCAGCAACTAGCAAGAAGGAGGATGCTGAGCACATGGCTGCAGCCCAGGTAACTTATCTTAGATTCTGAAGGTCATAATCTTTTTTTTTCCTTTGCATCTTACTATCATAGTAATAATTAGCACTTTTTGTAGTGCTTTACAGTTTGTGGAAGACCTTCCAACCATGAAGACTGTAATAATAATTTAAAAATGGGTTCAATAGAATGTAACTTCCTGTATCAACTTCCCCTTTCTGAACAGACTGTGTGCACTGTACTTTCTGAAAGGGGCATCTCTTTTAGAATGCATGCTCTGTTCAGGGGAGAAGTTATTTGTTGTTTAGCAAGGCTTAACTTCTGAGGCTGATAGCAGGCTGTCTTCAGTGACAAATCCTTAACTCTGAAACTCCATATTTCAGGTCCAAATACCCTATCTTGAGGGCACTGTGCAAAGCCCACCTGCTTGTTCCAGTAAAGGGCTGGGTTAGGGGTTTGGATCAGGGGTTTGTTAACTCCTGTATTATATTGCTTGGCGGTAGAGGTGAAGCTGATATTTTGGGATTGTCTGCTTCCTGACAGTTGGCAGGTCTCTTATTAATGTGTTATGTCCAGAGGCTTATGTAATGGTTGCACATCTTACAAATATAGAGAATAAAATTTTATTAATGCAACTTCTAATTAAGGCAAAAAAGATGAACTCTTACGTTGTGCAGCATCTGCTTCAACATGTGGAACTATATGTCTGACTAGTTAACTTGTCTGACAGTCTTCAGAACTCTGCAGAGGCAGTGAATCAGCCTCTGTGGATATGCATGTGCTTTGTATCACTCAACAGGACCTCTCTGTGCCTTGAAATAGAGGTTGTATTCTTTTTTGATCTAATATGCTAATTGCTAAAATAAATTACATCACATATTTTTGGAAATACACTAGTAGGAAGGAAAGCACTAAATCACAGGACAGCACTGGAACACAGCCCTAACATTCTCCAAACCCACGGGTCTGATGGAAACAGATGTGTAGATATTGTGGGCCAAACTTTGCTCTGGTACTCTTGAGTAAATTTCCATGACAATGGAATTATTCTGGATTTAGGTACTTCACCGTGTAACACAACTGAATTTAGGTACTTCACCGTGTAACACAACTGAGGCTTTTTTGGTCCCCTTCTCCATTAACCACCACTAATAACTTGATTTTCTGTGTAGAGAGACACACTGGATGCAGATATCCACATTGACACAGAAGAGCAAGGAATGTATAAGTACATAACTTCACAACATCTTTTTAAGTTACTGGATTGTTTGCAAGAATCTCATTCATTTTCAAAAGCCTTTAACTCAAATTATGAGCAGCGAACTGTCCTATGGAGAGCTGGTGAGCATGTTACTGAGTAATGGTTTTGAGCTTTCTTGCTTGTGGGTTTTTTAATATTTACCCTAATGTACAACATATTCCTACAGCAAAAGTGACTTTTTCCAAGTACTATACAGCAAAAGTTTATAATCACATAGTGCTACTTAACTGCTCTATATTAGACTTGTCACTTTTCTGATTCCTTTAATTACAGAATTGAAATATTGATCAAAAGACCTACTTCATTTACAATAAAATAGAAACATGATGGGAAACATTGGATTTTATGTAATTCAGTTTTGTCAATATAACTGGGGGCGGTGGGAGTAGGGGGTTGTTATTGATGATAGGGGAGTTGGCCTGGGAGAAATGGACCACTTCCGTGCAAGAAAACTGGATTCCATCACCAGAGATCCCAGTTTTCCATGATTTAAAAAAAAAATAATTTATCTGATACAAAGGTATAAAAAGCTGCATTTTTCCATGTTTAAAATGAAACTCTGAACTTCAGTTTTCCTAACCACAATATACATAGGTTCAGTGGAACCCCAATTATCTGATCTAATTGGGACTGAGGTTAGATCGGATAATCAAAATTTGGATAATCTGGAGAGCTTCAGCTCTGGGTGGCAGTCGGGCTTGGTCTGTCAGCTTCAGTTTGGTTAATACAGAGAGCCGATAGTGGAGGCTCAGATAAATGGGGTTCTACTGTATATGTTTTTATTTTTCACAAAATGTAAAAATGGAAGATTCTCTGTAAAAACGCAAATTCTGCCTTTTTCCATGGCAAATGCACTTCTGGGATTCCTGCTTATCTCTAATCACCTGAGCGGCCTTGTGGCAGTATCTTTGACCAATGCTGCTACTTGGTGGTAATTCTGTACCAACTTGGGGAGCTATTAAAAAGAAAAAAAGAAAAAAAAAAGTTAGCTCAAGCAGTTTTGGAAGGCTCTTGCTTCTGAGTTCGGGGTGTGTATGATCTTTTTTGAATAAAACACCGTAGAAAATATGTAAGGAGAGTTGTGTGTGCTGAACTGAGTTTTGTGGGACCATATGTGGCTTGAATAATAAAATACACAGGGATTTTAGAGGCAAATCCAAACCTATGTAGTTTACAAATCTAAACCTCTCGATGAGTGACTTGGCACACCACCTAAGGCTCCATGACAAACCCTGACAGTGCTCCCCTCAGATGTCATGTCAAAAGCCTGCAGGATTAATAGTTTTAAACATTTCTGTGTAATTAAGTTATCCCTTAAAATGATTTAGGCAGCACTACAATAGTTGGTCTGCCTAGCTGGTATCTTGAAGTTTTAATTATACTTTTTACTGTTTCTAAACTATATGCAAAGATGTATGAATGTATCAAATTGGAATTCATTTCTAGGGTTCAAGGGTAAATCAAAACCCAATCTTTTAAAACAAGAGACCAGCAGCTTGGCTTGTTGCTTGAGAATCCTCTTTCGAATGTATGTTGATGAAAGTCGCAGAGATTCCTGGGATGCTATACAACAGCGACTCCTAAAGTAAGAATGGTATTTTACCTAATGAATCTTGGGTTTCAAGAAGACTCTTTGGGGGGGACTGTCTTGTACTGTTTTTCCAGCACCTAGCACAGTGGGGCCCTGATCCTGATTGGGACTTCTGGGTGCTAGTGCAGTATTAATCATGTTGCTATTCATAAATTGATTAGGGATAGAAAAGGGGGTACTCTAATAAAGGGGCTTTGGCAACCAGAAGTCAGTCCATTCAGAATGGATACTATGTGGCCAGATAGCCCTTCCCATTGTGGGAATGGAAGGGTGTGAGCCAAGTGCCATATAGCCCAATTCCTGATGAACTTTTTCAGGCATTTGTTGCATCACAATTTGAACTTTGGGCAACAAGAGGTAATAAAGATATCAACTTCATCCTTACCCCAAAGATGACTTGCTGCTGACTGGAGGCTCAGAGGATTCATATTGAGTCTGTGTGGGGAGAACTTATAGATTGCCAGTTCAAATCTAGCTGAGGCTAGCAGCAGTCTGGTTACCATTACCTATTGGCTTATAGTTGCTTTCTTCAATCAGTGTGTGTAACAGGCGGTCTCTATCAATTTCTAGTCAACATAGCAGAAATCACCACAATAAATAGCACTGATTATGCCTCTTGTTGGCAGTCTTCCAAAGGGGCCAAAAACTCCCCTTCTGTCCACAAAAGGTTTGGAGGGGGAATCTTGCACTGCTTTACCTTTTCTGAGGCTCAGGAAAGGATTTCTCTTCATGGGGTTATCAAACTGATATCTCTTTAATGATCACTATTTTAATGTATTTTAAAAAATGTCAGTATGGAGGGAGGGATGTTGAGGGGAAAATCCTTTTCCCATCCTGCCAGTAGAGAACCATCAGTTTTAATGCAAGTCTCAATGCCGATTGGTTATCAGTAACAGTTTCAATAAATGAAAACCTATAGAGACATAACAGTGTACTTGTTTAAAGTTAACAAACTCTATTAAAAACATGATATACAAATGCGGGGGGGGGGAAAAAGCTCAAAGTGCAGCTTGCATTTAAACACAATACTGCTGTTATAGATGGCAGACACATATATAAACTTAATTTGTTTTGTTTGCTGTACCTTTATCTGCACTAATGTATGTAATTTTTTCTTAGTGTGTGCAGTGAAGCACTGGCCTATTTTATAACAGTAAATTCAGAAAGCCACAGAGAGGCCTGGACCAATCTCCTATTGTTGCTTTTAACAAAAACACTTAAAATCAGTGATGAAAAGGTAAGATAGACCTGGAAATCATTTGTACTTGCATTCAAATATACTTTCTCTGATCTTCACTACTGCTAAAAGGAATCTGTGTTATGAATTCTTTTTGTTTTTCAGTATTTTTAGTAGCTAACTTGTAAATTTTCTTTGAATGTAGGATTTTTTTAAATTTAGTTTGCCAGTGCTCCATAGTGCACAAAGGGAACTGTCAATGAAATATACTTATTCATAAAGATATGGTGGAGAAATATTATTTACATACCAATATAGATATTCATGGTGATTTGCAAACAAATGAATAATGTAAGGTTATGAGAATACTTGGTTTAAATTTCGTATGTTGCATTAGTTCCATATAATTTAACTTGCCAATTGTGGAGGAAATTTGTAGCTATAAATGTAAGTCTCCTGGATTTCCTGCGTCCCCTAGGATGTTGACCATGCAGAGGAAGGTTAGTGTAAACTGGCGAAGTAATATGGGGCTATTGGTACTCAATACAGCATAGGTCACCCAGGGAAGGTTACAAGTGGTCCAGTTTTGGCTGCCACATTAGTGTGTTGATAGTCAGAAATAAATATAAAGTCAACTTACTAAACCTTTTATCTTACTGTAAAATATTTTACTTAACTATGCATAGTTATCAAAATAGGAAATTCCCGGCATTGAACTAGTGCACTGTCACATTGTCTGAAATATCATATTGCTGCTTTACAGAGTTCAGAAATTGGCTTTAGTGGTGGCATGAGCATTTGATGACAGTTTCTTCTCTTCATTGGGAAAAACAATGCCAACTCCTGAGTTTTACTGTTGTAACATTCTAGGTAATGGGAGTAACTTTTTTTTTGTTGTCTTGTATTAAGTCATTTTATTCTTTTTCCACAAAAGTTTAAAGCACATGCTTCAACTTATTACCCGTACCTCTGTGAAATCATGCAGTTTGACCTGATTCCTGAGCTCCGAGCTGTGTTACGGAAGTTCTTCCTGCGTATAGGTGTAGTGTTCAAAATCTGGATACCACAGGAGCCGTTACGGACAACTGGGACCCGTTCGCCTTCATGGTAGCCCCAAGTAAGACTGGCCATTGCTGCTTATTCACAAAGTTTTAGTCATGCTACATTCAAGGAATGGATTCAAGAGGAGGGACAAAAGTCATTTGGTACCTCTCTGTAACCCAAGAGAGTAGCAGATCATCCGGATCGAGGTGCCATTTTTGGAAAAACATTTTTGTTCTGCCCACCCTACAAAAATATTGCTGTCAGCAGTTCAGTGATTTGTATTTAAGTTGTTGCCTACAGAGTTAACACGGATGTAAAGTCTGCTTCAGTGCTAGTCATTCTTACAATTAATTCTGTTTCCGCAGATCAGTTACTTCAATTGTTTGGTCTTGTACCTTCCAGCTTATTCCCGTAAATCTGCTGGAAATGATTCATCAATGGAAATTATTCCCCTTGGAAATACTGAATATGGTTGTATAGGCTTGTGATGTTAGCACATATGTTAATAATAAAATATATTGCAATGGCTAGTGGCCACCAAAATATCATGCTGGATTTTTTTTCTGTGTGCACATGACTAGAAGAGTTAGTGTGTATTTTTAGTTTGTTGTACAGTGGCTGTAGATACACCAGTTGGGGGAAAGGCTTTCCTCCTGCAGGTTATGTAGTAAGCCATTTTAAAACACTTTAGTAGCAGTGTTTACCCTTCCAAGATCAGCTTTCATGGAAGGTTTAGTTGTGTCAGGAATACATAGTAACACATACTCTCAAATGAACTCAGAAAAATCTCAAGTTATTAGGAATTGGAAAGCTTTTTAAATTCTTCATTGCGTTTTATATTTTGCCTGATTATCTAGATGAGATGGTAAAATGCAAGAATAGGGTTATTTATTTGATTTTCTTTAAAGTGTGCACTGAACAGATTAAGTAAAAATAATATTGGTTTGTCAACCTCTTCCATTTTGAATATATATTTCATAGCAAAGATGTCTGTTTAGCCAGAAGTAATCTCTTTAGTACATATCAGGACATATCTGTTTTTACTGCCAATTTCTGAGTGTTGGTTATTTTAATGCCTCAACTTTCAAATTCTGTCAGTATGGCTTGGGGAAATAAAATCTAGTTCCCGCCAGGACCGCTTTAGTTAATTTTTTTTTTTTAGCTTCAGCACACACTATAACACACCTTCCAATACATTCCTATTTATTGGAGGCAACCAAGAAGCAAACTTGTGATTTAACATTGCAATTTTATTAGCCCTAGTGACTTCCTTTTTTTTTTTGGAAAGGCCAGACCATAGTGTTCTTGTTACAATGATTCCTCTGATGCAGTTTCAGTTTTAACTGAAGTTGAACAGAACAGAACCTATCCATAGGATTATCCGTATTTGCAAGTGACTTAAAACCGTAACTCTGAAGACAGTATAGGATCCATGTGAAAGGGTGGGAGGAAAGTCACCACCTTCTTTAATGTATTAAGGATGCAAGTGGGAGAAGTGTTATCAAGCACTGTTTGTGCTACCCATATTTGCATACAAGAACTATATAAGTGTTAATTGAATGAAATAAAACATTTGTGTCTTTAGTACTTATCCTTTTGCTTTGTAAATAGAGGTTTTTCCTGCTAATGCAATCAAAGTTTAATATAGCATTGGAAAATCCAATCTTTGGATTCGATGGGGATTCATTTTTTGTGAGTTTCTTCAGAGTCAGAATGGTGCTCTTACTTTATAATGATGTAGTTTGTTTTGGCCAGTAGTGCTCTAAGGTTTTCACTTACCTTATTTTGTCTTTTTAATTTTAATACCAAAGAAAAGTAAATGGGTTTTTACTTTAAGTATACACTAGAAGAAATATATAAATTCTTTCAGTAGAAAAGAATATATGGCTATATTTTACCATGAATAAAGACTGAAAAATAAGTAATTGCATTTAACTAACTTGCTACATTTGAAATCTGTATATGTCCTTTATGTGGCCGTGTAAAGTGTAGCAGTCACTTATTCCCTTCTACTGTATTGTTTCATCAACTACAGTAAGAAAAGAAATAGGACTATTAGATTTTATTTCTCATGTTTGAACATCACTCTCATTGTTAATGAATGTACAGTATATGACTTTAGTCCTGTCTCCTGTTAAAACATCACCTTTCAGGTTGCATGCTTTCTATCCCTGCTAGGCAGCATGTAAGCAATACAACTGTCATAAAATCTAAACGATGAGCTTTGGGCTTTTTATTTTTTTTCTCCAAATTCTTTCACAACAATGGCATTTTGGGTTTTCTTTCAATATAAAATAGTATAGAAGTGGATTTAATAAATTGTCTTTATACATGTATGGATACTCAAGATAATGCAATTAAGAGCCTTTATCAATGTCGGAGAGCCTTTTAACACAGCTTGAGGTTTGAGTGACTATTTCCTTAGACTGATTCCTTATGAAAGGATTTGACTGGTCTATATGCCATTTAAAAACTGCTAAAAATTGATATTTGATCATACATGACATGTGAAACATTCTAGCTTTACCATGTAGTATATGCGGTGAGGAGAGACTGTAACAGCCTTATTCCTGTCTCAGAGGTTTCTGAAAGTTGATTGTATAGAGAATGGTGCATTAGTAAATGTCTGAAGCCCTTAATTTTACACCAGCTGTTTGCTTCTCTGTACCTTTTGGAAAGGCCGTAACCCATGGACATCATAATAACAAAGCTAAGAGTGCTCAGTCAAAACTCCAAAAGTAATTACCTTCTGGCTCTGATCCTGAACCAGGGTTTGCTGTCACAAACTCCCACTGTCTGTGTGGAGTCTCACTGGCTTCAGTGAGACTCCACACAGGGGTCCATGTTAGCATATGCTGATAAGGATCTAGGCCTCTGTGTGTAGTACACAGTTGTATTCAGATGTATTTTAAATGTTATGCAACAAATGACAGGTAGTCTTATAATTTAATGATATTAATGTGGAGTACCTGCATGTTTATGATTTTACTTTTTTTTTTTTTTTTACTGGAACCCTTTGAAGGTGGTGGACAGTGGGAGGGTTGTTAATGTGCTGCTTAGGATAAACCCTCAAAATTACCCTCATCTTGGTGTTTCTATTGCTTGTTATGGTGCAAGTAAAATATTATATTGAACCTTGTTTTTTTTTCTCCCTATATGATTTCACTTATTTCTGTAACTTCTAAAATGCAGACACAACAAGATTCTAGTACAACTCTTCTAGCTTAAAAAATCTAACATTGTAGTGCTATATTGATGAATGTTTTAAAAGGAATATTCTGTCCTTGGCCTGCAGTAAATTTACAAGCTTTCTAAGGTACAGCTCACTTAAACTCTCTTTAAATTTTGTTCAATCACTTCTGCTACTTCAAACAACATGTACTTTCTGTGCACAATGTATGTTTTATGTATGTAAAATGCCTAAGTTTAGTAACTAGTTACTTTTTCTTGAAGATCTCCATATTAAGTGCATTTAATATCAGTAATTTAATGAGAAGAGTTCCTTGCCCAATGGATGTATACATTTTTGAGAGAATAGCAGAAAATAATTATATAATAAAAACTATGTAAAGTTTTCTACATAAAAATATTGTGTATGATACTGTTATAATCCATGCTTTAATCAGGTGGTAAATCAATAAAGTTTTAAAAAGGTGAAGTGGTTTTTAATGTAGTAATTAAAACTTATGTGAAACTATTTTGTGGTATATCCAGTTTGTGAGATGAAACCACTCTTGTTTTCAAACTACTGAACAACAAAGCTTTTGGTGTATGGTAACAAATAGAAATAGTGGTAATGCGCTTTTTAAAAAACAAAGCAAAACACTTGACAAATTTTCAGAGAAGGCAGATACATCTTGGCTGTCCGCATAAAGTTGCCTATGCAGTCTTGTTAACCTAAGTGATTTGCTTAAACATGAATGTAATGATATATGTAGGAAAAATTGTGCTAACTTTAAATTGAGGCAGTTTCAATGAGGAAGTTCTCTATCCGTGACAACTTACAAAGAACAGAGGGAATTGTCCACTATTATTCATATCTGTTTTTTTAAATGTAGGGGATGTGGGGGTCACTGGCAGGAGAATTCCATTCCATTATAGTGAATTCCTTATAATTCTTCTATGAGCAATGAAGTACAAGTTCTTATGTATGCTTCCATGATTAGAAGAGTCCTTTTCCAGGTTAGAGTATGTGTTAGTGTTCTTACTACTTTTTGGGGGAAGAGGGAGAAGAGAAGGGTTGAGAACAGGTAATTCAGGAATCAGAATATTATCACTTTGATTTCCACAATAATCATTTTTAACTGCCACTACTACTCATCTGAATAGTAGCTTTTCAGAAACTAGGAGTGCCTGCGTAGGCAGAATAATATATTATGAAAGCTCCCTCTGACTAGCAGGCTCCTGCATGAGCACTGTGTGTTCAGCTAAGTTTAAGTCAAATAAATTGACTTAATCCTCATTGATGCTCATCTGATGTTTATGGATTTAAAATATTTTTTGGGCACAACTATAAACTACAACTATCTCTTCTACTGTAGGAAGTGAGAATAGAAGTCGTGGGTTATCTGGTGATAGATGTATGGGTTTTTAAATTGGGGTGTAGTATAGACCTTTCTCTGCTTTTTAGTACTACTGCAATTATAGTAAAACCTCTACAATAGTCTTAAACTCTTCCTACTACATTAATTTGCAACATATTCAGGCCATAACATTTTATAATCTGTCCAAATTGGACAGATGGTGCCTAGCTTGCACAATGTCAGCTGAGGTGGAACCTTGAGGCTTAGTTTGATGTGACTTGGCTGAGTGTGAATTTCCTTATTAGCGTTAGATTATGGCCAGTCTGGTCTCTAGGACTAGTCTAGTTTTCTGTTGACTTCTTATTTTGCCACTAGCTGACAGACTGATCTTTTGTGTGGGCCACAATTGGAGAGCCAAGAAAAACACCTCTCCCTCAAGGAAAATGAGACCTAAAGGTGTAATAGCAACCACAGGGTAACAATTATTGCATACAAATGGGAGTTGAGAAATAGAATATCCACAATGGGTATAACACAAACTGCCATGGTGCCATGGGTCTGCATCTCATCTTAAACATTTTGCCTGGGATCAGAGTTTTTAGTGCAAGTGGGAGAACATTAATATACACAATTAATCTGAGGACACAAAATAGTACATTAATGTGTTTGGCCTAGTAGTCTGTGGAATCAGTAACGTGAGAAGTGCACTGAATGACCATCTTAGTTTGACAAAATTCCCGAAAAATGTTACAGGTTAAAATAGTACTGTCTGCTATTAGTTTCTTCTAGCATTCCTTAATACTGCTGTAAAGCTACTAGAATGGTCTATATGTGAACCCTTTGTGTAATCTGATTTCTATAGCATCCAGTTTTATGATTAGGGTTTAGAACTAATTTCTTTTTCGCAAAGGTTCCCATACGAGCCCTGCTTTTGCTAGGCAGTTCCAAGAGAAGAGTTGGGACAGGGACTGAGGAAAGGTGATCAGGAGTCTGTTACTTCAGTGTCACTAGGGGGTATCTTCTGTGCTGCTTTGGATGCAGGGCTCTTATACATATGCCTATCACAGCATGTGGGTGTTCTTCCTCCAGTACACTAAATGCCCTCCATAGAAGCTGTGTGTGAAAAATCAATCACTATGCTCTCAAACTCACACAGGAAAATAAGACAAAAACATTGCATCAGCTGTGGGTGAACATATTTCACAATGCAATTACTCCATCTGACCTCAGTTCTCTGCAAAGGAAACCTGTACCCACTTTCAAAAGATGAGTTTGAGAGCTAAAATTCCTAAGGCCTTGGCTACACTGGTGCTTTACAGCGCTGCAACTTCCTTGCTCAGGGGTGTGGAAAAAAACACCTCCCATGGGGAGGTGGAGTACCTGCAGTGCTGGGAGACCTCTCTGCCAGCGCTGGCGCTGCGACTACACTTGCACTTCAAAACGCTGCCGTGGGAGCGCTTTGGGGCTTTGAGTGTAGCTAAGCCCTGAGTAAGCTGCTTCTCCTCTCCCTCCCCAACTCTGTGTAAATGTAAATACTTGTCTCTGCCACCAACAGAAGTTGGTCCAATAAAAGAGATTCCCTCATCCACCCTACTACTTACAGTGTCAGGTTTGACCAAATGGCCTTGTTGAACAGAAGTGGGAAGCTTATGCTGTCAGTTTCCTTTTTTTATTTACAGGTGCTTGTAAGTTCCATAAAAAGCAACGAGTCCTGTGGCACCTTTAAGACTAAAAGATGTATTGGAGTCTAAGCTTTCGTGGGTGAATACCCACTTCAGAAGCATGTAAATTCCATGCAATCTTTAGTCACTTGGCCACAAAAGAACAGGCCGTGCCAGTTATTCCTGAACCCTGATAGAAGAAATTTAGGTTGTAGATGAGCTCTGGCTGGCTTGCTGCTCAGCGGAGATGTGAGGGGGCAGCCTTGATTCCTGAAGCTGGGGACTAAATGCGTTGCGGGAGGGGGCCGTTGCACTGGCCCCCCTGCCCTGGAAGGAGTAGTAGCAATGGCTTAACGCTCTGGCGGGGGTGTCATGTAAGTAGGTGAGACTCTCACAGGTGGGGGGAGGGGCTAATGTACATGTCCAGCCCTTGGGGGTCGCAGGGAAAAGCTGAGGAACGGGAACTCTGAAGAGAAGCGCACCCTCAAGGCCCCTGTAGCGCCGCTCGCCTGCCTGGAGGGTGGGGATGAGGACCGGCGGCTGCCTAGCCGCGCCGGGGGGTGGGGCAGAGCTGACCCAGACCTGGACCCCTCACAGCCACACGCCCCGCCGCGCCGGAGGGATTGTGGGAGGAGGCTGGCGATTGGCCTAGCGGTCCAAGGAGCGAAGATGTCGGCGATTGGCCCAAGCCGGAGGCGCTAAGGCTTTGCTGATTGGCTCACCGCCGCGCGCGTAGCGTGATGCGATCAGTGCGTCGCCGCCGCCGCCGTCGCGCCCTCTCACCGTGGTTTGAATGTGAAGCGGAGCCGGAGCTCTCGGAGCTGCTGCCGCCGCCGGGGAGACCCTCCAGGTGAGCATCAGCCGCGCGCGCAGCGCGAGGGCCCCTGCGGGCGAGGCTCGTAGGCCGGGTCCCCTTCGCTGCTGACATGGGGGGGTTCCCTGTTTATTCCGGACTGGGGGTGGGCTCTGGGCCCGTGGCCCAGCGGGAGGCGCAGCTGAACGTGCTGGGCCCACCTGGGCCCGCCTTCAGCGCTTGCACCCGCCAGCGTTGGTTCTTAGACCATAGTAGTAGGGAAAGGTTCGCGCTGATTGGTCTGCGCTGCTGTCAATCTGTGGCGGGTAGCGAGTTAGTTTGAGGGAGGGTGGGTGCCGCTTCAGTCTCTTCTCCGGGGCCCTGAGCGAGCCCCCTTGGCGGTAGGGCCTGGCGGGCAGCGTACCCCGGCTCCTCGACTTAACAGTAGCGACTGAGGGTGGCAGTGTCGCCTCTTATCCCCTCTTCGGCAGGCGCTCGGGGAGCGCGAAGGGGGTAGTCTCCCCGCCCCCTCTTGCACAGGCTGGGTGGGTGCAAGGGAGCAGCCGCCGTCCTCTGATCGCTGCAGGGAGGGGATAAGGGGGCAGCCTCTGCCCTCACTTACGGGCATCTCTCGCTCTTCTGTCCCTCGGGCACGTGATCTGGGTTTACTGCGGTATGATGGGTAGAGGAGCACAGGAGGTGATTTGCACGGCAGTATTTCGGAGGCAGCTGGGTGATAACAGGAGGAAGCCTTACCACATAGGTGGGGTCTTTGCTGCAGAAGTCTGTGGCACTGAGTTTCTCCCTCTCACTGTTGGGTTGCGTGCTTTTCCCCTCTCTCCCCCTCTTCATTGTGCATGCTATACACTCACTGGTTAGTACAACCAAAGGAAGGAAACTCAGGCACTCCTCCCTGGATGTAAGCTGGGTTCGCTTCCCAGCACTGTACCTGTTGGAAGACACCAGCTTTTGCTGCAAAATACTTGTGTGCACTTAGTCCTTGTTCTAATTTAACTCTATGCCTGATTACAGGCTACAGTTGAAAGGGAAGAGAGGAGTTAGGATGCATTAAAAAGGAGTGAAAATGAGCTGAGGTGTTTGGAGGAAGGAGGAGCAGTCTTTACATCTGTGTAATACTCTGGGCACTGTAGTAAAAGCAGGGATTTAGAAACTTGGAATGGATGGTGAAGGAGTAGTGGTGATTTGGAAAACATACTAGGCCTAATTACTTTAAACATATGTGGACGTCTATCTGTTTAACTCCTTTCTTTCCTCCATCTCTTTCCTGCTCACTGCCAGATAAAGTGGGTACAAGAGCTCTGCTGCTAAAGTAACTGTGGTTACTTACAATCTTAAGAGAAGTTGGGGTTGAGAGAATGGGCGATACCAGATCATGAGACAGCCATTACCTCAATGTGTATTGGTATTGTGCCTTTCTATGTACAGATATCGGCAACTGAGGACTGGGTTACACCTAAAATTTAGGTCAACCTAGCTACTTTGCTCAGTGGTGTGAAAAATGTCATGCTCCCAAGGGACGTAGTTAACCCAATTTAAACCCTGGTGTAAGTACGGCTAGATTAATGGAAGAATTCTTCTGTCAACCAAGTTACCACCTTTCAAGGAGGAGGATTTACTACATGGATAGAAAAACCCCTTCCATTGCCCTCACAGTGGGTTTTGTGATAGAGGAAGTTTGCAGAGAAGATGGGTTTTTGGAACAGTAAATCATAGCACTCGGCACCTCTTGGCTTTGCCCTCACTTTGTCTTGTTTCAGGTAAAATCCCAGCTAGTACTTGTTTCCAAAGTATTGTGGTTTAGTCAGTTGCTATTCCACTTACTGTCTCTTCACTAAATTAAGGAAATAATATTCCTGTGAATGGAACTCATGCCTGATAAGTGATCTGACAATTTAGAGCAGAAATGCAGTGTTCTCAAAGGTTCTTTATAGTGTTGCATGAAAGTGGAGTGGGGAGAAATGTCTTTTTTTTCTTATTTCTGACACAATAATCCTTGCCCTCAGTTAATTTGTCTCCCTCCTTAATATGTGAATTATGTTAGTGTCTGTCAGCATAGACACTTGCCTGGGTCAAAACTTAAAAACATTTTTACTCTCTTTATAGAAAGTTGCAGTCTGTTAAGGAAGATGCATTATTATGGCTTTCTTGTGTGTGTTAATATAAAGGGGGGAAAAAGTTGCTGGCAATATAGCACCACAGCTACCAAGTGAGCACCAGTTCACAATATATGAATGAGTTCATTGGCCTTTGGTTGGAGCAGATATGGGCCCATTAATTTCAGTGGGATTATTTATGTAAAGTATGCAAGATTTAGTCCCAGAGTCTGAAACAGGACTGTGAAAACAGACTTCAGTTTCTTTCTGTTTGAGGTTTTTCTATAACTTTATAGTAAGCTCTCCAGGGAGAAGAGCCCATTCTATCTTTGCGGAAATAAGAGAGGCTGAGAGAGAGGATTTCCTGTGGTCCTACAGGACCAGGTACTGGTTGACATGCCAGATGCAACTGAAAGGGCGTTGAAATTCTAAACTCCTGCTCTGAGCTCAGAGAAGGAAAGCATAGTCATCTGAGTTCAGAGTTGTTTCAACAGACAGTTTACCAAAGAAAATCTCTGATAAGAAATCAAATAGATTCAGACTGAAGGGAATAGAATCTTAATTCAGTAGCTAACATATTTTTTGGCTAAAGTGTCTTTTATTTCCTGATTGTAACAGAAAAATGACGAAAGTAGTAGATGAGAGGTGGAGTGAGAAATAGAGGAAAACAGTTGTAAAGATGAAAAATCAGCAACATTCTTGTAGCTAATGTAAGTTCCATCCACTATGGGACTGTTGGAAAGGGTGTGTGTGTGTGTGTTATGGGTTCGTTTCATACCGCTGCAGCCATGTATCAAATCTACATAATTCACAAGTGACATGAGTTTAATTAGGGTGAAGTATGTCTACATGCCTGTATTATACAGCTGCTTACTAAGGCCAGTCTCTCCCTAGCTAGTACTTGCGATCCATTTGTTTCATGAGCACTGAACTTCATTCAGACTCAAAAGATAAACTGAATGACTTGTGTATTGGTTGATTCCCTGGCCTTGCAAAATTACACTTGCCTGAAGTAAGTAATTTTTAATTATGGATGCATCAAATATTTGTTTTACCATAGTAATGGTGGATGAGGGCATTTTGTCAGAGAGCTGGTAAACTCTCTCATTAAATATTACCTTTTAGTAGGGTTTTGTTAGCTGATATGAGCTAATGAATGTGATTGTAGTCAGGTCAGCTGAAAACGGGAGGAAAATACTGTTTTGGGGCAGGATTGTATTCTTTTACAACATGCAAAGGTCACTTGCATACTTATCCACAGTAAGGTAAATGAAACTCTTGTGGTATTACTGTCTCTTTAAAAAGGTATATAAGTACATACTATACCATTAGGCAAAAATTAGCTCAACGAGCTTAAGGTTGGATGCATTTGTAGATACGTTAGAAGTTGCTGTGAATTGGTGATCAATACTCAAATGGGACACCCAGACTTCAGTCTGGATTACAGAAGTATCTGCTGATACTCCAGTGGCAAAGTGTATGTTCTCATAGCAGATTATAAATTCTGTACTTAGTTTTAATTATTGCTACCATCTCCTTTTTGAGAAGGGAAACATCTTCTCACTGAAGATTAGCCCAATCTAATTATTGCCTAAACAATAGGATAAGAGAGTGCAGCTTGGAACAGCAAAGAAAAACAGACCACCGTGGGAAAAGGAAAGGGAGGAAAAGAGCTTGAACAAAATTGAAATGTGTCTTGACTCTGGTCGAGTGATGATAGTCACTTGAATGATCTCAACTAAGCTGTGAAGGTAACAGCTCACCAAGGTGAACCTGGAAATATGTGTAAGACAATGAGAGGAGAGGAAGAGTAATGTAGGTTGGCTTGGCTTGAAATAGCTTTCTGTTTGCAGGGTAAGAATTTTATATTGCAAGTTCTTTACCAGCTTTTTCTTTCATAATGTGCCTTTAAACAAGAGTCAGCTCTCCAAAGAACTTAAAACTGTTCTGTTTGCAATTCTCTAGGTGCTCGGCCTAACTAATAAAATAGTTGTTAGCAGTCATACATAATTGAGAAAAATGTCGTGCTTTCTGCTTTAGATATATATTTCATTTCATATTAGCTTTGCTTGGATATAATACAGGTTATGAATGCACTTTCTGAAATTTCAAATGAAAATGTAAATCCTAAATAATTGTATGCACAGCCTGTTGAGCTGGTAAATAGATTGCATAGAAACTATTTTTTACTCTGAATTCTTAACCAAATATTTCATGCATCTTTAGGTTCTTCAGTTATGGAGCTCAGTGATGCCAATTTACAGACTTTAACAGAATACCTAAAGAAGACACTAGATCCAGATCCTTCTATACGGCGTCCAGGTAAAGTAGTTAAAAATGCATAGTGCTTGGGTGAAAAGCATAGTATCTGCTTAGTTCTTCTGTCTGCCTGAACTGCCACTGATGTTTGTTAGATGTGATCTTTTTCCTACCTTAAACTGTTTTGGGTTAGTTTCTAAAGCAGTTGAGTCTTTGAAGGAACCCTGTGACAAAGTGTGTAAATAAAAGCTATCCATAACTTTTATCCCTGTTTTCCTTCTCTTCCATGTCCCTTCTTTTCCTAATTTCATATTCTCTTATATATCTTCAATGAAAAGAAGCAATGCTGTTTCCAAACATAGATAATGCTAATTAAATTAATGCTAATGAAAAATCCGAGATTTGCCTGTGGGTGTTCAGGGGTTTTTAGAAATGGTGAGGATGCAATATTTCCACAGCTTGCTCTGCATTCAAAACTTTTTTTTGTAGTGGAAACACTCTAGCACCACCATCACTTAATGTTTGTCAATTTTTGTGGAAATAAAAATGCAGTCTATTTACATACTTCTCTTCTTGAGACACACTCATATGAATATTAGTCTAATTACTAAATGGTGCTTTGTTTTCTATTTCAGTGTTGAAGAATGATAGGGCTCTGTAAAAGCTAATGCATTTTTTGTTAACTTAGCATATTATCTTACAGCGGAGAAGTTTCTCGAATCAGTTGAAGGAAGCCAGAATTACCCATTGTTACTCTTAACGCTGCTGGAGAAGTCGCAAGATAATGTCATCAAAGTCTGTGCCTCTGTAACTTTCAAGAATTATATTAAAAGAAACTGGAGAATTGTAGGTATTTTGGTGAATAGTTGTGATAAAATGTAATATAAGCTGTCTGATATACAGTAAACTATTCTTATGTGAACAGTAATCATGGAGAACATTAACATACCCATGCTTTGAGAGATGATAGATGGATCAAAACAAGTACAGATCTTGACTTATTGACTGGATAGGAATTGACAGTATTTGGGTTCTTGAAGCCTGAGAGAAGACAGTCAGATTCTTGTTAATTTCACTCCCTTGCTGGATCATAAGAATAGAGCAGGATAATGAAATGGTGAAGGAAGAATATAACGTTTGATATTCACATTTCAGTAGGGCAAGCCTGGTCTAAACACAAAGTTGCCTCATTTCAACTAAAGAAGGTGTTTTTGGTTTGGTTTGGTTTTTTTAAAACCAGTACAACTTTGTATGCGAACACTCCTTAAATCAGTTTAGCTTAGGTGAGGTTGTAACTGATTAACGCTAACCAATTTAAAGAGTGTCCACACTTGGATATTATATTGTTTTATTTTCTCACTTACAGAGATGTAGGAGCTTAAAGTTGTTCTTATTTTGGAGATCCTGGAGCATTCTTTGTTCAAAATATTCAGCTGTAGTGAAATTTAATTTTTGGATAAAACAACTACATTTGGAACCTATCAACCCTGACAATGTGTGGAGATTTTTGTAGTACACCTAGCAGCTAAATGCTGAATTCCCACTGAAAGTTATTGGGAGTTAAATGCCTAACTGCCATTTGTATCTCTGAAAATCTTCAATGTATAAATTTTATAATGCTGGAAAAAATGCTTTAGGATTAATGCAAATTAGCTGTTAAATCAGAATGTGAATTTCCCATTACAAATGGGATGACTGTATTAGTGATGTAAAATTTTAGGCCTTTGGGGTGTCTTACTACAATTTAAATGAACGCTGTCATATCACAATTCTTTGTATTAAATATTGTATTTGCTGTTGACATAATTAGTACCCAGCATACAGTTATAGCAAAAGGTGCTAATGGTTTCCTTATTAGTACAAGCACTCGGGATAAAGATGCCATGTAGTAGGTGCATCCAAAGAGTCATTAAGGATGCTGTATGAGTTCAAGCACCCCCTTTGTCTGGCAATTGAAATGCTAAGATTCACTTGTGTTGCAGAACAGCTGTATAAAGTATGTGCTCAGATTCACCTTTCTAGGCCATGTGGTCTTAGTGTGCAGCCTTGGGCTAGGTATCTCCCAGGTATAAAGCTCAAGGACACCGGGAGGAAAAAGGCACCAAGTTTATCAGCATATAGGTCACATTTGCACTACAAACATTTATCGGCACAAGTTATGCTTGCATAAAGCTGCCACAGTTAGTCTATCACTTGTGCACATGCACACTTGGCTTCTTATGTGAGTACTGTACGTATGCGCTAGGAATGCTTGTTTTGATGAACAATGCGGTGTGCCATGGGTAGGTAATCCAAGTGTGCAACTCCCCGTCATTCAGTGCACTGTTTTGGAAAGTTTTGGCATTGCAGCATGGTGGGGTATGAGTGAGTCGCGCAGGAGTGACTGGGACTATGGGGTTCAGGTTCTCATCGTGCGACTTTCTCTGCCCCATAATGCCATCTCTATCCCATAATTTTCGTGCCTGTTTTGAAATCCCATGAACCCACGTGGAACTTGTTGCAGTCCGCCATCTCTAACACATGCCTGGAGCATGCACAGCTCTGAACTATTGTCATGAATATTGCAGGCACAGGCAATCTTCTGACATTTGAAGAGCCACGGAGAATGTGATGATTTTCTGAAGAGCAGATTGCTGTGGGACATAGTGAGATCTAGTTCAAGATTGTTTTTGGTGTACATGGAGCAGGTGCAAGTGGTGGAACTCTGCTTCTGGCTGTGGGAAACAAGTGCTGACTAATGGAATGGCATTGTTATGTAGGCTCGGGGTGATGAGCACTGGCTGCAGAATGTTCGGATGTGTAAGGCCGCGTTCCTGGGTCTGTGTGCTGAGCAGTGACACAAGAAGTAGAGCTGCACTGACAGTGGAGAAGTGAGTGGTGATTACACTGTGGAAACTTGCAATGCCAGATTGCTGCTGTCTTTGCAAAGTCACTTTGAAGTTGGAAAATCAACTTCGGGGACTGTTGTCATGCAAGTGTGCAGGGCCATTAATCATCTCCTGCTGTGCAGGATTGTAACTCTTGGCAGTGTGCAGGACATAATGTGTGGATTTGCAGCAGTGGTTTCCTCAACTGCAGTGGAGCAATAGATGTCATGCATGTGCCTATTTTGGCACCAGACCACTTTGCCATAGAGTACATCATGAGAAGGGGCTGTTTTTCAATGGTTATGTAAGCGCTGGTGGATCACCAGGGACTTCACTGACATCAGTGTTGGCTGGTTAGGGAAGGTGCATGACACGTGTATCTTTAAGAACACAAGACTGTTCAGAAAGCTACAACCAAGGACTCTTTCCTGATCGGCAGATTATCATTAGGGATCTTGAAAGGCCAATACTGATCCTGAGGGACCCAGCCTATTCTTTACTCCCCTGGTTCATGAAGCCATATACTGGCTTAGCAGTTGGAGACTGACAGTTGAATGAATATGCTTTTGGTAGACTGAAAGGGTGCTGGTGTTTGTTCACGCAATTGAATCTCAGTAAGAAACATATCCCAATTGTCATAGCTGCCTGTTGTGTCCTGTATAATATCTGTGAAGCAAAGGGGGAATAGTACCTGCTAGGGTAGAGGGCAGAGGTGCAGTAGCTGCCTGCTGAGTTTTAGCAGCCAGACGTAAGGGCTATTGGAAGAGCTCACTATGGAGCTATATAGCTCAAGGAGGATTTGAAAGAGCACATTAACAGCAAGCCACAGTAATGCATTGTGGTGTATAGTGCTCTACCTAGCCCTATAGTTTGTGGGCTTGTTACAAATTGTGTGGTACTTGGTGCACATCTGATGATTACACTTTGTTCACTGAGCCTATGAATTGTGTTACAATGTATTCTAACAACAAAGTGGGTGCTGTCAGTGCCACCAGGCATACTGCGGAATATGTTGGAAACTAATAAAGATGAATTATTTGCCACACAATGCTGTTTTCTTGAGTAAATGAAAACATCAAATTTTTTTTTTAAAAGTTAAAACTAAATGCATTAAAACCTTAATAGACTTGTGGAACAGAGCTTAAAGAAGGGGAAGGAACATTCATGTACATTTAGCTTCACAGACAGCAGTCATGGCTCTTAACAGGTCAGTGTATGTATAGTTGTGGTTGTCTTTAATGTCCCCCGGTGTGCAGGGGTAGGGATGTGGCCCCTGATACCACGTGGAATGTGGAATATACTGGAGTTCTCCATGGCCTTCAGAGGGAGGCAAGCCTGGGCTTGTTGAATCATTAGGGCCAGAAGAGTCTGCAGCATCTATGTTTGTTGTTGCTAGAGAAGCCCCTTTATGACCTGGTGCATCTCTCTCTCTGACTCCTGGGCTCTTCTCCTGTCTGATCGTTCCTTCTCCCGACAGTCTTGCAATATTCATCCTCCAGGTCCTCTATTCACAGTCTGATGCAGCACTGGCTTGCAGGATCCCACTGAAAATGTTATCTCAAGTCCTCCTCTTTCTCTTCCTCCTCTGGCTCACGCACTCACCAGTGTGGAAGGGAAACCTCTGATTGCTGCAACTACAACAGCTACAGATAAAACACACAGATACCGTTGTCAGTATAGTCACAATGGAAAACAAAAGTTAAGATTCAGAACTGCCTTCCCTTGCTCCCCTAAAAAGCTAAACAAGAGGTTGACATTTCTGCTTCAGAGTGATTGTGCACAGCATCATTCACAGCTTCAGCCATGGTATGCCCTGCCAGGGATGAGGGAAATGAAGGAGGGAATTGCTCAGTTGCATAAAATTATGAGTATAGTGCAATGGCACTGAATATTGGCACCATTTTTACACAGGCGTGGGCTTGCCTTTACTCAACTGCCTGGACTGCAGTGAAGTCTCAAATAGGTCCTGAATTGTGGCATAGCTGGACACCCTCCCCAGTTGCATGTCCCCCGTGGTCGTCCTCATCCTTGCTATTCATACCGGGGACCTGTGACTTGGGCTTCTCAGTGGTATCCATGGGGGAGGGTTGGATGATGGTGTATCCACCAAATATGGCATGCACCTCTTTGTAAAAGTAGCAGGTCTGCAGCTTGGCACTGAATCGACCATTGGCTTCGTTGGTGTTCTGGTATGTCTGCCGCCATTTCTTCGCTTCGGTGCTGCTCCCTGTCATACCCCTTCTGCCTCCCCTGTGCAATCTGCTCACAGATGTCCACATTTCTGTGGATGGTCTGTAGCTGTGACTGCACAGTATGTTCTCAGGCCCAGGAAATCCAGTCCTGTCTGCTTGTGGCTGGAGCACGTCTGGAGCATGTAGCTGATGTGGTGAGCTGTGCAGTTGTCCACAACAGTGGAAAACTGGTAGTTGTGCTCACCAAGATGGACAATCAGGAAAAGACATTTAAAAAAATTGGAGGACTTTAAGGGTGGTGGTGTGCTTCGGGTCTCTATGATGCCTGGGCAGTGGAGTATTATGAGACAGCGGCTGTAGGACTGTTAGGGTCTACATAGGTAATGCAGTGTCTGCGTTCACTCTGTGTCAACCTCAGTACATCGACCATGTTCTGCTAAGGGAGGTGGTGTTACTATGTCAGCATAATGGAGAGTTTGTCAGTAGGAGACAAAATTGGACACATTCAACTAGGTTGATGCAAAATGGTGATGTTGACATAACTTTTTAGTGTAGACCAGGCTTTAAACTTGATAGGCCTTGGAGAAGAGAGCCAGAGACACAAGATGCTTCAGGCGACAGGGCAGAGCTACCTTTTCTGGGGCTGCTGTAAGACGGAGATGCCTATGCGCTGCTCATTGTAAGTCCTGTTCAAGGAAACAGGATTTGTGCATCTTGTAAATAAACAAACTGCATTAAGAGGTTCACTCTCACTTATTTCTGCTCCAAATAGGAAGCTGATCTTGCAAGGCCCTGAGTTCTGCTACTGCTAAGCAAGAGGCCAATAACGATAAATTACAGATTAGAGAAGGGGAGGGGCATTTCTCTAGTCGTTTTCAGTTTTATTTTGTGTAAGCTTTGAAATTACGTATTTGTAGTTTGAAGTTTGCTGGGTTCCAAGTTAAGTTCACCCACCCAGCTGAGAAATACCTTCATTTAATTAAAATTCACCTATAGGTGTCTATTTTCAAGTGGTTGGTCAGCCTCTTCAAACCAGTAATTCTGAAGGAGAAAGTGTAGTCCCTGATTTTATAGAAGCATTTAATTTTCTTGCTTTATCTGCAGAGATTGCCCTTATGGTTCCAGCATAGGCAGATGTATATCATTGCAATAAAGATATTGGCAAACACTCAGTTTTCTTCACTGGGTTTCTTTATTGTGGTGCAACATGCTCAACTTATGTAAAGAACACTCAAAAATATTTGGAGTATTTTTTTTCCATTGCACAGAGGAGTAACAGATGTCTCAGTTAATTAATGTTTTACTTTTAGATTGAAGATGAACCAAACAAAATATGTGAAACAGACAGGATAGCTATTAAAGGCAACATAATACACTTGATGCTTAGCAGTCCAGAACAAATTCAAAAACAGGTAAGATGGCAGAATGAAGTGGGGTTTTTTAGATTGCTTAACTGTGATCTTCGGGCAGATGTTGTGCCTAGAAGCCCTGATGGGAGATCAGAGTCGTGCTCTGGGGTCTTCCAAAGAGTTTACAATCTGTGTGTGTGTGTGTGTGTGTGTGTGTATATTCATTCTCATTCTCTCTCAATGAGAACAAGTGGATAAAACAAATGTTTTCCTCTTTAACTTGTGATCCCTCTCAATCTAACTAGCTTAAAGTGAGTATCTAGGTATTTGTCATGTGTCAGTCACTGTATGCTCCTAAGGGAATTCTGCACCAAAAAAATAAAAATTCTGTGCACAATATTTTAAAATTCTGCATATTTCATTCATCAATAAATAAATGTGGAGACTCCAGCATGGTAGTGGGGAGCATAGGCCACTGGCTGCATGGAGGTGGGAGATCACCCTGCAGCTCCCCTGCACCTCGGGACACAGACTCAGTGGTGACACTGCACCAGACCCTAACCCAATGCAAGGGCCGGGCTTGCCCCGGAAACACCCCAGGGCCCTGCCCCTTCATGCCATATGTACCAGGGTAGCAAATGAGAGGGTGACACAGTCTTGCATGCCTAGCTCTGGCCCTGATCCAGGTGTGAGGCAAGCAGGCTTAGCCCAGTGGGAATCCAGGTGTGGGGTGAGGGTTCTGTGTGAGTGGTTTGAAGGGGGTGTTCCTGGTGCTGGGGGAATGGGACTCTACAATGGAGATCCAGGTGAAGGTGGTTGGGGCTCAGCAGGTGTGGTGTGGATGCAGGGGTGGGGGTCTGGTTGCAGGGAAGGTGAGAATCACTGTGGTGGGGATTCGGGTGCAGGAGACTGAGGGGTTTCTGGGTGTGTGGGGGGCACTCTGGGTATGGGTGGTCCAGATGCATGGGTGTTGGGTGGACTGGGGAGCAGGGTAGGAGCCACCAGCCGTGGTGCAAAATTCCCGCAGGAGTAAAAATAGTATGTAAGTACTGATCACTATGCTGCTCACAAATGGTATGATATAATGGTTACATTTCCTTTCCAGTTAAGTGACGCCATTAGCATTATTGGCAGGGAAGACTTCCCTCAGAAATGGCCAGACCTGCTGACCGAAATGGTGAATCGTTTTCAGAGTGGAGATTTCCATGTCATTAATGGAGTCCTTCGCACTGCACACTCCTTATTTAAAAGGTATTAAGGGGTTAGTGTATGAATTCCAGAATTTCTACTAAAATGCACATACCTCTGCTTATTAAATTGAATTCTGTGGCTGTGTTAATTGTCTTTGGCTTCTGATTGAAGTTACTGACTTGATAATGATTGGTAGCTTTATTTAAGTGATTATTGGATTTCATACCTTTCATGGAGAGTTTTAACTGTAGCATTTAGTCATTCAAGCAAACGCAAGAACTTGTCTCAAGGTTCAGAGTTCATTTATAAATAATTAGATGCAAGTTAAATTGGAATGAAGTGCTATGACCATTTTTTTCCTCCCCCTGCCTTCGTTTGCCAGATACCGCCATGAGTTTAAATCAAATGAACTGTGGACAGAAATCAAACTTGTCCTTGATGCCTTTGCACAGCCCTTGACAAATCTCTTTAAGGTACAGGATTATTTCTGACAGTTGTTTGAGCTTCTTTTAAGGATGATTTAACACTTTAAATTTACTTACTTGTGAATTCTTGTGGAATGCAAGTTATTTAGAAATAGTTGTTCAGTTGTCATCCTGATTTCAGTTTAAAATTTAGTACGTTTCTAAAGTCATCAGTACTCTGTAATTGTAACATTACATGGCACTTGCAATACACCCAATACATTTCTGTTCATGTTTCCTATTAACCCTTTCTTCTTTTCTAGGCCACCATTGAACTTTGCAGTACGCATGCAAACGATGCCAGTGCTTTGAAGGTTCTCTTCTCTTCTCTAATTCAGATTGCAAAATTGTTCTACAGTTTAAATTTTCAGGTGAATCTTAATTTATTGTTCCGAATTATTGGGTCTGCTCTGAAGGAGACAGAGCTGTTATGCTTTAAGCTGTTAAGCTTTTTGCTGTAGAATCAATTTAAAAGGTCCCCTCTGGAGGATATTATCTGGTTAAGGTAAAAAGTATTAACCTGTGCCTACACAAGAGAATAGGCAGAGGTTGGGATTGACTAACATGTTTGCTAACCTATAGTTAATTTTAGTCTGTCTTCCTGATCTAGGTAAACTCTAAGTAGCAGATCAGAGAGGCAAAAATACAAGGGTAGCTAGTTACAGGTGAATTGCAAAAGACTCTTAAAAACAAAAACCCTGAATTTGTGGCCACTCTGCTGCTGCTGCTTAATGCATAAAGGAGCCTGAAAAGCTTTTGTTGCTTATGGTAAGGTAAACAATAATGAAAACGTTCAAGAATGTCAATTTTGGCCTTTTCTGGTTTTGTTAGGAGTGTTCAACCTTAATTACAAGAACAGTGGTGGTGGTGAAGGTTCAGTGAACGTTGTTTCCCAAGTGTCAAACTATTTTGCATGTCTAATAAGGTTTGACAGAAAACAATTGTAAACAGTCTCAAGCAAATCAAATGAGAAGGGATTTTATTAACTTTTAAGTTTGATAGCAACATAATTTCACTATTTTTTTATTGCCGTAGAATTGCTAAGGTATAAAACAAGCATATCTGTGTTTAAAAACATGCTAAAAAGCAAACTTTTAGACTCTTTATACAGTGCAAAGCACCCTTGTGAGTACAGGCCCTTGAAGTGTGATAAATGTCCCCGGAGACTGTTGGACTCCTGTTTCCTTCTTTTGTACTGAAGAGTAGGATTGAGCAAAAGGGGCGGCCTGTGCTTTTGTGTTTTGAGGCTAAGGGGGCAAAAGGAGTGAGAGTGTCTTTCGTTAGGACAAAAAGGGTTGTGAGTTGCCTCTCTCTGACCATCTTTCAGAGGAGAAAATCTCTCATGGCTCCTAATATCTCCTGAAGTGGCGTCTACAAACAAATACTAGAGATAGAAGCTATAGTGTGAAGTCTCTATGTCAGGGTCTTGCATGATTTCCTGTGTCGTTCCTTTCTGAGAAAATAAATTAATGGACAGTAACTATAAAGCTGCCAAACTAGTATAACCAGGAATGAACTTAAAATGTGCATTTCTTTCATACTTTTTTCTCCTCACAGGATCTTCCTGAGTTTTTTGAAGATCACATGGAAACCTGGATGACAAATTTTCATAGTCTTTTAACTTTAGATAACAAACTTTTACAAACTGATGTAAGTATTCCATAAAATTTGCCTCTGTTCAAATCTGTTTGCAGGGGGAAGGAGTGACTAAGGACTTGTCTACACTGGCAACTTTAAAGTGCTGCTGTAGCAGCGTTTAAACGTGGTTGTGTAGTCACAGCACAGCGTTGGGAGAGAGCAATTGATGGACCTATCCTCTGTGAACTTATCTAATTCTTTTTTGAACCCTGTTACAGTTTTGGCCTTCACAAGATCCCCTGGCAATAAGTTCCACAGGTTGACTGTGTTGTGTGAAGAAGTACTTCTTTTTTTGTTTTAAACCTGCTGCCTATTAATTTTATTGGGTGACCCCCTTGTTTGTGTGTTATGTGAAGGGGGTAAATAATACTTCCTTGTTCACTTTCCCCACATTAGTCATGATTTTATAGATCTCTGTCATATCCCCTTTTAGTCACCTCTTTTTCCAAGCTGAACAGTCAGTCTTTTTAATCTCTCCTCGTATGGAAACTGTTCCGGACTCCATCGTTTTTTGTTGTCCTTCTCTGTATTTTTTCCGATTCTAATATATCTTTTTTGAGATGAGGCAACCAGAACTGCACACAGTATTCAAAGTGTTGGGCATACCATGGGTTTATATAGTAACATTGTGATGGTTTTTTTTTCTGATCTTTCTCTTTCCTAATGGTTCTTAACATTCTGTTAGCTTGTCTGCTGCTGCACATTGTTGATAGTTTTCTGAAAACATCTGCTCAGTGAGGCCAAGATCTTTCTTGAGTGGTAACAGCTAAATTAGACCCCATCATTTAGTATGTATAATTGGGATTATGTTTTCCAATATGAAATACTTTGCATTTATCAGAACTGAATTTTGTCTGCCATTTTGTTGCCCAGTTGCCCAATTTTCTGAAGTCTCTCTGCACCTCTTCATAGACAGCTGTTGGGTAATTTTGTATTGTCTGCAAACTTCACAACCTCACTGTTCACCCTCTTTTTCCAGATCATTTATGAATATGTTAAACAACATTGGTCCCTGTACAGATACTTGAGATACCTTCTATCTATTGTGAGAACTGTACATTTATTCCTATATTTCCTTATATTTAGAATTGTGAAACACCAATACAACAGCATTATAAAATACTTTCCTCTTTTTATTTTGGTAGCTAACTGTTCACTAGTGTTGAAATTTGCATGTTTGAGTTTTTAGTTTTGTTTTATATGAGGATGAAGAGGAAGCTGGATTATTGGAGCTATTGAAATCCCAAATTTGTGATAATGCTGCTTTGTATGCTCAAAAATATGACGAAGAATTCCAGCCTTACCTGCCTCGTTTTGTCACAGCGATCTGGAATTTGTTGGTCACGACAGGCCAGGAAGTTAAATATGACTTGGTAAGTTGTTATATATTTCCATCCAATTTTAGAATAAACAGTTCAGTTGTGCTAAAAATGGGTCCATTTTATGTTCTAGTTGGTAAGCAATGCAATCCAGTTTCTGGCCTCAGTTTGTGAGAGACCACATTATAAACATCTGTTTGAAGATCAGAATACCCTGACAAGCATCTGTGAAAAAGTTATTGTTCCCAACATGGAGTTTAGAGGTAACTATTTTTTTTTTTAAGGCATGTTAGTAGCAATTATGACCAGTAAAGGATAACTGTTGTTACCTTCATAGTAATGTAAGGGCTGCACGATTAGACCCTATGCATCCTTGCACAAGAGTCAAACCATGTCTCTCTGATAGTATGCTAATCTGTTGAGTTGCTGTGGAAATGATCATGTGAGAAAATTTCAATCCGGGAAGGAACGATAGCAGTCCTTTCTCTTGTAATTTCAAGTTGCGCTATTACTTTGAATTTTTAAAGTTATTAGTGCAAACACCAGAATAATTCAGGCTGTGTAACGAGGTGGAGCATGGAGAATTTACCCCATCAAGCTTTAGTGGTTTATCTGTCTGGCTCATCTGAATCATTTTGATCCTGGGGCCAGCAAGACTTAACTTGTAACAAAAATTTATTGCACCAGTTGGAAGCTTCCCTTCTTTCTAATGCATGAGTTTGAAAGCCTCTTGGTTCAAATACACTTAAAATACACACCTCTACCCCAATAGAACGCTGTCCTCAGGAGCCAAAAAATCTTACAGCTTTATAGGTGAAACCGCATTATATTGAACTTGCTTTGATCTGCTGGAGTGTGCAAACCTTCCCCCCCCCACTCCGCCCCCAAGCACTGCTTTCCCGCATTATATCCGAATTTGTGTTATATCGGATCACGTTATATCAGGGTAGAGGTGTATATGGGGGGAGGAATAGCTCAGTGGTTTGAGCATTGGCCTGCTAAACCCAAGGTTGTGAGTTCAGTCTTTGAGGGGGCCATTTAGGGATTAGGGGATTGGTTCTGCTTTGAGCAGGGGGTTGGACTAGATGATCTCTTGAGGTCAGGGCCGGCTTTAGGCTGATTCGCCCGATTCCTGGGAATCAGGCCTTGTGCCTAAGAGGGCCCTGCGCTTTTGGTGCCTTTTAAATTTTTTTACTTACCCTGGCTGCTGTCTGCTCTGGGGTCTTCCATGGCCCCGCTCCCCTGACCAAAGCACCGGGGGAGCGCAGCTGCCCCACAGCCCTGCTCTCTCAGCTGGAGCTCCGGCCGGGAGTGCGACAAGCCCCGTGGCCCCAGCCGGAGCCCTGGAGTAGCAGGGGCTCTGGGGGCTATTTAAAGGGCCAGGGCTCCAGCCGCCTCTGCCACCCCGGTCCTTTAAATTGCCGCTGGAGCTCCGCCATCCCCATGCATTCCCCAGGGCTCCCACGGCTATTTAAAAGGTCTGGGGCGGGGTAGAAACGGAGAGCCCAGGGCCCTTTAAATAGCCCCCCAGAGCCCTGGGATAGTGGGGGGCTTGGGTGCTTTTTAAAGGGCTGGGGCTCCAGCTGCCTCTGCTGCACCCCCAGCTCTGCCTGCACCAGCCCCGCTGCCTGCAGCCAGCTCTGTACCCCCTGCCCACAGCCAGCCCCTACCAAACCCCCTGCCCTGTCTCCAGCCAACCCCTGCCACACACCCCTGCCTGCACCAGCCCTGCACTGCCCACCCTGCCCTGTCTCCAGCCAACCCCTGCTGCATCCCCCTGCCTGAAGCCAGCCAGTCCCATACTCCTGTCTCCAGCCCTGCCAACCCCTGCTGCATCCCCCTGTGGCCCTGCCTGAAGCCAGCCTGCCCCACACTCCCCTGTCTCCAGCCAGCCCCGCACCCCTTGCCCTGCCTGCAGCCAGACCCTATCTCCAGTCAGCCCCTTCCCTGCCTCGAACCAGCCCCATGTCCACTGCTGCCCTGCAGTTCCCAGGCCAGTAACCTGCACACCTGCTTCAATGAGGGGGGCAGGAAGCAGCAGGGACCCACACATGTGTACACCCCCAGGGAGTGGCGGGGACCCACACATGTGAAACGGCAGTCATTAATAACCAATCAACAGCATATATGATGCAATGTACATCTTATACAATTTTATTATTTATATAGTTATGGAAAGTAAATAATACATGGAAGAAATGGAAGGCTTTTTTTTACACTTTTTTCTTTTTAAGTCATCCCTGCCAGGGCCCCGCCGAAAGTGTTCGAATTGGGCCCCACACTTCCTAAAGCCGGCCCTGCTTGAGGTCCCTTCCAACCCTAATAATCTATTATTCTATGAATGTCTCCCATCTTTTCTACATCCAGTGTATAACCGCTCATGAACATGAAAGAAAAGGAGTTACATTTGTCAGTTAAAGCTCATTGTGTCACTTGTTATGCATCAAGCCCAATATGCTGTGTAGTAGCTGGCAAGATCTCTTAATCCCATTAATATCACAGAACACTGTTTAAACCATAGTTGTTGACACAAAGTATCTCAATTCTTTGCTAAGAACCAAACACACAAATGAATTCATTAGTGTATCTCATAAATGGTCTATTTCCTCTGCAGCTGCTGATGAAGAAGCTTTTGAAGATAATTCTGAAGAATATATAAGAAGGGATTTGGAAGGATCTGGTAATGCACAGATATACTGGGAATATTTTACATTTTTAAACATAATGCCAAAGAACGGAAATAGTTTTCTGAAGTTTATATATCTTTATTTTTACACTTGGAAGGCCCTTTCCAAAATCAGTTCTAAAGAGACTTTATCCAAATCTTGAGAAAGTTGACTGTCATGCAAAAGAACAATTGTTCAGTTTTTCCTTAAATTATAATGGGAAAGAGAGTGGCTAAAAGTCAATGTGTTGCAATTGAAAGACATAGCAGAGTTTTAAATACTACCACTCTTATCTGGAATTAGCCACATTTCAGATGTACAACAGTAATAATACCTAGTACCTAGTTCTTATGTAGTGCTTTTCATCCATTGATCTCAAAATGCTTTACAAATGAGGTCAATATCATTATCCTTATTTTACAGATGGGGAACTGGCATTGAGGTGAAGTGTCTTGCCCAAGGTCACCTTACAGGTCCATGGCAGAGCCAGAAATAGAGCCTGGGTCTTCTGAGCTCTTATCTACTAGGCAACACTGCCTCCACTATTAGCATTTATTCATAATGATCCTGAAGTTCAGTGATATAATATGCAGTGGTGGTGTAGCCATGTTGGTCCAGGACTGTTGAGAGACTTCTTATGAACTTGTATACCACTCTTATCAAATTTAGGCAACTAGTTACATTTTACATGAACTTTGAGGCTACTTGGGATACTAGGAAGACAGCCTGATGCATCTGAATGTGGTTCTGATGTCGTTTACCTTAGTTATATTATGTTGGAGACCAGTTGGGCAAATAAACTGCAAACAGTTATGGAAAGTAGGTTGTTACTTGGTACTTGTGTTGTCTAGTTGGAAACCTTAAATTTTTAATCCATTTTTTAAAAGCTCATTCCATATTGAGTTTGTCTAGAACAGGGGTCGGCAACCCATACACACACACACACACACACACACACACGCAGCCCTCTGCCCTGACCCCTGCACCCCCCACACATACTCAGCCATCTCATACCCTGACTCCTGCACCCCCTCACCCTCACACACCTCCAGCCCTTGTTCTGACTCCTGCACCCCACACATACCCAGCCCCCCATGCCTTGACTCTTGCACCCCCCCATATCCCCATCCGCACCCTGAGCACCAAACGGGAGCTCCTGCACCCCTCCCCACATTCCCACCTGCACCCCCAGTCTGGGGTCCCAGCCGCTGGCCCTGCTCAGCCCACTGCTGGTCTGGAGTCCTGGCTGCCGGCCCCTTACCAGCTGGGGTCCCGCAGGCCCTGCTCAGCCCACTGCCAAACTAGGTGAATGGAGTCCCAGGCTGGCAGTGGGCTGAATGGGCTGGCAGCGTGAGATCGTTTTAATTTAATTTTAAATTAAGTTTCTTAAACATTTTGAAAACCTTGTTCACTTTACATACAACAATAGTTTAGTTATGTAATATAGACTTAGAGAGAGAGACCTTCTAAAAATTGTTAAAATGTATTATCAGCATGCGAAACCTTAAGTTAAAGTGAATAAGTGAAGACTCGGCACACCACTTCTGAAAGGTTGCCAACCCTTGGTCTAGAACAAGCTTCAGTGTGTGTATGTCCTCTTTGGAAACAAAAAGAAAATTTTGCAACATTGTCATGCAAATTTATTAGCCCAGGCACTTTATTGTAAGGGTAAAGAGAAAATTATGGTGAAGAAGAAAACTCCTTGCATGCCTGTCAGAAAAATTTTCATTAGGCAGTAAATATGGAGAGCATGCTATCAGCAGTGTTACATATCTTTGCCTATATCCCAGAATATTGTTTAGCGCTCTATTAAGCAGCAGATTAAATTTTCTGCATGGATTTAATCGTCTCCATTCTATATTCATCACAGTAAGTAAAATATTTGACTTAATACTGTACATGGCAATAGTTGTTGGTAGTCAGTATAAACTATATTAGGTAGATATGTGACCTAGAGCCATTCATTCTTTTGTATGCAAATAATATTTTTTTCTTTTTTATACAGATATTGATACCAGACGCAGAGCAGCCTGTGATCTAGTACGAGGCTTATGCAAGTTTTTTGAAGGACCTGTAACAGGGATCTTCTCTGGCTATGTTAATTCCATGCTCCAAGAATATGCAAAGAATCCATCTGTCAACTGGAAGCATAAAGACGCAGCCATTTACCTTGTAACATCTTTGGCATCCAAAGCTCAGACACAGAAGGTACTTTTACATGCCTTTTATTTTAAACCATAATGTATCTGTACACACATCATAGAGTTAAAGGCCATAGGAGACCACTGGATTGTCTGACCTCCTACATATCACAGACCACTACCATCACCCAGCACTTGCACATTTGTCTGATTTTGGTCCTTGAGTTTAAAGTATTACAGCCCACAGGAGACTAAACTATTATGTACCGCAAGTTGATTGAGTTTGTTACATGGTATATACTGGCAGTAAATTCACTGAAGGGAAGGGCATTACGCTGATCAAAATTTGGCCCACCGTATATGAATTAGAATGGCCTTATGAGAGACTAATATAATTGTCTGCAATCAAGCATAGTGAAAAATATTATGCATCTTTCTTTCTTGCTGTTCTGCCAAAGAACCCCAGTTCTGCTCTATAGCTCTCTTGCTTTCCAGTTGTGAGCATCTGGAGAGCAGTGCTCAATTATGATGCATTAGATGGTTATGATATAGATAAGTCTTACAAGGATTACAAAACTGCCATGAAACACATCTCCACTTGATTTAAGAGGAACTTGATTTCAGCTCTATATAGGGGTTATAGGATTAGCAAGTGTCATAAATACTTTCTCAGTTTAGGGGCTATTTTATGTTGAACGTTGAACATTGCAGCTAGAAACGACCCCAAAACAAATGTGTGCAGAATAATTGGAAAGGATGTTCTGAATGAGAGTATCTATGTAGCTCCTAGACTGTGGTGATTGAGTACTTTATAAATAACTAGATAAATTTGGGTGCTTTCTGTAAAACCACTTGGAAATAAGTTAAAAAAATAGATGAATATTGATAAAGATTTTTCTGATTTCTTTTTTCTAGCATGGAATAACACAAGCCAATGAATTTGTAAATCTGACAGAATTCTTTGTGAATCATATTCAACCCGATTTAAAGTCTGCTAATGGTAAGCTCAGGGTTATCTATCCCATAATGCTCCTTTTGTAGCATACCTAAAACCTCTTTGGTGGCCGTTAACTTTTATTGATTTTTCAGATGCACAAAAGTTTTAAGAGTAACAATACTGATGGCTTGCCTGCAGTGTATACCCACCCATTTTTGCATAAGGTAGCAAAGTTAAAAATTTGGTTATAGGAGACTGAATGTTTTGTATTCTGCTGCTGCAGCCATTCATTCTATGGAAGTATTTGGTGGGGATGAGGATGGGAGGTTTTTCATATTCCCACACCATTTGTTTCATGATAGACTGCTGTTTTCAGCCTAGAAATACAGTTAACTATTCATGTACAAACTACCTTTGATTTTTTTTGGGGGGAAGTACTTCTTTAAACTGTGTCAAGAGGTTATCTTGATCAGTTCCATGGCCTACCATCAGTGTGGTGGCTAGTGCCATGTCATATTGTTGTAGGTCAGGACTATGAATAACTGATCAGACCAACTCAAAATCCAGAGTTTAACATATCTGATCGTAAAATTATAAGAAGCAAAAAAAAAAAAAGCAAATGTGGAGAGTGCCGTTTCGGTCTTACAACTGCTACATGCTTACAACAAAGTCCATGTTAATACAATTTTGAAAATGTACAGATAACTCATGAAGAATTCTTTGAGCTGCTGTCAACTCTGTATGTAATTTTGTTAAATAAACTCCATATACAATAATGCCCAAACGCTCACTAAACATCCCTTTCATTTCTAGTGAATGAATTTCCTGTGCTTAAAGCTGATGGCATCAAGTATATCATGATTTTCAGGAATCAAGTAAGTTGCTCTCTTAATCCTCCATTACTAGTGTCATTTAGCTTGCAGTCATTTTATACTTACCAAGCCTAATGAACTAATTTCCACACAACATATAATAAATTATTTCAACAGATATTCAGTAACCACATGTTCCATGTCTGAAGATGAATATTAGTGGTATAAAAAACTTGTTAATGTTCGATTACTGTTAGAATAGGGAACATTTAGGATTTCTTTTCCACTTGTAACCTTCCATGTGCACAGAGAAGAGAAGTGACTTTTAGCTAGGGCTTGCCCAGTTGCCTTTGTCATGACATTGTTACAGGAAGTACAATAATTTTTCCTTTGACTTTTGAGATGTAGCAAGAGAAGACATTAGGTATTTCAGTTGTATACTCTTATTTTTGCTAAGCTTTTCAACTCACAGCTATGTATTATTTCAAAAGACAAAAGGGCCTGATTCCACACCATTGGAGTCAATGTGATTTTTTTTTTTAATTAACTGTAATGGGAGCAGGATTGGGCCCCAAAATCAAATCAGACAGCCTGATTCTGCTACCTTAGTCATGTTGAGTAGTACCTTATTCCCCAAGCATTCCTGATCAAACTGATATCATAGAGGATATCAGAGAGCTGTTTTTCATTTAATAATGGGGGAGAAAAGTATTTTAGGTATATCAAATGCTGCTAGAGAAGTCTATAAAAATGATCATCATACAGACAGTTAAGAGGAGAAAAAATATTAAGATCTTAATTTAGAGATTCTTTGCATAATAAAATGCTGAAGAAAAATATTATTTTAAAAAATCTTAGTATATTGATAGGGAGCAATACATAGGTGATGACAGGAACAAGGTAGTAGCCCTCTGGATATCAGGTGGTCAGGGTGTGATATTAACTACTGGAGAAGCCTGCCAGAGATTCCTTCTGATCTCCTGCGGAACTTGTGTTGTCACAATGAAACAGATTCTAGGGTGAATGTTTTCTCAAACTACAGGTGTCTGATTCTAAAATGTCAATTTCAGTGTTGTCACTATGTTTTTGTAGGTACCTAAAGAACAACTTTTGGTGTCTATCCCTCTCTTAATCAATCACCTGCAAGCAGAAAGTATTGTGGTTCATACTTATGCAGCCCATGCTCTTGAGAGATTGTTTACCATGAGAGGAACTAACAATGCGACACTGTAAGTTTTCAGTTAGAAGTAATTTTACCTCTGGGTTTTTATCATCATTTTAGGGGATTTTTTTTCTCATCATATCAGAATATCCTAAGTTGCTCAGAAATTGCATTCTGAATAAAACATTGAAGTGTTGCAAAACTGTCTTTTTTTCATTTACAGCATTACAGCTGCAGAAATGGCACCATTTGTAGAAGTGCTGCTAACAAACCTTTTTAAAGCTCTGACATTTCCTGGCTCATCTGAAAATGAGTATATTATGAAAGGTAAGAAATTCCATACGGTGCGCTGAGAAACTGATTTAACTTGAGGAGGTAAGAAGCTACTCTAGCTATGGGCCTCAAAGTCTGATTTGAAACTCCTGATTTATGCCACTTTTTTTTTTTTTTTTTTTAAAGTGGATACACACACTAAATGCAGGTGCTTATTAGTTAGGTTAACATAGCTAATTTTGCCATGGCCCAAATGTGGAACCCAGGAAATATAGTATTTATAACAGGCTTGTATGTGACAAAAACGTAGCAAGGCCTCAGATGGGGCATGTCCCTCGTTCTGAAGGCTAGCTGGGAAATATTTTAACAGTAGACTTTAAATGTATCAGTGTCTCGTGGCTAATGCATTGGACTGAGACTCAGAAGATCTGGGTTTAATTCTTGTCTCTGCAACAGATTTATATTGGGCAAATGACATAATCTCTCTGTATCCATCTGTAAAATGGGGGGATAATGATCATTTGCCCAAATCTTTGTCTTGACTATGGATTGTAAACTCTTCAAGACAAGGCGTGTGTGTGTGTGTGTGTGTGTGTGTGTGTGTGTGTGTGTGTGTCGCATCTACGACAACGGGCCCTGATCATAGCTGGGGCTTCTGGGCTTTACTATAATACTTATACAAGATCAAAGGATTTATATGTATAACTGGCAAGCCGGCACATCTTCATGGATGTAAAATTCTCTATCTTAATTTATTTACAGCTGTTATGAGAAGTTTTTCTCTGCTACAGGAAGCTATAATCCCATACATCCCTTCTCTCATCGCTCAGCTTACACAGAAACTGCTGGCTGTCAGTAAGGTAAATAGAAGGCTATCGGAGCACAATGTTCACTTCACTATTAGCTGCTGCTCCTACTTTTTAAGGCAGAAATCTGTTTTGTTTTTCTTAAAAATGATTTTTTTGTTAAAATACTGGTTGTTGCACAACAAATTGCCAATTAAAATAATAAGTAGCTCTTCTACATTTGGTAGGAATTCATTCTTCATACCTAACAGTGAAATATCATCCTCTTTTGTAGACACAGGTTCCTGCAGAGTTTCCCCTCTTTCATTTGAAATACAAGCTTTATAAAAAAACTTTAAGTGTATTTATAATATAACAATTATTTTAGTGCAAGCTTTTGTATATACACAAATGGCCTGTATATAAATCTGGATTTGTCACAGATAGTCACCTAAATCTTAAAACTGTCTGTCTGATTTTCCTTTGTATTCGGGACTTCTCAGGCTGTTGTTTAAACCAATGAAATATGGAGGCAATAAATGTTATACATAAAAGAAGAAATTAACTCTTGATATGTTTAAATCTCTTGATAACTAACAGATTTTTTCAGTTCAAGTTGGACTGCTATACTTTATATAGACAATCCTGTGAAGACTACAGGCCACCTTCAACTGTTAACCAAATAAACTTTTTTTTTTTTAAAAGCCTACATTTTGCTGTAGGGAATAAAGGACATTCTGTATAGATAAAGAATTGAATGAACATTGTTACGTAACTGCAAAATATATTTTTTATTTTTTTTCAGTAGATGTTTTCCCATGCTGTTTCTTTTTTTATATTTGTTTGGTTTGTCTAGTTATGAAAACTGTATTGTATATTTCCAAAACTGATAAAAACTTAGACAATGAATATTAGTGGATCTTACTGCTTTATCCCATGGTGTCAGTGGAATTATTGCTAGAAAAATATAGCATAATGCACGTATTCTTTGACTAAAATTAGATTAAGAAGCTTTAGGTTTCTATTTAAATATAAGTTATTGTGTTAACTGACTTGGCTCAAAGTCTAAGTTGATTGTTTATTCATAACTTGTTTTTAGAACCCAAGCAAACCTCACTTTAACCATTACATGTTTGAATCAATATGCTTGTCGATAAGGATAACTTGCAAAGCAAATCCTGCTGCTGTTGGAAGCTTCGAAGAGGCTTTGTTTATGGTGTTTACTGAGATATTACAGAATGATGTGCAAGGTAACTAAAAGCCATAAGTAGCTGTCTGTGTTCCCATCCTATGTTGTAGTGTATGTAATGTGCAATGACTTACTACACATATTTGTTAATGCAGTAATTCTGAGTTACATATTATGACTACGGTCCCAAAGAGGTTTATTTATAAAATACAGTATCCCAATATCTCCTTGTTCATAAAGGACATGCCAACTGAAAATTTAACCAATTTTTAAAAAAAAACAACATAGGTAACTTATAACTAGGGCAGTCAATTAATTGCAGTTAACTCATCTGATTAACCCTTAATCGCAGTTTTAATCGCACAAAAAAAATTGAAATGTTATTAAATATTTTAATGTTTTTCTACATTTTCATATATATTTTGTGTTGTAATTGAAATCAAAGTGTGTATTACTTTGGATTAGAAATATTTGCACTAAAAATGATAAATGAAATAGTATTTTTTAATTCACCTCATACAAGTACGTAGGGCAATCTTTGTCATAAAAGTGAAAACTTACAAATGTAGATTTTTTTTTTGTTACATAACTGCATTCAGAAACAAACAACGTAAAACTTCAGAGCCTACAAGTCCACTCAGTCCTACTTCTTGTTCAGCCAATTGCTAAAACAAATGTTTGTTTTAATTTATAAGAGATAATGCTGCCCTTGTCTTATTTAAAATGTCACCAGAAAGTGAGAACAGGCATTTGCATGGCACTTTTGTAGCCGGCATTGCAAGGTATTTATGTGCCAGATATCCTAAAAATGTGTATGCCCCTTCATGTTTCGGCCACGATTCCAGAGGACATGTTTCCAGGCTGATGACACTCATTGTGACTGATCTCCATGGGGAAAAATTGTATGTCTTCCGCTGTTTTACCTGCATTCTGACATATATTTCATGTTATAGCAGTCTCGGATGATGACCCAGCACACGCTGTTCATTTTAAGAACACTTTCACTGCAGATTTGACAAAACGCAAAGAAGGTACCAATGTGAGATTTCTAAAGATAGCTACAGCCCTCGACCCAAGGTTTAAGAATCTTAAGTGCCTTCCAGAATCTGAGAGGGATGAGGTGTGGAACATGCTTTCAGAAGCCTTAAAAGAGCAATACTCCGATGTGGAAACTGCAGAACCCAAACCACCAAAAAAGAAAATCACACATCTGCTGGTGGCATCTGACTCAGATAATGAAAATGAACTTTGGATCATTACCAAGTAGAACTCCTCATTAGCAAGTCCCCTTGAATCATAGTTGAAGCATGAAGGGACGTATGAATCTTTAGTGGATCTGGCACGTAAATATCTTGTGATGCTGGCTACAACAGTGCCATGAGAATGGCTGTTCTCACTTTCGGGTGACATTGTAAACAAGAAGCAGGCAGCATTATCTCTCTAAAATGTAAACAAACTTGTTTGTCTGAGCGATGGGCTGAACAAGAAGTAGGACTGAGTGGACTTGCAGGCTCTAAAATTTTACATTGTTTTATTTTTGAATGCAGTATTTTTGTACATAATTCTACATTTGTAAGTTCAACTTTCATAATAAAGAGATTGCATTACAATACTTGCATTAAATAGTATTTTTCAATTCACCTCTTTTGTATTTTTACAGTGCAAATACTTGCAATAAAAAATAATATAAAGTGAGCACTGTACACTTGGTATTCTGTGTTGTAGTTGAAATCCAATATATTTGAAAATGTAGAAAACATCGAACAATAATTAAATAATTGGTATTCTATTGTTTAACAGTGCGATTAATTATGATTAATCGCAATTATTTTTTTTAATTTGTTTGACAGCTCTACTTACTACCCTTATCCCCAAATCATCCTGTCAGAAAGCTACAAAAACTAACATCTACATAGGCTTCAAGTTTTTCTCCTCTCTGTTGCATTGTGAAAGATTGACAAATGGAGAAAATTTGAATTTGACTATACACAAAATGCTTGCAAATGTATAAAATAAGTATATGTGGGGGCAGAAAAGCTTTTTTTCATAGGTTTCATTACAGGGATCTTAGGTAACTTGTAACAATAGGTACTTGTAACAATAGTAGGTTTAAAAATAATTCAGACAGAAATATGTTTCTATGAATTGAGAGTGACCCTTTCAACTGTATGTAAATGTCATTTTCTGCTCCCTCATAACAGAGTTTATTCCATACGTGTTTCAAGTGATGTCCCTGCTATTGGAAATGCATAAAAATGACATCCCGTCATCCTACATGGCATTGTTTCCTCATCTCCTCCAACCAGTACTGTGGGAAAGGACAGGAAACATTCCTCCTTTGGTGAGACTCCTCCAGGCATACTTAGAGAAGGGTGCCAGTACAATAGCAAGTGCTGCAGCTGACAAAATTGTAAGTTGGGTTAATTTGACTGCAACATGCCTATCACTGCATTTTTCAATTTAGACAAATGAGATACTGACACACTTTCCAAAACTTAATAAATTTAGTAGATAGCAAGATTAATGCAGAGTTTTTACTCCCTCTGTAAACTCAAACTTCTCACATAGTAAACTGAAGAATAATGTACACAACACAATGTACACTGCACATCCTCTTCATTCCGTTTTTCTTTATTAATGGCAACCACTCCGTCACACAGCTAACCATTGTAGATGCAGAATTCTTGTGCCCAGTCCCAGCTGCTCTTGGCATGCAAACAGGACCGGCTCTACTGTTTTTGCCGCCACAAGCAGCGCACCGAATTGCGGCCGTGGACGGCGAGGGCTGTCCATGTGCTGTTAGGCTGCATGCGCATTTCCGCTGCGGTGGCAATTCGGAGGCAGCTTCTGTCTTCAGCCGGACAGTTGAACATAAAAGCTGTCGCCACTGCGGAAACGCACGTGCTGCCCTAAAGGCACATGGACTGCGCCCGCCGTCCATGGCGGCAATTCAGCGCGCTGCTTGGGGGCAAAAACACATGGACTGCTGCCCCTTGCAGATTGCCGCCCCAAGCGCCTGCTTGGGATGCTGGTGCCTGGAGCCGGCCCTGCATGCAAATAGATTTCCCCAGTTCTGCTAGTGAGATGGAAGAAGCTGGTGCATCTCGGTAGAGCTCTGGAACAGGAAAGGACAAGGATTTCTCCCAGAAAGAGTACTGGAATAGTGAGGAACAAATATGCCCCCCATGCTTCTCCCTGCAACTTCCAGCAGCAGATTTGTTCTGCATATCCTGACCCTCCATCACCACCCAGCTTCAGAGAGTCAGGCCTGAGCAAATAATGCCATTGAACAGGCAGGCAGCCATGTTCTGAATTAAGATTGACTTTCATGTAGTTTTCAAAGTTAGCTCTAACTCTTTGAACACTTGGTTACATCAATGTTCTTTTGCTAAATCTTTTTGTCCCTAACTGCAGAAATGAAATTGTCTGTTAAATTGATTTATTTGATTCTCCTTGATATACTTTTTAGGAAAATAGGTGCATGACTTTTGCTAGTTCTTCTCATATCTGCTAAGTCACACCAGAGAAAAATGCTGTCTTCCATTTGTTTCACTTACAGCCTGGATTATTAGGTGTGTTCCAGAAGCTGATTGCCTCTAAAGCTAATGACCATCAAGGCTTCTATCTTCTCAACAGTATTATAGAGCATATGCCTCCGTGAGTATAACTTGTGAAACTAGGTTCAAGCCTAATTACTGAAGACCAGACATATTTATGTACTTTGAAAGATACCAGTGCTAAATTCAATCAGATGTCATAATTTTAAATTAAACTCTTTTATATACATTTTCTATAAAACTACATTAGCAAGTTACAGTTGTAACTTGAATTATTGTTTTAAATTTCTAGAGAATCAGTTGACCAGTACAGGAAGCAAATCTTCATTCTACTATTCCAAAGACTTCAAAATTCCAAAACAACAAAGTTTATCAAAAGTAAGTTTTGTGTCATATATGAATTCTGATATACAGAAATCCCTATAACTTGGAACACAAAAAATGACTGGATGAACTTACCATAGGGAAGAATCCTGCAGTGGTTAAGGGGGATGAGTACATGACCTAACAGGTCTTTTGCATCTCGAATTTCTGTGATTTATACAAACTTATTTCCATTACCAAACAAAGACTACATCTTGAGGCAGTTAAGGTTGCACTCCATCCATCCAAAACCTTAAAATAAGAGAAATAAAAAGTCATGGGGAAAGACTTGTGTGTTCCTTTCCACCTTCCTATTGCTGACACCACTGTTGATAAAACACTCCATAAGACTTTCATTTTCATCTCAAATTGATACCGAGAAGCAATATGTATTCCAGCTTCATCAAACTTGCACTCTAAAAGCAGAAACTGTACAGTGACCTGATGTGCTTGTATGTCAATTATATCAACAGATCAGCACACAGGACTCTCACATTTCATGTATTTGGGAAGTTATTCTGCCTTAACACAACTGTGGTCATTGTTATGGTTTTGCGTTACACAAACAAAATGTATGGCAAATAACTGAAATGTGAAATGTGTTTTGGTGATTTGTACCATAATTTAGAGATTATCATAGTTACTCAGTGTAAAATCTTGTGTTCTTTCACTATGTAAATCATACAGTATGCCACAAAATCTTTAGTCTTGTAGTTAAATGTGTGTCTTTGGCAGGAATGAGAATGGTATGATTGTTATAACAACCTACATCAAACTGAAATTAAGTGATTTTCCTAACAGCCACATAGGAAAGAGGGTTGACAGTTGTGTTACAATTGCTCTAATTCTTAGTTTATCTAATTATGGCAGGAGCTTTAACACATTGCATGAGAAAATCAATCTTTGTTCATTTCTTTTTAGATATCTAAAATTGTACCCTGTGCGTTTCTTTTTGAACAAATCTCGATAACTGGAATGACTCTAGTTCCTATAACTAAAATTTTACATTCTTTGGATCACCATTTCTAATCTTATCAAAAAAATGCCACTTTTTGAAATCAGATGGTTATGCCAGGTTGAGTAGTAATGGTGCAGTCTGTTTCTCATTCTAAAGCTTGTTCAGAGAAGTCTCTTGTTATACAATAGTATGTACAAATATTCTTTAGATAGTTTTTAACTTGATCCTTTTCTTTCAATAGGTTTCCTAGTCTTCATTAATTTGTACTGTGTAAAATATGGGGCATTAGCACTTCAAGAAATATTTGACAGCATACAGCCAAAGTTAGTATCATTCTTACATAATATTTACTACTTGTGAGAAATAGTTGGTCGGCTACTTAAAAATCAGAAAACAAGTACTTGTCCCTTCAACTAAATAGTCATTTTATCTCTCCCATCCCACCCCACCCCCCCCATCCTGGAGAAGGGGTTATCCTCTGAGATTTCTGCTACCATATCAAAGGCTCCATGTAGCAGTAATACTTTCTTCTGCTGAGACTGGCTGATTGTGGTTTCCTTCTGAATCATTCTGATTGTCTGAGTATCTGCCAAAGAGTATCCCCTGAAGGGGGCAAGAGGTAGTCCCTGTTTCACTTCGATCCATGGGAAGAGTGTGCTTCCTACACACAATTTCCAGCTTGGGTCCTCTGGGAATGCTCTGTCATGCTAGATTCCACTTTTTTGTATGGTTTTCTGATGCCTCTTGTTGCTGTCCTAATTTTGTTTTCTACGGCTGGGTAGTTCTCATATCCTCTAGTCTTTCTTTTCTTCCTAGTGTATCTAACGTACTTTTCCATGTGATTTCTATTGAATGAACTTGTTAGATCTCTTCACTGAAGATCGTGGGGAATTGTGAAGTTTGATTCTGTTCCTGTTAGGAAATTAAACTTAACTTGGTTTGGATTTTTGAATGAACCCATTTCAGGTCACCTCTGTGGTGGCATAGCATTGCTTTTCTTTAGATCGCTCCCTGAAGATTACATACACAGTTTTAGTATATGTTTATTTTAAATATAATTGGTAGATTTTTCCCCTTCACCATTTTTATTTATATTTATTTTTCTGTTTTACAACATCACAATAGGATGTTTGGAATGGTTTTGGAGAAAATTATAATTCCTGAAATACAGAAAGTATCTGGACAAGTAGAGAAGAAAATCTGTGCTGTTGGTATTACTAAAATACTAACGGAGTGTCCTCCCATGATGGACACAGAATACACAAAACTCTGGTAAGTGCAGAACAACTCCTGAAGGTTTGTTGGTGAAGATAGTGTTGCTTATGCAGTTGAATTAATCAAATCCCTTTTTAAGAATATATATTTTATTCTTTTGTGGTCTTAAATATGCTTGCTGCAATATGGAGTGAGTGTTCAGGCCTGTTTGCTGTTCCTAAGAGAAATATTACACTGCTCCTTCCAGAGCAGATGTCAGTATTCATAGAATAGCAGGGTTGGAAGGGACCTTAGGAGGTCATCTAGTCCAACCCCCTGCTCAAAGCAGGACCAATCCCCAACTGAATCCCTAAATGGCCCCTCAAGGATTGAACCCTCAACCCTGGGTTTAGCAGGCCAATGCTCAGACCACTGAGCTCTCCCTAGCCCTCTGACAGGGGTGCACCATTGGACAGTTTAGCTAGGATCCTGCTTGAGAGAATACTTCTTTCCTTTACCTTTGCATTATTTATGAAAAATCAAGCCAGGTTTTGACTCATTGGTCTTTAGAATGGCAACATAATTGAGCCTATGTATAACTTTAGTTCTGATGTTGCCATTGTTCCATTAATAAAATTCTTGTTTGCCATCAAGCCTCATAGAAATTCTATTGTCCAAATGGCAAGTAACTTAAGTTATAGTTAAAATGATTTGATCTCAATGTTAGAATATTAGGAGAAAATTAAATGGCAGCATGAATGAAGTAGTCTAAAAGAGTTGCTTTCCTTAGACACTTTAAGAGAACTTGAGACAATACAAGATGAATACATTCTCCATCTTTTTAATAAGAGCACCCAAGTTGTGCCTGTAAATTTTTGTGCACATCCATTACACCTACGCAGCCCATATTTGCTCAAGTCAGAACGCAATCTATGAACACCTGGCCCTTTGTTAGTTCTCACTCAGGTTCCGATAAATTTGAGTTTTCAGTATTCTTTTAAAATTCATCCATGCTAACATAATGTGTGTCTATTTTGGTTTTATCCTCCTTCGTCCTGTGGTAGGACTCCTTTACTGCAGGCTCTAATTGGTCTCTTTGAACTGCCTGAAGATGATACCATCCCTGATGAAGAACACTTCATTGATATAGAAGATACTCCAGGATACCAGACTGCATTCTCTCAGCTTGCCTTTGCTGGGAAAAAAGAGCATGATCCTGTGGGTCAAATGGTGAACAATCCTAAAATCCACCTGGCACAGTCTCTTCACAAACTATCTACAGCATGTCCAGGCAGGGTAGGTAACAGTTAATGTATGACACATTAATCTCCATTCTGCAGAGAGAAGATACTCTTTTGACAACGGATTTATTTTGTGCAAGTTGTCTTGCTAGCCAGAAAAACTGAGTGGATGTTTCACTCATTTAGTTTGCAACTGAAGTATTTTTCTGTAAGGTATACTTAGCTAGGCTAATAAGGGCTCAGATACTTCTGTTGGATTCTGAGAAGAGGTTAAAATGTTGCCACCTCTTAGGGTAAACTATCTTCTCTTGGGAAAAGGGTAGGTTGAAGAAAAAAAAAAACTCGTCTGAATTAGATTCTAATGCATTTATTGGTCTTCTGGGGAAGATCATGCCTGGACTGGAAGCAGAATCCAGAGAAAACATCCAGTGCCACTAATGAGTTAAATAGAATAGGAAAGCTCCAAATCAGTATCTTCAGCTATGTCGGTGGTTTTCAAACTTTTTTTCTGGGGACCTAGTTGAATAAAATTGTTGATGCCTGCAACCCAACAGAGCTGGGGAGGAGGGGTTTGGGCTGTGGGAGAGGCTCAGGGTTGGGGCAGAGGGTTGTAGTGCAGGGGTGAAGGCTGCAGGCTGGAGCTGAGAATGAGGGGTGCACGGTGTGGGCGGGGGCTCTGGGCTGGGGCAGAGGGTTGGGGTGCAGGATGGGGTCAGGGCTCTGGGCTGGGCATGCAGGCTCTGGGGTTGGGTCAGGGATGGGAGGTTTGGGGCGCAAGAAAGCGGTTCAAGGTTTGGGGAGGCTCAGGGCTGGGGTAAGGGATTACGGCACAGGGTTGGGGCGTGGACTTACCTCCGGTGGCTCCTGGTCAGCAGTGCAGCCGGGGTGCAGAGGCACGCTTCCCGCCTGTCCTGGTACTGCGGACCGTGGTGTGCCCCAGAAGCAGCCTGCAACAGGTCCAGCTCCTAGATGGAGGCGCTCAACTCTCGCCCACAGGCACCCTCTCTCCTCTTTCTCCCCGTCCCCCCCCCCCCCGCCGCTCCCATTGTCCTGAAATTGGTGTGCAGAGCCAGTGCTTGAGATGGGGGCAGCACACAGAGCCCTGTGTCCCCCCTGCCTAGAAGCCGGACCTGCTGCTTGCCGCTTCCAGGGTGCAGCGCAGTGTTAGGAAAGGTAGGCACTAGCCTGCCTTAGCTAGGCAGCACCGCCGAAGGGATTTTTAACGTCCTGGTCAGCAGTGCTGATCAGAGCAAAGCGACACAGTGCCTTACATGTTGTGACCTAGTACTGAGTCCTACCCATGGTTTGAAAAACACAAAATTCTGTTACTGTTGTCATGGAAAACGCCTTTTCAGGATGAATAGTCTCATGCCTGGACATACTAATAGGCTGCAGTTAAAAATACCTTAAACTATATAATATTTTTAAGTTTTCATAACTCTTAGTATTCTTCAAGATTTCTAAGGAGCAGAGAGATCAGGGTACAGCTTACTGTGTAAGGCACCTAATTTTTGTAATTGGTTTGTTTTCATTTTTCACATCCTACCCAAACTGGTAATACAACAATATAAGCAAAGCTGTTCATGTTAATTTCAATTTCAAGATGCAGTATTGAAAAATGCTGGGAATTAAGATCTCTGATACTAATTTATTGGCCTGGCAGACAATGGCATGTCTGTTGCAGGAAGTGCTTTCACATTGCAAAACACCTTGTGTCAGGACTTCAGTTAGCTCCGTATCTTATACCCTCAGACTGATGGAATCCTGAAATATAGTGGTATTTGGTTAATGCATGCACATATTAATGCCTCTATCTTATTTATTCTTAAGGTTCCATCAATGCTGAGTACTAGTCTGAATGCAGAAGCCTTGCAGTATCTCCAAGGATACCTCCAAGCCGCAAGTGTAACACTGCTCTGAATTGCATGTTTGACAAGATTGAAAACTGTTTGTTTAAAAAGAAAATTGACACTGACTTTCTTTTAAGCAGAGTTCAGACAAAGTGAAGTTGCTACTTCAAAATGTATTGCAGAATTCATCTTGTAAAAGATATTAAATATTACTTTAAGCAGAAATGGAAAATTAGGTGGTTCATGTGATCATAAAGAGGCAGCTAACTTCCATTTCCATTTTAATTTCAAAGAGAATAGTAACAGCAGTTTATCGTGTGGCATTGATTTGAGTTCTGCATCTGCAGTGTTTGGATAATCTTTTCAAATGTATGGAGAGCACTGGCTATAGAAACTCACTTTCTGTCACTAAACTTCCTTTTCATTTTGATGTTGTCATTTGTATTTCTTTTGTGTTTTTCTTTAAACTGTCTAAATTGTGAATAAATAAGAAACACTTGTTTAAAATGTCTAGAAATGTGCATTTACTGTTGTAAACTAATAATCAGAAAATAACATTTAATACACATAATAATAGTGGGACTTCAAAGTTTTGGAGGTTTCTTTGGGGGTTTTTTGGTGCTTCTAACTCTAAGCACTCTTCAAAACAAAACTAAAAATATATTTGGAGGACAATTCAAATCAAGGTATTGCTCTTTTAGTAATAAAAATAGAAGTAGGAAGCAGTAATTGTGCTTATAAAGCACCCCTTCTTTTTGGGCAATGAATAATAGCATAATGTAGTAAAAACATAACAAAAACCACCATCTTACATTTTTAAATAAAACTAGTAGATTCTTTTCTTTAAATGGGTTTTTACTAATGGATTGTACTAAAATTGCAGTCATATAAAACAGTTTTGTGCACTTGTTTAAAGTGTGTTTCCCATCCCTTCAAATTTATATTGAAAAAATTGAAATTTGTTTATTTTAGGTGCATCTCAGTCTATGCCTAACTTTATCATGATCATGCATGCAAATGTACAGTTAAATGCTCTGCTCATTTGTATTCTCAAATACTCAATTTGCATGCCCATAACTTCTGAAAATCAGGCCCTTAGAGCACTAATACTGTAGTGAGACAAATAAAACTGGCTTTGAACTCCTGAGACTGGGATCAGGGAACTCTGCAAAAAGGAACCAGAGAGACCACCTCGGAACTTTAACAGTGTCTTGGGGTAGGGGGTGGGAAGAAGTAAATTTTTAAGGAATAAAATAAAATCCAGGGGCCTTTATGCTTGGTGGCAAATTACTGAAAGCAAAATTTCTCCTGAAGAATCCACAGTGGCTACGTAAATCACTACAGGAACATGGAAATACTAGTTTTAGTTTTTTTAATACCTTGGATAAGATGATAAATCCTCATGCTTTTGGGGCACAAGGCAATCTTTGATAAGGGGTTTCTTCTCTTATGGACAGGAATAAACCTGCCTACTTCATAGCTTCTTGCTTTTACCTCTTGAATCATCTGGTACTGGGGATTGTCACAGACAGATACAGTTCTATCCAAGTTCTTGGTCTGCATCCATCTAAGTGCTAATGATGCATAAACAATGCAACTACCAGATGTATGTGAGGTGCCTCCATTCACCCTTCCAGGAGGAGTATTGCATGTGGGAACGGCCTTATTTTATTTTTTTGAGGAGCTGTGTGCTTTAATTTGTCAAGTCAAATTTGAAGAGGCATGCTTTGCACTTAGTACAGGAAATGGTAAATATATTGGAATAGATGGAACACTGATTTGATCTGGTTATCCCTATGTTTCAACAAATCTGAATTATGTCCACTTCTAGAAGTTTCTAGATTGTCTGATTATTTGTTTTGTGACTGTTTTTTTCCCTTTTTTTGAGACCCAAGCCAAAAGGGCTGATGCAATCCTTAGAGGCATAAATAGGAATCATAAATTGGAGCAGAGATTATTTTCCTTCTGTATTTGGCACTGGTGTGATCACTGCTGGAGTGAGTGTGGCCAGTTCTGGGTGTTGACAATTCAAGAAGGATGTTGATAGGCTGGAGAGGGCTCAGAGAAGAGCCACAAGAACTATTACAGGATTGGAAAATGTGCTTTATAGTGATGGACTCAAACAGCTCAATCTATTTATATTAACGAAGAGGAACGTTTAAGGGGTGACAGTTTTAGTTTATAAATACCTACACTGGCAACAAATATTTAATAATGGACTCTTCAATCTAGCAGAGGAATTTATATGATCTAATGGCTGGAAGCTGAAGCTAGACAAATTCAGACAGGAAATAAGGTGTACATTTTTAACTGTGAGTGTAATTAACCATTGGAACAACTTACCAAGGGTTGTGGTGGATTCTCCATCACTGACAGTTTTTAAATCAAGATTGGATATTTTTCTAAAATATATGCCTTAGGAAATTATTTTGGGGAAGTTCTATGACCTATTATGCAGAAGGTCAGACTAGATGATGACAGTGGTCCCTTCCGGCCTTGGATTCTATGAACTTATGAAAGTTATATTGCGTTAAAACCACAATGTGTTTCTGACACTTTGATTGTGTATGGTTTTAAATATTAATGTTTTTACTTCTTTAGCACCTTTCATCCAAAAGTCTAAAATCACTTTACATAACTGATTCTCCATGGCCCTTTTCTTTTCCTCTTCCCTCCCCCCAAAGTTTCCTGCAGAAACTAAGGCAAAGAGATTGTGACTTGCCCAAGACTAACAGTGAATCTGTAACACAGCTAGGAATAGAACCCAGGTCTCTTCATTTCCCCTTCTGGGCTTTAATCACAACACTATGCTTCCTTTTTATGGCCTGACAATTAAACAATAACCTGACAAAAGCCAGGGACCATGCATCATATTCACTTCCAAGCAGTCTATTTTGAATAATCTTATATCAGAAAGGTGCTAGGCAGGTCTTTGATAGATAGTGTAATATATATATAATGCAACAGTGTTAATGTAAACTGTGCGAAGCATAATTTGCAAGTTGTTTTTAACTTGCCTGGCTTACCAAACGAACAATGTACTTGCGGGGTTGTCATTCTTCAGTTAAAACTTGTACAGAAACTATTGTTCATTCTCCACATCTGTCCAAAGCTGCATGGGTCAAGCTGTCGGCCTACGCCACTGAAGTGGCCATGAATCGTGGTTTTCAACCTGTTTTTCATTTGCAGACCCACAGAAAGTTTCAGATGGAGGTGTGGAACCTTTTGGAAATCTTAAACACCTCCCCAGGGTCTGCACCCCAGAGGTTGAAAACTGCTGCTCTATGGTAACGACAACCATTCATGGATTCCTTAGACATAGGCTGTGGACCCTCAGGAGTCCACGGACCACAGGTTGAAAACCACTGTTATGAGAAAATAACCTTAAAATAACTAACTTGCGTGGTGCTCTACAAAATAGCTAAACAGGTTCCTTGCTTCAAAGATTTTACAATCTCGAGTAAGAGGAGAACCTTATATGGTAAGATGCTTTAAAGTAATTAAGTTAACTTTAATGATGCAGGAAGGATTATCTTTTATAATGTATATAAAAAAGCCTGACTTTCTCCTTCCCAACGTTTGTTCTACTTGTTTTTACCTGCAAAATGGCAGGAATACAGGGTTTGTCTCTTCTGCTTTTGCTGCCAGATTCTTTGGATGAGGACAACCAGGAAACAGGTATGTGTGCTTTCTCAGACCTCAGATGAAGGCATGCTGAATCTCTAAGGCCTGGTCTACACTAGTCTGTTATTTCGGAATTAGCCGAGTTAATTCGGAAAAAAAAATTATTCTGCTCACATGACCAAACCAGTTTTTTCGATTTAAAGGGCTCTTTAATCCAATTTCTGTACTCCACCTCAGCAAGTGGAATAGCGCTTAAATCGAGATCGCAATCCCAGGTTTAAGGGGTATTGTGGACAAATTTGACATTATTGGCCTCTTGGAGCTATCCCAGAACGCTCCCTTGTGACCGCTGTGGGCAACACTCTCAACTCCAATGCACTAGCCAGGTGGGCAGGAAAAGCCTCAGGAACTTTTTGAATTTCATTTCCTGTTTGGTCACCATCAGCACAGTTCACCATCACAGGCAACTATACAGAGTCCACCATCACAGGAAATAACGCAGTCCCGGATTCGCAGACGAGCTCCAGCATGGTCCGAACGGGAGGTACTGGATCTCATTGCATGTTGGGGAGACAAGTCAGTTACGGCAGAACTATGTTCCAAAAAAAGGAACGCAAATACGTAAGCTAAAGTCTCCAGGGCCATGACAGAAAGAGGCTATTCCAGGGACACAGAGCAATGTTGTACAAAAATCAAGGAGCGCAGGCAAGCGTGCCACAAAGCCCGGGAGGCGAATGGGTGCTCTGGGTCACAGCCCCATACATTCTGCTTCTACCATGAGCTGAATGCACTTATGGGGGATGATGCCACCACTACCCCACCACTGTCCGTGGACACTTGCAAGGGGGGAGTTGCATGGAGTGAGGAGGAGGAGGACAGTGCACAGGTGGCAAGTGGAGAATCCATTTTTCCCCCTAACCAGGAACTAAACGCTGGAGCCAATAGCCTCCCCTGAGTCCCAAGGCGGGCTCCCAGACCGTGACTCTGGAGAAGGTACTTCTGGCGAGTGAGAGCCTCATTAGAGCCACGTGGCGGCGGGGGGGTGGGGGCGGGGAGGAAAGCCAGCTGCACTGGGGTGTTCGTATTTAGTTTAAAGGGCTCATCCCTGCTTAGAGCTTCATCGGAGCCATGCGGGGGGGGGGCAGGGTTCTGTGAAGTAACCATCCCAGAGAGCCCACAGGCCCTCCTTTTATCTGGCAAACCCACCAGGCATTGCATGCTATGGGAAAGGGGGCCCAGCAGTTTGAAAGCATTGAAATGAACAGAGAAGAAGTAGAAGCCCACGTGCCTCTAGGCTGCCTGCAAACTGAATTGTTGCTTGGCCATGTGTGATGACTTACTTACACCAAAGTGTCCCCTTTGCTCTCTGAAATGTATCTTTTAAAATACTACCCTCCCTTTTTCTCCTCCCGCAGGTGCAAATGTTTCAGCGTGGCCCCTATCTACTCTGTCCCAGAGGTTGGTCCAGATTAGAAGGCGGAGAAAACAAACTCGGGACAACATGTTTGCCAAGCTCATGCAGTCCTCCTGCACTGATAGGGCCCAGCTGAATGGTAGAGGCAAACAATTGCCGAGTCCTGTAAAGTGTTACAGGAACATGAAGAGAGGAAGGACGCGTGTGATGAGAGCAGGCAGGACGCTATGGTCAAGCTCATGGGGGGAGCAAACTGATATGCTCCGCTGTATAGTGGATCTAATGCGGGAAAGGCAGCAAGACCACAGACTGCCGCTGCAGCCCCTGTATAACAGCCCTCCCTCCTCCCCAAGCTCCATAGCCTCCTCACCCAGACGCCCAAGAACACAATGGGCGAGGCCATGGGGTCCCACATGCTCAACCCCCGAGAAGAAAGCTGGCATATGCAAACTTTTGATTTGGTTTCTGGACTTGTCCTTCCCTGGTAGCCAAAAAAAGGTGGGAAATGGTTAGATAAAAGAGTAGATTGAAAGACAAGAGGACATGTGAGGTGGATTCATTCACCTGTGAGAGTGTTTTTGCCCCATCATGCACTGGGAGCTTAACCCACAATTCCAATGGGCAGCAGGAACTGTGGGATAGCTTCCCACAGTGCACCGCTCCGACATTCGGTGCTAGCCTCGGTGCTGTGGATGAACTCCGCCAAATTCACACGCTTTAGTGGGGACACACAACACCAAATGTATAAAATTGCTTCCGAAAATTCGAACAGAATAAGTTAGAATTAATTTCATACTGCAGACATACCCTAAGATTTTTTTTTCTCTCAAGTAAGTCAGATGTTTGACTTAAGTAGGTGTTAACAAAACCAAAACTGTCAGTTCTCAGATTTCAGTCTTGCAATATAATCCTGCAAGTCCTCCCTCATAAAAGATATCCCAGACCTAATATTTGTAATTGGGGAGAGGGAAAATCTTTCTGAAAAATTCCTTAGCCCAATTATGCAGCAAAAAAGGGAAAATTTTTCTTTTAGAGCTTACATTTAATTAAAATCCCTTATGACCAATAAAGATAAGTCAGTATTACTGTTTACTGTAATGCAAGGGAGAGTGGAGATGTTCCTAATGCATACAATAGAAACTAATCTTAAGTTAGTGAAAGCCTGAGATACTGTCCCACTGTTTGAAGTAAATGATTGGACCTTATAAAACCTAAGCTACTGTGTTTTTAAAATAATGCATAACAGTGCAATATAAAGTGACAGAAGTGAGATGAAAATGTATTACAAGCTACTGTGTCAGAAAAACAAGAACAGCAAAAAAAAGAAAAAAAAAGTGCAGCCAGCAAAGCTTCTTCACATGTTTAACTGCCTGGTGAAAATTATTATTATTCAAATACCATAAGATGAATTATGCAACCCGTTTTTTGTTACGTCAGTACTAGACTACTTTGAAGCAAGTATCTAAGTAAATGACTGCATGATAAAATTACAACAATACTTTATATGGTAAATTCCAAATGATTGCTGATTACAGTACTGTTTCCTTAATACCTCCTTGCAAGGATATCAAAGTGCTTTATAGGCACTTAACTACTTCTGTGACCTGCGAATGAAAGAAATGGATCCATGCCCTATTTTTACTGCTTAATGATAAATAAAGAAGTTGAGTGGTATCTTATAAAGAACTTTTTCTGCTTGCTTTACCTTTCTAGGAATATAATCTTGTATTTACTTGAGGGGTCAAAGCTACTTTAGCCCTCTGTTGAAGAGTTGGGCATGTTAGATATCTGACACGCTCCCATCTGTTGCTTCAGACTTTCAGATTACATAGCTATTTATTTAAAACTTAATTCAGCTTTTGTAATCTGGCTACACATCCTTTCTCCCCTTCCACATTATTACTTCAGATGTCCATAGTCTTTTGGGGAAAACAATGTAGGTAAAATCTGAATTTCTAATATAAAAATTTAATCAGAAATAATTAACATCCCTCCTATATCATAAACCAGCCTCCTCTACTCCCCCAAAAGTGCACACAATTGCTTTTTCTTAGGTGGGTCACCTTTAAGCCTCACAATAACTAATAAACAGGAAATTATAGGATTTACACCTATTGCTGAATTGCAACCATCTCTGGGATGGAATACCAAAGATATCTTAACAGCACACAGCAATTACTACACAACAGATCAAGACAAAATAGGAACTGGTATTTAAATAAACATGGGATGGATGTCTAATATTATGATCTTTTAAAGGTCATCTTGTCACTGTACTTAAAGCTGTACAATATATTTTCCTTATGGTTTATTTGGAAAGCATCCTCAGAATAAATATAGAATTGAGTAATGTATGGAAAGCTCCACATCTATTTGTTTTGATGAAGGGCTTGTAATTTAATTATTTATTCCTGTATGCAATCCTTTACACTTTATAACTAAACTATTTACACATGGTTGAATGATGCAGAATGCCTGCAAGGGTTTTTTCAATTTACAAGCAAAACAGAGGCAAAAATAACTAATTTTAGATTAGTGAAGGATTTAAATACTACAGGGTCTTAAATGTTACACTGTAACTTTTGAATGCGGGCTTTTTTTTTACCTGATGTACTAAAAAGGAATAAATATTTCTGAATAGAAAATTCCTCCCAACACCTTTCTCTGGCAAAACAGATTGACCTGATTTAGCTGGCATTTTACCTTCCAGAAAAAGACGATAAGGATTATTTTTGGCATCACACCATAAGTTTATTATTTTATGTTTGTTCTGCAGTTTGCTGCTGCTTAATCACCCCCAAAAGACTTACGGATTGAGGAGTTTAGCCTCCTGTAGGTATTAGTGATCATGCATAACATTTGGTAGTGATGGTTAAATCTCATGCACCATTCTGATTGTAAGTTTGATTTTACAGTGGCTTAGGGAAAAAAGCTTCCAGTACAACCCTGCACAATTGGTCCGCTGCATAATGATGCCAGTTTTTTGCCTTTCTTTTGGAACACAGGGTTAGTGGCTATTTTTGGAAGGACAGCATTGGATTTAATGGCTCAACATGTTATGGCAAATCTAAGGTTATGAAAGGTTGTAGACTCTTGCCATGTTATACAGAAAAGTAAATTTTCAGATAGTGGTGGTCTGCTTGGAATCTGTAAAATCAAAAGACTCGTACCTTGTTTTTGTCTGCTAGAGTACCAGTATTTAATAAGAACGCTTACCCCAGGTGTTAATTTGAGTCAAGAGGTACAATTTGTGTCACAAGTACACAAAACAAAACTAAGTTTGTTAGTGATGGTTATAGGCAGACAGTTCCGGGGGGAGGGGTGGGGCGGGAAATGGGCTATTAGTGCAAAATGAAACCATATATGCAAATTAAACAAATAGGAAATAGCTGTCTAGGCCACACCCATGCTTCAAACATGTTGTTTAGGTTCAAAGGGTATAGTTATGCTTATTTCATTGGGCTCTTGGGCCATTAGTACCGCTTGGGCCATTAAATGGTGGCAGCCCATCTGTTCCCCAAAAGCTGTCAGCATTATGAGTTTTGTGTCCTCTGCACATACTATTTCAGGGGTAGGCAACCTATGGCACAGGTGCCGAAGGCGGCACGCGAGCTGATTTTCAGTGGCACTGACGCTGCCTGGGTCCTGAACACTGGTCCAGAGAGCTCTGCATTTTATTTAATTTTAAATGAAGCTTCTTAAACGTTTTAAAAACCTTTATTTACTTTACATACAACAATAGTTTAGTTATGTATTATAGACTTATAGAAAGAGATATTTTAACACTTAGAAGGTATCACTGGCACGCGAAACCTTAAATTAGAGTGAATGAATGAAGACTCGGCACACCACTTCTGAAAGGTTGCTGACCCCTGTACCATTCTGTTAATGACCCCCCCCCCCCCCCGAATTTTGGGTGCGGCACAGATCTTTCTTAGGCACCGCACTTTGGTTACTTTTAGACTTTCTTGATCTGCAAATTGGAGTGCATTTAAACTTCATTTAGAAAAAATGTTTTGAGTTAGGGGTTCTAACCATTTTGACATGGCTTGGAGGCAGATAGAGGCATTGTGGTGTCGGTAGAGTTTGCTCCCCTGGTCTCTTACTTTGGTGGTCGCAGTTTGTTTTATGGCTGTGAAGGGGTTTTTAAGTCCTGTCCGTTTAGAATTGTTGTTCCAAATATTTCCATCCCATACTTCACAAGGATCCCATGGTTTATCCCAGCTAGGGGTGCCATCTTCTGGGCTGTCACCCCATTTTCCTACTGTTACCACTGCTACTTGGTGGGTTGCAAATTCCAATGTTTGCTTAAGGTGTTTAATAAGGGATTCAGTGCGATTATGATTGGCAGAGGTTCTGCCTTGTTTTTAAAGTTAATTTTTAACCATTTCTTGTAACACTTAATTATTTTTTTATCTTATTTTTTTTCCAGTTCTGGTCTGCTAACTTTTTTCCCCTTTGTTTCCCTGCTCTAAATGTGTCCCAAAGGGAATCTAACTCTGCATTCCTGTTCCCAGTACCTTCCATTTCTTGATCTTTTTTCTGCTTGGGAAAACTTCTTTTGCAGGGAGGCAATTCTCCTCTTGGCAAGCAGGCAGACAGAGCTATGGCTCATTGCTTGCCTCCCATAGTAGCTAAATTGTTGCCAAATCTCTTTCTGCTGAGGTTGAAGGTTTATATACCATTATATATTTGGCAAATTTATCTTCTAGATATGAAATAGTCTGGACATTTGCAAGTACCTGTTCGATCCATGGACTGTGCCCATATTTTTGCAAGATTTGGTCAAAAAGAGTAATCTCCTGAACAAAAGGCTGTGATTCCAGTCCTTCCTTGGAGGTATCATCTTTAGATTGCTTCCTTTTGAACATTTCTGCGAAGGTGCCCATTTACACGCTGTTGCCTTGTGTACCACTATTTGCCCGTTCTCGTATATTCTTCAGAGCTGGGTCTTACACAAGGAATGCAGGAAATACTGCCTGAAACTCCTATGCCCTTTGGAGTTTACCCTGATGCTTGGGTTGGAGCAAGAAACGTTAAGTTCTCCCCCTATTTACTCGGCTCGCTACGACCGAGGGTGTGCACACCAACTTCTACAATGATTGATCAGTTTTATTTTACTGTAGGCAAAACTTTACAAGAAGTATGGTGTATCACCATGTTCCCCTTACGCTATTCTCCACCAAAAATCTTATGCTCATAAGAAGCACACGGAATTTTGATGCTGGCTCTCATCTTCAAATACTGAATACGCAGAGAAAAAGAAGTCTCCATAAACTGATAGGCCTTATTTTTTTAATATTCTACCATTCATGTATGTATAAGACTGTATGCTCTTTGAGGCAGGAGCTCTGTAGTCAGAGAGTGTATAACACACTGGCTGCTATTTCAAAATCAAATTAAAACTCTCCAATCCTTAAAACTCCTCAGCAGAGACCAGTTAAATTCTGTATTTTTTCCTTATTGCAGTTTTTCATTCTCTTGAAGTATACAGTAACAGTGTTTAAAAGTTCCTTACTATTTTATTGGTGGGGCGGGCGTGTATAAAGTTCAGCAGGATAGGAACATGAACACTTAATGTTGGGTTGTTTGGCCTTAAACCTGTGCCCTAACACCCACATAATTACAATGCAACACTTGCTTCCATTTAAGGATCTTAAATGGTTTTAAACTAATTATTTGTATTACAATAGTATAAAGGGTCACTACTGGTAGACCAGGATGCTGTTGTGGGCTGTGTACAACAACAAAATAAACCCAAAATGCTGCTTCCTTCTGTGCAGTTTACAATCTCATCTCCCCGCTTGGGGACCTTGTTGATGCTAAATGGTACAGTGAGTAATTCAAACTAAACAGCTTAAAAATCACTCTGGAGTATGTGAAACTTGGTCTAGAATATAAACTCTCTTCCTAGCTTTGGACTATGGCAGTAGTTTCTAACCAGGGCTACATGTAGCTTTGGGGCTACTCATGTCTTCTGGGGGTACATCAACTCATCTAGATACTTGCCTAGTTTTACAACAGGCTACGTAAAAAGCACTAGCAAAGTCAGTACAAACTAAAATTTCATACATACAATGACTTGTTTATACTCCTTTATACATAGAAACGTAAGCAATATTTATATTCCAATTAATTTATTTCATAATTATATGGTAAAAATAAGAAATTTAAGTAATTTTTCAGTAATAGTGTACTCGGACACTTCAGTATTTTTATGTCTGATTTTTGTAAGCAAGCAGGTTTCAGTCAGGTGAAATTTGGGGGTACATAAGACAAATCAGACTCCTGAAAGGGGTATAGTAGTCTGGAAAGGTTGAGAGCCACTGGACTACAGCTGTCAAGTAAGTATCAGGAGTAACCATGTTAGTCTGTATCCACAAAAACAACGAGGAGTCCGGGGGCACTTTAAAGACTAACAGATTTATTTGGGCATAAGCTTTCATGGGAAGAAACCCACTTCTTCAGATGCATGGAGTGAAAATTACAGATGCAGTATCTATATGTGTAATTTTCACTCCATGCATTTGAAGGTTTTTGGTTTTTTTAACCCACAAAAGCTGATGCTCAAATAAATCTGTTAGTCTTCAAGGTGCCCCCGGACTCCTTATTGTTTTTGTGGACTACAACTCTACTCTAGTGTAAGTGAGCACCTACTGTTTCTGGAAATTGGTGGAGGCCTATACATCACTTGGATTAATTAGAGCAGCTGTCACCTATGCTGTTTTATGAGCTAGAGTTTGGGGTGGACCAACTACACCTCCCCCTATGCAATGTTCCATTTAGATCATAGAAGGAGACAACTCCGAATACACTGCTACATTGGAACTACTTCTCCCTTATGTAGTAGTGAATATTAACTCTACTGCTGTAGTTGATAGGATGCCTGTGATCTCATCTTCACATCCATCTTAGCTGTACCGGTCCTGGCTCAGGTAGGAATAGGCAGCAGGTTTAAAACAAACAAAAGGAAGAATTTTTCACACAATGCACAGTCCACCTGTGGAACTCCTTGCCTGAGGATATTGTGAAGGCCAAGACTATAGAGGGTTCAAAAAAGAACTAGATAAATTCATGAAGGATAGGTACATCAAGAGCTAGTAGCTGACAGGTGCAGTGATGCTGGCCCTAGCCTCTGTTTGGCAGAAGCTGGGAATGGGTAATAGGATAGATTAGTTGATGATTACCTGTTCTGTTCATTCCCTTTGGGGCACCAGGCTTTGGCCACTGTTGGAAGACAGAATACTGGGCTAGATAGACCTTCAGTCTGATTGAGTATGGCTGTTTTTATGTTCTCAAACAAAATGCACCCCAGGAACCCCTCTCCCAGCAGTGGCATGCCTCGCCTCACCAAGCCAAGTGGGCCTGGCCCTCTGGTTTGCCCACAACTGGAACTCAAGTGGGCCTGCTCTTGCTCCACACTACACACAAACCCCATCTGCTTGGCTTCTCACCTAGTGACAGTGTAGGCGGGGGGGTTCCCAGCTACCTGAAAGAAGGGCCCAAATGGGGAGCAAGGGCCTGAACCACTCCAAGCGCACCAGAAACACTACAGCAGTGCCCCTGCCCTTCCCCAACATAGGATCCTTGCCCCCACCCCTGCGCCGGTAGGATAATCCTGCACGGCCCCAGTGGCAACCAGAGTCTGAGTCAACCTTCAGGGAGGCTTCAGGCCCTGTTTGCTGAATGGTCTCCGGCCTAAGGTCAGCCTGGGGCCCGTCTTGGACTGGCTCCTTGGGAAAGTTTGACCAAGTTCAAGTACCTCTCAACTCGGAGTGCCCAAGCGAAGCCAAGCATGCCGGGAGCTGTAGTTCCCTAGGAGATCTGGGGGTCTGAGAGCGATGCATGCCGGAACCTGTAGTCTCCTTGGAAATGAGGCGGTCTGAGTAAGCAGTGCATGATGGGAGCTGCAGTCCGGGATAAGGACTATGCTTCTAGTCGGTCCGCTGGCGGATTGGCAGCGAACGCTAAAATGGGCGGGTGCTATAAGGTTCTGTGGCCACTCTCATTGGCTCGCAATCTACTCAGGCGTGGTGCCGTCACTTCCTCCCCGGCCAGACCTGCCCCCGGCGTTCATTCTCTTTAGTGTTTGCCCTGTGTCCGCCGCCTCCCTCTGCCACTGCGATTCGCCCCCCCTTCCCAGGCCCCCCTCCCCGCCTCGGGACCCGGCCAATGGACTGAGACGCCCGCCTGCCCGCCCGCAGCACCAGCCGGCCCGGGAGCCGCAGCCCAGGCAGCCAGGTGAGAGGGGGGCGGCTCCGGATTCCCCACGGGGGGGCGGCGGCGGCGGGGCCTAGTGGGGAGCGGCGACTCTGCTGTCTCCATCCGTGGGGCGTGCGAGGCCGGCAGCAGGGCCCTGATCGGCGGGGATGGGAGTCGGTGCTCGGTAGGTAGTAGCGCCGCTAGCTCGGGCAGGGGCAAGGTTCTCCTTCGCCTCCCGCTTCCTGGGGACGAGCCGGAGCCCTGCCCTCAGGGGCAGCGGCAGGCGGGCCCTGGGGGGAGTCGGCCTGGCCTGGTGTGTGTGCGGGGGGCGGCTCAGGTTACAGAGCGGGCCCTGGCTGAGGCTTCTGAGGGGGAGCAGGCCGCGCTGGGTGGGAATCGCCGCCCTGTCCGCGAGGGAGGCAGCTGAGAGGAGCATCCCCAGCCCTGCCCCGTCGGAGACACCGACCCCCAGGTGCATAGGCAGGTGGTAACTAAAGCGCCAGGTTCCCTCCTTCCCACTCATCCGCCTTGGCGTTACAGGGGATATCAGCCACCCCCATTTTCCCGTCATATCATCATTTTTTTTTGGTAGATGTAACAGCAACAGGTTCCTGTGCGAGCTGTTTCCCTGCTGCCCGTTTTAGAGCTTGTGGGACAGGTGCATTTGTCTAGTTCATACCTGCTGCCCCATTGTGTTAGAGCCCCGATAGGCGATAGCTTAACCTGATACACAGATAACAGCCTTATGTTTGTTTTTGCCTGTTGAAGAGGCAGAAGAACATAATGCACGTCATCAGCGGGTAGGTTAAGATCACAGTGATACAAACAAACAAAAATGCCAGACCAACAATATAATCCTTTATCCACTGCTTCGGTAGTAAGTTTATAAAATAGACACACAGTGGTCTTCTGAGTTTTATTTAAAATTCCTATAATTCTCATTTGCAACTACAGTACCTTGTAGCAATATTCCGGGGGTGGGAGAAGCTATATTTTAAATGTGTTAATGGTGATGTTAACATCATGGCATAGAGACAAGTTGTAGTTTTAACATGTGTTAGCTGGTAAAGGTAAACTCTAGGAATTGGCTTAGAAAAACCACAAGCATTTGGGAAGTGTCCAGACTAGCCTTTACAAAGGTGATAACTATTTCAAGTTAATTGGCAGTCAGTTAAAAAACTTTAGTGTAGACATATACTGTATAGTTGATTCCCCCCCCCCCGCCTTAACACATACATACACTTTCCAGTCCAAAATCCTCATTGGGTTGTAGAATTTAATTTTAACAAAATAAAGCTCTGTACTGTGTCTATGTGTAAATAAATAAAATAAACCACACTAAAATAAATGGCAAATTCTTGAAAGTCTTTCATATCTTTAAAATTTTTCTTGTGTGAGCATCTGTCAAGCCAATCTGTGTAGAAGTTAATCTACGCATAGGCTTACCTACGTCTGTGCAATTGTGCTGATGTAACTACAGGATCAGAGATAAATTGAAAAAATGGGCTGCCTGTATTTCTGTCACTGAATAATATAAATTCTACTCTGCAGGTATCTGGATTTTTAGAGCCCCATCTAATAGTCTTTATTGGTAAATCTAGAAATTTTGAAAGTAGTTTGACTATATTTTTACACATTTATAATCCCAAAAAGGGGAGTTCATTTTGCCTGTTGTAACAGTACTCTCAACAGTTTTATTGACAACTTCTCTTAGATGTGAAGATGTTGATATTTACACTGCATGTATGTCTTGATTATTTTAGTGGACTGGACCAATAGAGAAGACCTGTGTGGTATTTTTGATAACTACAGTCATTAGCCTTGAGTGTGTATTTTCAAACCATGTAATGTTATACAAAAATAAATAAAGTTTCATTTAGCATATTTTTGTGGTAGTGGAAACTGTTAGCATTTAAAGGTGTACATGTTATCTCATGTCATTAAGGCAAATAACTCTCTCTGCTCTTGGTTTTGTGTCTTTAAATCACAGTGTTGCTCCTGCTTCTCCTTCAGATCCCTGTTTAGGCTTTTCATCACCTGCTTCTCTTTTTTATCATGAATCCACATCCTCTCTCCTGGAGTGTCTTACTGTATTTGTGAAGCACCATGTAAATTATCCGCTACGTGAATTATTTTGAGCCTCATCTTATAGTGCCACAAATATTAGCTTTGAGTTATTCCTTGGCTAATCAAGGTCTTGTAGGAGGAACATGTTTGTGGTTTATAGAAAGTTTGTCCAGGAGCACGACCTTGCTCAGCTGGAGTGTTTTTGCTTTCTGATCACTCATTTTTTCCTGTAATTGATAGAGTATGAGGGGCTAATGCCTTTTTTGTGGCATCTAGTTAAATGTTTCAATAACAAATATTGGCTATCCTATTTTAATACTACACCGCTACCCCAATATAACACGACTCGATATAACACAAATTTGGATATAACGCTGTAAAGCAGCACTCTGGGGGGGCAGGGCTGTGCACTCTCTTGGATCAAAGCAAGTTCGATGTAACGTGCTTCCCCTATAATGCAGTAAGATTTTTTAGCTCCTGAGGACAGCTTTATATCGAGGTAGAGGTGTAATTATAAAAGTTAAATAATCAGCCACATCAGAGCTGCTTCATACTATAGGTTATCAAACCATTGTCACTGAGGTCTGGTTTACGTTTAAAACTTGGGTCGACCTAGCTACATTGCTCAGGGCTGTGAAAAAATTTGACCCAGTTAGGTCAGTTCCTTCACTGTAGATGCAGCTAGGCCAACAAAATAATTCTTCCATTGGCCTAGCTACCACCTCTACAGTAAGAGGAAAAACTCTTCTGTTACTGTAGTAAGTGTCTATGCTACGGCAGCGTAGCTGGAGCTGTGCTACTGAAGTGTAGACATACCCTGATATTGGGTTATCATGGAGTATTTTATAAAATGACCTAACTCTACAAAGCTATTTAAGTACATGGAAATTTGTACTTGAAGTTCCAATAATAATTTGGTGTAGGGGAAGACTGGAAAGGAGCAGAGGCAGCTAAGCCATCAGTTTCGCAGTATTTAACTTTCCATGTTTAAAAGTGTGTAGCCTTTATGGTAGTGAGGAAAACTCACATTTTGTAGTGTAGTTCTGTCTTCCTGGGTCTGCAGACAGCAGACTTAAATCAGTTTCACTGTTACCATGGGATTCTAACTAGCATTCGTGAAACTGATGATGTCTTTGTCACTGCTACTTGGAAAAGTTATGAACAGGCAGGATGCTGTAACTATTCACAGAGAAGGAGAAAACAGAAGAGGAAGCTGAGTGAAGGATAGTATGACAGTGCCCCTGGTCACTGCAGTGAGGAGTCTGGAGGAGATGTAAAGTAATGGATCCTTCTGTACAGTAAGGGGGCTTGAGATGATGGAGGGGAAGGGGTTTGATATGTATTACCCTTACTAGCCAGAGGCTGATATTGGAGACAATAATATCATCTTTCTTGGTAGCCACCAGCCATCAAGTTAAAAATGGGCAATAACTACAAGTGAACATTGAATAAATACACAAACATCCCACTTCTGCATCTTGGGCTCGTCTAATATATTGTACAGATCTCTGACAGACCCAAGCATAGTTTCATACACTGACAAAACCTGTATAATTTTTCATGGCATTAAGGTATTCATTTAATAAGAGATGGGAGCCCTGAGCAGGATTCAGAAACAGCGCTTTGTATGAGTTCCCACACCCTTCCTCATCTCAGTGCCTTTGTGGAGGGTGGTGGTTCTCACTGATTGGGGTAGGCTGGTAGATGTAGTATTCTAGTTATATGGATGTCAGGTACATTTTTCAAGACCTCAATTTTTGGGCTTCGGTTAATCACCACTGTTTCTACTGAGGTTTCAGAAGTGTCCGATTGCAAGTTTCAATTTTTTAAGTGGTGAGTGTAGAGTGCTAATAATTCATAAAGAATGTGATATGAAAACCATTCCTTCAAAATTGCAGATGTCACCAAAACCCTGCTGCACCGCAGACTTTCTCTGAGACATTGGGCAAGTCACGTAGCCTCTCTGTTCCCCATCTATGAAATGAGATAATAACACTCTCTGTATTTCACAGGGACATTGTGAAAGATTGTGAGGCAGGTAGGTACTGTTATAATAGGGGCCATGTAAGTGCCTAAGATAGATAAGAGATTTATTTAAAGCTAAGTTCACTGTGTCTCTTGTATGAATGGCCAAAAACACCACTATTCCTGATCTTGAATTGAAGTTCTGCATATTTCATTTTATAAAAGCTTCTGTCTTCCCATTTGTACCCCTGAACAGGAATATGTTGCTGATCAGAAGAAATTATTCTGTCTACAGAATAACTCATACTTTTTAGACTTTAGTTTTAGCTAAAGTACAGTACAGTAGCACATAAAATAGTCTGTTTTACTGTGCCTTATTAATCAGTTACTATTTTTCCTCCCTCACTTAGTTTCTGAAAACCAATACAGTATTTAAAATTATACGGGAAGTAGCTACCCCCTTTAAAGAAAGGGGACACACATTCAGAAATGGGTTTCTAGAAACATGCCCATTTCAGCTAGCTTCTAGTACAGAGGAGGGCAAACAATGTAGCCTGCAGGACCATCCTGCCTGGCTCTTGAGCTCCTGGCCAGGGAGGCTAGCCCCTGGCCTCTCCCCTGCAGCTACACCGCCGAACAGGCAGTGCTCTGGGTGGCGGGGTTGCACGCTCCTGCGGAGCAGCGTGACAGCGTGTCTGGCTCCAGCTGGGCGTCATGGCTGCCAGACATGCTGCTCTGATCGGCATGGTAAGGGGGCCGGGGGGGGTGCATAAGGGGTCCCAGGCGGCAATCAGAGGACAGGGAATGGGGTGGTTGAATAAGCATGGGAGCACTGGGCGGCCTGTCAAGGGGTGAGGGTGTGGATGGGGTCAGGGGGGTTGGATGCGTCGGGAATTCTGAGGGAGGCAGTCAGGGGGTAGGAAGTGGGAGATGTCAGATGGGGACGGGGGCCAGGTTGTTTGGGGAGTCACAACCTTCCTTACCCAGCTGTCCATACAGTTTTGCAATCCCATGTGGCCCTCCGGCCAGAAAGTTTGCCCGCCCCTGTTCTAGTAGATTTATGTTCTTTATAATTAGAAGCTATTTGATTTACAACTATTAGACAAGTATGAAAATGGAGACAATATTTAAACAAACAGAAATCGGAGGACATTTGATAATGTTATCAACGTGATGCTATGTTGGTTTTGTGTTAGTCATTTGAAATTAAGAACTAATAGACAAAAATACCTTTCTATAACCTCTTACATATTTTTCAGAATGATTTTAAAACGAATATCAGTCAATTAGATGTTAAACTTCATAAACCTGCCACAGTAATTATTCTTCTACCTTGGGATAAGTCTCGCTGAAGATGTTCATAATATATTGGCTTTTGTTATATTTAGGGTGATTGAAGAATTCCTTTAGTTTTTAAATATCTCTGGGGAATATGACTATAACATCTCAATTTAGTGTGATGGGCTCTGTAAGATATTGTATTATTTGTATCTAACATTTTTCTGATTAGTTTTTTTACAAAATATCCTAAGTGTAGAATAAACTGGATTTTTTTCATCTAAAAAAGGTGGCTAGAAATGTTAGTATGTCTTGTACAATTTTCATTTGTGTAAATTGAACATTCCTTGTCCGCTACTATTTATTGCACAGCCTGTTTCTCATCTTTTCTTTTTTTCAGTCTTCTGTTGCATACTGCTTTGTGGTATAAGTACAGAAGAAATTGTCCCTATCCTACGTTGTTTACAATTAGACACAGTACAGTATACTAAAAACTACACATGGTGCATGGACTGAGGTCAAACCTTCACATGATTGATTATTTTTTACGTAAAATTTTAAATTTAATACTTGATGTATACCCTTGAACTGCTTCACACAATGTTCTGGGATGGTAGCATTTGGATTTTGAGGAAGGTCACTTATAGAACAGTGAGAAGGGGATTAAAGGACAACAAGTCCAAGCATTTAAGAAATATCCAGCTATTGAAAATGGTTACAATCATCCTGCAAAGTACATTCTCAGAGGCTGTAATGCTGCAACGGAAGGATACTTTTCTCTTTCTTTTTTTGGTACTATCCAGGTGAAAATCCTATGGAGAGAGAGGAACGTAAACCTGTCTTTAAAGTTTTGGCTCTAGTAAGATAGTTGTAAGACTTTTATGGTAGGGACTGAAATGCTGCTTTGGGACTTACTTTGTCTTGCCTTATGTCAGAAAATCATTGCAGTGCCAAGAGACCATCTGCCTTCTCTGATAAAATAGTAGGAAATAACTGAGTAGGAAACAAATTTTTAATTTTCAAGACGCCAGAGGCAAAACTGGGGGCATGCTGTGTGTAATGTCTGTTTAATAATAATAAAAAAAATGTTTTGAGTAGGATTGGTCTAAAATTGACTTGATCTTAGTACTGAAAGCATTTCTTTCTTTAAAAAAAAACAAAACATCCTGGCATTTAACTACATAATTTTTAGTTATGAGACATGACCAAGTTTCAACATTGAAATTATTGCTTTAATGTTACTTAAGTTTTAAACCTTTAACAAAATATTTAAGACATTAACTCTTTAGGGAACTTTTACTAATCGGTATCTCTGCTTTCTCCTTTTCCTACTTCTGCTGCATTATATCAGTATATAGTACAAGAAGTTATTCAGAAATATTAAGGAGCCTGACCTGGGCCTTGATAGTCAATAGTCATATAAAACTCACCTTGTAGTAAGTAAGGGCTGCAGCGTTTGATTCATAGTTGTTAAACTTTTTCTATTGAATCAGACTTTATAAAAATTATTGAACACAATGCCAGAGCCAGCCCTTTACCTGATAATATTGTCTGCACAGCTGTTACTGTAACTTTTAAAGATGGTTGCAAAAGTTAATTTTTGAATAAGGCTGTCAGATACCTGTTTCTTTGTGTAGTGTATTGCAATGCATTGGTTCTGTGGAGGAGGCATAAATTCTGTTCCCTTATCTGATCTTAGTCCTCCAGTGTTAGATCACATGGCAGTAAGATCAGGCCTTGCTGTGGAAGGGGGTACATCGTATTCTTAAGCAACCCTTATGGCCAGGCGAAGAGCAGGATTGACTGATTCCATGATTCCAGTCATTCCTCCAAGTCTAAGGCTTGGTCTACACTTCAAAGTAGTTTGACATAGCTGTATCAGTCAGGGACAGGAAGGGAACACACCCCTGACGAACATGGAGTTTAGGTCAGAATACCCAGCTTAGACGCAGATAAGTCGATGAAAGAATTCTTCCATCAGCGTAGCTGCTATAGCTCATGGAGGTGGTGTTCCTTGTATACTGACGGGAAAATCTCTTCCATTAGTGTAGGCTGCATTTACACTACATAATTGTGCCAGTATAGCTATAGCAATATAGTATCGGTACAGTAGGCATCCCTAAGGGAGGTTAGTTGGGATTAGGGAAGGGGAACAGGAAGAGAAGCGTTGTCAAATCAAGCTGTAGTTCTGCATGGTAAAAAATGAAGCTCATTTGTAAACAATCTGTCTGTGAGACTATAAGGTTTATGTAGGTTCTTGTCTAAGGCTGATATTTTCAGTGGTCATGGGCAGTTAGGCACTCAGTTCCCTTAGGCCCCTCTGAAATTCCCTGCCTAAATACTTATAATGCATATGTTGAAGTCATCTTATAAAACAAGCCTGAGAAACTTAAAATATTGTGGAGTTATCATTTTTCTGAAAACGAATTCCAAAATTGTCAAACAGTCTTCACTCTCAGCTACACTTTGGACAATTTTTTGCCCTCATATTCAGAGTTTTCTTCATTGCTCCTCATGATAATTTTTAGCAATGATCAGTTAATTATAGAATACCTTAAAATATGTCAGTAGCTTCACAAAGCAAATTATTAACACTGCATTTTTTTCCTTCCTAGGCTTTCTCCAACATAAATACCCTCCTTGGAACTAAAACCAAAACTTCACTGTCCCTGGATCACCTAAAGGTAGAGGAAACATTAAACCTATGATTCAATAACTTTTATCACTTATAGTGTCTACCTTTTTTAACCTAATATTCAAGGAGGTTATTAACTGGCAATATTCTGTTACACGGTGGAAAAGAGCTCTCTTTCCCCCTGCATATTTTAACTTATCTGAAACACCTCTCATAATTTTGGCATTAAAGAAATTACCCAAAAAAGAAGTTAGCTGAAAAAGTTACTTTCTTGCATAACTTTTTCTTACAGAAATCTGACAATTTTTGGCTGAGTGAAATGAGGCCGTAAACTCAGCTTGATAGTATTTCTCTGGATGTAACATAACTTTAGACTACCATTCCTGACACTTCCAGAATTTCAGGGAATATTATAGGCATCAATAGACAGAATCCTATTGATTTTGGTAAAAATTGGAAAACCAGGAGGAGGAAACTGTGTGGGGGAGTGAGTGGGATACAGTCCCTGGCATCTGGTTAGCACACCCATCAACTTTAATAAGCTCTCTAACTGTTTATAGAACAAAGAACTGGTTAATGGAAACTACCAACATCTTCCAGTATAACAACATTCCTCATCTAAACTCTGCCCATCATTCCAATGGAGTTTAAAATGTTCTTCTTTCTGTCTTATCTCCTAGGCAGAAAGAAAACGAATTTAATAAACTACAAATAGTACCACCTAAGCTATTTACATATGTCCCTGAACTGAAGGGGAGGTGGGGATGTAAGAGTGGCAAATTGAAACTGTAGGGTGGGGGAATGGAGGATACAAGAAGCCCCTGGTGTGTGCAATGAGGTTGGCATACAGAAGCTGAGAAGTATGACTCTCTGATCTAAAAGTGTCTTAATGAGAAAAGGATTGGGCTTGGGAGCAAAACCACCTGTGTTAACTTCTGTACTCTGCCTCTGTTCGTTGTGACTTTAGGCTTCAGTTTTGCTACCTGTATCTCACAAGGGTCGCCTAAAGTTTGTAAGGTATTTGCCATCAAGCAAAAGGTCCTATAGGAGTTCAAAATGTGTTTTTAATTAATTTTTGAATGCAGCTAGCAAGCAATTATCTGTTTTTTTCACCTAATACATGAGTATTTTCTTAGTTTTCTACTTCAGTTGTAAAATGTCAGTATCAACGTCAGTCTCAAGTTTTCTATTGTATGTGGCAGCCTAAAACAGTCTAAATTTCTGTTACAGGACACATGTCGCCTTAATAAAGGTTATTGCCTATATTTTTTAATAGATGCTAAAATATGGCCTATAGTTAAGCTTTTGCTTTGTAGGGAATGTCAGTCACAATAGCTTAACGAGCACCTTGTACAAATCAGTTACAGTAGTTTGGCTACCTGAGTAGTTTAAATTTTACCAATAAATGGACACCTTGCTTTGTGCACTGTTTGGAGTTCTGTCAAAATATTTCTCAAATTTGATTTCACAAAGTGTGTATATGTATGTTATATAGAAGTCATCTGTGGGCCATTCCTATATTTCTTATTGTTTGCAGTACCAGAAATGAAATAAATAGAGATGTCTTGAAAAAAACCCTATAGAATTAGTTAAAATATCTGCTTCACAAGAAAGGTTAATCGTTGAATACAAGTTTCCCTAGGCTTTCCCTGCTCTGATAATAAGTGTTGATGCTGAAATATTTCCAGATTGGTAATACCTTGCCAGATGCACAGACATAATGCAATTGGACTATAAATATAAATGGGCTCTGCTTGAAGGAGCAAACTAGGTAACAATTGCATCAAACAACAGACAAGTTATATCTATGTACAAACAAGCATTGTGTACGTTGATAGTAACACAGATAAAAAGGATAGGTTAATTAGAAAAATTTCACCTGCAACACAATTCAGTTTTATCTTGTTTTTTTTAAAAAGTAGCAAATTTATCTTGAGGTATGGAAGTAAACAGTGGGTTCATGTATTTAAGCAGTTGGCTGGCATAGGGTAAATGTTAAGAGATGACTACTGCCACAAGCTGGCAATTATACTTCAAGTGAAGTTTTAGCTCATTATGGATTCTTTCAAATCTCCAATTTGGGCAGACATTACTGCCACCTAGAAACAGTGATTGGAGAGAGCACTCATGATTTTGCTTGGTGCATTTTTCTTGCCTGCTAAATTGCCAACATTGTATACTGAAGGTCTCCATAATATTGTTCAATATAGCATTTTTCATCTGTAGATTCAAAGCACTTTACAAAGGAAGATTGGATGGTATTGTTCCCATTTTACAGATATGGACTTTGAGGCACAGAAAAATGCTGTGTGGTTCCATTTAATTTAAATGCTGTTACTTGGTTTCTTCTGAGGCTGGAAATCTCATGTCAGATTCCCAGAGCATAAACAAAGGCTGAGCTCTTTCAAGTTATTTATTTGAAAGTTGAGAGAGTGAATGTTGGGGTGCACCGAGGGGAGGTAAACTACATAACATTGTTCCAAGCAAAGAGGTAAACTTTCAGCAGCCGTTTCGTAAACCCTGCCAGGCCTTTGTCTAAAACTTGAGCAGTTGGTTCGTTGGGTGAAAAGAAGCAGCAAGTTATGACCCTATGAACATGTCTACAGTGATTTTATTGTCTGGTTCTGGAATGTGAAGAGCTGAAATTTGTTCACATTTGGATTACTTTCTAAAATCTTATTGCTTCAAGTCCTAGGTCATGTGCTGGAGTTTCTCTAGAATTTTAGGATAACAGCTGAATTCTCTGTCTTAAGCATTGTTCTCTCTAGGGAAGCTTTTTCAGGCTTAATATTGTCGTCTGACTCTTGATGGACACTGATCCACATAGAACTTAGTTTGAGCTATGATTGTGTGTGACACTCCATCCCTTTGTCCTCCACAGTAATTATAGAAAATAACTAGTATCCTACTCAGAGACTTGCTTCCCTGCAAAAAATACTAGAGCAGTTTTGGAAGATCTAGGTAGTGAGCACCTTGTGGATGAAAGGAGCAGAAGAGAACAGGAATAAATGTATGGAGAAGTAGAGCCATAACATTCTAAGCTAAACCACGAAACATGGGGAGAACTCAGACATAAGTCAAATGAAAACTTTGGCTAATCCTGTTAAGTACATGCTGACTTTTGAGGCAGTGTGGCTGCTAATGGATGTTGCTGACTATAAAGTGTATTGATTGGGGAAGTACTGATCCCAGTAGATCATGATGTACACAGAATTAAAGTAGCATTCTGCTGTATTTTTATCTTGGTTGCACCCAGATAGATCAGCACTTTTAGCATGGCAGTGATTAACAATATTCTGAACCAGGCAGTAATTTAGGAAGTAACAGGCTTATGTTGCTATTACCCCCAGAGGCTTATACCAAGTAACCTATGAAATTGTTCAAGAATGACCACCTAGAAAAAGAAAACTGGGTTGTGTTGAATGGTGCTGTGAATGCATGGCAGGAAGTTGGTACAAATTTCAGCAGCTTTTGCCTAAATATCTCCTATTTCTAGAAAAATTTAACTCTGAGCCATTGGGTTGCTTTGAAAGTGTAAGCGTGATCAATGTCCGTATTGATGTGATTTAATTTCATTATTTTTTCTAGTCTTAAGTTTGTATAACTAAAAATAAAATGTCACTAAATTTTAGGTTTGGCATCCACAAACATCTAACAAGCCACATTTGTTACAGAGAGGAATGTGTTAGTGACCTATATTTTAACATTTGTAAAAAGAAAAGTCAAACTTTCTCTTTTGCTACAAGGACTGAGAATCTGTCCAGAAAAGTTGCAATCAGTGTTTGTGCTGGTATGTACGTTCTTTAGGCTGAAAGATGCCGTCATTTCTATAAAATATTGTTTCATAATCTGCTTAAAAATAAACTCCATTTTAGTAAGCTGCTATAATCTTTGGGGTTACAGCATGTAGTGCATTCTTGCAATAGTTAATCGCATGGTGTTTTTAAACCAGTAATTTTGGGGACATACAAAACATCTGAATAGGTTAGTTTTTATACTTCTGGAATTTAGCTAGCCAGTCTCTTTGAAATCTTAAATTATGCTCATTGGTCGATCTTAATGCTGACTTGAAAACCTATGAAATATTTAATGAGCTGTGTAAAAGTTTAGAAATAGGCTTATAAAATTAAACTCTAGTCATCATCCAGTGAGCAAAATAGACTAAATAGCAAGCAATGAGGCGAATTATGGAAGGCAGTCTGCCCTTGATAAAATCATGGAGTGTGCTTCGGTAACTTCCTAATTAAATTAACTATTGTAGCTCATTAATATTTATGTGCTAACAGTATTTGTTACTGTGACAATGCAAACCGAAAGGTCTTCGGAACACCAGCATTTCAGTTTGCTTTTTTGAGCATCTAGTGTATTTGCAGTACAATAACCAAGCAGAAATATCATTACAGGGAAAAAAAAATCAGAGCTTAGTTACAGTTTAGATAGTGAAGTACTTGCTACAGGATTATGTTTTACCCTTGAAGACCTTTTGGAAACAGCCGCTAGAGATGAATTTGGTGGCTCGCCTAAGCGATGTCTACACTAGCACTTTTGTCAGCATAACTTAGGTCACTTAGGGTGTGAAAAAATCTTTAGTGTAGACATAGCCTTAGTTAGCAGTTACCCACAGGAATTATTTTTTTTTCTATTTTCTGCACTGCTTCTAGCTTGATTCAAAGTACTATTTAGTGTTTGTTTTGCAGCTTAGCTTCCTGAGATTCCCTCTTCCTATTTGGTGGTACAGTAGTGAAGTTCAGCTGAAAAATAGTGCACTGGTTTAAACATATGGGAGCTGTGGGCAGTTTTCAGTGAAGGAACTGCACTTTAGAACTTGGTTTCTACTTCTATCTTTTCAGAAAAGTGGTGTAAATTGTTGTTTTAAGGGGCATGGTATTACTTCAGGAAGACCAAAGGAAGAGAAGATTCAATAATTTCTATCTGTAAGATGTTACTCTTTAGTTGTGTTAAGCTTGGGATCTCATTTCACTCTGCCAATTATTTTTTCATTTAAAGTCAAGACTTTATATATCTGAAAGTGCTGAAACTCTTTGTAATTAGATGTAAGGGTTATAATGTCATTATTCTGGAACCACCTTCTAAATTTACTGCATCTTGCCTTCTCTCAACCTCCAGGTCCTTCTTTATAAACACTGACAAGTTATTGACTACGGTTATGGTGTACCGAATGTGGACATTCTTTAAGTTTGATAGGCGCATACAGCGCTTGCTCTCAGATATTTAAGACCATTTGCTGTATATATGAAAAACTAGTCTCTCTGAACTAAATTTTTCTTCTGCGAGCGAAAGCATTTAGAATGAATCACTCATGGCATTTTTGAGTTTATGCTGGCAACTTTTAAAGTGAGGTTGAATTAGCAGGAAAATCCTTTTTTTAGCCCTCAGAACATGAGGGAGAAGTGCGCTTCGGAGATTCAGGCCATGGCTACCCTGGTGCTTTACAGCGCTGCAACTTTCGCGCTCAGGAGTGTGGGGAAAAAACATCCCCCTGAGCGCTGCAAGATACAGCGCTGTAAAGCCTCAGTGTAAACAGTGCTGCAGCGCTGGGAGCCAAGCTACACCCATAGAGGATGTGGAGTACGTGCAGCGCTGGGAGAGCTCTCCCCCAGCGCTGGCGCTGCGACCACACTCGCACTTCAAAGCACTGCCACGGCAGCGCTTTAAAGTTTCAAGTGTAGCCATACCCTCAGAATTTAAACTGCTTTGAATATTTGTAAAGTGCCATAAGGTCCCTGTTATGCTTGCTAGTATTTCCATTTTTAAAATAATGGAAATTGGAACCTTTTTATCGTTCACTGTGTGTATATCTGTAAATATTAAAGAAATGTAACTGTGTACTACTACAAAACAAGGTGAAAATATGCAAGCAAGTAATTTGCATCAGACACAAGCAATCTTGTAGAAAATCCTCAGACACACATGGGGAGTACATAAATCATAACAGGAAAGCTAACTATTAATCCCAGAAAGAAATTCCACACAAGCTTTTTAACAGTATACTTTTCAAAGTTCCATTCTTAACAAATATGAAAAATATATTAAGTCATTCAGGTGAGACTGAATGTTCCCACTTCAGTAGAAAATAAACAAAAATCTTGATACTTGGATCTGAAAAGAGGAAATTTCCTTCTTGCCAGAGTAACGTTTACTAACATAAGGAAAGATGCATACTTAAGTAAGATGTTACCTCTAGTTGTCTAAACCTAATTCATTCATGATCAATTGTAGATAAGAAAAAATGACTACCTTTGTTGAGGCATGGAATCAGAATCAAGAGTATTTAAGGGAGACTTAATTGAAATGCAACAAAAAAGTTTAGGAATATGAAGAGGAGCATCCAAATCAGTGAGTTTAGTAGACCAAAAACCTCCAGTTGAGATCCATTTATCAGAAATGCCACCAAATAGAAATATTGAAATATACAACTTTGTCTACTGGATTGGTAATGGAAATTAGTTTGCAAAATTATCACTTTGCCTTCTAGAAATTTCTTTCCTCAATTGTTTTTTAAAAAATAAATAAATCAGTGTTTGTATATTCATGAATACAAGTTCTCACTACTGCTCTTCTTAGCCATGTAGTGTCTGTCCCACTTCCTCCTCAATGCAGGGAAAGGCTCTGGCAGCTCCATGCTGCCAAAACCTTTCCCTGCTGCCTCCCCCCTGCCAGAGTCTTTCACTGATACGTTTAGCTACATGCATGCTGCTGCACGAATGCAGCTTGCTTTTCACTGTGACATGTAGCTACTCAGACAGTACATGCAGCCTCCAGTGGTTTGCAGTATAGACATACCCTTTGAGTCATCCCCCTTTCCTTCCTACATTTGGAAGTCTCTTCACAGGCTCAGAATTTGAAGCCTGCAGAACATGTGGATAGTTGTATTGCTAGTAATAGCACCTTGGTGGATTCTGGGTGAGCAGTTTCACTTGTATTCTTCATCTTAAAGTTATACAGACATAAACCTTTGCCAGCAAGCTAGGTTTTATAGAAATCTACAGCTGGGAAGTGTGTGTATACAATACATTAGCACTGCTTTACCGCGTTATATCCGAATTCGTGTTATATCGAGGTAGAGATGTATATGATTGTGATGGCATGTACTTGCTTTGAGCAACTGTTCTTTTTAAAAGACCACGTTATTGGTTATCTTTTTGAGAATAGACTAATTTCAAATACACCTCTACCCTGATATAATGTGACCCAATATAACGCTGTAAAGCAGCGCTCGGGGGGCGGGAGGGGGCTGCGCACTCTGGCAGATCAAAGCAAGTTTGATATAATGCAGTAAGATTTTTTTGGCACCCGAGGACAGCATGTTATCTGGGTAGAGGTGTAGCAAGAAATCTGAAATGTAATATAATTTTGAAAGTTCTGTTTTGTATGCTAGCAACAACTCAGGTAACTGGATTTACTTTGAAAGTGGATTCAACAATGATGTTAGAAAAGAGATGGGCGTTTAGGTAATTTTAAATGAGCAAGAATAAATGCAACTACTGTCCTTTTCTGTTTTGTAAACTAAACCAATGTGAAGCTTATGCACTTAGAAATATTTTGTTAAAATTGTTGGGATGCAGACGAGTTTTGGTGTACAAAACGGAAACAGTGGGGTGCTTGAAGAATGTTTGGACTCCTTTTTAATAATAGAGAAATAAATCTAATAGATGCTTTCCAGTTATAAACTTCTTATACAAACTGATGTTACAATCATGTTTGTGAATTATTGGAACTTATATATTTGGTATAATCTTTATTTTCTTCCTTACAACTTTTAGGTAGACCATTAGGCTCCATCACACTGAATTAACCTGCATTCAAAGCTGTCTACCTGCAGCAATTCGCTTTGGTTGCAAGTGAACATGTCTCAAGTTCAAATTCAGAATCCATCTGCTGCTCTCTCAGGGAGCCAAATATTGAATAAGAACCAATCTCTTTCGCAGCCTTTGAGTATTCCTTCTACCACTAGTTCTCTGCCATCTGAAAATGCAGGTAGACCTCTTCAAAACTCTGCTTTACCTTCTGCATCTGTTACATCCACCAGTGCAGCTGCAGGTAAGCATGTTAATCAATGTCTGTATTTCTCAGCCTTGTTCTGTGGTCTGATACAGCAGGTTGCAGACATATAGGAACTGTTTTACAAACATTACATTTGCCACCTGAGTTGGCTTCCATGTTTTATCCCTGTTTTAAGATCATAGTTTTAAGTGAAATTGTTGTAAACAGATAAAAAAATAGCTTTCAAAAGTTTTGAGAATGAATTAAAAATATCTATTTAAAGTTTTAATAGCTAGATTTTGTTGAAAGAATTGACAGCAACATTTTAATCAGTGTTCTTTACAACAGTTTATTTCACTTGAAGCACATTTTAAGCTGACAGCATGTCTTCAATTCACATATAACAGCAGGAGGATTGATGTGTGAGCAAAGACCTGGACCTTAGACCATCCCTGACAGGTGTTTGTTTACTGGAGGTCTTTAAGAACAGGTTAATGAGAATTCTACACTCCCCCTTGGAAGACTATTCCAGTGTTTAACTATGCTTATGTTTAGAAAGGTTTCTCCCCCCAAATATCTAACTTGTATCTCCCTTGCTGCAAATTAAGCCCATTACTTCTTGTCTCCCTTCAGTAGACATGGAAAACTAATGATCACCATCCTCTTTATACATGCCCTTAACATGTTTAAAGACTGTTCTCAGGTCCCCACCTTAGTCTTCCTTTCTCAAGACTAAGCATACCCAGTTTTTTAACCTTTCCTCATAAGTCAGGTTTTCTAAACCTTAGTCCACATTCTTCCTAAAATGTGGCACCCAGAATTGGACACAAACTTTTGGCTGAGGCCCCACCAGTGCTGAGTAGAGTGGGACAATTACTTCCTGTGTCTTACAAACAACACTTCTGTTAATACACCCCAAAATGTTAGCCTTTTTTGCAACTGCATTGTAGTATAAATCATTCAATTTGTGATCCCCTATAACTCCCTGATCCTTTTCAGTAGTGCGACTCCCTGCCCAGTTATTCCCCATTTTGTAATTGTGCATTTGACTTTTTTTTTCCTTCTTCCTAAATGAAGTACATTGCACTTGGATAATGAATAGCATAATGATCAGACTTTTTGAAAAAAGGGAGCTACTTAACAAGGGTTTTCCTGAGAAAGTGGGAACAGACCTGAAGTAGAAACGGTGATATGGCTAGGGAACTAAATTAAATGCTTGAGAACTTATCCTGATTTCATTTGAATGCATAGCATATGTAGGTTAAAATTAATGTAGAGTTTGCATGGAGGAAAAATGAACGAATACAGACCAGAGTAACATAGGAAAATAGATTCCCAAGGGCAGAAACAGAAAAGCTCATAAATAAGAACTGATCTTTCAAACAAATGAACATGACGATGCACAGTTAGAGAACATCTAATGTATATTGCATAGGTCAGACTTGAGGCCTCAGCCTCCTAAACTTTAAACGAGATGTCTGAAAGCAAATTGCCATTTGATCCTTCCTCTTAGTTTCTGCCACAATTATGGCATTTGCTCTTGGATCTCGAATTTAAATGCTTTCCATTCTACACACAGTGGTTAGAGATCTCCACATCCACAGCTTCACTGGTTTGAGACATGGTTAAAGGTCTGTATCTCAGAAAACAACTCTGATGGTAAAGTAGCGTGTTCCCCCTGAACCAGCATGGATTGCAAGCTGCTATCAGTACTTCCATAAAGATACTGAAAATTAATTGTTGAATCTTTGGTAACTTTTTAAATTTTGGAATATCAGTCGTCTTAATTATGATCTAATAATCTGTGATTTTTGCCTTATCATTCAGCTCCTTCTAACATGGCAAACCCCAAAGAGAAAACCCCAATGTGTCTTGTGAATGAGTTAGCCCGTTTCAACAAGATTCAGCCTGAGTATAAGCTTTTGAGCGAGCAAGGTCCAGCTCACTCTAAGGTAAATATTGCTCATATCACGTATGCATTTATATTGGCAAGTAACTTTGTTAGTTGAAAGGCAAAATGTCTACCTCTTGTGCAAAATAATCTACAGTAGTAGAGTTATGGGTAGTTTAATGGGACACTGAAAACAATTTAAAGCCTTAAGTAGTTTCCAGTTGCAGTCCAGCTTTTTTAGTACAGCCCGATTGAGTATGGATGAAGCATATTAAGGCTGAACTGGGGATGTTATCCCAGGGGTTAAAACTTGTCCAATGCTAATTAATTGTTTTTAAAGCTGCTTGTGGTGGTTGTTGCAGGAGATGCATAACATATTGTTTGAGACTTACCCTTAACTGTATACTACTTACCTTTTTCCGTTGTCTGCATTGTGGTCATGGCCTTAACATACAGTGTTTAATGAAGAACGTGTTAGCAATCAGTTTCTATTATAATACCCAACTTTGAATTGTTACAAATATGTTTTTGTGCTGAAATTTCCCATGCTCTCCCTGCTTGACAGTGATTTTATTTTGAAGTTTGAGCTAAATTCCGTTCTGCAAAAAACTACCTTCAGATGCAGTAAAGATGACTGAAATGTATTGTCGTTCTCCCCCCCCCCTTTGGAAAAGTAGTCCTTAATGAGAACTCAAGTACATTTGTTCAGTATGGGAATAGTACGTTAATAGGAAAATCACTTCTGGGAATACTCAGTTGGCTACTTAAAATTTTAGAAGTAAAAACAGTCCCTTGCACATAACTGCGCATTTTCATTGACCAGATTGTGCTGCTCCTGCTGGAACAATTTAATCTCAGAGAATTGTCTGAACTGAAACTTTTTGCAAAGCTTTCCAGAAAACTAGAATTGGAAAGAATCATGGGGAGAGACTCAGGGGGTCCCTAGAATTTTTGCTGCATTCTGCAAAGTGTCAATATTCATTTAAGGTAGTGCCTTTCCAGTGCTTGCTTTCTGCAGATCACTTCACCTTTATCACAGGTAATGCAGTGCATTAGAAGTGCTGTGACAGCTTTTAATAGTCTATTCTCAAGCATTAAACAGTCTGAAATAATGCCTAAAGGCACTTGATGTTCAGATTTGCGTATTTGAGTGGCTCTCCCACATTTCATTTATTTGCAGGTACAGTAACTCCTCGCTTAACGTTATGTTCCTGAAAAATGCTACTTTAAGTGAAACGGTGTTAAGCAAATCCAATTTCCCCATAAGAATGAATGTGAATGGGGGTTAAGTTCCAGGGCATTTTTTTTTTGCCAGACAAGACCCCACACACACACACACTGTGTAAGTTTTAAACAAATAATGTAATGCTGTACACAGCAATGATCATTGTGAGCCTTAGTTGAGGTGGTGAAATAAGAGAGTGGGATATTTCCCATGAAATGCCTTACTACTAAATATCAGAGGGGTAGCCATTTTAGTCTGGATCTGTAAAAGCAGCAAAGAATCCTGTGGCACCTTATAGACTAACAGACATTTTGGAGCATGAGCTTTCGTGGGCGAATACCCACTTCGTGGGATGCATGTAGTGGAAATTTCCAGGGGCAGGTATATATAAGCAAGCAAGCTAGAGATAACGAGGCCCTGTTCTAGCAGTTGAGGTGTGAAAACCAAGGGAGGAGAAACTGGTTTTGTAGTTGGCAAACCATTCACAGTCTTTGTTTAATCCTGAGCTGATGGTGTCAAATTTGCAGATGAACTGAAGCTCAGCAGTTTCTCTTTGAAGTCTGGTCCTGAAGTTTTTTTTGCTGCAGGATGGCCACCTTAAGATCTGCTATTGTGTGGCCAGGGAGGTTGAAGTGTTCTCCTACAGGTTTTTGTATAGTGCCATTCCTAATATCTGATTTGTCCATTTATCCTTGTCCAGTTTGGCCAATGTACATAGCAGAGGGGCATTGCTGGCATATGATGGCATATATTACATTGGATGTGCAGGTGAATGAACCGGTGATGGTGTGGCTGATCTGGTTAGGTCCTGTGATGGTGTCGCTGGTGTAGATATGTGGGCAGAGTTGGCATCAAGGTTTGTTTCATGGATTGGTTCCTGAGCTAGAGTTGCTATGGTGTGGTGTGCAGTCACTGGTGAGAATGTTTCAGGTTGGTAGATTCTGTGGGCGAGGACTGGCCTGCTTCCCAAGGCCTGTGAAAGTGTGGGATCATTGTCCAGGATGGGTTGTAGATCCCTGATGATGCATTGGAGGGGTTTTAGCTGGGGACTGTATGTGATGGCCAGTGGAGTCCTGTTGGTTTCTTCCTTGGGTTTGTCTTGCAGTAGGAGGCTTCTGGGTACACGTCTGGCTCTGTTGATCTGTTTCCTCATTTCCTCATGCGGGTATTGTAGTTTTGAGAATGCTTGGTGGAGATTTTGTAGGTGTTGGTCTCTGTCTGAGGGGTTAGAGCAGATGCGGTTGTACCTCAGTGCTTGGCTGTAGACAATGGATCATGTGATGTGCCCGGGATGGAAGCTGGAGGCATGAAGGTAGGCATAGCGGTTGGTAGGTTTTCGGTATAGGGTGGTGGTAATGTGACCATCACTTATATGCACTGTGGTGTCTAGGAAGTGGACCTCCTGTGTAGATTGGTCCAGGCTGAGGTTGATGGTGGGGTGGAAGCTGTTGAAATCGTGGTGGAATTTTTCCAGAGTCCCCTTCCCATCGGTCCAGATGATGAAGATGTCATCAATGTAGCATAGGTAGAGAAGGGGTGTGAGTGGACGAGAGCTGAGGAAGCGTTGTTCCAGATCGGCCATAAAAATATTGGCATATTGTGGGGCCATGTGGGTGCCCATAGCGGTGCCACTGATCTGGAGATATATATTGTCATCAAATTTGAAATAGTTGTGTGTGAGGATAAAGGCACAGAGCTCAGCAGCCAGTTGTGCTGTGGCATCATCAGGGATACTGTTTCTGACAGCTTGTATTCCATCTATGTGTGGGATGTTTGTGTAGAGAGCCTCTACATCCATGGTGGCTAGGATGGTGTTTTCTGGAAGGTCTCTACGGAGAAGGATAAATGGACACAAATCAGATATTAGGAATGGCAATATACAAAAACCTGTAGGAGAACACGTCAACCTCTCTGGCCACACTCTAGCAGATCTTAAGGTGGCCATCCTGCAGCAAAAAAACTTCAGGACCAGACTCCAAAGAGAAACTGCTGAGCTTCAGTTCAACTGCAAATTTGACACCATCAGCTCAGGATTAAACAAAGACTGTGAATGGTTTGCCAACTACAAAACCAGTTTCTCCTCCCTTGGTTTTCACACCTCAACTGCTAGAATAGGGCCTCATCCTCCCTAATTGAACTAACCTCGTTATCTCTAGCTTGCTTGCTTATATATACCTGCTCCTGGAAATTTCCACTACATGCATCCCACGAAGTGGGTATTCACCCACGAAAGCTCATGCTCCAAAATGTCTGTTAGTCTATAAGGTGCCACAGGATTCTTTGCTGCTTTTACTACTAAATGATGAACAAGCATTCGGCTGAGCCCTCAAGGGTTAACCCATTGTTGTTAATGTAGCCTCACTCTCTACAAGGCAGCACAAATGGAGGGAGGTGTGACAGCATGGCACAGAGAAACAGACACACACACCGTGTGTGTGTGAGAGAGACACGCACATTGCCCCTTTAAGTAGGCTGATCCCACTCTAAGTACACTGCCTTTGTAAGTAGAGCAGCAAGTTGAGACAGCAGCTGCTGCCAGCAAGCTCCTTCCGTCCTGAGCCCTGTTGTGTCCCACCCCCACCCCCTGCTATGTGGAGGGGGGTACAGGAGAAGGGGTGGGGGACACCCTGACAGCACCCCTCTTCCCCCCCCCCCACCCCGGCCTTCTGCACAGCAAGCAGGAGATTTCCCCAGAGCAGCTCCAAGGTAGAGGGCAGGAGCAGCACACTGCAGTGTGGTGAGGGACAGCTGAACTGCCAAGCAATTGATAGCCTGCTGGGCAGCTGCCACACAGGGAACTTAAGGGAGTGGGGAGCTGATAGGGGGGCTGCTGGCCCATCCTGGTTCCAAGCCCCGGCCAGCTAGCTCCAACGGGCTGCTCTTCCTGCAAGCAGTGGATAAAACAGGCAACTGCCAAACAAAATTATAAGGTAGCATTGCACAACTTTAAACAAGCATGTTCTCTAATTGATCAGAAACATTTTTAACCAGGAGTACCTTAAGTGAGGAGTTACTGTACCCTGTTGTAACTGACCTTGAAGTGCAATTTACTAGAACTCTGCTTTCTAGAAGGTTGAGAGCAAGAGTTTAGTAACTTGCACTTACCTGCAAATACACAATTTTTAGTGAAGTCTCATAGGGCACTAATCCACTTTTGAAATAAATTACTTTGGTATTAAAGTCTTCAGTGCCTTTTGGAATTAGTGGTGCTCGCATGGATCCTTTTGTGTACTTTCTGTGCCATAATATTCTAGTGAAATTTTGGCAGGTTGTCGTAAATACTTTTGTTTCTTGAGTGTATGCTGTTAGCATTCAAATGCTTACCTTAAAAGGTTGTAGAAAATATACAGGAGGCTTCTGATGTTGCAAAGAGAGTGTCAGGAAAAGTTAGAAAATTAAACTTTTTTTTTCCTTAGTAAAGCTCTGCATTGCGTGGATCCTGAGGCTAAGACCTACAGGGAAAATCTGGTGGAATGTTTTTATCTGTTTAAGGTGCCTCAGGCAAGAGGCCTATGCTGTAGTAGTGATTATGAATGTCATATGCACACTAGAACAGTTATTTTCAACTTGTGGTCCATGGACCCCTAGGTGGTCTGCAAACTGTCTAAGATTTCCAGAGGGGTCTGCATCTCCATTTGAAACTTTTTAGGAATCTGCAAAAGAAAATAGGTTGAAAACCACTGCCCTAGGCGAATATGCTTAGGTGTGATTATTTAGAAAACATTAAAGTTGATTTTGTTCCAAGATAAAGACAGTTCCATTAATTTTTATCTAGTGTCTTAAGCCAAAGATTCCATGTGCAGAGCAGGAAAGTTACATTTTTTAAAAATGTAACTATTTGGAAGAATAATCAAGGCATATATTCTTTGCATTGTTGTTGTGATCAAAATTAAACTTACTTAACCTGCTGTGGATTTGATTCACTTATGAAAATTAAGCTAATAGGTCTGTCCTTATGCCACTTTACTTACGGTGACGTATTACAAAGTTTCTGTAGTCGTTACACTTGTGTAAAATAACTTTTATCACCATACGGGTCTGAAAAACTATGCACCTATGACAGTGATTCCCCAAAACCTTTTCTATATTCCCCCCAGCCCCCCATTACCCATAATGGAACCTGTTCACCTGGGGCTGCAGCTGGGAGCTGAGGCTGGAGCCGGGACTGGGTGGTGCTCCTTCCCCCTCCTCTAGTCAGGGCCTGGCCTGGGCCCCACCATGTGTCTCCCCCCAAACATTCCTCCATGTTCCCCTCGGGGGGCATGGCCCACACTTTGGGAATCACTGACTTATGACAACAAAGAACTGTAATGCCTTAGTGCCTCACATATCTTTGTTGTGACCTCTGAAAAATGTAACCTAATTGAAAGTTTAAAGTAACAAGTGAATGACTTATGCCAGAGGTTCCCAAAGTTTTTTGTTACTGCATATCCCCTTCCAGATCTACCAGCTGCCGTGTACCCCAAAGTTTCACTAACACTTTGTTCTTCCTAACACTACCTATCTTTAGCCATCTGTCCATATTTCAGTTACATACAGATACAGTTACTGTGACACACATACAACCGAACCCACCCCCCCCCCAACCCTGAGTAAGTTCTGAGCTCAGTTAGACTAGGCAGTTGCTGGGCAACTGAAACCACACTGTATGGTGATTGGGGGTGAGGGTTCTGTATGTCAGCAACTGTGTTCTTATTGGTATATCTTGAAGTCACTAACTACCGTATTTTATATAACATTTTCCCACACAGAGTTGTAAAGTTTCGTTTGAATAGCTTATTATGAAAATGCAGTAAATAAAATCCACCATTACACAGTTTTTCCTGCATTCCCCAGAGGTGTCTTGTGCACCCTGGGGGTACATGTATCATACTTTGGGGACCCCTGACTTATCCAATATAAAAATGTAATTCTACATAAGCAGTCTGCATTTTGAGAAGATTTAGGAGAATCATGTTGACATTATAAATATTAAAATCACACAAATTTCTCGCAGTAACTTATGTGCACATCCTTCAATGCAAACTCCCCAAATGTCTTGCAGTGGGGAGCTGTTTGATTAGTACTGTTATAATAGTTTTTGTTAGTCCCTGCATTCAGTAGCCCAGGAAACCAAAAGCATAACTTCAGTTACTGGTTGACAAGGCTTTATTTAAGTTGTACTTAGTAATAAAAAACCTTTCGGATTGTAGCAGAAGGCATATTAAACACATAAGAAGTCCTAACAAATAATGTGAAATGGTGGTGTTGGCTATAATAAAGAACTTGCACTTCTTGTTTGTAGGTATTTACAGTGCAGCTGACTCTTGGGGACCAGCACTGGGAAGCTGAAGGAACTAGTATTAAAAAAGCTCAACATGCAGCAGCTGCCAAAGCTTTGGAAGGGACAAAATTTCCTAAACCTACAGCTCGCCCGTCTCGTAGTGAAGGAAAGAATCCAGGTATTTGCCAGGACAGGCTCTTTAAAAATGTGTATAGGATACCCACATCTGAACTTGGTATGTATAAGTTGCTTAAGATTGTGCTTACTTGGTGATCTTGAAGTGACATTCTGTACAGTCAGTGGCAACTGTCAAAATACGTGAGATCTTCATCTTAATCTAAAGGTCACCTGTATGCAGTGTGGAATTGTTCAAATGCCTCTGACCACGAGAGGCTATTCTGAAGTGTAATTTGTTCCCTACACCTAGATATGCATTGTAGTAAGTTTAAAGAAACTTCAGTTTCAAGTTTACTGTTTTGTGTATTGCTATCAAACTCTTCAGTTAGAGTATCCTTGTAAAGATTGACTTGCCCATGGTTAGAATTTTTTTACTGTAATTGAATTATGGTGAGGGTAAGTAATAAGACTTTTTGCTTGGGCAGATAAATATCTGGTAATCCTGAAAGCCTGATTTTTGCAGCTACATAGTGTTTTTTCTTAGTTTTGTTTTCTACAACATTTTCTATCAGGTACATTTTGAAGGATTTTATGAGGACTTCCAAATATAATCAGAATACATGCATAAAATTTGTAGTACTGGATGTAAAATTATTGTAGTTGGCATTTCAGTTAAAAGGTTTCAAATTGCAAAGTCAGCATTTAATTGGGACCTGTGTGTTTGAAAATAAAAATGTTCTGATTTCACTAGGCTTCTGTAGTAAGAACTTTTTGTAATTGGTAAAATGAAGCTGAATAATCTTATCTTTTACTGCATGCTCTTGACTTAGCTTTATTTTCTATATATTCTGTATCCAAGACTTTCCAGTCAGATTAATATATTAGTGTAACATCTTGATGATTAATCAACAACATTAGTACAGATTTTAAAATCACAATACAAAAGATAAAAAATATTCAACCCTTCTTTTAAAACACTCTATAAAACAATTAGAGTCCTGTGTGGATACAGAATTTATATCTGTGGATATAAAGCGGATGTCAGTGGAGCAGCAGTGCTGTATCAGGAACTGCAGCGGCAACAGTAGCATGTCGAACCGTCCCTCGCAGGAGCCAGCACCCAGCCCCAGGCAGCTCTTCCGGCATGACTCCTCCGCCTCCAGCCCTGCCCACTGGGGTGCGCGCCAGGCTCACCAGCAGCTGTCCCTGGTCATGCTGGTGTGCACAAGTGCCTTGCATGCTCCCGAACAGGAGACTCGCACCGCTGCATGGAAGGGACTCCTACCTGGGAACATGCTAGGCTCTTGCACACACCAGCATGACCAGGGACAGCTCCAATGAGCCTGCTGGCTGCCTCAGTGGGCAGGGCTTGAGATGGTACAGCCACGCTGCAGCTGCCCGGGCTGGGCGCTGACTCCTGCAAGTGATGGCTCAACATGCTGCGGTTCCTGGTACAGCACTCTGCAGATATCTGGAACCATGGATATAAATTTTGTATCTGTGCTGGGCTCTACAAACTATAGTGAAAGGATAAAACTCATGAATAAGTTGAGTCATTTAGTCCATAAAGAAGATGAATTTCACACAGCTCTTTCCTCGTATTTGTCACTGCCTAAGCAAACAGGGCAACTGCTCATATAACCAACACATTATCACTACCTAATAAATATTCTTCCCTGAGTGTTTGTGTATTTCACTGTGGGTACACATGTGCCCGAAGCCAGAGAATTTTGAAAGCAATATCCATCCACACATGCTTCCTGAGCCTTTGACTGAAGAGATAAAGGACGCAGTGGACCCTGCCTCTACAGTTCCTTCTAACCTCGTACAGTCCAGGTCAGAACCTCCAGTGTCCAAAGCTTTGGTTTTGCCTTAATCTGTGAATATGGATCTGTACATCATTTTCGAAGTTAGAGTTTAAAGTTTTATCCGATAGTTTTAGCATTTTTTAGTAAGCCTCCCTGACATGGGGAACCCTCCCAACCCCCATGCCCTGTTTTGCATACTGGACTATGTGCAGGACTCCGGCTTCAAAATTTATGCTTCCTGCCCCCACTCCTTCTTGGTCAGCGATGACCACCAACGCTGCTTGTATTGCCTCGGGGAAACCCTCATCGCAGCAAGGTGCAGTATCTGCCATTCATTTCCCAGTTGTACCCAGGAAGGGTGTCAATTTTGTGTTAAGAGGCACCTCATGGAGAGGGCCCTGAGACTGCAATTGGACCCAGGCCAGCAAACCCACCAGACATAGTTCCAGTTGAGCAAAGAACATGCCTTCTGCCACAAAGTCTAGCTCAGGAGCCAGGGAGTCTACCCCTACAGATCCGTCCTCAGTGTCTGATCAGGAGAGCAGGGAGCATTCTTATAAGCATGAGAGCAAATCCTAATTGGATTTGGAGGTGAAGTAGGATTCTGCCTAAACCGATGAAAGTATCTAAGATCAGTCCAAGAGAAGTTAGGATATCCTAAGTCTCAGGGGCATGACCAGAAAGCCCACAAGTCCAAGGCTCCATTGGCACCAGATTGTGATTTGGCAGCAGTGGTGCCTTCAATATCGCCCAGCACAAACCTGGGGTGTGCTGGCACTGATGAAGAGTGATCACTGAGACCTTTGGCTAGCCATGGTGCCAACTTTGTCTTCCATGGCTGTGGCACAAACTGTCCTTACTGCAGCTCTGTTCTAATGATCGAATGGGAGATTTGATCATTAGAAACATAGATAGCTGGGTTTGTGATGACTGGGAGAACTGTATGGTGACTCACCTGCCTGGTGCGAAGGTTGTGGATCTCTCGAGGCATCTAGACAGACTTGTGTAGTGCTGGGGAGGAGCCAGTGGTCGTGGTACATGTAGGTACCAATGACGTAGGGAAGGGTAGGAGAGATGTCCTGGAAGCCAAATTTAGGCTGCTAGGGAAGAGACTGAAATCCAGGACCTCTATGGTGGCATTCTCAGAAATGCTCCCAGTTCCACGCGCAGGGCCAGGTAGGCAGGCAGAGCTTCAGAGTCTCAATGCGTGGATGAGACGATGGTGTAGAGAGGAGGGGTTTACGTTCATTAGGAACTGGGGAAACTTTTGGAATGGGAGGAGCCTATATAGGAGAAGTGGGCTCCACCTAAACCAAAGTGGAACCAGACTGCTGGCACTAAACATTAAAAAGGTTGTAGAGCAGTTTTTAAACTAGGAGATGGGGGAAAGCCGACTGGTGCAGAGAAGCATATGGATCGGACACAGACTTCTCTTAGGGGAGAGTCTGATGATAGGGAATCTCCAGGTTATAGTCAGGAACAGAGGACGGAAGAGGATAGTGTAAGGGCTGGATCAGATGATAAACAGTCACATAAAAAAGAATCTGGCACATCAGAAAAGGGCAGACAAATAAACAGGGACAAGTTTTTAAAGTGCTTGTACACAAATGCTAGAAGTTGAAATAATAAGATAGGTGAACTAGAGTGCCTTGTGATAAAGGAGAATATGGATATAATAGGCATCACAGAAACCTGGTGGACTGAGAGCAATCAATGGGACACAATCATTCCGGGGTACAAAATATATCAGAAGGACGGAACAGGTCGTGCCGGGGGGGAGCGGGGGAAGTGGCACTATATGTGAAAGAAAATGTAGATTCAAATGAAGTAAAAATCTTAAGCGAATCCACATGTTCCATAGAATTGCTATGGATAGAAATTTCATGCTCTAATAAAAATAGAACACTAGGGATCTATTATCGACCACCTGACCAGGAGAGTAATAGTGATGATGAAATGCTAAGGGAAATCAGAGAGGCTATCAAAATTAAGAACCCAATAATAGTGGGGGATTTCAATTATCCCCATATTGACTGGGAACATTTCACTTCAGGGTGAAATGCAGAGATAAAATTTCTCGATACTTTAAATGACTGCATCATGGAGCAGCTGGTACGGGAACCCACAAGGGGAGAGGCAACTCTAGATTTAATCCTGAGTGGAGCGCAGGAGCTGGACTAAGAGGTAACTATAGCAGGACCTCTTGGAAATAGTGACCATAATACAATAAGCATTCAACATCCCTGTGGGGGGGAAGAACACTTCAACAGCCCAACACTGTGGCATTTAATTTCAAAAGAGGGAACTATACAAAAATGAGGGGGTTAGTTAAACAACAGTTAAAAGGTACAGTGACTAAAGTGAAATCCCTGCAAGTTGCATGGGCCCTTTTTAAAGACACCATAATAGAGGCCCAACTTCAATGTATACCCCAAATTAAGAAACACAGTAAAAGAACTAAAAAAGAGCCACCGTGGCTTAACAACCATGTAGAAGAAGCGATGAGAGACAAAGACTTCCTTTAAAAAGTGCAAGTCAAATCCTAGTGAGGCAAATAGAAAGGAGCACAAACCCTGCCAGCTTAAATTCAAGAGTGTAATAAGAAAAGCCAAAGAGGAGTTTGAAGAACAGCTAGCCAAAAACTCCAAAGGTAATAACAAAATGTTTAAGTACATCAGAAGCAGACAGCCTGCTAAACAACCAGTGGGGCCCCTTGACGATCGAGATACAAAAGGAGCGCTTAAAGACAATAGTCATTGCGGAGAAACCAAAGGGATTCTTTGCTTCAGTCTTCACAGTTGAGGATGTTAGGGAGAGTCCCAAACCTGAGCCGGCTTTTGTAGGTGACAAATCTGAGGAACTGTCACAGATTGAAGCCTCACTAGAAGAGGTTTTGGAATTAATTGATAAACTCAACATTAACAAGTCACCAGGACCAGATGGCATTCACCCAAGAGTTCTGAAAGAACTCAAATGTGAAGTTGCGGAACTATTAACCAAGGTTTGTAACCTGTCCTTTAAATCGGCTTCGGTACCCAATAACTGGAAGTTAGCTAATGTAACGCCAATATTTACAAAGGGCTCTAGAGGTGATCCCGGCAATTACAGACCGGTAAGTCTAACATTGGTACTGGGCAAATTAATCGAAACAATAGTTAAGAATAAAATTGTCAGACACATACAAAAACATAAACTGTTGAGCAATAGTCAACATGGTTTCTGTAAAGGGAAATCGTGTCTTACTAATCTATTAGAGTTCTTTGAAGGGGTCCACAAACATGTGGACAAGGGGAATCCAGTGGACATAGTGTACTTAGATTTCCAGAAAGCCTTTGACAAGGTCCCTCACCAAAGGCTCTTATGTAAATTAAGCTGTCATGGGATAAAAGGGAAGGTCCTTTCATGGATTGAGAACTGGTTAAAAGACAGGGAACAAAGGGTAGGAATTAATGGTAAATTCTCAGAATGGAGAGGGGTAACTAGTGGTGTTCCCCAAGGGTCAGTCCTAGGACCAGTTCTATTCAATTTTATTCATGAATGATCTGGAGAAAGGGGTAAACAGTGAGGTGGCGAAGTTTGCAGATGATACTAAACTACTCAAGATAGTTAAGACCAAAGCAGATTGTGAAGAACTTCAAAAAGATCTCACAAAACTAGGTGATTAGGCAACAGAATGGCAAATGAAATTTCATGTGGATAAATGTAAAGTAATGCACATTGGAAAAAATAACCCCAACTATACATACAATATAATGGGGGCTAATTTAGCTACAACGAGTCAGGAAAAAGATCTTGGCGTCATCGTGGATAGTTCTCTGAAGATGTCCACGCAGTGCGCAGAGGCGGTCAAAAAAGCAAACAGGATGTTAGGAATCATTAAAAAGGGGATAGAGAATAAGACTGAGAATATATTATTGCCCTTATATAAATCCATGGTACGCCCACATCTCGAATACTGTGTATAGATGTGGTCTCCTCACCTCAAAAAAGAGATTCTAGCACTAGAAAAGTTTCAGAAAAGGGCAACTGAAATGATTAGGGGTCTGGAGAGGGTCCCATACGATGAAAGATTAAAGAGGCTAGGCCTCTTAAGCTTGAAAAAGAGGAGACGGGGGGGGGGAATATGATAGTTATATAAAATCATGAGTGATGTGGAGAAAGCAGATAAGGAAAAGTTATTTACTTATTCCCATAATACAAGAACTAGGGGTCACCAAATGAAATTAATAGGTAGCAGGTTTAAAACAAATAAAAGGAAGTTCTTTTTCACACAGCGCACAGTCAACTTGTGGAACTCCTTACCTGAGGAGGTTGTGAAGGCTGGAACTATAACAATGTTTAAAAGGGAACTGGATAAATTTATGGACTTAGCCACCATGAATGGCTATTAGCCAGGAAGGGTGAAGAATGGTGTCCCTAGCCTCTGTTCATCAGAGGATGGAGATGGATGGCAGGAGAGAGATAACTTGATCATTGCCTGTTAGCTTCACTCCCTCTGGGGCACCTGGCATTGGCCACTGTCGGTAGACAGATACTGGGCTGGATGGACCTTTGGTCTGACCTGGTACGGCTGTTCTTATGTTCTTACTCCAGGAAAAGCCAAGTCCTGTGCTTCTCCTGAGGGGGTCTTTGCTCTCCCAGATCTGATGTCTCCTGCTCCATCAAGTTCCTCTTTCTCAAGAAAGATCCAGTCATGAGCCAATTTTTGGGAGGAGTCTGTCTCCCATTCCATGTTTGGGTTATGACTTCCCTCCAGCAGCACCATGGATACTGCCATTGGATCTGGAATTGGCTTTCTCTTCCTCGGGAGATTCTGAACTGCATGATGAAGTGCTATTTCATCCTCCAAGACATCTTCCCAGACAGGAGGCCTGGACCAGCTTGGGATCAGCCTGCACCTCATCTGCCTTTGAGCCACTATTAGCCTATGCCATGGGGACCTCCACAACCTTCATTCAGTCTATCCTATTAGCCGTAGTGACGGCAGCAGAGTTGGTCCCTTCTGCTAAGGAATCGTCTCATCCCTCCCCTCTGAGAGGGCAACCGGAGTCGCCTCCAGATCCAATTGAAGAGGAGTAGTACATGCCTGATTCAGCAGTTCTTCCAGAATCAATAAGGTTGTATCTTTGTCCCCAGATGAAGCTGTGGCTCTGTCTTCATCCTTTCTCTCCCCTCCTCCCCCATGAGCATAAGCTGTTCCAAGAACTCCTCAAAAATGCAGGGTTGCTGCGTATTCTTCTTGAGGAAGTTCAGGATCCTCAGCATAAACTTCTGGATATCTTGCAGTCTTCAGATTCTAGTTGAATAGCTCTACCTGTTAATGAAGCCATCCTAGAGCCAGCTAGAGCAGTCTTGCCCTTGTGCGCCTACTCCTAAGAGGGCAGAGAACTGTTACTATGTCCCAGCCAAAGGGGCAGAATTTGTGTTCTCATCCTGCCTCAAACTATTCAGTGGTCCAGGTCACCACAAAGATCTAGAGAGCAACTCCCTTGAACTACCCCAACTGATAGGAAGAGTAAGCATCTCAACTTTTTGGGAGGGGGAAGGTCTTTTCATCTTCTAGGTTTCTGTTCAGGATAGCCCGCTATTACGCACGATTTCCTGAATTGGTTAAAAATTGCCAACTTTGCTGACAAGCTACTGCAGCAGGACAGAACTCATTTCCAGGCTCTTGCAAAAGAATACAAAATGGTTGACAGGACTGCTCCTCAATTAGCAATAGATGCAGCTGATACATGTTCAAGGACAATGGCTACTGCCATTTTAATATACAGGAAATTGTAGCTTCATGCTTTGAGGTTTCCCAGGGAGATTTAGAACACCGTTGGGGACCTTCCCTATAGTGAGACTCATGTATTTGAGCAGAAGATAGATGAGAAGGATTCTAGGGCCACCCTCTGCTCCCTGGGAATATATACTCCTGTCCCAAAATGAAAATTTTGTAGGCAGTCATACAAGTCTAGACTGATGGCTCAACAACTCTGCCACCAGTGACCTTTTGAGCTATCCCATAAGAGGCAGTGGGTTCAAAAGCCGTACTTCCCCACACCTTCCTCAGCAGGTTCTTCCTCCCAGTTATATCTCTTTGAGTGTTTGTGATGGGCGCTCAAGAGCTCCAAACCATTAAATCCAACACCTGTTAATCCCCACGTACTCTTTGGGGGTTGTCTCTTTTTCCACACCTGGAGTGCAATAATGAACAAATGGGTGCTGAACATTGTCAATTCTGGCTGTATGATAGTTTGTGTCTACCCTGTGCACCCCATTCCCTACCTCTTTTCAGAAGCCTCTGTCATGAGAAGATTCTCAAACAAGAAGTAGAATTCATCTTAGAGTGAAGAGTGACAGAGCAGGTTCCTCTTCAGTACCATGTTTTTACTGGACATACTTCCTAGTACCCAAAAAGAAGAGTGATTGGAGACCCATTCTCGATCTTCGCCATCTCAACAGTTTTATTTGCAGACTCAAGAATCGCATGGTCACATTGACATCTATAATCCCATCCCTGGAAAAGAGAATGTGGCTTTTAGCTCTTGATATGAAGGATGCCTGTTTTCACATAGACAGACATCTACCCTGTTCAAACGTTTTCTCAGATTCATGGTGGGCTGCAACCACTTTCTATATGAAGTACTCCCTTTTGGCATTGCTTCTGCCCCCAGGGTCTTTATCAAGGTATTCTGTGTAGTGGCAGCCTATATCAGACACACAGCCTATATGCCAAGAAGCCTGTGCATTGACTTTGGCAATGCTTCAACCCCTCTCCTTATTGGGACTCAGTGTAAACTTTGAAAAGTCCATCACCCCAGTGCAAACTTTAGGCTTTATCAGTGCATCCTTAAACTTGATTGTGGCAAGGGCTTACCTGCCGATGGACAGGTTTCAGATTACAAATGATCTGAGAGACCAGGTCATAAGCAACCCTTTTGAGCACTTGTCATGATTTCTCATTCCTTGGTCACATGACTTGATGTGCTTAGATCATGCTGTTTGCCACACACTACCTTCATTGCCTGCAGGCTTCAAACCGTGTACTCATCAAACCACCAATCATAGTTCCATAGTGACTGTTCCCACCAAAATATCGTCCCGACTGTGGTGGAAGAATCCCCTTCAGGTATGTGTGGGTATTTCCTTTCTTGCCTCTCCTTTAGACAAGGACAATCCTTACAAGTGCCTCCCTGTTGAGTTGAGGAGCTTACATGAACAACCATACAGGACAGAGCACTTAGGCATTGCGAGCATCCAGGATGCACATCAATGTTCTGGAATTGTGAGCAGTTTGAAAGACTTGTGAAGCCTTTCTCCCATTCGTTCAAGGTCACCATACCTTCAGTGTAGGACAACATCATGACTATCTTGCATCAACAAATGCGGGGAGCAAAATCCTGTCCAGCAGTGAGCAGAACTGGTTAGTTTGTGGAACTGATGCATCAGCAGTCAGATCACCCTGTGGGCAGTCCACCCGCTGGGAAATCAGAACGTGCTAGAGGACTCTTTCAGCAGACATTTTGCTGTTGGTCACAAATTGGTGCCACACAACTGTGGGGTGAACCATATTTTTGCTCTCTACAGGACCCCCACTAGGGGCCTGTCCCCCTACCAAATGAACAGAAGAACGAAATATACTGCTCCAGATGCTTAGGTTGCCACTCACAGGGGGACACTCCGCTTCTTCTGAGGTCAGACCATCTGAACTATGCCTTCCCTCCACTACCACTCCTACCTCTGATCTTCAGGAGGTTTGGTAGGACAGGGCATGAGTTATCATCATTGCCCCCAACTGGCCCAGATGGTTTTGGTTTACGAGCCTCCTGTGCATTTCATCTTGGGCACTGATTATTATGACATTTTCCAATCTCCTGACCCAAGGAAACAGCAAGAGCAAGCATCCCAACCTGTCCGCTTCACCTCGGTGTAGTTTTTGGATGGACATCATCCGTAGAATGATCATGTTGTGGAGAAGTACAGAGCATCTTTCTAGTAGTAGAAAGGAGTTCACTAGAAAATGTCATCTAGCCAAGTGGAGGTGTTTTTCTGTGTGGGCACATTGACAATGTCTGCCCTCAGAAGCAGCGGCTGTTCCTCCTATCTTTGATTATATTCTTTCCTTAAAGACACCAGATTTGTCTTAACTCCTTATGGGTCCAGTTGGCAGCAGTTAGTGCATACTATCCACCTTCATGTGTTACTCGATCATCATGCATCCACTGACTACCAAACCCTGGAAAGGCATAATTAGAACCTGTGTGTGTGTTTAAGTAGGTTTTTTTTTTTTTTTTTTTTTTTAATCAGATTTAAAACTTGTTCTTTCATTACTCAAACCATTAGTTTCTTGTTTCCATGTCTCTTCTATCCATGAAGGTTGCATTTCTGGTAGCCATCACCTGACCCAAGAGGGTTGGTGAACTTGGAGCACTGATGGTGGAGGTCCTTATGCTATATTCCATAGGAACAACGTTTCATTACCCTTATGTCCTAAATTAATCCCCAGAGTAGTTTCAGAGTTTCACCTGAGCCAGTCAATTCACTTACTTGTATTCTTTCCAAAACTTCATGCATCCTTAGAGGAAAGAAGGCTCCATTCCCTTTGCATTTGGTGAGCCTTGGCCTGCAAGGGACAAAAACAATCAGTCTCCCAGACTGTTTGTCGCCATGGTGGAAAACATTCAGGGTCAGGCTATAGCCTCTCAAAGAATCTGTCAATGGATCTCAGATTGTATTTTGCTCTGTCAGATGTTTAATTTCTCTCTCCCTCCCTCCATGAGGTAAGGGCTCATTGCACAAGAGTGCAAGTGACATCTATGGCATCACTTCAGGAAGTGCCTCTACTTGATACTTGCAAAGCAGTTACATGGAGTTCTAGCCACACATTTCTGAGACGTTGTGCTTTGGTTCAGGACTCCTCTGATGCATCCTTAGGAGTAGTGCTCCTTTGGCTCCGCCATCTGCATCTTTAACTGTCCTCTTGCATGTCAATCGCCCACAGTGGAATACATGTAGGGACCAGCACTTGAAGAGAAATTACCTTGTAGTAATTGGATGTGTGGTCCCTGTTTGTATTCTGCTACCTCCTCCCACCTCTGCTTTGGATCGTCTTTTCGTTTGCAGTGGAGAATGAATTGGAGAGAGGATAACTGTCTTGACCTTTTATCTCCTTGGTTGGAGGCGTAAGGTGAACAAGAGCGCCTGTGCGGATGAAGGGATGCTGCTTTCAAAATTCTCTGGCTCCAGACATATGGAGTGCATACATTTGCACAGTGGAATAGAGAGAGAGACCACGCATCTGGAAAAACCTGCTGTTAGTATAAGGGAATTATCTTTGTCTTATAGTTTTTGCCCAAACGCTTTGTTTCATTGGGTCCAAAATTAGAGAGCCATTTATTTCTTAAATGGCAATAAACATTGCAAGATAATGTAGCAAATCTTCAACCTGGCTGGACCCACCTGGAGGCAAACAGTTGTGCTTCTTAATGCCATTATACGTCCCTTCCAGATAAACCAACTGCATTGTTTGGAAATGGAGAACTGTAAAGGCCCTCCTTAGCTTATTCATAATCTCCAAATATCTGTTTCCAGTCAAATGCCAAAGGAAAAATTATACAGCTGTTTGTTAATATAAAAAGGTACCTCATGGGGAAAGAAACCTGCTTTTTTTGTGTGGTTTCCCATACTGTTTGGGAAAAATAAAGGAAGTATTCTCACAGTTTATCAGAACCTAGAAAGCTCAATTGATTGTAACAAGACTCGCCAGTCCAATAGCAGTACTAGATTTCTCTGGAACCCATTTTTTATATATATGGTAAACTTTTTGTACATGCTTTCACTCATATTCATATTCACAAATTCACTACTGATTATTTTGATGTGTGCACCAAGAATCTAGTGCCAGCCTGTCCTGGTTTGAGAGTTTGCCTGATTTTACTCTGCCTTGACACTTGGACAGCTATATTCTATATTTCTATTTATCTAGATAGTGTAACCCCCACAGTGGAGCTAAATGCTCTTTGCATGAAGCTGGGAAAGAAACCTATGTACAAACCTATTGACCCTTACACAGGGATGAGATCTACTTACAACTATAATATGAGAGGTGGTGCTTATCCTCCACGGTATGTACTACAGTTTTTCAGTTTTGTAATCAGTCCCATACTCTTGAGTTCCTTTCTTTAATGTGCATGCATTGCTGCTGAGACTTTTTTTTTAAATATCTCTGAAAATAAAACGTGCCTTAAAAGGACACTCAGCTTTAGCCAGTATGTTATTCAGGAACTCTCCTGCCCCAAGTACTTCTGAAAGTTTGTTTTTTCTATCATATTTTCTTTAAATTTTTCTCTTTACTGTGTGGAAAAAATCCAGAGGGGCGGGGGAGGAGCTAAACAGTGAAATTGTGCAGTTGAGAACATATTCATTGTTTCACTAAATAAACTGAAAGAATTTGCTCTAAGTTATAATGTTAGGTCTGGGGAAAAATAGGGAAAACATTTTTAGACGTTTTATTCTGAAGTTGGCTGTGTGCCTTTAAGTATTGACTTTGGTCTAAAATACTTGAGTATAAAAATCCATTGTTCCTTGCTTAGTAATTTGTCAAATCTATAAAAACTTAATTTACTATGCTATCATTCTGTGCTTCAAAAGTATTAGAAATGTGTTTAACTTTTCCTTGTCTTACAGTTTAGATTTTGTAAGTTTTACAATGTAATAAATCCTACATTAAAGTCATTCAGAGCTAACAGTTAATGTATTCAAATTGGCTCTCTACTATAGGAGTTTATTGTTGAGCTTCAGTTTCTGAGACTCATTAATATATGATGTTTAACCCTAAATCTTGACTTTGTAGCTTACCAGCAATTTTTAATCAGGCAAACTTGCCTTTTTAATTTTAGGTACTTTTATCCATTTCCTGTTGGACCCTTACTTTATCAAGTTGAGCTCTCTATTGGAGGACAGCAGTTTCATGGGAAAGGAAGAACAAGACAGGCTGCTAAGCATGATGCAGCTGCTAAAGCACTGAAAATTCTGCAAAATGAGCCCCTGCCTGAGAAACCAGAGGTAGGAATTAACCTGAAAATGTCTGAAGTTAATTGTGGTACCTTAAAAGTTGAAATGCAGTTTTAAATATTCTTTGCTAGTTTAAAAAGAAACTGCACTTCTTGGAAGACTTAATTTTAATGGCTTAACGCTTGTATCTAATGGAACCACTTATAGGACAAATAGAACTACATCTACACAATCAGAGTTACCCTGTATGAGGTCATATTCATTGCTTTGTGCTGTCAAAATTCCTGTAGCATTGTCACCAGTAGATTGATCCCTGATGGGCGATAGGCAGCAGGAACAGATAAACTGCTAATATTTAACTGACAGTGTGCTTGGTGCTGTACAAACCTATGGCGAGAGAGCTCTCTCACATGCGACTTGCAGCTTAGTTCAGATGCCTCTAGTACATAGTGTCAGTATGAGTTTAACATGATGTAGGAGTTTTGCCAGGAGTGTGGATATACACTGTAGAATTTTGAAAAGGTTTAGAGCAGGGGTTGGCAACCTATGGCACGCGTGCCAATTTTTAATGGTACGCTGGAGCCTGTGACTCCAGCATGCCACTAAAAATCCTGCCCAGCCCGGTGCGCTCTCCTCTGCCCTCCACTTCCCCCGCAGGGGCAGGGAGCAGAAGCATAGTCGTGCGCACGGGGTGGGCAAATGGCCACACTCTCCCAGCACGGTAAGCCACGAGGTCCGCACTCCCGGGCCCGAGCGCCAGGCCGCGTGCAGCAAGCTGCCGGCCCCTCCCCCACCTTCTCCCCTTCCCTGGAGCCATGCCGCCACGCGCAGAGCTCTGGGGGTTGGGGCTGCGCACTCCCGAGGGCAGCGTTCAGCTCCGCGGGGAGGCAGACACACTCCCTGTTCAACCGGAGGGGCACGGCTGTGTGCTCCCGCAGAGCAGCATATCTAGCTCTGTGTGGAGCCTCATGGTAAGGGGCCCAGGGCTGGGGGGGTTGGATAAGGGGTGAGGGAAGTTAGGGGATGGAGCAGGGTGGGTTGGATGGGGGGGGTGAAATCCTGGGGGGCAGGGGTGGCTAGGGGCGGGGGGGGAGGGTTGGATGGGGCATGGGAGTCTCGGGGTTTGTGAGGGGGCAGGGGGTGGATAGGAGTCAGGGCAGTCAGGGGACTGGGAGCAAGGAGGTCCTGGGGGGGCAGTTAGGGTGGGGGGTCTCTGAAAGAGGTGGTGTATGAGTTGGGAGTTCTGGGTCCTTTCAGGAGGCCGGGGTGTGGAAAGGGGTTGGGGCAGGCAGGGAATCGGGGGGGTTGGATGGGTTGGGAGTTCTGGGTGTCCTGTCTGGGGGCAGGGAGTGGTTGGATAGGCATGGGAGTCCCAGGTGTCTGGCTGGGGCAGGGGTGTGGATAAGGGTCGGGGCAGTCAGGGGACAGGTAGGAGGTAGAGTCCAGTCTGGGAACAAGGAACAGGGAGGCTTAGAGAGGGGCTGGGGTCCCAGGAGGGGGGTAGTGAGGGGACAAGGAGCAGCGGAGTTGAGAGTTTTTTTAGGGGGGCAGTCACCCAGCACTCTCCCTTGAGCCCTGACCCCTGCCCCCCCATGTCCTCTGCCCTGAGCCCACACACCCCCTAGGCCCCTGCCCTGAGCCCTGTACCTCCCTCATACATACCCAGCCCTGTGCTTGACTCCTTCATCCCCCCCCCCCCCCCCCGCAACCCTAGCCCTGACTCTGGCACCCCCACCCATACCCAGCACCCCCTCTGCCCTGACACCTACACCCCCCACATGCCCAGTCTCCAGCCCTCTGGGTCCTGGTCGCCAGCCCCGCGCAGCCCGCTGCTGGTCTGGGGTTCTGGCTGACGGACCCTTGCCAGCCAGGGTCCCAGCCACAGGCCACGCTCAGCCCGCTGCCGGCCTAGGTGAACAGAACCCCAGACCAGCAGCGGGCTGAGCGGGCTGGCAGCGTAAGATCAACATTTTAATTTCATTTTAAATGAAGCTTCTTAAACATTTTGAAACCTTTGTTTATTTTACAATACAACAATAGTTTGTTATATTATATATAGACTTATAGAGAGAGACATTCTAAAAAACGTTAAAATGTATTACTCGCACGCGAAACCTTAAATTAGAGTGAATAAATGAAGACTTGGCACACCACTTCTGAAAGGTTGCTGACCCCTGGTTTAGAAGAAAGGGAGGTTGTTGGGAGATTAAGGAATTGGATGGAAGAGGTGTGGGTGTGTTGCTGTGGGGCGCATTGCTAGATATGCCTTGGGGAAATGTTTATGCTTAAACTTGTATATTAAGTACCCAGAGCAACAGTGTATGCGTAATATATATTTTAAAGAAGAACAGATATGTGCAGGACTTCAAAGGTGAGGAAGAAATGCTTTAACTCAGTTTGGAGGGAGAATCCAGTGTGGTTTGAACTGAGTGACATGACTGAGATAAGAGAGATTTAAGCTATGTTTTCTGTATGGACTGGAAGCAAGAATCTAGGGGCCGGAATGAATTAGCTTGTAGTATACAAGGCCACAGATGACAACACATTGGTTTGGTTTTTAGTACTAGACTTAGAGAAATACCAATTTACCTGCATATGTCTGCCTTAATAGATAGCAAATACTAAGGCAGAATTGTTTCTGTACATTTTTCATTAATTTTGTTTTTCACTATATTCATGAAGTGTAAACTGTTCTTTACATTCTTCTTATGTATTCAATCATTTGAACACTTCTAAACTACAAACCATGACATAGTTACCAATTAAATAAGTTATGGGATATTTCTTTGCTTGTCCTCTGTTGGCAGTTCAAAATAGGAGAAAAGTTCAATAAATAAAAATCTGGTCCTCTTAACAAGGAAAAGTTTTTGTAAAGTTTCAAAATTATGAGCAGGGAATGCTTCAATGCATCTGAAACTAGAGGTTAAAACTATTATGCTAATTTATATTTTGAAACTAAAAGGTGAAGTCACTGAAACAGCATCAGTAGAGGTGGCACTGGTGAACTAATTATTACACTTAAGGGGTTTGAAGTGGACCACGTTGCACTATTTTAGGGGCGTGGGTTAAGACCTGAAATGGTCATTCTATGTCCTTTCCTTTCGGTTCTGTCACACCATGGTAGGCTCAAAATGAGTGAATCTGAAATCAGAAAAGTGTTAAACCTGATGTAAAATCCTTTTGAGTACTGCTGTCAATCTGAAATGTCAAATGTCTTAACTACATCTTCTCCTGGGGTGCACTCCAAGAGATGAACCTTCTAGCACTAGTACTTACTGATACTGCCTAAACAGCTGTCAGATGCTGTGGCACACAGTACATTTCTCAGTGCTCTACCAGTTGTGCCATTGTGTGGACCAGGCTTTGCGAACATAGAGTACGTACCTGTATGTAGTTTGAACTTGGAAGACTGGAAGCCAGTATGATGTACATAGTACTGAGAGAACCAAAAATATTGGATGTTTTTATTATGAAAAGCATGTTGAGATTTACACATCCCTCTGGAGTGTTTGTAACTCAAACACTAAGTATTAGTGAATGAGAGAGAGAAAGTAAAACTGACTGAAAACAAATGAAAATGGTAAGTATTTTAGTGTTTACTCATATTTCACTTGGGATAGCAGGTAGGACCATAAATGGTGAGGAGTAAACTAGATTTCTAAATGCTTAATTTCTTAATCTAAGATGGTAGTAACTCAAGTAAGGAAACTGTTTTTTAATTAGACCTATTTTTAACCTGACAAGGCCTCTTCAGAGTATATTTTTCCAATTGAAAAAAACTGACCCATTTTCCATATGGTGTTATGAACTGAAGTGATTTGTAAATTGACACTATTCCCCTCCACCATGGTCCCTTCCACGTCACTGCGTGACAGCTCAAGTCCTAGAGTTCCTTAGTCATTGATATTCTACCTATCAAATTCACCTTTGTACCTTGTGCAGAACACGAGTCCGGTAAGGCCATAACAAACTTTTGAAACAGTAATTTGTGATGTGCTCAAGATAGTATTGCTCTCCTAGTGGAAGGTGCATAATCTTAAACTCAGTCATTTGATTTTTAGGCATTTTCCGAGTGATGCATTATAGTAATTTCTTTTATTTCTCCTGTTAGAAACATCTGCAGAGCAAATGATTAAACAGAAGCATGTGGAGAACATGTTACTACCCCAGAAACTAATTAACCATCACTCATGAGTGTCCCATATGTAATTCAAATTTCTCCTGCCTCTCTCATCTGATAGTCTTACAAATGTCAAATCAGCTTATGAGACTACAGTGTTTCACAAGTGTACTTCAATTTGGAAGCCAGGTCATTTAACACTTGAGTTTCTTAACACTTCCAAAAATAGTTTTGAAGTTTATTGTCCTACGTGGTGTATTTTTTTTCTTTCCTTCAATGAACACTTGTGAATCTTATCAGGCTTTTACATAAAACATGTTCTTCATTAAACAAGGTTCTTAAGCTTAAGTGTCTATACTATGTCTGGTGTATTGTACATTCTCATCAAAAGTGACAGTAAAGATTTAGACAACTTAAAGATTTATGAGTTGCATAAACTGGTTTGCTGACAATTCAATTAGGGGGATCTTTATTTAAGTGATTATGCTTCTTTTAGGTTAATGGAAAAGAACCAGATGATGAAAATCTCAATAAATCTGAAATAAGTCAAGTGTTTGAGATTGCACTTAAAAGGAACTTGCCTGTGAATTTTGAGGTATGTTTATTTTACAAGCTCTAGAGTTATTCTTTAGAATATTAGAGTTAGGATACTAAGCTAAAATTACAGAAAATGGCTCTGTTTTAGACATACAACAGACCTTTAAAACTTCACGTTAGTTCTGAATATGCTTTTATCTTAATGATTATATTAATATTTAATATCATTAAAAAAAAATTCTGCCACCCCAGAATTGACACCCTATGCTAATTACATCACATGTGAGCAGTACTGTTGTGGGATAGGCCCCATATCATGCTTTTTGAAGATGAATTCTGAAAAGGTCTTCCACTAAACTTTTTTTAAAATAACATTTGTAGTTAGAACAATAAAAGCAGAGTTAAGGGGAAGTTTAAAGTCTCCCTTTAAAGGCAGGTTACAGAAGCATTTGCTTATTTGTGCACTGATGTGAACAACAAACAAGGTGGGGGTTCCCATTCCATATTACCCTAATCCTCAAGACTCATAAGTTTACTGTTACTGAAAATTGCCCTCCTGGCATCAAGAACTGCAGAATCTTTGGCCTCATATGCATAAACTGCCCGGCTGCTTCTCACTGTCTTAGTTACCTCCTTGTCCATCTTTCTCGCAGCTATTTGTTATCTTAAATGAATATCTGCCAGAGGAACATCTTGTTGCACTAAAACTTTAATTTATCGTATTGCTGTGATGTGGAGAAGACATAGTGATTCTTCACACAAACACCTGAGTTCTTATGAGATAAAATACAATTGCATATCACTGAATTGCTTTTAATCTGCTGTGTGAAACACTAGATTAATGACAGATTTGTTACATTTTCAATCCTCTGCTTGTCACACACTTGAGTTTAAATTTTTATTTATTTTTGAGCTCTTTACTGTCAATATATGGGCATTTGGTGTCTTTAAAGCGTGAGTGGAAATAGAGTGTCTGTTCAAAGACCTAGTAAGTTGTAGGCAACAGTACCTCACGTTTCTGCAGTATGCTCTGTTTCTTTGAACTAAAATCACAGTAGAATCTAGATCCAAAAAAATTACTTTTTACTGCTCAAATTATTGTAATATGAGCCATTTAATGGGGTGATTTTAGTTGGGTGGAAATATATACCAGAAAAGGAACACTCGTGTTTCCTGTTGAAAGGTAAAAACAGTAAATTAAATGATGTCTGTAGGATGTAAAGTCTACTTACAGCTTGCTGTGCATAAACTTTTTCAGATATAAATATCTTAGCAAATTATGGATGGGTGGGTAATATCCATTATACTTAGTGATAATGCATTTAAACAGCCACTACCTGGATTGTTTCAGGAATGCTATTCCATCTGAGTGTTCTGCATTTGAGAGTTTTTGTGAGTGAAGTTTGTTATAACCAGTGTGCCCTGCCATTTTTAATAAGTGTTTATCACGCTTTCACTCAGTTTTTCCCTCTGAAACAGGTAACAAAGGAAAGTGGTCCTCCCCACATGAAGAGCTTTGTAACCAAGGTGTTCGTTGGAGAATTTATGGGTGAAGGTGAAGGAAAGAGCAAGAAGATCTCAAAGAAAAATGCTGCAATAGCGGTCCTAGAGGAACTGAAAAAACTGCCACCCCTTCCTATGGTTGAGAAAATGAAGCCACGAATCAAAAAGAAAACAAAATCAATAGTGAAGGTAAAAAAAATACTTTATGGTGGACCCAAATTTAACTATTGTAAAATGTCATAGGGTGAGGGATATTCCCAAGCTGATTATAAATCACCTTTTCAAATGCTGCACCTAAACTAGCAGTCCCAAGCTGCAACTGAAATGTTAGTTAACCTGCATCCACTGTTAATGGAGATCTGGCCTCAGTGTTGCACTAAAGAGGAATTGTTAGCTTTGAGAGTTAGCTTTGAGAGCAATGAGAAAACACATGGAAGAATGTTTACCCTATAAACTAGTAGTTTTATCTTATTTTCAAGCATCTACAGATACTGCAGTTTGTCGATTTAGTTTTAGTGGTGCCACCTCCCTCAGAGACTGCACTTTCAGCTCTAATCTCCTAACATTCAAAATAAGCTGAACTTGTGACACTTTCTGGTGGCAGGTTATCGAAGAACTAAGTTGGCTACTTCTGTTTGGCTATTGGTATTGCTCTTTGTAGTGTTTCATAAAGCAGGTTTTGGTGGTTTCTTGGAAAAGCTAAAGCCTAGAGTTGAATGAATGAATTGGCACACTACATTTGGGATTACTGTACTCAAATATTCACAAGTGTCAGCTTATTTCTTCAACGTTATTTCCACCTTAGCTGCAAACAAGCCCAGAATATGGCCAAGGAATGAATCCCATTAGCAGACTTGCTCAGATACAGCAGGCCAAAAAAGAGAAGGAGCCAGAGTACATGCTCATCACAGAACGTGGTCTTCCAAGGCGCAGGGAGTTTGTTATGCAGGTTTGTATATTGATTTCAGATCTCTGGTTGCCTGGCTTTGATTTTTTTTTATTATTTTTATTTATTTTTTTTTTTTAAAGCTTCGGGTTACCAGACTTTACAACATTGATAAATGTAGTTAGCAGGATTGCACCCTTCATTCCACTGAACTCGTTAGGAAATATTTCCTCTGACTCCACTGGAGCAGGATAAGGACTCAAGACAGCAAATCTCTCCTATCTTGAGTCCTGTTAAAACGCTGGATAGGTTGCTGGAAGACTCTCTCATACCTGCATCAGGCTCTAATTTTCTTTTTTAGCACAAATAAAACTAACGTGAATAACAGAGTGCTGCCGAATATGATGATAGGTGCTTCATACGTCTAAAATGTGGGCTTCATTGAAATATAGCTCTGAGAATCCCTTGACTTTTTTCACTAGTTTCCTTCTCCCGTTAAAAGTGCTGTGGTCCAAAATCTCACTTTGCATTTCAAATTCCAGTAATTTGGTAGTATTTGTGATAGTAGGTATTCTGCTGATTCGTGGTTGATTAACTACTGTCCCTTGGTAGTTAAAATGCTTAAATGCTTTCCCACCCTCTGTCTTTTATGCTGAGCAAGGCAGAAAACTACCACTATGTAGAAGGATGTGAATTTTTACTGCACTTGCATTGCACCAAGAAAGCTGCATAATTCTGAACCAATTACTTTAACTTGGTGACTTGTTGAATATAAATTTCCTGGCTTGACAGAGCATTTAAGCCAATGCCAAAGTGAGATAATGAAATACAGCTGATCATTCTATTTGTATGCGGCTTTATGCTGTGGGGCTCATGATCAATTATATCAAAAGGCAAACTTGGTTGGGACAATAAATCAGTTCAGCTGGTTCTCTGATCACTCAGACCATATTTGAGACAAATGGGCCACTAATGAGCATACACTGGTTTTACTTTTATAAGGATTTGTTTGCTTTTTCTTTGTCACTGTTTCTTCCAGGTGAAAGTTGGCATGCACACAACTGAAGGAATGGGTACGAACAAGAAAGTGGCTAAACGCAATGCGGCTGAAAACATGCTGGAGCTTTTAGGTTTCAAAGTCCCCCAACCTCAACCCCCAAAGCCAGCGCTAAAGACAGAAGAGAAGGTAACACATTTTTAATTTACTACCACTTGGTATTTCAGCAAACGTTGAGTGAAATGTTGATTGACAGGGGGCAAGGGTATATCAAGTTCATACTTCCCACTGCAGCACACTTGACAAGAGGCAGCAGTGATCCAGCTACAATGCACTGAGTGAAAGGAAGTGCCTGTTAGTACTGCCTGTTGGTATCAAAGCCCCAGTGAGTTTCTGAACAAGGGTATAATCATGGCCCTATGCACTAGCCACTGGGTGCAGAGTAGTGTTGGGGCACATGATACAGATCTTCCTGGGTCTTGACAGTACTAGATCTGCTCCTGACTTATCCAAGCATAATGTTGCCGGAGGACCGTCTCTTCACAGAATGGGTCAGAACCTGAGATATTTAAAGTCATTGGTCTGAGGACCTAGGCTTCAGCAGGCTTATATCAGACCTCATTATAACATTATTTTTATGTAGCTTAATAGTAGATACTGTGGGGTACTTAAAACAATTGAACAGTTTTTCCCTTGGTTGATACCTTAAAAGTTTGACTTCTACTGACTTAGCATACTTCACAATGAGGCTTGAAATTAACAAGATATTATTTTTCTCCCTTTGTACTCCAGTGTCGTCTGTCATTACTGCTCTAGGGACAGTGATAAATAAGGTTAAAATTTTGTCATGGTTATTTTTAGTAAAGGTCACAGGCAATAAACAAAAAATCACAGAAGCCATGGCCTGTCTGTGACTTTTGCTGCTGCGACTCTATGGTCTCCCTTGCCTCTGTGGTGGCTGGGAGCTGCAGGTTTTCTCTCCTCTCCTCTCCCCCCCCCCCCCCCCCCCGCAAGGCTGTCCCTGGTTGCTGGAACCCCAAGGAGGGCACCCTGAGGCGGCTGTCACCTGTTGCTGAAAACCTGCAGGGGCCCCACTGACTGCCAGCTCCAGTCCCGCAACCCCAGGGGCTGAAGCAGAAAATGTCACGGAGGCCTTTGGAAATTAGATTCCATGACCTCTGTGACATAAATGTAGCCTTAGTGATAACTAATGTTCATTTAACTGGCTGTGCTTCAGTAAGCTGTTTGCATGTAGGCCCTACACAAACAACTTTGGCATTTGATGTCTTGGGTGGGAGTGGTGAACTCTTCCAAGATTTGTAAAATGGGCAGGGTCAAAACTTGGCTTAATTTGAAACCATGAATTAATGGATAGCTTTTTAACAAATCCTTTCAGTTACAATTGATACAGTACCATAATATTTCCATTTGAGAAGGCATAGTAATCCCAGGCAACTCTCTTATGGCTGTGCAGTCAGCTTTAAAGATTCAGACGAAGCTTTATTATCTTCAGACTAGATTCACTTTAGCCCACTCAGTTTAACAGTACCAACCCAGAGTATCCAGTTCTGAGCTACAATGATTTTCAGTGGTACTTACTCATAGACTAAATGTAGTCTTGCCTACCTAGTGTGTGTATGATTCACTTAATTTATTTTGTTCTTGCATGGTTATGTAAAGATTAAGTTCTGGGTATGCAACTAGAATCCTTTTTCTAAAGTTTTGTGACAATTGAATCACTTAGATCTTGAAATCTTTAAGGAAAAGTTATTGGTGTTTTGGGTTTTTTTAGACGCCAGTAAAGAAACCAGGTGATGGAAGAAAAGTAACCTTCTTTGAACCAGGCACTGAAGAAACTTCAGCTAGTAAGTGAAATTATTGAAATTAATTTGGTCCTTTATTTTATTATAGGTGTATGTTTGCAAGACATGTTTGTTTCTTGATTTGATTGCTGCACTTAGTCTGCTGTGTGTATGGAGTACTAGATGAGCCTTCTTTAAGGAGCTGCCTTATTGCAAATGGTTCTGGTTCTGCTAGTGAGGTCTCAGATGAATGAGCATGGATTTATGTGCATTAGTCCTTAAAGTTTATTAATAGAGGGGCTTGATTCTGCCCCAAGTAACATCCATCTTCCAGCTATGAAACCTCATTTGCTTCCAAGATCATTTTCGTGGCTTGTGCTCTGACTTTGTCACCCCTTCCCTCATCCATTTCTACTGTTCATCCTGTAGTCTTGCCCTACCTAATTTATCTGTTCTGCCAGGATGCTGGCCCCTGCCTTTGATCTGTCACTGTACCTACCCTTCAGATACACCTCCTCACATTCTCCCATGGTACTCCATATTGGCCTCTGTCAGGGGATAGGGGGACTGAACTCCTGCAAAAGATCACTACCTTATCCTCTTTGAAATCTCTTCTTAAATCTAACTTCTGCCATGGTGCCTACAAATAACTATTGGTTGACAACAGTTAGGCAGGCGGTGAGCTGTGACTCCTGCTTATTGTATGACACTCTTGCTTACAAACCTTGTGTTCCTCCTCATGTTCTCCTCAACCTGCTGTGTCTTGTCATAACCTAGACTGTAAGCTGTCTTGATCCAGGATTCTTTTTACTGCCTGTACAGTGCTTAGCACAGTGAAGTCTGGTCATTGTGTGGTTCCCTATGCTGCTACTGTGATTCAAGTAACATAGTAAAATAAGAGACCCTGATGTCAAAGGCCACCTGGAGTCTAGCTGCAGCAATGCAAGATCGCCCCACTGGAGAGGCTGTGGTCAGGGCACTTAGGGATAAAGGGGCACCTTTGGCAGGAACAGCCATTGCATTGAATAATTCATTCAACACAGCATTGCAAATACTACCTGGGGTGCAGCTCCACCCTTCTTAAACAGTGGGGATGAATCAAGCTCAGTAAGTGTGACTACTTTTGGAATACAACAAAAACTTGTAGATGTTTAGAGATTTATAAATTGTTATATGCATGCTGACAAGGCTCCTTTATAAATGGCTAGAATCTATTTAATGTGTACCTCTGTCTCTTCAGGTAATAAAGATGAGGAGTTTAGGATGCCTTATCTCAGCCATCAGCAGCTTCCTGCTGGAATTCTTCCCATGGTCCCAGAGGTTGCACAAGCTGTAGGAGCCAATCAAGGACACCACACCAAAGAGTTCAACAGGGCAGCCCCTAATCCTGCCAAGGCTACAGTAACAGCCATGATTGCTAGAGAGCTGTTATATGGTGGTACATCTCCTACTGCTGAGACCATATTGAAGAATAACAACTCATCAGGCCACGTACCCCACGGACCACTCACTAGGCCCTCTGAACAATTGGACTATCTTTCCAGTGTTCAGGGAATCCAGGTAAATGTTCAATCTGAGGTATATCTGGAAAAATATTACATAGGGTTTGCCCTACTAGATTAGACCATTATTTAATAAAATACTCTCTGCGAATTGCTTCTGATTTTGAGTACTTAAGTTGCCCTCAGCTTCCTATTAATATTTCTCTTCAGCTGGAAAACCTTTTGAATTTTAAGGTTTTAGTATATGAAATATGCATTTCTTTGATGCATCTTCTACCTTAATTGAGTGCTACTATGATGCATGTTCTACCTTAACTGTGTGCTACTACGAAGTCTATTTTTAAGAAATGGAATTAAGTTCCATTTTGTAAAGTGTTTCCTTAATGTGAGAATATACAGCCAACCAATATTGGCTGATCCAAATTTTAGTTTCTGAAAAAGCCCTGGGTACTTTGACACTTGCTGTAGGCTACAAATTATTCATCTTCCATATTCTCTTTAATCGGAATTTACATTTCAGTTACTGCATTGCAGTAATACACAAAGAATTTCATGGATAAATTATATTATGAAGAATTTAAAATGGCAAGTATCCATGGTTGGAATAAAGACAGCAGTAATAACTTTATACAGCACCTTTCATCTAGGAGCTCTTATACGTGTTCAGGAACTATTACAGGTTCAAAGTTAGGTTTCAGAATAAGTGATTTTACTAACTTTTATAAGAATCATTGCTCAGTTAGAGTGAATATGGTTTCATGGTGAAGGCAGATACTACATAGTGACTGGAATACATTTACTCTTTTCACAGTTCATTGAGAATAACTGAAGCATTTTTCTTTTTCCTTAGGTGGAATACAAAGACTTTCCAAAAAATAACAAGAACGAGTTTGTATCTCTTATAAACTGTTCCTCTCAGCCACCACTGATCAGCCATGGAATTGGAAAGGATGTCGAATCTTGCCATGATATGGTATGATGACTATCACTGATATACTGTCTTCTTTGGTCTGCATTGAGCAAGGGGTGCAATTGATTGTCATTTCACAGCCAAGTATCTGTGCTGTGTAATTGTCTGGCTAATTTTTGTGTGACATGTTGCAAGCCTCAGAAGCACTTAAATTGATTTACACTATACTGATAATGTACTTCAGGTGTAGAATTGACATTTAAAATGCTAAATACATGCTCACCATTTTGGCCTATAAAAATGTACTTGCTTTCTTATCTTGCTATGGTTAGTTAGCTTACATGATCATTTAATAAAGAAAATGTATACAGTGAACTTTCAGAACATAAATGCCTATCGGTATTTTCTCATTGGGAACTGAAATACACTTATATCTGATTCTATTATAATTCTTCAGGCTAGACTTCCTGCTAGGAAGTAAACCAAGATGGAAGCAATGTCGTTCCCATTAGATAGCACAAAACACACTCAAATCTATTCAGTTTTAAAAGGAGATCTTTAACAATGGTTTTGAACAATGGTTCCTTACAAAAGGATGAGTCTCCTAGACTGTAAACTTTGAGGGAGAGACCTCGTCTTTGTACCAGTCTGAAAAGTGCTTATATTGTTGGTAACATGCATCTAGTCCATTACAACTTTGAAAAAGTTTTTCATTCCTGGGCTGTTCAGTGGTGAATTGTGTTCTAACTGACAGCCTCAGACTGTTAGCATGGCAGCTTTTTAACTCTTAAAATATATTTTTGTGTGATTTAAATTATATTTCTTTATACTTGGATTCTATATAGTGATTTTATAATCTCTTAAATTTTTCTAGAGATTTCTTTTTTAACCTGATTTATGTCCTCACTTTGAAGTATTCGTAGATATTTACCCATCTTGTTCAAAGAATGTGTATAAGATTAGGCATAAAACAGTTGTTACAGGAAAAACTGTAAATTTGGGGAAGAAACCTTGAGACCAGCCTTATGAAATAATTGTATGTCTCTTGCACATGTTCATATATTTCTTTAATTTATGCATATGACATAACTAACCTTTAAGGTTAATATTAAACCAAAAAACAATGGTTTAAAAAACGAGAATAGTCCAAGTCTGATCCTAATCAAATTACTGTAAAATCCTTTTCAGTTCAGCCCAGAAGATGACCTGTTTGTCATAGTGACAAAATACGCATAGTCTATTAAATAGTAATCACACTGTACCTATACTTGTATCCATATTTTCATCCAAATGTAACTTAGTAGCTCACTTTTCCCGCAAAGCATTTTCTAATTCTGTTCATTTTAACCATCTGTGCCAAGTGTCAATATGATTAGAAATAAATAATTGGTAATAACCTCTTTAATGACATGAGTAGCAGGCCGGTGGTGGTGGTCATGTTTGGCACTGTTGGATCCATTGTCCCATCCCCCAAGAACAAATGCAGTAGGAAATCCAAAGCCACAGCATCCCGCTACTATATAGTGCTACAAGATGATTTTAGAAGTTGAAACTTTCATCCTTCCTCACTACTAACTACACTAGAGGAAAACAATTAGACTTGGCTTTACTTTGATACCCAAATTCAGGTTGGCTTTTAGTCCTGTTTTCCCCCAAATGAACTAAAAGAAATGACACATTAAAAACACTAATGCTGTCTCTTTTCTTTAGGCTGCACTGAACATTTTAAAGTTGCTGTCTGAGTTGGACCAACAAAGTACAGAGATGCCACGACAAGGAAATGGACCAATGTCTGTGTGAGTGGAAGAAATTAATTCTGGCCAATATTTTTCCCTTGCAGTAAAGTAAAAGCAGCTTTGAGCTTTTAAGGGCAGTCTTACCTCAGGCAAATAAAATGTTGTATGGTTGGTTGGCCTTTGGTTTTTTTGGCCAGGAAAGTTAAAATATCAAACTATATCATCTTGGTAAGGGCGAGAGAGCAAGTTTTATGACTAAGCTTGGACATTTTTATGACAGGCCAAAGAAAATTTATTGGGCTCAATATGGGGTAATTGGGTGAAATGTCATGGCTCGTGATATATACAGGTAGTCTAACTAGATCATCTGTCTCTTTTGGTCTTTTGCACCATGAATCAATTACTCTTACCCACTTGCTTTAACAAATGTTTAGTAGTTCCTTTTTTCAGAAAGTCTTCTGAATATGTAACCATAAACAGAATATCCAGGTTAGCCAGCTTACTGTCATGTAAATTGTCACCCTTATGGAACTGTAAATGAATTTCCTTTGCTGATCAAAGTAACGTTCTTTTGCAAGAAGTTTGAGCTAATTAAATTGTGGCACTGGCAGCACACTTTCTATCAATTTAGAAAAAAACATTATGGCTCCCTGTTAGTTCATGTGAATTATTTTTTTGTGTGAATATAACATCCTCTGTAGAGACAGTTAATATTAGTGAAAACAGCATTATAGGAGGATCCTCTGAGTAACATGGTGTTTCTCATTTCTAGATGTGTGAAACAAGAAATGGAAAGTGACCCTCTCCTCAAACCGGCTAACTCAAACACTTTGGGACAAACACTGGACAGCACTGCCTGAAAAGGCTTTTGACTGGACCCAAACTGAAAGCACCAGAGAAAATCAAATGCTTCCTATTAATGTAACCTAACTGTTTTAGAGTGCTACAGTCTTTCCAACCTACTGTAGTATCTAAATCATAACCGTTGCTTTTTCTTCAAAGTGATAAATTTTTAGTTTCATTATACTGTTTTGATTGAAATGACACTATAAATTTTTCATTTAAAAGTTTCTTAATTGTATCTAGAACAATAGCACAGTTTAGAAACTTTGTCTCCTGAGACTGATGTTATCTGTGAACTAACTTGGGAAGATCATATCCATGTATGTGGTTATTTTGTTTTTATTGAAATAGCAAAGTTTCATTGGAAACAAATTGTGTGCCCTCAATTGAAAAAAAATAAAATAAAAAAAGTCAAAGACTTTGGCAAACTTAACTTAATTCTCCAACAGTTGTATGAATTAAACATTTTAGGAATTTTAAACTTTGATTTTTGGTTAATTTCTAGTTTTCTTGAGGGGGATGGGGGGGACTCGAATGCAACAGGAGTTTAAATAATCTCTGATCTATCTTTTAAAGATTGTGTGTTTGTGTATGTGTATGTATATATATGTGTGTGTGTATACATACATATATATAGTGGCACACAACTCACTACATTACAGGATATGATCTCAGTGTAGTGCATATAAAACTGCAGATTGATTTTCCTTGAGTGCTTTATACTGTTTAATTACATCTCCATGTAGGGCTGAAAAAAATTACCTATGTTTATATATAAACTGTGTTGCTTTTGATGTTGTGTTATTGCACACAATTCTGTGTGCAATAAGTTTTTTGCATATGGTCCAGGTAAAGCACGATAGCCTTGCAAGTTAAGTACTGCTTCAGTTCATTGTTTACGCTGGAATTTTTTCTCCCCATGGAATGTAAGTAAAACGTAGTGTTTGTCTCAAATAAATGGTAATACTAAAAGAATTTTGGTTAATTTATTCTTGAATGCCATTACTGGGGCTCCTTTTTGATAGGATTTGTAATGCTTGTGATATAGTACGGGCTGTAATGTAAAACTATGAAGTAACTGTACAATGGTTAATCAATAACCTATAAATAACTACTTTTTAGTAATGTGGAGGTTGACAAACTGGCTAGGTCAAGAAAATTCAAAAGTAATATGGGTACATTCTGTCTTTGGTGCCACAATGTCTAGCTTAAATACATTAATGGGAGTCTTACAAAATTATAACATGATTTTGAAAAGCAACATGGCATAGCAGGTTGAAATGATATCAATACTTCGATCTCTACTTTTAAGTTTTCTTGCTTGCTTGTAATTTGTGTCATAATCTTAGCTTTGCACAGAGTAATTGTTTGGGGGTACTACTTAAACACCCCAAACCTTCCCTCTAGCAGCAAGAATTGGCACCATAGACTGACACACAACAATGTAACATTTGGATGTGAATTACCGTAAATGTATATTTAACTGGTAACCTGTAGCAGCTCTTCCTAAATATCTACATGCAGTATGTGAAGTAAATGTTCTTCTGAAAAGCAGTTACTGCACATGCTGTTTATTCAAAGTTAAATGTCTCGGCCATATTAAACCTTATTTTGTTCACGTTATTAAGCAATTGGGCCATACTAACTCCTTACCAAATTTTTATTAAATCAAAGTTGTTTTTGATCATTATAAGTGCAAAAAGCATTGTAAAGTTTTTTTACATTTGTAGAACTAAAATGCTGTAAATTTAAAAATTAAAAAAAAAGACTTGCTAGGCTGAGACTCTGTATTGCAAATTCTTACAACCAAACTTAGAAATTCCCTGGAAAATCGTTTATAATGGAAAACCTGAATGATGGTGCAGGTGGTCAGCATAAGTCTCTACTATGTAGTTGGTTAACTCTCTTCTCACTAATCTGAACAGGGCAGCCTACAGTTCTGGCTGTCTTGGCTTGTGTAGCTGTTGAGGTATTACAGTGAACTTTTAACACATGAACTTTTAACAAAACTGCATAAAAATATAAAATGTCTATACTATCAAATACCTAATGCCTTCCTAGAGGCACTTGCACCATAGTTGTATGTGGTACATTAGACACAGGATAAGATCCCTGGCCCAAGTAGCCTGTAGTCAAAGCCAGATAAGAGGAGATCAAATTATTGGGGAGGTGGGTGGTAGGTGGGGCCAAGAATGTGCAAACGGAGAGCATTTTATTTTTTTCACCTGGAGCTGTACTCACTTGAGCTGCTTTGTTATTGCTTGGGTTTTATGTCTATTTAGCCTACTCTTGATGCAGAGTAGGATAGGACAAGTGTATAATAAATACCTAGCTCTTATATAGTATTTTCCATTAGGAGATCTCAAAATGCTTTACGAAGGAAGCCATATCATTATCCCCATTTTACAGATGGTGAAACTGAGGTACTTGGCGGTGAAGTGACTTGTCCAACATCACCCAGCAGGCTAGTAGCAGACCTGAAAATAGAACCCAAGTTTTCTGAATCCCTGTCCAGTATCCACTAGGCAACACTTCCACTGACTTTTCTCTATGCTAAACTCCTATTGCTTTGATCCTCTTAGATCTCTAAAAACGTGCGTGGATGTGACTAAAATGTACAGTGTTCACCACTGGCCAAACTCCACCCACTGAAGTCAAAATCCCACTGCAAGTCTATAATTCTGGTAAGTCTTATTTTGGCTAATAAGCCTCATATAAGCAGACTGCAAGATTTAAAGTTCTAAAAACATGCCTTTGAATCAGACTCTTGGCTTAATTGGTTTTAGTAATTTTTTCACGCAATGGGAGATTTTGACAAACAGTCGAACCAGTCCAGGAGCCTTTACTGCTCTCATTAATCAAACAGTCTAGCAAATGGATAATCTTCCTGGGTTTATCTTTTTGTCTAAGTTTAGGGTTCCTGACTATAACAATATCAGTGTCCCAGAACCTAACAAACGTTCAACAAGGGGATAAGCTTTGCAGACCAAAAAGTCATTCAATTTAGTCATACAGTAGAACCTCCGAGTTACAAACATCGCAGGAATGAAGGTTGCTCATAACTCTGAAATGTGTGTAACTCTGAACAAAACCTTATGGTAGTTCTTTCAAAAGTTTACAGCCGAACATTGACTTCATACAGCTTTGAAACTTTACTATGCAGAAAAAAAATGCTGCTTTCCCTTTATTTTTTTAGTAGCTTACGTTTAACACAGCACTGTACTGTGTTTGCTTTTTTCGTCTCTGCTGCTGCCTGATTGGGTACTTCTGGTTCCAAATGAAGTGTGTGCTGACTGGTCAGATCTGAACGTTGGTGTTCATAACAGATTCTATTGTACTGAGTTTGCCTTTCAAATCTTGACTGAGTGTAAGGAAAATCTAACATTTAAAATATCTAGTCCTGTTCTACCAATCAGACTCTTAACAATTACACTAACAGCAGTTGAGACAGTGATCTTTCTTTTCAGTCTTTGCTTTCTCTCACATAGTAGTAATAGCATTTATATAGCACTTTACATGTTCTTAGTACTGTATAGACACCAATCCTCACAACATCCCTGTGAGGTGGGTGAGAGAGTTCAATTTATGCCAGCTTTCAGCACCGAAATCAACACACACTCTTAACGCAAGCTTCACACTGAGTCTTCTAACATTTATAAATGGCATTTGTGTTTCATACTCGTATCCGCAGCACTGGTTTGCCTCCTGTGCAGTGGAACTGAGATGATCTATCTGCTCAACCACGTCTCCTCTTCTTGTCACCAAGTGGTCTGCCTCGAGCTGAGGCAAGCACTTCCTCTTCAGCCATTGCCTTTAGGCACAAATCCTACCGGGATGGGAGCAGCTTTAGAGTCCCTTCCTCCAAACTTCAGAGCAGACCAGTGATGTCTGGAACTGTCAGCTCTCCCTGTCTCAAGCAGCAGGGTGTGGAGCATGTAAACAAATGTCCCATCTGTGAAGTGTCTGTCCAGGCAGCAACTAAAATAGAATTGTCTAGTCTGTTCCCAGGGAAAGGGACTGTCTTGGAGATGGGAGGATCTTCCCCTAGCACAGCATCTATCCACATCACAAAACAAGCATGTGCATAGCATGTATTTATCAGACACCTAGCTTTAACTGACAAGGACCTTGGGTCCCAATTAGACTAAGGTATTCCTATAAAGTCCTAAAATGGGCATTCAAGAAGCCATCCTGTAAGATTCTCCCAGCATTTTAATGGAATATCCCCACAACCAAGGGGATACAGCTGATGAAAAACAGGGTGGGGGGAAATCATTTTTTTGAAATTTTCCTGTTTCTCATAACTTTTAAAATTCAAAAAAAGTCATCCAGCTCCATGAGGGGATTTTTTTCGATGCCCTCTAGTCATATTCCCCAGCTGAGAAGATACAGCATAAAACTTCCCATCCAAAAGCAGCTAAGAGAAGCATGTTTGAAAATACATGACCTCTCCCCCTCTTTATAATGTGGTGGCCAAGAAGTCTAGAAAATAATAAATTTAAAAAAAAATCCTGGAAAGACTTATTCTCCTCATCTCCTTGCTATCTCCTGGGACTTTGGGTCAAAATAGTACTCCAGCTTGTGGAGCAAAGTCAAAGACCTGATCTCTTCCTGCTCTAATGCATAAAGACTAAAGGATGGGATTTTCAGAAGCACCTATGTGCCGTGAAGAAACTAAGCATCAAGTGCTAATGCATGTATTTATATCCTTCATCTAGCCCTCCCCTTGTGTGTAGTAGCTATTACATAAATGCTTGGTGTCATCAGAATTCTCCTGAAAGCCTGTAGACATAGACCAAAAGATAAAGTATGGATCAATATAAGATGCTACCTTAAGTGCTTCTACATTGAAGTGAGTTTATTCACCAGGTTTTCCCAGTTGAGTTTAGATTAAGAAAGTGTTCCAGAAGCTGTTAATAAATCCATGCAAGTACCAATCTTCATCTTCCTTTTGCTATGAGATGGCGTTTCGCTTCCCTTTGTCTAATGAATGGATGCATGCACTTATCAATACCCAAAAACTTGTGAACAAGAACTGGAACATCCCATGGAAGGAGGCTGGAAATAAAGTTTCAGTAATTAGGAAAAGATGTTAATTTTCTCAAATCATTATTCATTTAATTTTTAGGGCCTTGATTGAATCTGTGGATTAAATCTAAATGTATTAAAAAGTGAACAAAACTTACGTGAGAGGATATCTATGCTACCTTCTCCATCGAAAGAAAAAATCTTGTATGTTACTAATACTATTCTAATATATTAAAAATTTAGAAGATTAGAAATGTAAAAGCTATAACAGTGTTAAACAATCCATCTTCTCCCTGTCAGATCTCAGGTCATATTCCACAAATTGCTAATAGATATGTTGAACATTAAATGTAATGTAGCTGACAATCTGAAGAAGCCTTTGACAGTGTATCTTACCTCCATTGTCTTTGCTGTTTCAAACATAAGATGTAGGTGCTGTGTCTTGCATATTTAAAACAATCTTTTTGCAGCAGGAAGAACATGGTTTCTGAAGTAGCAGACCCTGGCCCTATGTTGAGGCCAAGAACCTTCTGATACGCTTTTCTATTAAATCTGAATGTTCTAGCCCTTTTGGGATAGTCAGATAACACTACAGCCAGTTATTTCACTTTTAACTGCATCTTGAAACAGTACCATCAAAATGAATTAACATAGCTGCAATTCCCTGAGTGGAAATACTTACTGTTTTAAAACTACTGCAAAGTACATTATTCTAGGGATACATATTATGGGCTGATTATTCAGTATTCCTTTCATTGCTGTCTTCACACAGTCATCTGGTTTTAATGGAGAGGGAAGAGCATCCAGCTCTCACCTAGAAAAACAATTGGTAAATGTTTCATTGAGAAAGAAATAATCAGTAATTTGGGGAAAATTAGATTCTGTATAACCCTTCTGAAACCACCACTGCATAAAGGAAAAGTGTCAACCTTTCCTTTTAAACCATATTAGGTAAATCCAGGGGAGTTCATAAACCACGGTGTTCATAAACACCTGTCAACCTGTTCTAATTACAGTAAAAGCTATTATCCTGCACTTTATCAACCGGAAAGCTCTGTTAACTGGCATTTCTGATCTCTCCCAATACAAATCTTCAATCTAGTAATACTGCCCAGGAGATTATGCAATTGCACATTCTGCACTCTATTTTTATGCAAAAGAGGCACAAGCTGATATCAGGGGGTTTATTCAAAAAAGCCACTTCCAGGGTGTATCAGAATCATTACAGATTCAGCCCAATCTCCTACACACCTACATCTACGATGAGGATTGATGATGGTGACTGAGGCACTGCAAGATCCTGAAGTGCCTTCTGAATCACCAAAGATTAAATTATGTTAAGTGTATTTTTAGTGATCTGGGTGTATGCCATGCGCTGCCCATAGTGATATGTAGGGTCATAAGAAACCAACCACTCTGCAGTGCAGTACGACTACTGGATTGGTGAGTACCTGTACACTATTTATTCATTTTATTGTATTCTAATTCATTGAAAATTGGTATTCCATTGGTAAGTATAACTCTTAATTAACTAGAATTTTTCACTAACTGGCACTCTCATTCCCCCAGTATGCCGGATAACAATGCATTAGCTCAGATATCACCCTTGTTGGTGATGTACAACATCAGGTTCTCTTGATTTAAATGAATTTAAACAATTCTGGCTCCTGGTGAGGATTACTAGCAATAATTGTGGAGTTCTTTATATTATGCTAACATCAAAGGTAACTGTCATTTTTAGTGCGTCTTTAAATTTGTGTAATAATGCTAGTTCCATTCAAAGTGTTGTAGGTGCTGACTCAAATAGAACAATGTCATGTGATCTCTTTTTTTTTAATGAAGCATTGCTTCTGCAGACCAAATCTGCACTGTTCTGGGAGTCTGGCTTCATTCAGGCAAGAGAGACAGTTGCCTGATTTACCTAAAGTGATACACCTTGACAAACTGGGCCAAATGCAGGAGTTGATTGCAACTCTCTCAATTGCAATGTCATTGATTTTTTTTTTAATGGAATTGTGCTGCAAGCTGAATCTGGTCCTTTTATAAGCTGTTTATCCAAAGTCAGTTTAGTTTTAATTTAATGACCAACATTAAGCACAGTGCACATTTGAGAGTAGTGCTCCATAGTCATGAATACAGGTTTACTATCTGAGGTCTGGTCTACACCTGAAACTTAGATTGACCTAGCTATGTCGCTCAGGGGGGTGAGAATTCACTCCCCTGAGATAGATTCATAGACTTTAAGGTCAGAAGGGACCATTGTGATCATCTAGTCTGACCTCCTGCACATGGCAGGCCACAGAACACTCCTGAAATAGACCCCTAACTTCTGGCTGAGTTACTGAAGTCCTCAAATCATGGTTTAAAGACTTCAGGTTACAGAGAAGTCACCATTTACACTACTTTAAACCTGCAAGTGACCCATGAGATGGAATTAAGCTGCCCTAAACCCCGGCATAGACACCACTAGGTCGATAGAAGAATTCTTCCATCACCCTAGCTACTGCATCTTGAGATAGTGGATTTACTCCAGCAACGGAAAAAAACCTTCCATCGTGGTAACAAGTGTCTTACACGACAGTGGCTTAGCTGCACCTGTACCACTATAGCACTTGTTTTGCAGACAAGCCATACGTGAGGTTCTCGTACCCAGGCTGTAGTTCGTTTTGAATATCTCCACATTAGTTGAGTTCTGGTCTACTAGGAGCTTGTCCTCTTTGGACAGATGAACTGGGAGCTCAGCATTAAAATTCAGTTATATGTGAGCATGGCTGGAGAGGGAAGGCCAGCCTCCAGCCCCAACCCTGCAAAACACACTTAAGGTATGTCACCTTTTGGCTTATGACATTACTTCGGGGGGAGGGGGGGAATACTGTATACCCTGTAGTGTTTCATCACTTGGAATTTTTTATTCTCATCCTGCGATATTCAGGCCCAATCCCCTGGTCAGAAAATCTTGCATTCTTTGCAAATTCTATACAGGCTACTTCATTAATAAAAAATCTTTGCACAGAATTAGCACTTTGCATCCAGGGGCCTCCAGGTGCTTTGCAATTAATGCTCCTGTGATTGTGCAACTAAGTAAACTTGAAGCTAAGTGACTTGTCCAAGATCTCAAAGTGGTAGAGTCAGTAATACAAGAAGGGCATCCTGTCTGCTCCTCCTGTGCTATAATGTGGATCTGATCTTAAAAATGAAGAAATCTATTTCGGTATAGGGTTCCTCCCTCTCTTACAGGAAGGAACTCTTTATTTTCATGCTAGTGTATCCTTATCCAGTAGGTTCGTTCTAGTTTGAAGTGTTTTGTTAATGAGGGAACATGTGAGTACTGACAGCTCCTGCAATTTGGAATTGCCAAAGTTTGCTACAATTCCCCCTGGTTTCTTAGTCATGTCCAATCATTCTAGACCAGGCCTGTACAACATGCGGCCTGTGGAGGCTCACTGTGCAGCCCGCGGGAGGATTCTAAATCCCGCGCACACAGGAAAAAACGCACTCGCTCACCATCACCGCCAAAGTCCCAGGGCTGGCGTGGCAGCACTTCCTGGGGCAGCTCCCAGTGGTGTGCCTACCAGCTGGCAGGAGCCAGCAGTGCGGGTGGCTGAGTCCTGCCCAATCAGAGCTGCAGGGGTGGGGCTTTCAGGCATGCTGCTGGACCCCTCCCCAGTGGGACATGGGCTTCCAGGGCTTGAAAGGGCTCTGGGCTGCCCGCAGGAATCCCAGCCGCGGCTCCGGTGGCTGGGCTGGGGCTGGGATTTAAAGGGCTCAGGACTCCTCGTGGCTGCAAGGTAATTATGAAAAGCACAAATGTTTTCTTTCAATGGAACAGGTATTTTTCATTTTTCCGTGATTCATAAAAAAATGTTTTTTAATGGTTTGATTTAATTGAAAAATTCCTAAAGTATCACCCCCCCCCCGCACCTTCCTTTTTGGCCCACAGCTGTTTTGGTGGGGCGGCGCTGAGGAAGGAGGGTTTGTTTCCGCAGGGCCGAGTGGCGCTGGGGCGGGGTGTTTCCACGGAGCCAGGCGGTGCTGGGGGCTGTTTCCGCGGGCCAGGGGGTTTCGGCCCTCAGCTGTTTTCTTTGGAGTAATGTGGCCCTCGCCGCTTTACGAGTTGTGCAGGCCTGTTCTAGACGATCCATTTCTAGCCTGATTCTTCTCATCTACGCTTACATTTGCAACCACCCCTCAGAGAAAGGTAAGGATTTTACAAGTTCTCTTTACTTTTATCAAGAGATGCCAGCTTTACCTTCTGATTTTGCTGTCTGCCCTTTCTTAAAAAAAGCGTCAGTGTTCTACACTAGTGATCGAAACTGCTATGATTCAGTAATATTAAGGGACAAGTATGCTAGGCTAATTAAAGGAGAGTTTAATTGCTCCATTATCTGAGCGGTTGAAACAGGGCAGAGTTGCTGCAAGGCTAAACGTTGGGGGGTGTCTGCTGATTCTAGTTGTCTACAAAGTCAACTGGAGATGTTCTTTCAGGTTCCCTAACAGGAACTGACCCTGGTTGCAGCTGGACAGGTGTGATATGTCTGCGAATGAATTGAATGTAAATGGTTTTACCTGATTCTACATCCAGTGAACATGCCTGCAAGATAGGGGCACACCAGGGTAGTCTTCACTCCATTGATTTGCTTGGCTTTCAGCTGATGGCTAAGAGCTTCATGGAATCCAGCTGCTGCGAACTTGCTCGCACAGTAATCCTGCAGAAAATGAGAGGCTTTGGCTAGTGATAGGTGGGGGAAGAGGCTTGTTCCTCCTGGAAACACTCCTAGGTATTAGATGGCAATTGCTAGCTTAGCTGCTGGAGTGCTGGAGCTGGCTGGCTTCTCTGCACAGAGTACGTTTGCTCATTGAACCAAAACATTCCCTTGAACACATGCTGAAAATGGAGACTCTTGTGACCTGCTTAGTTTTCCACATGCCACCTTTCAATATTGGTATGGGTTGGGTAAAAACCTTATAGAAACTGTGATGAGTGCGATGCACCCTTAAAATAGCTTTAAGAAACAGCTAAGAGGCCCCACCTAAAACAAGGCATAATGGAGTCTGCCCCAAAACTACCACCATATGGGAAATTAGTGGGTGCTTAGCACCCACCTGCAGCCAGCTCCCCCCAATTCTCCGCAGTGCCTCCTATCCACTTGCGGCCCTACCAATCAGCTGCTCCTCCTCCCTCCCAGCACCTCCTGCCCACTGCAATCAGCTCTTCTGCAGCATGCAGGAGGTGCTGAGGGGAGGAGCGGGGATGTGGTGTGCTCAGGCGGAGAGGTGGAACTGGGCCAGAAGAGGCAGGGCTGGAGCTTGGGGGAAGAGGTGGAGTAGGGGTGGGGCCTGGGACTGGGCAGGGGTTGAGCCCCCTTGGGAAAGGAGGAAGCTGGCAGCTGTGGATGGCAGGGGGTTAACTGGGTAATGTTTAAACATGAGTGGGTGGGACAAACTGAAGTGCAGACAGAAACTGAGAACGCATAGAGAGACTGAAGCACAGGAACTGAAGCAAGACATACTGGGAGAGAGCGAGAGCCTGGACAAGCATGGTGTATGACCCTGGAAGAAACTAGAGAGGGGACTTCTGGGTCTGGTGCTGGATAAAGAAGCTTGAGGCTGTAAACAAAGAAGCTATCCCGTTTTTTGGTTCCTCTTGTGTTAGGAGCAACAGGACTTTATACACTCCTTGATTATTATTTTTTAAAAAGCATCAAAGAAAGTACCAGACTCCAACATCAATTTCTGCTCACAGCTGGAACATCCTCTGGGCCTGAGCTTTGGCTCGCTACTCAGGTCAAAAAGAGGTAACAATATTCTGAGCCAAATGATGGTCCCAAGTAAATGGGACACAAGGAAGCTGTCTCATGTTTCAGTGAGTTAGGCTCTGCTCAAACCATTTTTCCTTTTTACCTCAGATTTAAACTCCTTTCTGATTCACCATATTGTTCTATAATCTCCTTCATCTCTTTGATCCAGGATAATGTCTTTACTTTGCCCCTGGATAAATGCCTTTTACTAGCAATGCCTGCTGATAAACTGCAGGTGCCAGTGAACTAAGGATGTGATCTAAAACCCAATGGGAGTCTTTCCATTGGCTTGGATCCAACTCAGAGCCAGGTTTTCATAGTGCTTAGACATGCAGTTTTGCTTGCAAAAAGTGTGCACAGTTGTGAGCCTCACTTCCCCATACAAATCAGGTCAGTGCAGACCTGAGAAGTGAGGTGCATTTACACCATCGTTCTAGCTTTTTAAAATCCAGCCTCTGCATTAATACTGCTCCTGTAACACTCCGCAGATGCCTAATAAATATTGTCATTGCACTTAAAACGGATGCATAAAAACCCCATAATGAAGGAAAATCACCTGTTGGTTTTTCTTAATTTCAAGGACCTCATTTTCCGTCCTTTACCTTGTTTGGGCTATCAGATTGCTTCTGACAGCCTTTCTATTAGCATTTAATATCGTATTTTTACTGTACATTCCAGGTAATTTTTTCTCTCATTGGACTTGCCCCCTCCTCAGAACCTGAGAACCTGTTTAGAGGTTTTAGCACCAATAAGCTATTCTGATAAGTGGATCTCTCAATAACCCCCCCTCCACGTTTTTAATATGGATAATAGACTGTCCTCCACAACACACACATTTAAACATCCTGGGGAAATAATTGGGGTGCTTGCCAAAGCTGACAGTTGCTGACATTGAATTTTCATATGCATGCCAGCTCTTTAACAAAGGTCATCCCCTTCTCAGGAAAACAATGCAGCAAACTATGGCTGAGCTTTTCAAAGGAGACCAATAAAGCTTGGTGCCCAAATGCTACTAAATTTCAATGGGATTTGAGTGCCTTAGGTTATAACATTTGCATTTCATTCCGACTGTTCCAAAGTGCTTTAAAGGTAGATACACATTATCTCCATCTTAAAGAAGGGGAAAAATGAGGTGCTGAGATTTGAGAATACAGGACCATACATCTAGAAATCCACAAGAAACTCCATACTGACATAGCACTTCCCACATGCCTGTGATGGAGGTAATGATTACTTTTTGCCTTTTAGCTGTAAGGAAACTGAGGCTGGAAAGGATTAAGTAGCTTGCCCAAGGCCTCCCAGAATCAGTGTCAGAGGTGGTATTAGAACTCAGGAGTGCCGTGCTTGGGCCACTAACCTACATTCCTCCCGAGTGATGCCTTCTGTTTTATCAACTGCAGTTGGTGGGGAGGAACACCCATGAAATTAATTACAACGGAAAAGTAAGGCTACGATTTAATCACGGGTGTTTTGTAGTAAAAGTCATGGACAGGTCATGGGCAAGAAACAAAAAATGACAGTACTTGACCTTTTCATGACTTATACCATAAATACCCCTGATTGAATCTGGGGGGGCCTGCAGCACCAGCGGCCAGGGGGGAGGAGGGGTAAAAGGAAAGCACACACTTTGGTGATCCATAGCTACTGCTCGCCATACAAGCTGTTGCAAAGAGGCCCAAGGATCCTGCTATCGTCACAATGTGACCATGGTCCATCTCCATCATTTTGGGAAGGAAAGCCTTGACAGTCCATATGGACAGAAGGAAGAAAGCTTATTCATGTGCACCATTCGCCTATTACACTTGCACATCTAAGAATAGGTATAAAACTCCAAGGTCTGTTTTGCTGATGTGCTGCTAGGACACACTTTTATTTCTATTCTTAGCTTCAGCTTAAAAGACTCATGGCTCAAGTATTACTGCAGAGAAGCAGCTTCTTTTACTTGCCCTTATTCCATTATGTGGAGTAGATGATTTTTAGGCATTTGCAGTTTCCTTATTCTGAATGATCAATGTTTCTGATTTGGCAGCTGCATGGAGATTTTCCCAACATGCAGTAAAGATGCTGACGGTGTATTTTTATGAACATTCCACGCAGCCCCTTAGCAACACTGCTGCTTTCAGATGAGAGATTTTTCATGGCTTTCAAGTCAACGATGCATGTGATTTAACGTGAGGCAGCTAGGAGAGATGGGCTTGAGCTGTAAAATTACAACCTGGATTGGAACTTGCCCAATGTTTGGGGGTGTTTGGCTCTGTGGTTTTGGTTTAGCTTCTTGTATTACATAGAGGCCAAAGCTGCTCTTTTGATCTCAACTCCATCCAAGTTTGGGATAGTTCAGATCCAAGGTTCTGATTCAAGCCCATATCTAGCAGCTGGCCATTTACATGCTAAACATTTAAGAATCCCACAGAAACCAATGTGGTCAGTTTTGGCAACTCAGACCTTTCTCTTGTTGTATTAAATTTAATTTGGGCACTTGAGCAAAAGAATGACAGTCTGCCAGTACAGGGCGTTCACATTTAGCGGTTGTTGAAAACGCATCCTTTTAACGTTCAGCTGCAAATGAAGATTTTCCAGATTGTAGAGTAGTGGCTCTCAACCTTTCTGGACTACTGTACCCCTTTCAGGAGTCGGATTTGTCTTGTGTACCCCCAAGTTTCACCTCACTTAACTACTTGCTTTACAAAATCAGACATAAAAATACAAAAGTGTCACAACCCCTGTTACTGACAAATTGCTTTCTCCTTGTTACCATATAATTATAAAATAAATCGATTGGAATATAAATACTGTACTTACATTTCAGTGTATAGTATATTAGAGCTGCATAAAGTCATAGTATGAAATTTTAGGTTGTACTGACTTTGCTAGTGCTTTTTATGTAGCCTGTTGTAAAACAAAGCAAATACCTAGATGAGTTGATGTGCACCCCCTGAAGACCTCTGTGTTGTAGAACCACTGTTGTAGAGCACTGAGAGCATCAGTGTAATTTAGGCCGCCAGCAGCCTTGTAACCATCCCGTTGGCTAGAGCCACTCTGTGCAGGCTTAGAAATAGTGGTTTCAATGCCAGCAGCCACTCCTATTATTGCTCCCACTGGTGGAGAGACACGGGCAGGAGAACAACCACCTCTAATGTAGACAAAGCTAAAATGCTAAATGCAGACGCAACCCAGAAGCATCTTTATCTTGAGTGAGCACTCTGGCAACCGTGCTGCCATCACTTGGGAGATGTGTTCTGTTGGGTAATGCCCTGGTAAATGGCTGGACTCCAGCAAAGCTTTCATAAGCTGGCTGGAAGCCAGTGAATCTGAGAGGCGCTCTATCTGCATCCAAAAGTGAAAAACAATGGGAGCTGAGGTGGGTTCTGACCATTTATCATGCACTTATAAACTTTACTCTGCCTCCTAAGGGCCCTGCTACAATCAACCCAAAGTAAGCTAAGAAACCATATTTAACCCTGCTCTAGCCAAAGAGATTTCTATGAACATATTTGAATGTTACCCAGGGAGATGAAGTAAATTCAGCCAATGGAGCTGTGTCTCATGTGTTTGATTATCCTAGCCCCTCCCACTTTCCCTATCCTGCCAATTTAGGAAACACTGATGCCCATTTAAAGTTCTTTTCAGTTGCACATGTGAGATGGTTTTGCCGTGTAACAAGATTAGTTTTCACTGCAATCCTCTTAAAATGTTCTTCCTCTGATTATCTTTTCATCTTTCAGTGCTGTGAAACCAGGATTAATGGGATCCAGACTTCATTCCCCAAGTCCTGGCTGATAAGCAACTTTCCAGAATCAGCTGCCTACAGACAGAAGTCATACTGAACAATAATTGTTACCAGAATTTAAATGGGCATTTTTATAATATGACATTTTGCATAACACCTATATGCACTCAGCACATTATCTCCATGTGATCCCCCTAGATAAGGAGATGGGTGAAACCACATAAGTTAGGTTGTCTCTGAGGGAGTGAGCACAGAATACCTCATGTGGGTTTCTCCTCTGGCTAGCTCTGTAGAGAGAATTGGTATTTTTCATATCCTAGTTCACACATTTGCAGGATGTCTTCTTGCACTCTTGTCAGATTTTAAATAACATCCTTAAACCATCCTCTCCATCCACTAGGCTTTCGGGACAGACTTTCCTTCAGCTTGGTTTTGATTTGGCTGCTGTCACGAGAATCTCAATTATGAAACAGGCTGATTGGTTGGTTGAAAAACCAGTGTGGCAAGTCAAATTGTGCTAAAGCTTCCTGTAACTTGGTAGATCTGAGCATCCAAATGGCTATATTTGGTTACTCAGCAGAACCAATGTTCATTTTACACAGACAGAAACTGAGGCACAGAGTGGTTACATAAGTAAGAGCTATAGAGGGAGTCATCAGCAGAATGGGATGTGAAACCCAGGACTGCTCACTTCCTAATCCTTTGTTTGTTCCAGCAGATCACTCTGCTTCTCAAAGCTCATAGACAGGAAGCCAAAACATGAATGGGGAGGGTTCCTCAGCTTTCCCCCTTGCTGTGCTGTGTTGCGCTATCCCTTCAATACCACCTCTTTTGTTATTGATCTTAGCCTGGCCACCAGAGGAGGTTTCATTCACCAGAGAAATTCTGGGAAGCAACTCACAGTTCTACCTTGGAAACCACCCTATCATGTATGTGTTATCACAGGGATGGGAACACTCTGCTTGGCTGACCTTTCTAAACACGAACTGCTGTGCTTGCATTGCCCAAGCAATGCAGCCTGAGAAACACCTTCAGTGTATTTTCACAGATGCCATGTGGCCCTCTCTGTCAAAATACTTCTGCAACAGAGGGATGACCATTCAGTTCTCATGGCTAAGGTGACTCCGTGGATATAAAATCACTGATGCAGCCATGTCTGAGTGTGCCATTTATGAGACAGATTGTTCTTATTGGAGACAGATGCCTTTCTCTTTGGAAGAGTCGTTATTTAATGGAGAAATATTTAAAGGGATCTTATCAAGACTTCAAAGCCTGGGAAATTCAATCTGACTTAATCTTTGGACATAAATTAATACTTTTATGTTGAGTAAAACTAATTCAAAATTTTGGTTTTATTGATTTGGAAAACTGGAATATTTTTTATTTATTTATTTTTGCCTGGACTCTGCTTAAGGTGAGTTTGAGAGTTTGTAATGAATGAATCAGGGACTGTATTTTTTATTCTGTTTGTCCAGCTGCTAAGGGACTCCTGGTCCAAGACTGGACTTCCTACATGTTACTATAACACAAATAATAACAATCCTTGGCGAGAACCCAAAATAGAAAAATCAATCCGCTCCTGAACTGTGTCTGGTGGGTCCCTGAGGTTCTACATAGTGTAAACTGTAAAATATTTGATCATAAATGATTACAGAGTCTATTCTCACATGTAGGAAGGGTTGTGATAATTTACTGGGTTTGGATCCAATGCTCTGATTTTCTAATGTTTTGGTTCAGAAAAATACGAGCATGAGAAGCTCGCCGCATTGTATCTGCGCGCTCGCTCGCTCTCTCTCTCTCTCCCTCTCAATCTCAATAACCAGGGCAGGATGCTTCAGAGGAGGGTATAAACCTACCACAGTGGGTACTAAACTAGTAATACTAATCAATGGGGGTTATCTCTGTTCTCTGTTGGTGACCTTATCAAGCCTCGGACTACAATGACTGATTGCCATTGCTTTTAATTTTAGCTAGGTGATAGCTGCTCCAAATGTAATTTTTATGCTAAATTTCATCTTGAACTAATAAAATGACAAATTGTATAACCACCTAGTCTAAAAATGAGACAATAATATACAGACCTGAAGGAATACAGTTGCTAGTGCGATCTAGATTGGATCAAGTACAGGACTTGAATACCTGGATGCTAGTCCCAGGTTTTTCACTGCATTTGTATGGCCTTGGACAAGTCACTTAACTTCTCTGAACCTTAAATTTTCCCTTCTGTAACAGAGATAATGATGCTCATCCAGCTTTGCAAAGTGCTTTGAGATCTATTGATAATCTTGACTCATACATTTGGAATTTCTTGTACCGCAAAATATTGAACTCTAGCAGTGAGTAGAGGGGTCTTCCTAATGAAAAGGGAATCTCAACCTGTCTTCAAAAAGTTTAAGAAAGAACTAATATTTCAAATGTTAAACTGCCCATGTGATGCCAGGACCCATTTAGAAGGCAGAGATTGTGGTAAATATCCCCCTTCTCATGCTTGTCTCAACAGGATGTGTCCACTTCAAGGTCTAACTGGATGCTATGACTTATAGAGCCCTGCAAATCCATGGATATCCATGGACCATTTTTGCAGATAATGGATCGGATGCGGATACAATCATACAGGGCTCTAATCACCAGCAGGGCCTGGCCTGTGGCATCTGGCTCGGGCAGCCTGCGTGGTGCAGCGCACTCGGGACCAGTGGTCAATGGCTGGGGGGCACTCACTTGCTGCACCCCTTCCTGTCAAGCAGCTCGGGTCTCTTAGACAGTGACAGTGTCCCCACTGTGGGGCCTGGAGTGGGCAGGCTCCAGTGCCCCATCTCTCCACCCCATTGTGATGCAATGCCCTCCTGCTGCTATCGCTCACGAACCCCTGGGAGCTGCATGCAATGTGCTGCCCCTTCCCCTCAGCCTACCACCCTAGGCCATCCCTTCTCCTTGAGACACCCCACTATCCAAAGTCAGACAGTGAATCAACAGCACCCAAGTATAGGGAACCCGCCCTGTCCCAAATCCCTGAACAAATGGATGGGTTCTGCTCCAGCATGTCCTGAAGGGCAAGACTTTGGCCTTTTGGGATAAAGGGGGAGGGGTGAATTCCCAAGTAGAGGTGCCCTGCTGCATCTCCCTCTGCTCTGCACTCTAATTCACTTCTGCTGTTGGTCTAAAATCGGCCACATCGGTTGCCTTCAGGATGTGCTGGAGGGTGAGAAGTAAGAGTCAGTCCCAGTCACAAAGAGCAGACCAGAGGAAGACCTTATCTCTTTCACTAACAGAAATTGATCCAATAAAAAACATTCTCACCCACCTTGTCTCTAATAATGAGCATAAATAGATAAGCAAAAGAGGCACAGGGAGGTAAAGTGACTTCTCTAGGGTCAGACAGCAGGTCAGAGGCAGAGTAAGGAACCGAAACCAGGGCTTTCTTCTAAGCCTGTGCCCGATGCACAAGGGCACTCTGCCTCTCAATCATCTCATTAGGAGCCTGATTCTGCAAGGTGCGAACTGCCCTCCATTCTCATTGACTTCACCAGGAATTGAGAGTAGTCAGTAGCTTGCAGCAGGATCAGGCCTTAGATTTGCAGCTCAGTGATTTACTGAATGTGTAACAGTTGGGGAGCTTTTCATTTATGAAACATTGCACAAGCTTGAACTCTTGAGTGCCCCAGTTGCTGCCCAGAAACTACTGATGTGCTAAATGTCAGAGTCCTGCCTGCTTTTGACGCGAAAACTGCCATTGATGCAAAGCACTGGCCTGGAACGAAACACGTACACTGCTTTCCAGGGCCTGTTCCACTTTCTCTTTGCCCAGACTCCCGCCCGGTGGTCTCAGGCCCACCCTGGCACAGGACGTGCTTGATAGGGCTTTAGCAACCCAGACCCATCCTGGTGTGTGGCTGCAGTAGAGAAGGGACAACCCAGACCCTTTAACCCCAGGCCCATCTCCTACTCCTGCTCCTACAAACCGTGGGCAGGCGGTCGTGGGTTGCACAACCGCTCAGCCTTTCTGTATCTGACTGGCCAGCGGGGAGGGAGCCCGATTAGGGAGAGCCCAGACCGGTGCGCCCTAGCGGGGTGAAACGAGCATGGCCGGACACAGACAGCTCCTCTGGGACTACGTTTCCCAGGTACACATGCGTGGAGCATGCGCAGTCAAACACTGTCCGCTATATAAGGGCGTTGCGTGGGAAAGCACTCCCTTTTTCCTACTCGTCGCTGAGAGGAGAGGTGAGTGGCTTGTGCGGAGTCGGGGGGAGGGGGGTGTACAATCCAGTGCCATCCGCGGCCATCCGCGCCGGTGGGTTCCCCCTGTCTAGCTCCAACAGTGCCTCGCAGCCCCTACTGCTGCACCCGGCCTGTATTGATGGGTGTCCCCTCTGGAGGGGCGGCGGGGAGCCGGCTGCACCTCGGGGTGCGCCCCGCTGCCTGGGGGACTCCTTCGCTAGCGGCTGCCTCTGCTGCTGCAGGCTGCCCTCGCGCTGGCCGCCACCCCCGTCCCCCAGCGGACTGTCGCTCCCCCTGGAAGAGGGCCCGGGAGCGTGTGGCCCCTGAGCGGGTTGGCCGCTGTCTGCTCCCCAGCCAGGGGTGCACCCGCAGCCCGGGGTCTCGCTGGTGCACGTGATGACTAAAGCTTTTTTCCCCATCAGAGCGACAGTGTTGATTTCGCTACTCTAAGCCAGATTGTGTCTGATGCACCAGCCCGGGGAGGCGGCCTTTGCTTTGCTCCCGCCGGCTGGTCAGCGAGGCTAAATCTCTTTCGCCTCTTCGGTCTTCTGCTTCTCAGGTCCAGCAAGCAGGAGCGAGCAACATGTGCTGGAGACCTGGCCTGGTAGCGTAAGGCCAGGCGCGGCCCCAGGAGAGAACCAGCAGGAAGCACCGTTTCTCTAGTTATGAACCCACTGTGTCCATTGCCCCTCGTGGAGGAGGCAGCGGTAAGTCTGTCTAGGAATAAATACCCTTAGCTGCTGTTTTATACGATTGTTTCTTGGTGTCTGCATGTAAATACTGCATGAGGCTTTGCTTAGGGCAGCCCAGCTGTGGGTGGCTGTAGTGAGCTAGCTAGGTGGACTAAGCAGTCATTGTACAGACAGAACAAAAATGGTCTTGCCCCAAAGAGTTTACAGTCTAAGTAGCTTAATACTCTGTATGGCCCCCTCCATGGTAAACTGTCACACCTCAAACCAGCTTTGCCCTAGCCAACAGATGAAAGCCACTTGTATTTTGCATCCTTTTTGCCACTTTCTCTGTCCAATATCCTAGTCTCTCTTTGCTATCTTAGGCTCTCATCTTTAAAGTGCTGCTCTTTCACCAGCCCGTCTCTTATCTTACCTCACCCACCTTGTCTCTCTTGCTCCTGTAATGCTGCTGTTTCATTTCATCCCCTTGTTTCTCAGCATGTTTTTTCCCTTCCCCACATGTGACCAAACAACTGGCTCCTCTATCTTAAGCTTGCATAGCACCTACCACTGTAACATCCAAGGTGTTGCAGTCTCTAATTTAGATGGATGCTAGGTGCTCACTGTTTTGTGGCTGAAACATGTAACTGGTACTCTTTTTAGGGTGACTTGTTAAAGTGCATTTGTACAGTTGTATGCCAACCTAATGTGCAGATAACCAGTCAGCTACATAGGTCACGTGTCTGTCTTGCTGAAACTGCATGCAAACTAGAGTGTCATCTGCATGCTGCCCTGGCACTTCCCTCCTCTACCTCATTTGAGATCTCACTGGTGTACATGATGACTAAACTTTTTTCCCATCAGAGCGACAGTGTTGATTTTTCATTGTTTTAGCCAGATTCAGTCTGATACACCATCAGGGAATGGCCCTTCCTCCCTCCTCTCCCCTCCCTGCCCCATTAATCCCACCCCATGGCTTTGTACTTTTTAGGTCCATGGCAGCAAGGTGGAGCAGCATGAGCCTGGGTGACCTGGCTCACTGAGAGAAAGGTGACATGGTGACCTGAAGCAGACTTGGAAAGAGAGGCCACTGCCCTGGTTAACTAGCCACTTGTGAGCCATTAATAGGAGAGAGTGGTAAGTTTCTGAATAAACATCTTTCAGTATCTGACAGCAATCTCAAATAACTTCTCCCTAGAAAGGAGAGACTGGCTTTAAACCCAGTCATGTATCCCACTTACTTATTATTAATTACGGTAGTGCATAAGGACCAATTGAGAATGGGGCTCCATTATGCTAGTCCCTGTGCAAACAACAGTAGACAGATGCTGCCCTGAAGAGTTTATGCTGTAATAGACAAGACGGATATTTAATCCATCTGCCTCTCAGGCTAGAAGTTTGTGCATAGCACCTCCCAAGTAGGAGTGACTGCAGCTTTTGCTTTTAAACATTCTGTTGAGGTATCATTTTTAAAAAAAAAAAAAGCCCTTTCACTTTGGATGACTCCTTTCTGAAGAAATATCTTGTCCCTCCATTGCCCACAAATGTCTGTTGCTGACCAGGTCTGCCAGCCTTACACATAGGCGGCAAATACTGCAAGTAAACAGCAGTGCATGTCCAGTGGTGAGGAACACAAAAAGCCAGGGCCCAGCCAATCCATTGCTCAGGTTGCTGGATGGCAGTGGGCACATTATTGATTGGGGGGTCATTAAGCTTTGCAAATAGTCCATGAGTGAGGAACATTTGTGGAAATCTGGGAGCACTGAGCAGATGCACGACCCATGAAATGCAGGCCAGTCAAAATGGCCTCTGATAGGTGGTGTCTTCTGTGGAGACCTGAAGAGCTCTGTGAAGCTTGGAGGAGTCCAGTGGCACCTTAAAGACAGATTCATTTGGGCATAAGCTCTCATGGGTAAACCCCACTTCTTCAGATCCATGCACCTGAAGAGTTTTTTTTTATACCTATGAAAGCTTATGCCCAAATAGCTCCATAGTAGCTCTGTCCAAGTCTATAAATAAAAGTGAACAGCAAAGCCAATGTGAGCTTCCAAGGTTTAGGTAGAGTAACCTGTGTGGCCTAGTTACCAGCATTGCATAACAGTTTATGGAACTAGACTTATGGTGGTGGTGGTGCCAGGTACAGAACTTTCAGGGCCATTGTGGCTGTACAGACAGCCAGGGCATGTGATAGCTAGTGCATCTGTATATAGCATGAAGGCAAATTTTGCAGTGTGGAGGTGTGCTGTGTGCATAAAGAGATCACAAATGTGAACACTACAGAGTACATAAAGTCCTAATAGGAAAGTTTTGTTCAAATAATTAGATAATTCATTGAGTGGATTTATTGATGGCATAAAGCAGTAAGTCTTCTCTCCTGTATTGCTGTTAAAGTTGTTTCATAATTTGATACTTGTAATGTAACTGAATTGCTAAGAACTAGTGGCACTCAGTGTGGACTATAAAATCCTTTATCATTCAAATGCACCCACTTGCTGCTCTGTAGATCATAACCTTTATAAGATGCAGACTGAATATTTTAAATGCCAGCAGCCCTGGAAAGTCAATTAATTCTCCTGTACAACATCTCTCTCCTGCAGGGACTATTACGTTGTCCATAGACGTAGACTTGAGGATCATCTTAAGGTAAACTGGGCTTTAATTTTTCTGGGGGAAAAAAGTGTTTGACAATCTGAAAGGCATGTCATTCTGTGGAATGTGATGACTTGAAACTTTTTCCCCATCAGATCGGCAGTGCTGACCAAAACTTGCATTTTAGCCAGGCTGTCTGATTCCACAGATGCAGAGATGCTTTTCCTGTTCGTGCTGCTCTGTAAATGCCAATTACATATATACAGTGTTTTATGCCCAAGGCCTGTATGCCCAAAACGATTGCACTTAAATGTAGACTACTTTGAAGGCAGGCAGCAATTGAGGGTGCTTTTTGCTCACATCTCAATGCTTGAAGATTGTTACACATGTTGGTGACTATATATAAACTCATGATTTTTAGTAAGGCTGTTGACAGTCTCACATGACAGTCTTGTAAGCAAATTAGGAAAATGTATTCTATGTGACATTAGTATAAATTGGATGCAAAACTGGTTGAAAGACTGTACTCGGAACAGTTATCAATGGTTTGCTATCAGACTGGAGGAGATATCTAGTGGATCCTGTGGGTAACAGTCCTGGGTCCAGTAGTAAACGTTTTATGGATGACTTGGATAACGGAGTGGAGGTTGTGCTTATAAAATTTGTGGAAAACACCAAGCTGGGAAGGGTTGCTAGCACTTTGGAGGACAGGATTAGAATTCAAATCAGCTTTGACAAATTGGAGAATTGGTGCAAATCAAACAAGATAAAACTTAGTAAAGACAAGCACAAAGTATTACACTTAAGAGAAAAATCAACTGCACAACTACAAAGTGGGGAATAACTGGCTAGGCAGGGGGTCTAGGGGATCACAAATTGCATATGAGTCAGCAATAGGATGTGGTTGTAAAAAAAAAAAACCAAAAACTAATATTTTGTCCAAAGAGATGGACAAATTGGAGAGAGTCCAGAGGAGAGCAACAAAAATGATAAAAAGTTTTGAAAACCTGATATCTGAAGAAAAGTTATGGGGGGGAAACCCAAACCTGGACATGATTGGGGATTGGTCCTGCTTTGAGCAGGGGGTTGGACTAGATGACCTCCTGAGGTCCCTTCCAACCCTGATATTCTGTGATTCTAACTAATCAGTATTGACCACAATCCATGTTTTTATGGGCCCTGCAGAGACTGCTGTACTAGTCTAAAACAAAATGTAGATCATTGGCATAGCTGACTGTAAAAATAGCTTGTGTGCTATTACTGCTGTGTTAAAAGTGACTGAATTTATTTTGAGGGAGGGCTATGGCTGGGGTTTCTGCTGTTTTCACTTGTTAATGATGTGTTTGTGGGTGGGTCATCAGCAGACTTGTTAGTACTTAAGGTCCCATCCAGCCTGAAAGGCTGAAGATGAGTCCTGTTTTAAAAAGGTATTAAATGCCTGAAGATGCAGAGAGGTGCCTAGTTAAATTTTCCAAAGCACCTGCCACTTAATTCTCCATTGATTTTCAATGGGAATTAGGCATCTCGATGCTCTTGATTTAAATCCTCTTTAGTGATTAGTGCTCATGTCACAGGACTTGTGGGTGGAAAGCTCAATTAAGAGGGGAAAAGGATGATATTTAGTCAAAATTACTTTGAAACTGGTCTTAACAGCAACTTATTAGTGAGTAAAAAGAGCTTTTGTTGAAGATTAGTATTGTGTGCCTCAACTCTTCATTCGAGGTGTTTGCCTCCTTTATACATGAAGCCCAGGAAATGGCCCTGCTTTTCTTGTTTTTATCTTGGGAAACAACAGTATCTTAAAACAGGGGACTGAAAGTTCAATCTGTTGTGAAGAAAGCCAAACAGTTGTCTTAATTTTTCCAAAAGCTTTAAACATAATGAACTGAAAAAAGCAGATTTATGTGGGTGTCTTGCTGTACTAAGTTTGCATATACTGCTGTAGCTGCATTGGGTCTTAAATGCTCTGAGAGGGAGGGAAAAGTAGCTGTTCCTTATTCTAGCTTGTGGAGACACAAACACAAGGTTGAGTCCTGGTTCAGACCTCCCATGTGTCACTCTAGAAGTGCAAAGTGACAAGAATGGCTTTTAATAGTCTGTAAAATAGGCAGAGGTCATATGACTAAATCTTGACTTTCCCTTGACAGGTGAAGGAGTTGTCAATGTCAGCACGAAGCAGAAATTGCACTGTGAAGTAGCAGAAAGTTCTCCTGTACTATTGCAATCATTCACCAAAGTGACAGCAAAATATCCCAAGCTAAGCTGTTGTGTCCACATTGCTCTGCAATGACTTCATGGTCAAGCTTCCCTCTTTCTGTGTGGAGTAAGAAATACTGCATGTCCTGCCTCCTTAAGAGATGCCTAGGGGCTTTATCCGCTCCACCGACACTGACTTGGACTCCTTATTCATTCCATGGGTGGCGAACCCGAGCCTACTTATTTACTGATACTTTAAAAAACCCTTGCACCCCAATCTGGGTCTGTGCTGGTTGAGATGTATGTATTTTTTCATCCTTGCAACGGTATCTGTAACCCCCCCTATAACCCAAGCCTGACCCCAGATGTACAATACCTTCCTTCTCAGCCTGTATGTATTTCATTTCAAACATTTCCTTTAATAAAATGTATTGCCTCAAAACTCATGAGCCATTTTATTAGAAGGGATTGACTATCTATGGATCTTGATGTCTTTTTATGCAGTAACATACTATGTCAAGTGTTTGTGTCCATAATAGCTGTGTTCACCTCCATGCAAGCTGGGTTCAACCTGCTGCTGTAATGTGGAAGATAATGTACTAAAAATCATTAAAAGTACTGAGGTAACTTCTTAAGTGGATTGAAGTGTGTGCTTCTGTATATGAATGGAAGGTCATGTGGTAAGCAGAGCCTGGGTCTCTAGACACAGGGTTCAAATCTGAGCTGTGCTAAGCAGATTTCCTTTTGGATCTTAACCAAGTTATTTGATCTCCCAGCCTCAGCACCTCATGTGTAAAATGGTGATTATGCTTCCCTATGTTGTCAAGAAAAATCCATTAGTGTTTGAGGTGCTCAATACCACAGTTGTGGAGATGACAAAATACTTCAGTAGCCTGTTCTAGACATGGGTGAATGCTGACCCCAGGCATAAGGTGATGCCAGTATCTTGAGAAGCTTTTTAAATGGTTAAATTGGGGGAAAATACCCAATTCTCAGCTTGTTTTCAGACAAATAAAACTACCCCTCAATCATCCTCCTTAGAGACACCTTTCTTAAAACCTACTTTGCATGAGATTCTGACATGGTGGTTGGGTGCTCTAAAAGGTATTTAGGTTTTGTCGGGCTATTTTACAGATCTGGATGGTCATCAAATACATGCACCTGGGAAGGTAGGTGTTGCTTACTGGCAACTTAAGGAGAGCCAGAGCCTCAGTTGCTGTAAAGAACAAGGTTCTGGGGCCTAGTCAGTATGTACTGCCTTAGAGCTGGTAATTCATCCTGCACTGGTATTGAGGGGTAGCCGTGTTAGTCTGTATCCACAAAAATGAGTCTGGGGGCACCTTAAAGATTAACAGATGCCTCTGAAGTGAGGTTTTCAAACCCACAAAAGCTTATGCCCAAATAAATCTTAGTCTTTAAGGTGCCACAGGACTCCTTGTTTTTAAAGCATCAGGTGGTTTGCATGCTTTGGGGCTGCTGTTGTAGCTAGACTTGTGGTGAAGCCTTGTGTTCTTAGTGTCTTGGCTCCCTCATCTCCCTGCTTCTGACACATGGTATTGGTTAAGGGTATGTAATTATGTTGGCAAAGGGTTTTTCTGTTGCTGTAATAACACCTCCCTGAATGTGGGCAGCTATAACATCTCATGTAGTTTTTTTCACTTCCCTGACCAATGCAGCTACGCTGATAGAACTTCCATGTGTAGACTAAGGCCTTGGCTATACTGGCACTTTACAGTGCTGCAACTTTCTCACTCGGGTGTGAAAAAACACCCCCCTGAGCACTGCAAGATACAGTGCTGTAAAGCGCCAGTGTAAACAGTGCCGCAGTGCTGGGAGTGCGGCTGCAAGCTAATCATGAGGAGGTGGAGTATGTGCAGCGCTGGGAGAGCTCTCTCCTAGCGCAGGCGCTGCGACCACACTCGCACTTCAAACCGCTGCTGCGGCAGCACTCCCATGGCAGCACTTTGAAGTTTCAAGTGTAGCCAAGCCCTAAGCCTCGGAGCAGACAGAGCTTAGTAAGGGTGGCCATACTGCAGAGCACCTGTTGCCGGCTTTTCCTCTCCACACTGGTCTGTCTTCCCATTCAACTCTTGGAGTGTCTCAGAGAGAACAGTGCTAGTGTGGGTGGCAGTCTCCCCTTTCTAGCTGATCTGTTTGTATCTCTACCCCTTGAGCTGGAGTGGAGAAGCTAGCCTGAAGGCATTCTGAGCAGTTGCTGCACTGGTTCCCTCATTTCTTTTCACTTGCACAGAAATAAAACTAGGTCCCTTTAAGGCTATAGCTGCTGTTATAAATTACTAAACAAAAGTAATAAGCCTTACACAACTCTGCCTAAATCTCATTCCCCCTTAAGAGCTCTGTTTTCTGTAGATGCAGCCAGGTGACTTCAGAACTGAGGAAAAACGTGTTCTGAATCCGAAGTCTTTCAAAGAAAGGTCTAGGGTCAGCCCCTCATAAATCAAGGGGAACCTAGCTCTGTTGCCTTCTGCTGATCCTGTCACTTTGACAGGAGGAAGGTGCAACATACAGGGAAGCCCTGCTATAACATGCCCCACAATAATGTGAATTCAGCTATAACATGATAATAAGGTGGCTCCAGCTGCCCCAAGCAAAAAGGAAAAAAGTGGCGGGAGCAATGCAGAAGTGCAAAAAGTGGGGGAAAAAAAAGGCTGGAGCACTGCCCAAGGGTAAGGGGGAAAAATGGAATGTGCCTTCCCCACTGCCTCTTCTCCCCTACCCCCGCTTCTTCTTTTGGTGAGAAGAGCAGTTCTCCTCCCCAACTGCTCCTTGCTCTTCCTCTGCCCCTTGCATGTCTCCCCTACTCCCCAAGTGTTCCTCTAGTTGCATGGCTGAGAGCCCCCACTGCTGGAGCTGCATCCTTTCAGTTACTGTTATGGGCAGTTCACAAACACAAGTCATTTACTGCCAAGAGAAACTGACGGCTTGAAATGGTAAACCTTGCTATACCACGACCCCGCATTTATCACGATCAAATTTTTGGACCCCAATCATTGTGTTATAGCAGGGTTTCACTCTATTTAGTGATTGCATTTGCCAGTTCTGGCTTGTAGAACCATTTCTTTAGTGAAATGGAGGCACTTAAATGCTGCAGCTTTCTACCTCCATCTTGCAGACATTTGTCTCAGACCTCCCAGGCTACCTTTAATACAGAAGCATATAGTGCATACTAACAGGAAATCACTAAAGCAGGAAAAAGTCACAGTCAGGGTGGCAGTTAGAGCCATGGGATATCTGGCAGCTCTCCTGTACATCTAATTTACATATTCTGATACCATTGATTATATTAAGCAGTAGTAAAAATCTGTTTTGTTTCCCCTTTTAACTGCTGTCAGCCTGTTCTAGTGTGCAGTGATTTACCACAGGATACAAAAATCCTAACTACTTTGCCCTGAGTGATGAAGCGGATAGTCTCAGGTGAGGCTGCTGCTGTTGTTCATTTAGGAAGGTGACTAGCTATTCTCCATCTGGCATGATTGCTATGTGCTGCAGAATAATCGTGGCTGAGTGATGTTTAGCTGCAAGCTAGAAGCAGCTCTGTTAGGGTAGCTGGGTCAGCCCTGGCATTGTTTGAACTGATGACTCCACCAGGGTTTGGGTATGTGTGGATAAATAAGCTGGTAGCACTTCTGCATTCCTGCCACAATGCACATGCATCTTCAGAGCTGATTTAATATTTATTAGTGTGTTCATTACCTAGCAGTGTCTAGAGTGGTAGGACTCCATTCAAACTGCAGCCTTGAGGAAAATAGCTGCTATTGATGTGCTAGAGTAGGGGAGTAATGCAGCAGGTGTGTACATTAGAGGTGAGTGTTTCTAAAATAATTCTTATTCCATATTCATTAGAACCCAAAGGAGCAGGCTTACCTTTCCACAGCTGTAAGGTAACATGTCTGCAATGTCCTAGCCAGTGCAAACCTGTAACTAGTTCATTGTATTAAGTATGTATGAACTATTAAGTGAGCTGTATTTGCCTGGGGGCAAATAGTACTCCTGGAGGAATTCTGTGCTAAAAAATAAAAAATTCTGCTTGTATGTCAAAATAACTAAATAATTGCATCAGTGTCAATTATTTTATTAATTTATTTCAAAATACCTGTCAGCAAGTATGTCTGTAACAATACAGATCCATAAAAAAATCCCCCTGGAGTAGAGAGTTAAAGAAACCCCATCCGCAGTCCAGTTCCTGTTTGTCCCCAGCCTAGCCAGATGCTCAGACACTCTTCTGATCCTACCCCCTCAGTTCAGCCATGGGGCTCTCCTGGTCCCAGACCACTCACTCGCTTTCAGAGGTGAAAGTAAGCCGGTCTGGTAATGGTATACTGTAAGAATGTGGCCGCCAGTACACAGCCGACCATACGAGCAGGCTGCTGGTGAGGGGGCAAAGGGGGACAGCTGCCCTGGACCTCCTGGCAGCAGCCCCAGCCCTGGGCCCCTTAAATGACCAATGGAGCCCTAGGAGGCATAGGCCGGGCAGTGCTGAAGGAATGGTTAGGGGAGTCTGGCCCCAGCCCCACCCCTTCAGTGCTGCCCCCCACACTTTGCCAGGACCCCAGCCACCCTGCATACTAGTAAGTCCTTTAAGTACTTTCACCCCTACCCACGTACAGCTCAGGGATCCTGGGCGAGAAATGCCTGATGCCTGGGTTCTGGGCTTGCATGGAATTTCCTGTATGTCCACCACCATCTTCCTTCAGGGTGTGCTGGGAACCCTCCACTTCCTTCCCCCTGGCCTGTTTCTATTTCTGAGCTGGGCTCAGCTGGGTCCAGCAGCACCTTGTGGCAGCCAACATCTCTGCAGCCCATTTTTGTGGGGATAAAAGGATTATTCTGTGCACACATTAATTTCCTGCAAAATCCTGCATTGTGCAGTGGTGCAGAATTTCCTCAGGAGTAAATAGTTACAGCTCTTAATCACTGCTTCAAGCTAGTAGTGGCAACAGCAGCAATTCCTCATGCGTCTTCAGCAAATAGCAGTCAACTAGGCAGAGGAAATATTTAAGCAATAATTTCCTGCAGCATTTAAAATATGGATTCGTTAGTTCAATGCCCAATAGCAAGAGCCTAATTAATACTCTAACATTACCATATATCATTACCAGGTTGGGAGGGCATTGCATATTTGTAGAGCATTACGGCTATTTAGAACCATAAATGACAGTTTCTATGGTGAAGGGAGGAGAAAGGGTGGCTGAGCTAACAGCTGCCTTTAGCATATATAGTCACAAGACAGTGAGAGTGGAAAATTGACTCTCATAATTTAAAACAGTTTTCCATTAATCTGGGTAGCGATTTTGCTTATTTAGCTGCTCCAAGCAGAATAATCTCTTGAACTAGAGCATATTGATGCAGGAGCTAAATGCTTCTAGTATAGACAATGTTAATAATTTAAGTCTGTTTAGCAGACACATCCTTTATAATAGGGATTGAAGGCAGCTGAGCCCTGCTGGTTCCACGGGAGTCCAATAGGAAACTGGTTAGCCAGTCTGAGAGGGACCAGCTGGGATGGAATTTTCTCTTTGCCTTTTTTTCTCTGTTTCTTCTCTCCAAGAATAATTGAGTCCAGATTTCTGCTCTGTCTCACGGGTTGCTCTGCATGTGTATGGGAATACAGCTTAAAATCTACCTCTGGCTACTGCTGATTTGCTCACAATGGATTGGACATCCATGTGAATGCCAGCAATTCTGGATGTGAGTGTCTGCTGTGCAGGAGTAGAATAGATGTGGGTGGGGAAATCAGATACAGATTCTTGAGAACTAAATCCAGAGATTTGCAGGTAATTATGGATCTGCAGGGGGTGCTGTGTGCATACATTTGCCAAGGTTTTGTATGGGTCAGGTGGAATTCTCTGTCTAATACTCCCATCTGTTTGAGTTACAGGGGGTAGTTTGATCTGCCAAGTCATCACCTCTTTGTGTTCCTGTATTTTGGTGCTTTCTCCTTGTTGCTTGATTAGTGTAATACATAAATTGGGAGCCTCTAGCTCAAAGAAGTCCTTGACTTTTTTTTTTTTCCTGCAACAGAGAAGTGAAACAGATTTGACACACAGCCCTCTCAGAAACAGCTCCTAAGTAAATCTGAACTTGTCAGGACCTCATGCTGGGAGAGATGGTTAGATGAGGGGTTTTTTTGTGCTGTTGCTGAGAGGCACAAAGCCCAGACAGAATGCAGTTTTCCTATGCTGTAGTAAAAGCCTGGTTTAGTAAGTGTATCTTACAAAGTTTTGTGTTAGCCAATTTTGGTCAGTTTCCTGAGATTTGCTTCTGTTGGAGTTCCTGGCACTTATTCAAATACACAGAAGTCTAAGGACAAGATTTTCAAAAAGAGGTGTTCAAAAATGGGGCTTCTAAGTAAATGGGAGCTGCTGAAGTCTCAGCCCTTGAAAAATCTTTCTCCGAAAGCTCAGATTGCTGAAGCACAGCAACACCTAAATCTTTTAACTATGTCAATGGATTTAGACTCCCAAGCACCTAAATCGCTTTAAAAATTAAGTAGAGGCTTCTAAAGCAGTTAGGCATTGTGATGCTGAGCACAGCAATGCCTAAATACTTTTAAAAATCTGGGCCTAAATAACTATCTAAGGTACCTAGATGCCCCCCAGCAGAATTGTATCTAAATACTTCACAATCCTTTAATGTATTTAGTCTTACAACACCCCTGTGAGGTGGGGAATTTATGCTCATCCCTGTTTTACAGGGGGAGAACAGAGGCAAAGACAGTTTATGGCTCAGATCCTCAAAGGGACTGAGGCCCCCAACTCCCATTGTGATCTCAATGAGAGTTAGGCACCAAGATACCTTTTAGGACCTGGACCAAAGTGGCCTGCTTGAGGTCACCCAGGGAATCTGGCAGAGCTGGGAGTTGAACCATGCCCCAGGCTAGTGATTGAAACATTGGCCTAGCTTTCCTCTCCAGGCTAGGGAAGGATGTAGGAGCACCCATATTTGAAAATCTTGGCCTTAACCTATTGCTTTAATAAATGGGAGAGGGGAATTACCTCAGCTCTAACGCTCAGCAAGTGAAGTCTGAATTCTTTCTCTGGCTGGGTCTGAGCTGTGCTTCATGTTACTGAAACATCTGTCAGCTTCTAGCAGGGACCAGCCAATTCCCTGGTATAACCACCCATTGGCGCTGACTCCTGGGTGCTCCAGGGCTGGGGAGTGGGGTGTGCTCAGGGGACAGGGGGGAACTGGGTCGGAGGAGGTGGGGTGGGTTAAAGCAGAGGCAGGAAGAGTGGGGCGAGGGTGGAGGCTTGGGGAGCGGAGCCTGGACAGAAGGGGATATAGAATACCCCTGGGGCCCAGAAAAAACCAGCACATGTGATAATCTGCATGTTTTTGGAGCACCAGCTGATGGCAGAAATAACATTTTTGGAATGAAGTTGACCAGGGATTTATTCAAATTCTCCTTTTAAACTGAGAGCCCCAACCCAGAGGCAGTTTAAGGAAGGTTCCAGTGGGTTAGCGCTGCATCCAGCCCTGTGGCCATGTGAAGTAGCCAGAGCAGAGAATGAATGCTGGGAACTGAGTGGATTTTCTCTCTGCTTTGCCTTATCAGTTACTGCAGGAACAGACAATTCCATACATATTTACATAACTTAAAAAAAAAATCTGGAGTCTCTCACTTGGTTCCTATTTTTAAACAGATGTTTACTTTTCTCAAACAGGTCTGTTTCTTGATGCCTTTAGGGGATAGGGTCTGGGGGGCCAGAAATAAGCACAGATTATTTCTCTGTCTGATGTTGCTTTAATAGATTACTTTTTCCCCCCATACACCATGAGTGGTTTAACATTTATTTTCCCAAAGACCCAGTAATCTTTCTGGCCATATGCTGATTATAATATTATTTTTTAGAGCCTATCCTAGCTCTGCTGTGCAGCAGCATTAGCTGATGGGTTAGCACGAACTATTTATTCATTGCTGTTTCTCTCCTCCGCTCCCCACCCCCCAGCTCCATCTCTAATCTGAGAGTGATAAATTGAATAGTTATCAGCTTCTGATACATCAGTTGTGTTGACAGGCCAGACTGTATTCGAGGCAATAATAGTTTGTGATTGCTCTGAGAGATCTAGGGCTTCTGATTGTGGAGCACAGTGCAATCAACAAATGCTTTTGACTGTCATAAAATCTTGTTGGTTTTCGGCTGATCAACTGATAAATTACCTGATGGTGATGACTTGCCTCTTCCTTTCCTTGCTGCTCAGTTGATTCTTTTAAACTGAAAAATGATTAGATGGCTGCTCTGGAGGCTGTACGTGGTAAGTTTCATTTTCCCTTTGCCATGGAAATGTGTTAATGTTGGTTTTGTGTCAACCGTTTATCCATACAACAAAGAACTGTAAATGCTTTCTTGTGGGCTACAGGAATCAGGATCCTTTTAAAATACATCTTTGGGGCTGAATTTTCTGATGTCTTTGCTTTTAAACACAGCTTTGGGCCTATGTTTTTATTACAAATTTGAGTAGCACTTAAGGGTTCCCAAATAGGGACGGAGGCTCCATCGTGCGAAGCGCTGTACAAACATTTGTGCCCCATGTCCACTTTCAATTTTTCCCTTCCTTCATACCAGCTGCTACCTGCATGCATGCGATTTTACACCTGCAAACACTTCTGTGCACAACACCTGTATGTGCACCTTTGGCAGATTCAAACAGTGGCAAATGCATGTGGTAGTGTTTTCCGTGCATCATCCCCTCATTGGGACAAATGGGCCTTGCATGTGAAATAATCTGTGTGTGCAGGTGCTCGTGCCTCAGAGTACAGGTGTGGAGGAGCAAAGGCGAGGGACGGACGGCATGGATGGGTGGGTGAGTGGGCTGGAGGGAAGGTAGAGGTGCCCGAAGTATTTTGTAGCTTTCTGCTAATGTTTACAACCTAGCCTGTACCACTGTGAGAAGACTCTCCCTTTTAGCACAGGATGCCCATCAAGGCCCAGTGCCAGTGTCTTTTAAAATGCTTTATAGGGAATGAAACACTGGTGAGAAGTGTCAGCTAGATGGCCAGGAGACTGTTACGCTCACTTTATTCACAGAGCCCAGGCAACAAAAATTAAAGCTTCTCTGCATCTGCCTCTTTGCTGAAGCAACCAACGAAGGGCCAGTTAGGGCCTGATCCAACTCCCATTAGTCTTTCCATTGATTGGAGTGGGTCCTAATTGCATATCATGATGTGGAGACTGGGAGCAGGGCTGAGTCCACTACCCTAATGTCAGATGCCATAGAGCAGTGACTCTAAACGTTTCTAGACTACTGTACCCCTTTCAGGAGTCGGATTTGTCTTGCATACCCTGAGTTTCACCACCCTTAAAAACTACATAAAAATACAAAAGTGTCACAGCCACTGTTACTGACAAATTGCCGACTTTCTCATTTTTACCATATAAATCAATTGAAATATAAATATTGTTTACACATTTCAGTGTATGTATATAGAGCAGTATAAACAAGTCGTATGAAATTTTAGTTTGTACTGACTATGTTAGTGCTTTTTCTGTAGCCCATTGTAAAACTTGGTAAATATCTGGATGAGCTGATGTACCAACCCCCTGAAAGACCTCTGCGTACCCCCCAGGATAAGCATACCGCTGGCTGAAAACGACTGCCATAGGTCGCCCAGCAACTATCAGATTGTAGCAGTTGCTGATCACATCTGAACTGGGCTGGATTTGCTCCAGTGACACAAGTGAAAGGATCCACAGACCATTACCATCCTTCTTATACAAAGACCTAATTCTCTTCATTTTGAACAGTGATTAGCTGGGTTTTGAAAGGAAAATGTTAAGGGATTCTCACCAATAGGCCCTAGATCAGTGGCTCTCAAACTGTGGGTTGGGACCCCAAAGTAGGTCATGACCCTGTTTTAATGGGGTCACCAAGGCTGGCTTAGACTTGTTGAAGCCTGAGGGGCAGCGAGGCTCAGGCTACAGGCCTCCCGCCCGGGGCTGAAGCTCTCGGGCTTGGCTTTGGGCCCCTGCCTGGACAGTGGGGCTTGGGAGAGCTCAGGCTTCGGTCCTCCCTCCTTAGGGTTGTGTAGTAATTTTTGTTGTCAGAGGGGGTCGTGATGCAATGAAGTTTGAGACCCCCTGCCCTAGATCTACCACAAAAAAAAATACATCCTTCTCTCCAAATATCCATCAGGGGAAAAGATTCTCAGTTTCTGAAAAGAGGGCTGCAATAACCTTGAGTTATAGTATCTCTTTGTACGTAATGCACAGATCCTAAGCTATAGGGACCACACCCACCCCTCCCTCCAGCCCAGGTAACTGGTGATAGAGAGATGCTAAGGGAGGGGAGTCATTCCTCAGGGACATAGGGCCACCTCCTGACCGGAGAGCTGGTGCAAAGGGCTGATCATCTGGCCCCCACAGAACTGATTTTTCATAAACTGATTCATAGGCTGTCTCTGTTTCACTGGAGTTTTGCTTCAATGGCGGTAATTAAAAAAAACACCTTATGAGCCAGACTCTGATCTTGCTGTAAATCTGGAGTAACTCCATTAGCTTCATTGAGGTCACTTTGGAGTAACCAAGATCAGGCTCTGGGCCTGAGAGTTCTCCACTGAATCATTTGTTCTTTCTTTCCTGTTCTATTTCAGTGTCTCCTGGGGCATTTGGCCTTTTCACTGTGCTTGTCATTCAATCTTGTTCTGCATAATTCCAAACACTCCTATTGGGGTCACCTTGAAGTCTTCCCTGAACTGCTGAGAATAAGATCAATGTCTTGAGTCTTTTCTTCCAAACACGTATTATTAAGCCAGGAGTTGTCCTCATTTCCTTACTTTGCACCTGCTTTCCCAGGGGTGACTGTGCAAAGATGACCCGAGCTGAAGAGTTTTCTAGACTAGGGGTTCTCAACCTTTTTCTTTCTGAGGCCCACCCCCCACCAACATGCTATAAACACTGTGTGACCCACCTGTGTCACAACTGCTTTTTCTGCATATAAAAGCCAGTGCCAGCATTAGTGGGTAGCAAGCAGAACAATTGCCCAAGGCCACACACCACAGGGGCCCCCAGGAAGCTGTATTTCTTAGACTTCAGCCCAAGTGGTGAGGGTCAGAGCCCATGCAGTAGGGCTTTGGCTTTCTCCACTAGGCCCAGTGAGTCTAATGCTGGCCCTGCTTGGCAGATGCCCTGTGACCTGCTTGCAGCCCGCCAGGGGTCCCAGAACTCAGGTTGAGAACCACTGTTCTAGACTCTCAGTGTTGCTGCATTTGGCAGGAGGGTCACTTTTTTTTTTTATTGTGTAAGTAGACACAATAATACTTAGCTGTAGTATGGGGTAGAGGGCTTAATGAGTGTGAGAGATGGACTTTGAGATCCATGGATGAAGGGCAAGAGCTATTCTCATTCCACTCAGCCAGGGTGGTGGTGACGTTGTACAATGCGTGAGTTTTGCCTGGTGGTCCTGATTGACTGTATGGAGTTTTTTTTGCAACTCATTTTCCCGGTAGCTATCCTACAGAACAGATGCTGCACATTGGTACCCACTAGGTAGCCTACAGCAGGTATATTATATACATTTGACTTAGCGTATATGATCATATATCCCTGGTGTGGGCTGGGCACCCAACGTTAACAGCCTGCTACATATGTACTTTCAAAGTTACTCCTTTAGCTCAAAGGTGGTGGAAGCTTGTGATTTTGGTCCTGAGCTCCCCCAGTGGTAATGGGAGGCTTGCACTTAAAGAGGATGAGAGCATGATCCTTAGATATAAGGAAACTTTGTTAGAATCACTCAATGAGAAAAACAGTCACAGGGCATTTTCAGGGTCACCGCTGTCTCTGCCCTTGTTATTTAATCTGTGGGCACATGCAGTTGCCTAATTTGTGCACTCAATGGCAACAAATGCATAAACAGCTGCACATCTAAATGATAGGAAAACTTGGCTTTTGTGATAGACTTAAGAGTCATCCCCCTGTTGAGGTAAAGGCGTAGCTGACATCTCTCTTACAGATGTTATTTCAGGCCATCTGTAGATGCAAGAACCACTGCATTGGTTACACTTGATTTGCACACAGTTCACATTTCAAAGGTTTTCTGTTCACCCAGAAGAGCTAGAAATTGACTACTACTATTTTATTTTATTTTATTTCAGAAAAGTTTGCCTTCTGGGAAATCTGCCTTTGGGCTGAGTAAATGCCTCAGGCAGGTGTGGTTCGGGCCTCTGGAGCGGGGTACCTGACGCTAATGTTTTGAAAGCAACATTTTCTGAGCATTGGTTGTGGTGACAGTTGCTTTTACAGTGATTTATTTATAGCTCTGATTTTTCCTGGAGATCTAGAGAGGAATCCGTCTGAGCAGGTTCATTAGTCAGCGATTTATGTGCCATGGCCAACGTTTTATGTTGCGGTAAGGACTAAGGGAAAGCGCATAGAGACAAAAGCTGTCAAGCAGGCCAGGAGCAATTATTGCTTCTCATTGGTTTCGAACTCACTTGTTACCATAAAAAGAGGCCTGTGGTACACAAGGGCTGCCATTAGCTTATTTAGGGGCAATGATTTGAGATCTGTCTCTTCCTGCTGCTGACTTTGGCCCTTTCTCTCTTCTCAGATCTGTGAAGCAGATTCCCTGCCAGCCTTTCCACTGATCTGTTTACTCCGCTTGGGGCCAAAGTAATTTTCATGCATAGCATGCAGTGCCCACATGTGAGGTTACTGGCTTTAAGTCAAATACACGTAGATGTTGGCATGGGAGATCGTTAGTGCTCGCTAATAGGAATGAGAAGTTATGTGCAGTCCGGGCTACAGCCCAAGCAGCTAATGAATGTGTTTGCACTCAAACAGACCTGGGTTTTTGTCCAGCAGATCTCACTATGCATGCTGTGTTCTGTTTTGGACTCTCTGTAGAAGCTGGTTGCCCACTGAGATAAGGGCAGTGCTGAGATCAGCCTGCATGTTTATGCAGCAAACACAAATAAATCCCCTTTCTGCTCTTTACCCTAAAAGGACATCATGTGCTGACTTTCACTGGGGCTAATCCTGCCCAAAGTATGCAGAGTAACATGGCAGTGAGGAGAAGAGGAGACAGCTGGCAAGTGCCCAAATTGTCATGGAGCAGACAGAGCCAGGATATCAATTATTTAACATTTATGCTTCTGAATGCTTCACAAATAGGATGTGCCAGGCCACAAAGGATGGTGGTGCGCTGTTCCCTGTGAGGTGCAATGCAGCCTTTTCTCCGCAAGTGGGCGTCTCTCTTTCTCTCTCTCTCTCCATGCATAGTGTGCAGGTGTGTGAAGTTACCAGTAAGTTTCTTGCAGTGTCTTTTTGAGATGAACTGTAGCCCTCTCTGCAATAGGAGGAAGGTGGGAAGCATCCAGGGAGCTGCATCCTGCTCTTCCACATGGCTCATTCCTTACAGCAAAGCTGAAAACACAGATCCCTTCCAGGGAAGAGGTTGTGCTCTTGAAGTGTCAGTTTCTAAAGGAAAGGTGTAATTGTGAGATGTGAGGGAAAGCTAGTTCTTGCTGTAATAAAACCCATACTCAGTTCTAATTCAAGCCAAACGCCTATTGGAGTCCTGGGGAGTTTGCTGGACTGAAGAAGAACTGAGTGTTTAAATCACATTCCCACCCCCAGGATCCCTATACTGAGGGGATCTCCCTCATTCCCTTCAGAATGGGGCTTGGCTGATTTCATCGCAATATTCTCCTCCCTCTTCTTCAAACCTTGCTCCGTGGCTCCTGGGATCCGTGTGGAGGGCCACTGTGGTCTGGGAGAGGAGGGTGCAGGTTGATAGAGGACAGGTACAGATCATCTCCTCACCAGCCCTTTGGAACTTGCAGCAGGAATCTGCCTTTTGGGGGTATCCCTCAGGGAAGTGTCAGAGACAAGAGCCCTGTTAGCACTGTTCCATTGCAGCTACGCTACAGAGTTGGGCCACCAGAGACGCAGAACCAGGGTGGAGGCTTGAGGCCTCCTCACAGAGAGTCATGGCCTCCTGCAGGTCCCTCTCTCCCTGGGATCTGTATGGATCTGGAGGGATTGTGGGGGCTGGCCTGTGAAGAGAACCCTCTGGCAGAAGGATTGATGAGCAGCTTCCATGAGGAGCAACTTGTGGTGATTTCTTTGTGTTTAGCCCTCTCCCACCAGCTGTTTGGACCTCAGGAGTTGGAGCAATGTGAATAATCGTGAGGTTGTGTCAGATGTGTTAATGCCTGCCATGCCTCAGTTCTCAGCCATGCTGATAGAGTTGTGACTCGGTTCAGGGCAGCCTTAGAGATGTGGTGTTATGCGGTGCCCTCTGTCCAGGAGACCTAAAGTAGGTAGAGGGTGGTAAAGCGCTGTTTGTGGTCTAGCCTTTTCTAATGTTCGTGCCTGCTGTAGAAATGGGGTGGCTCAGAAGTCTTATGGCCAAAAAGCTATCCAGAAAAAGAATGTGCATAACAGTGCAGTGAGGGAAATAAATGTCATCGGGCCAGAGCTTTTATATACCGGTTCATGCTGCTGTTACGGAAAGCAGAACCTGACAGAAAAATGTGCAAGCTGGGTCTACAAGGAGCTCACTAGCTATGTAGAGAAAGTTCCAAATCAGAGGAAGAACTGAATAAAATGTTCCTTGATGTAATAGTGGATCTGGCCTCTTAGCAACAGCCTTGTAATCGTCATGTCATCTTGCTCAGAGCACTATTATTAACAGAGCACTGAGCATGTGAAGGAGGGAAAAACCCTGGGGGGAAAACATCTTTGTTTTGTTTTTGTCTTGTTTTGTTAAAAATAATAACAACCACCAACTTTGTGATTTCCCAGCATATGAACTTTCACAGGGAGTTTGGTTAAAATGGGTAAGTTGAGCTGGGAGTGGATGGCTACATGCTGAAGGCTGTGACTGAGTGCATAGTGCTGTGCAAATGTAGGGTGACCAGACAGCAAGCGTAAAAAATCGGGACGGGGTTGGGAGGTGATAGGTGCCTATGTAAGAAAAAGCCCCCAAAATCGGGACTGTCCCTATAAAATTGGGACATCTGGTCACCCTATAGAAATGTAACCAGCTGGTCAGTGTTGGGTATGTGTCTACCTCCCAAACCACAGATGATGTGAATCTGTTACAGCTCCCAACTACAGTGCCCTGCTCTTTAGCTTCAGCTCGAGAGATCTCTAGTTCATTCCCTGGTTTCAGTCAAGATAGTGGCCATTTCACAAATATAACTAGAGGATGTCTTCCCTGCTCCAAGGAACTTACAATTGAAACTGAATACAAGCCATATCATTCAGATGCACAAAACAAGCTGAAACACTAAACTAAGCCAGGGAGGTGTTTCTTTATTTTATAAATTGACCAGAATATTCCAAATTTTCCCCATGCAAAGATGTCTACCCAGTTCTGCACCTAATTTGCTTTGGCACTCATTTCCCTCATTGCATGGAAGACTTTAATTGAACGTGCAAGTGGCCAGTTATGGTAATTTACATGTACAATTGTCTGATTTGCATGCAGATTAGGTGTGTGAGTGTGCATACTTTTTTGCATGGGCAATATTGATGCTATGGGTTGTGTTCTGTGCTTGGCAGGTAAAACTGAGAGAGCTGGCAGGAGAAGTGCATTTAAGGAGCGCTGTGGAGGTGCAGAGGGAAGTGATTAGCTGCACAGGCAGCAGAAATCATTGTTCAGTTCACCAAGCCTATCTGAGTGACTTGCCCACTAAAGCTGTTCCCTTTCCACCTCAGCAGAAAGCAGAGGCCCAAATAGAGATGACTTGCAGTCTCTTTTGTATCCAGTAATCTCCAAAGCTGTGATCCAAATGAATTGTGTGCACGTGTATGTGGAGGGGAGGGCGGTGTTAGTGAATCTTAGTGCTCGTAAAAGGTGCTGAGCTGAGAGCCCTGGAGACTGAAGTCCTCCATTTGTCCAGTACAGTAACTGCTCACTTAAAGTCGTCCTGGTTAACGTTGTTTCGTTATTACGTTGCTGATCAATTAGGGAACATGCTCGGTAAAAGTTGTGTAATACTCCCTTCTAACATCATTTGGCAGCTGCCTGCTTTATCTACTGCTTGCAGGAAGAGCAGCCCGTTGGAGCTAGCTGGTGGAGGCTTGGAACCAGGGTGGACCGGCAGCCCCCCTATCAGCTCCCCACTCCCCTAAGTTCCGGGTGCAGCAGCTACCTGCAGTTCAGCTGTGTCCCTCCCCCCACTGCCATGTGGTGCTCCTGCCCTCTGCCTTGGAGCTGCTCCCTGAGACTCCTGCTTGCTGTGCGGGGTGTGGGGGAAGGAAGAGGGGGGCTAATGTCAGGGTCTCCCTCTCCCTCCTGCTCCTGCACCCAACTTATCCCTTCTTCCATAGAACAGGTGGGACACACCAGGGCTCAGGATGGAGGGAGATTGCAGCAGCTGCCTTCTCAGCAAGCTGATCTAATTAACAAGGCAGTGTACTTAAGGGAAATGCACATATCTCCCTCCGTTCCTGCTGCCTTGTGTAGAGAGAGAGTTAACGCTTGAGGGATCAGGCAATTGCTAGTCCATCATTTAACAGTAAGGGAAATATCCCACTCTTCCACCTCAAACCAAGCTTCGCAATCATCATCACTGTTTACCATTGTTTATTTAAAACTGTGTGTGTGTGTGTGTGTGTGTGTGTGTGTGTGTGTGTGTGTGTGTGTGTGTGTGTGTGTGTGTGTGTGTGTGTGATATAGTCTTGTCTGGTGAAAAAAATTTCCCTGGAACCTAACCCCCTCATTATATTAATTCTCATGGGGAAATGGGATTCACTTAACATCATTTTGCTTAAGTCACATTGTTCAGGGACATAACTACAACGTTAACTGAAGAGTTACTGTACAAGCAGTGGCAGAGCTAGCCGTGCCTTCACACTGGCCCTCCAGTGTGCCTCCACCTATCCTAGAGCGATCACTAAAGTCCTTGGTTTCCCAGTCTAGGCTGCTTACAACAAGGGGGAGAGTTAAGCCCAGATCCTCAACAGTATTTAGGGGCCTAACTCCTCTAATATCAATTTCAAGGAGAGTTAGGACCCTAAATACCACAGATTTGGGCCTCAGTGCCTATTGTGGTGATTCTTGTGACATGGACACACATCTGATATGAACTGGGCTGAAACCACCAATTCATTTCTGGCAACAGCTGTTAGATTTTCAGTCATTTTGTGAATTCAAATTCTTGAGTGGTCTTGGCTACTCAGCCACTGAAATCTGTGTCGTGAGTCTTAGCATTTCATCCTTCCCAGGCCCTCAGTCATAGGAAGTGATGGTTGAATGATGTCAAATGGGGCTGGTCTACACTACGGGGAAAATCGATCTTAGATATGCAACTTCAGCTACGTGAATAACGTAGCTGAAGTTGAAGTATCTAAGATCGAATTACTCACCGTCCTCACGGCGCGGGATCGATGTCCGCGGCTCCCATGTCGACTCCGCAACTCCGTTGGGGTTGGTGGAGTTACGGAATTGATATAAGGCGCGTTCGGGGATCGATATATCGCGTCTAGATGAGACGCGATATACGATCCCCGAGCAATCGATTGCTGCCCGCCGATAAGGTGAGTAGTGAAGACGTACCCATGGCTGCAAACATCATAGTCTTTGTCTCATGGAAACAAGAGTTGGAAAAGTCTTAAGTCACATCTCCTTCATCTAACTTCTACCGAAGGTTTGTTCCTTACCCTGCATTCTGCAGAGCTTGTACTATAGCATTTAAAGCAAAATTACAATATGATTTTAAAAACTCTGCTTGGATTTCACACACAGATTTCTCTTGTTTCTGCCACATGGTGCTCGTGAATTCCTCCTCTGGCTTTCCCCACCCCCTTTTTCATTGACAATATGAGATGCTATTCAGCAGTATTTCCATTATCTGTAGAGATTAGAAGGGAGAGTTACAGCCAGCCAATGATACTGTTAATGTGATTTTTGGGTTATAAGGCCAATATCTTGGGCTTCATTTAGTATGTATTAAAAGCTCTTAGTTCTTTTAAATGTAATTATTTAAAGTCTAGTGACCCCTTTTCTTATTCAAATCTGTCCTCTGACTGGTGTCTTTAAGGCTCCTCTGCTCAGACAGTGTTAGGCTCACATTGTGCTGAAGTTAGCAATAGAAATGTACAGTATGTTTGCATTTAGAAAAGGACGAGGGAGGGTTTGGGGAGGTTGCCTAGAATCTAACTCTATGGAAAAAGAGAGACAATAAAAATGTATGTGCCTTTTCTTTAACATGATGCTCTGGGATATAAAGCTACATCAATCCATTGAGCTAGTACTTGAACCTTAGTGCAGGGCATTTAAAACTGGATTCTTCCCTCACAGGCCTCCAGCCGATGAGCAAGTTGTGGTAAATACAGTTATTTATTTCTCTTGCAGTAGCGCCTAGGAGCCATGGAGCAAGGGCCCATTGGGGTAGGTGCTTTACCAACACAGCACAAACAAATGGTCCCTGCCCCAAAGAGCTTACGATCAGCTATAGGACTGGAGACAACAGATGGATACAGACAGAGCATCATCGGTGAGTTCATTGCTGTAGAAAACACATAGGAAACTCCTCGTGTCCTTGTTCCAAGGATATTAAAATCTACGGGAAGGATCCTGCAACTGGCTTTGTGTGTTGGGCCTCTGCACCCCCACACATTGACTTCCTGGGGCTCGGTACCTGTCTACACAGAGCTAGTTACAAGATCAAGGGCCTAAAATGGCTGCCAAAAGCTGTTCAGCAGTATTGCTCTGGCTGATCAGCAGGAGAGATTGGCTTAGGTCATAGCATTCTGCCCCTCACCCAAATCCTAGTATCTTCTGCTTGTGAACTTGTAATCTCCACAGCAACTGTCGCCACCAGAATGCTGCACCTTCAGTTATCCTAATAATCACAACTAAGGGCAACCTATGCCCCCATCCTACCCCTATGAATGCAAACCCCAGAAAATATCCATCAACAGAAATTGTTTGTAGAGCTAAAGTTTTCTTTTGTTACATCTTTCCAGGAAGCAATTGAGGCCTTTCATATGCTGCCTGCTGTGATAACTGTAAGAAATAATAAAACCAATTATATGTGTATTTGAATAAAACACACAGCTATAGTGGGGGGGGGGGGAGGGAGCTATTTACCATACACTTAATTTTCTATCTCGTTCTTTTTATTTACAAGGTTTTTTTTCTTCCTGCTATAATTTTACTGTTGTTTTTCATGAGTCCAAGAAGGAGCCCAAGCTGTGAAATTAGTATTGCTCTGTGGTGAAGGAGGTGAAATAGATAGATAAGCTTTGATTTGGAGCCCCATAATTTAAACCTGGAACCAGCTGAACAGCGTTGAAATGATAAAAGTTTAGTATGATTTTGGAGGAGAGAGGAAAAATTCAGGTTTTCCCCTCAGCATGAAAAACCACAACTAAAATAATTAAGCTATTTCTTTTGCCTAAACTGCAAAGTATAGAAAATAGCATATACTGAGGCTTACATGGCAACTTTGCTTATTCTAAGAAAATGCAAAATCTAACCAAACACCGACCGAATAACAAACTCTTGATTCCATGGTTGCTTCTGCTTTCATTTTAGAAAATAAGCACAGCTATTTCTGCCAATGTGGTAAGTTGTATCAGCTGAGAAAAATATTATATAGTAGACTAGTTTGTACAGGTGGTTATTCACTGCTCCCACCTGCATTATTATTACATATTATTTGTATTGCAATAGCACCTAGAGGCCCTAGTTGAGATGCGGGCCTCATAAGGCAGAAAGATACTATATCTTATTTCATTACAGTTCCTTAATGCAGTAATGGTTAGAGGATGCAGGGCCCTTTCCTGGCATAGTCTGTAGATGAGCTCCTGTGAGTTCTTTCCCACCCTCCCCAATTCCCACCACCACCATATGGGCCTGCTCCAAAGCCCCTGGAGTCAATGAGAGTCTTTCTGTTGACTTCAGTAGGGTTTGGAGCAGGGCCTATTTTTTATTATTTTTTTAAACTCTACAATCTGGTGTAATTTTATGCTGCTACTCAAGGTTCTGCTGATTGCATAGATGGCATCTGCGGATACTGAATGTACCATGAGGAGCTGCACTTGAACTTCTCCCAGCTGCTAGGATTTGAAGACAGGGTGTTCTGTGTGCAAGTGGAAAGGTACATTTCACCTAGATGAGCTCACAGGTTTAATCAACTCAGTGTCACAGCCATCATTGATCTTCATGCAAGCAGTATCCTGGCTGACAAATAAGCTCTGCTACACTTTTATTGATTTATAAGAGTCTGTTGCAGTTCAGGACAATTGCCTCTGCATTCCCTCTCTGTGGTCCACCCCAGGGCACCCACGTTAGGTTCCCAGCCTTCATCTCTTCTGGGTGAAGACCTGTGTCTCACGCCGTCCTGACTGGGTTCTTGGAGGGCCGCACAATCCTTGCCTACACTGTGATTTCCCCAGTAATCCAGGCTGCCTAAAAGGTCAATGTCTACCACTTTGCTTTCTCTCCAGAGACTATTTCCAGGATATGACCTGCAGTTATATGTTACCACACAGCTTTTTCTAAGCAAGCACATTTATCTTAAGGTGAGTGTATTACAGAGGAAAACTAATAAACCCCATCAAAGTTCCAATATGCATGCTAATAAGCTTGCCAGAGTCACCCGAAAGTCTTCTCTAGTCCTGGTAGGCCAAGTCCTTCTAACTCTTCTGCAAGGATTGGGGACCTCTGTCTGGACAGAAAGATCTTGTGCATTTGCTGGATCGGAAAGCAGCCCTGAGCTAGTTTAACCTCAGATCATTTATCCAAAAGTTTGTTTTTTTGTCCGTTGGTGTCTGGCTAATCCAGTTGGGCAAGTTGCAGCAGAACGTGGTGCCTCTCTGGAGGGGCTGCTGCATCCTGGCTGATTTCCCATCATCATCACCCAGGGCCGGCTTTAGGCCAATTCACCCGATTCCCTGGAATTGGGCCCCGCGCCTAAGAGGGCCCTGCGCCTTAGGCCCCTTTTAAATTTTTTTTACTCACCCCAGCGCCTGTCAGCTCTGTCGGGGTCTTCAGTGGCCCCGCTCCCCTGGCCAGCACGCCGGTCAGAGCGCAGCAAGCCCCGCGTCCCCGGCCAGAGATCCAGCTGGAGCGTGGCAGCCCCACGGCCCTGTGACCCCGGCCAGAGTGTGGCAGCCCCACGGCCCCACTCTCCCGGCTGGAGCTCCGGCTGGAGCGCGGCGGCCCCGCTCTCCCAGTTGGCAATCCAAAGTGCTGCCGAAGACTGCGAGAGCCACCCGGTAAATACAAGCCACGCCCCCCCAGGAATCAGGCCCCGCACTTGCTAAAGCTAGTCCTGCCACCACCCACTACTGTTGTTAGTTCCTGGAGTTGCTGTGGTAGCCCTTTCCCATGGAGTAGAACACAGTTCTACAGCGACTATTCATTTAAAACAACGGAGCCCAAAGATATTGTCATAGGATCAGGTCCCCTAACCAAATGGCCAAAAGAGCCTGTTTATAGGATCCAAAGGCTAAAACAAGGGAAGGGAAATGAGCTAGGCCCACCTCAGACATACACCGTGAATTCTGAGAGTCTGTAACAGGGGCGGCTCTAGGCATTTTGCCATCCCAAGCCTGTGGAGAGTCCGCTGGGAAGCCGCGGGACCAGTGGACCCTCCGCAGGCAAGCCGCCGAAGGCAGCCTGCCTGCCACCCTTGTGGCGACCGGCAGAGTGCCCCCAGTGGCTTGCCGCCCCAAGCACGTGCTTGGCGTGCTGGTGCCTGGAGCCACCCCTGGTCTGTAACCTGCGTCTAGATATTGTAGTGCTGGTTGCATTACAAATGCATAGAGAGATAACATCAGGGCAGCAGCTGAGAAGTGCTGTCACATGATGGGGGTGAGTCCACAGTCATTCTGGTGGCTACTGTTACACTGTCCTTTTTAATGAGAGAGTAGCTACAGGAGACAGTGGTTCAGAGGTGAGAGCATGGAGGTGGGAAGCAGGACTCCTGACCAAGTTGAATCCTAACCCTGCTACCGACCATGGGAAGGTCACTTCTCTGCTTTGTGTCCAGTCCTGCAAAGGCAAGTGAAGAGACCCAGTAAAGTCCATGGAACTACGTGTGTGAGTAAGGGCTGCTAGCAGGATTGGGCCCTATTAGCACTGTGATGAAACATTTGAAAAGGGTAATTGACAGTTAGGACGCAGATGTCACCAGAACTGTCTGACTTCTTGGAGCCATATGTTCCTCCTTCGAGTTAGGTAAACAAACACGGGCAGGGCAAGCTCCTCTCCCCGCTTTGTCGGCTCCACAGGAACCAGGTGCTCTCCTCTGACCTCCTTATTTTATCAATGAGTTGCACTCTCAAAAGGCCAAAGTAAATATAACTATACAATCTGGGCGTAACAATGATCAGGCACCACTTGTGCAGCAGGGCCCCAAACAGAATCTAAATGGGCCTGGCCAGGAGAATCAAATCTTTTTGCTACCTAAGTGCTAACTAAAACCACTGTTGGTTTTTTGGGAGTTCCAGATTTCTCGTTAGGTGTCTGCATATGAGCTGTTCCTGGGGCCTTATCATTGTTGCATTGATTCTTGCTAAGATTCTGTTACACTTCATTTTGCCATCTGACCTGGTTATGTCCTCTACAATTACTATATTCTTGCTACCCTAGCAAAACTCTGCAGTGAGCATGCAATCACCCAACACCATTGTGTGGGGCCAGAGCTATGCAAACCACTCTCAAAGGAAACGGAAACCCTTGACATTGGAGGGTTTTGCTTTTCATTTTGAATTGTTAAAAACTGTGCGAGTTCACTGAGAATCTGACTTCAGCCAGAGTTCTGCATGAATGGCAACTGAGGCCTGACTTAGCCCAGTAAGTGTTCCACAAAAGGCCGCAAATCTTATATACAGGCCTTGTATTAGAAAGGAGAAACTTGGCAAATTCAGAGGAGAATGAGTCTGTGAAAATCAGGGCTTCTTGGGATTTATTGCTGAAAATTACTTATGGGAGTGAAGAGGAATTAACATTAATTAATTATAATACACCTCTACCCCAATATAACGTGACCTGATATAACACGAGTTTGGATATAACGCGGTAAAACAGTGCTCCAGGTGGGGGGAGCTGCACATTCCAGTGGATCAAAGCAAGTTCGATATAACACGGTTTCACTTGTAACGTGGTAAGATTTTTTGGCTCCCGAGGACAGCGTTATATCGGGGTAGAGGTGTAATAGATCTAATGTTAATACAGATCCAACTCCCATTGAAGCCCATGTGAGACATCTCATGATGCTAAAAGACCTTTTATCTGACCCTAATTTCCCTATTTTATAAAGGGAAGCTTTTAGGTTCCTCAGACTCTAAGAAACTGACATTCTGTTTAAAGTGCATATTCTACAGTTCTTGTTAATCTACATACGTTTGATCAAGTATTTTCAAAACCTTGCCTGGATCAATCAGATATTAATGGCCTGTATCTTTAGTTACCGAATAGCTTTGTTTAAAACCAAGGTTTCTTGCTGGATGTAATTATTTCCCCTGGCAACTTAAAATCAAGGTAATTTTATTTTAAATGTAATTGCTTTCGTCGGCAACTTGCATGGCAACCTAATGAGGTTATGCATGGTGGCCCTGATGTATAAAAGCATTTAAGCATGTGCTTAAAGTTAAATATGCTTGATAATCTGGGGTGAATATTTGATATGGGTGAACGTAAGAGTTTGAATATATAATGATGCCCTCAAATAGTTGTTTCCTGCGCTCAGAAACTAGAGAAGAAGCTTGGAAGTCTAGAGATCAGTCTAAGCCTGAAGCTGGCAGCTAGAATGTGTGTATGACAGGTCCTCTGCACTTGCTATCTTCAGATCAGCCAATTCAGCTGGCCCTGAAACATCGGTAAATAAATAAATAACTTGAATGGCTTCATTAGCTTTGTCTGGACTAATTTGTCCTTAAACACACACACCAGGTACAGCTATAAATCCCAAACAAAGCCCTTGCGTCATTCAAGAATCATTTTTCATTGTCTTTTCAGGATAATTCATGGTAAGAAAACCTTGAAGTTTTGCTTAGATTCATGAGTTGTCCTAAAGGAGGGAGATGTTGGCTTTTGCATTTTAACCGTATGAATTGTCATACGTCAAAAACATAAAAGGGGCTTGGACTTGAGCCAGTGCCAACTTGCAAATATTTCCTTAAAGAGGCCTCCTCCCCCTTTTGCCCCAGAGCCTCCTGCATGCCATGAAACAGCTGATCAGGAGGTGCAGGGATGGGGAGGTGCTGATCGGCGGAGCTGCTAGTGGGAGGGAGGCCCAGGGAGTAGGGTCGGGGAGGTGATGGGCAGCTGCTGACGTATCACTGTGGTTCTTTGGCAATGTACGTTGGTAAATTCTGGCTCCTTCTCTGGCACAGGTTGGCCACCCCAGCCTAGAGCTAGAGTGGCCTTGGCTGTAAATGACCATAAAAACTGGAATGAGATGGTGAGGATTATGTGGATGTTAGAGAGCCAAAGTAGAGCAAGTGTGTGGAGAGTTCTGAAAAGCAGCAGGGTGTTTTGGAATTAGTCTGGAAGACGAATAGGAAGCCTGTGACAGTGACACAAGGGATACTGAGTGATTTATTCCCTCTTCCCAAGGAGAGAGTGTGACCTGGCCTACTTGAACTGTGTTCTAGAGTTATTCTGGGCTCGGAAAAATTCCCTTCTAGCACCTCACAACATTGGGTGTGACCCAGGAACAGTGACCCAGTGCTATCCCAGTGTGAGTGTGCAGAAAGTCCAGCTTTCATGGGAAAGTGGCTCTGCCGTTGGCTTTCCCTCCAGTTAGGAGAAAGTAGTCTCGGATCTGGAATGCTCAGGGGGGCAGTTTCTCAGAGGCTTTTTAATATATGGTGGAACCTCAGAGTTATGAACCAACCAATCAGCCACACACCTCCTTTGGAACTAGAAGTACATAGTCAGGCAGCACAGTTGGGAGGAAAAAAGCAAATATAGCACAGTATTGTGTTAAATGTAAACTACTAAAAAAATAAAGAGAGAGCAGTTTTTTCTTCAGCGTAGTACAGTTTCAAAGCTGTAGGAAGTCAGTGTTCAGTTGTAAACTTTTGAAAGAACCACCATAAGGTTTTGTTCAGAGTTACGAACATTTCAGAGTTATGAACAACCTCCATTCCCAAGGTGTTTGTAACTCTGAGTTTCTCCTGGATTCTTTAGGAAACACAAAGCAGAAAGCCAAAGCTTTCGTCTGGGTGTGAAATGTGCCAGTTCCAAATAAGCAGGTTGCTTCTGGTCTTGTTCTGGTCGGGAGCAAAAAGGCATCAGAGAAACCACTAAAAGCTTTATAAATGTATTTTATTTACTTAAAAATAAATGGTCTGACCACTTTGGACCTGCTTCTGGCCTCAGGGGTAGGCAACCTATGGCACGGGTGCTGAAGTCAGCATGCGAGCTGATTTTCAGTGGCATTCACACTGCCCGGGTCCTGGCCACCGATCCATGTGGCTCTGCATTTTAATTTAATTTTAAATGAAGCTTCTTAAACATCTTAAAAACCTTGTTTACTTTACATACAACAGTAGTTTAGTTATATATTATAGACTTATAGAAAGAGACCTAAAAGTATTAAAATGTATTACTATCACGCGAAACCTTAAATTAGAGTTGTCATGGTATAATTCCCCACTCTGAACCTTAGCGTCCAAAAGATGGGGTACCAGCATGAATTCCTCTAAGCTCAATTCCATCTTAGAACCTGTAGCACTGCCACCAACTAGGAATTCCAGTGCCTGGTACACTCTGGTCCCCCCAAAACCTTGCCCGGGGACCCCCAAGACCCAGTCCCTCTGGATCTTAACACAAGGAAAGTAAACCCTTTCCCCCACCGTTGCCTCTCCCAGGCTTCCCCTCCCTGGGTTACCCTGGAAGATCACTGTGTGATTCAAACTCCTTGAATCACAAAACAGAGAGGACAATTCACCTTCCTCTCTCCTTCTCTTTCCCCCTCCCAGACTCTTCCTGAGAGAAAGTAATCCTGGCACCGAGAGAAATCAGCCTCTCTCTCCCCCTTCCCTCCTTTCTCCTCACCAATTCCCTGGTGAATCCAGACCTAGTCCCCTGGGGTCTCACCAGAATTAAAAAACAATCAGGTTCTTAAACAAGAAAAGCTTTTAATTAAGAGAGAAAAAACAGTAAAAATTATCTTTGTAAATTTAAGATGGAATATGTTACAGGGTCTTTCAGCTATAGACACTGGGAATACCCTCCCTGCCTAAGTATACAAGTACAAATTAAAATCTTTTCAGCAAAATACCAATTTGAACTCCTCCCAGCCAAATACACATTTGCAAATAAAGAAAACAACCATAAGCCTAACTTGCTTTAGCTATCTAGTACTCACTATTCTGGATCTATAAGAACCGGTATCAGGGAGACTGGAGAGAAACCTGGTTGCACGTCTGATCCCTCTGAGCCCCCAGAGTGAACAACAACCAAAACTAACCGCACAGCATAAAAATTTCCCTCCCTCAAGATTTGAAAGTATCCTGTCCTCTGATTGGTCCTCTGGTCAGGTGACAGCCAGGCTTACTGAACTTGTTAACTCTTTACAGTCAAAGAGATATAAAGTACTTCTGTGCTATTAACTTTTCTTATCTGTTTATGACAAGAGTGAAATAAATGAAAACTCGGCACACCACTGCTGAAAGGTTGCTGACCTGTTATAGACAATGGGAGTTTGGCCACTGATTCTGATGACCAGGGACTGCTCTAGCGTTTTTGCTGCCCCAAGCATGGCAGTCAGGCAGCCTTCGGCAGCTTGCCTGTGAGAGGTCTGCTGGTCCCGTGGCTTCGGCGGCTTGCCTGCGGGAGGTCCGCCGGTCCCGCAGCTTCGGCATACCCACAACCGAATTGCTGCTGAATCCGCTGGACCAGGGGACCTCCCACAGGCAAGCCACTGAAAGCTACCTGACTGCCACCCTTGCAGGGACCAGCATGGCGCCCCCCACAGCTTGCCGCCCCAGGCACACTCTTGGAGCGCTGGTGCCTGGAGGTGCCGCTGCCAAGGGTAGCAGGTTTGACTCCCTCATGTCCAGTGTGTCACCAATGAATCCCCTCTTCTCTTCCAATTCATGAACAGAAGACAGAGCAAACTGAACTGAATGAGTTATTTCCTATACAGAGTCCTGGTTCACCCAGCTCTAGCCCTCACCTGTGCTATCACTAGCGCAGTGCTGTAATTGAGAGTAGAAGAGGCAGAGTGACTGGATAAAACTTGATATGCTATGGATGTTCAAGTCTTCATTGCTGGAGTCCACGGAGAGAGAGCCGCTCTGGACTAATTAGCTGGCCATGTGCTTCTCTGGCCAATATTAATGTTTTCACAGCTGAGAGCAGAGCTGAAATCAGTGAGGGCTGTTTGCTTTCCCTATAAAGTTACACAAGTAACTTGCCTCCACCCAGATGAAGATTCTCCTTGCGGCACCTTGCAACTCTAAATCCTGCAAATAAAACTGCTGACATGCATCCAACTGAAGAAACATACAGATATTGGACCTAGCTGATCTTAAAATAGGGCTGCAGAGGTGGTAGCAGGAGTCAGCTGCCCTCTTCTCATGACTTCCCCATACCCAGCTGTCTTGCAAGCTGATGTGATCTCCTCTCCCCGTTTGCAGTAAGGCAGGGGCCACATTCTACAGATGTGGTGATAACACTAGTTCTTTCTCCTCCAGACACAGCAGGGCCTGGAGTTCTGAACTGGCACAGGATGCTGAAGGGCCAACAAAGAGTTATTTGTTTCTGGGTGAGAGGCTCTTAAGCCTATGGGGCAATACCCTGCTTAGATATGCTAGCCAGATTCCCCTGCAGTGTGAAAGGGGCCACGTTTATTTTTTGTTAATTTATACAATTATTTGTGAAGGGGATTTGTTGCTGATGGTGTTTAGGATTAGATTGTTCAAGAGTCTTATCCGCTATAGCAGGAGACAGAGTCCCAGAGCTTATGGAACAATAATGAATATGGCAAATCTTATGTGAAACGTCTCTGACTTTTGCTCAGTATCAAACCTGACCTGCTTGGTGAAAGCTTTTGCTCCATCTCGTCTCAGAATAAAGGCTCAGAGGCAGGTACAGAAAAGTAAATATAATAATTCCATCCAAAGATCCTTCCATTCCTAAATCTCAACAGTACTTAGCAAAGAGTAATGAATCAAGGGTCAGCGTTAGACTCCCCTTTGTCAGGCAGAGTTAAACACCTTCTCACATACATTCGGTGTGAACCAGACTGGATAAAATAAGAACTCCCTTGAACCTTGCCTAGATCACAAGCCTTTTCTGAGACTCAAAAATGTTTTGTCTTCCCCCTCCCAACCTTCCTGTCATCACTTTTTTTTAATTACGACTTTCCACGCAGGGTGCCTGGGCTAAAAAGGTAGATGGGGATTTTGAGAAAGCAGGAGCAGGTGTGAAAGTAAATTGGCCAAACTCCACTAGTTTTAGGATAATTATTTTCAGTTTGTCAAAAGAAAAAATAATCTCTTAATTCCTGCTCTTGTGTATTTTCTCACACTACATCCTTTTTCTTCTTGGCGCTAAGACCTTGTTATGGGCTTGTTCTGAATTTGTTTTCGGCTTGGCCTTGAGTGCATGCATTCATATGGCGAGTGGGTTGCATGGGAAAGCAAGCCCATCTATTTCTATTGCAGTCAAGGCCAGCAGCCAATCTGTGGAATGGCTTGAGAGAGACAGGACATGGGGAGTTTTAACATGAATATAGTAATTCTATAAAGCTCTTAATAACAGGTTTCTTTGGAATAAAACCTAGGAGCCTTGACACTCAGCCCCAGCTCATACCACAAGACCAAACTGCCTCCTCTAGCTCAGGATTAATAAACTGCTCACTTTGGTCAAACCAGTATTGTAACAGCAGCGCAACATGCAGCGTGCTCTGTCCTTTGCTCTGGGAATGTTAGAGCAGGCCCTGGAAAAGAAGGTGGGGAGCAGCCTGTGTGTATCTGGCTCATGCAAGGAATGGCATTGCGCACAGCTCCTTCCAGCAGCTGCCAGAGGGAGAGTTATCACAATGCTGGGTGGCAGAGGGACTGTAAGGCGAATAGGATGCTGAGGGTGGAGTGTGAGCTGGGATTGGGACCCTTCAACGATCCCCGGCCACTGACTGAAAAAAGCCCTGATCTGTCTTATTCTTTAAGCCTGCAATAGTTGAGCAGAGTAAGTTAGTAACCCTCCTGAAAACAATCAAAGGCTCTTGGACTCATGGCTCTAAAGGAGCCCCACCCATGACATATGGAATAGGGCTGACAGAGCACGATGACAGCCTTGCTCTCTCCTCTCCCCATCTGACCGGCAGAGGAAAGGAGCCGGGAGGAGAAACCATTCAGTAAATTACAGAGATGGCCGAGTGCCACGTACACAAAGACCCAGTGGTTCCTTTGGCCTTGGCAAGGAGCCAGCTCTTCCCTATTTTGCCAGGTCAGTGAAGCACATGCAGAACTGACTGCATGAAAGGGAATGAGTGAAGTCCCGTGTGGAGCTGTTTAGTCTCCCTTTTGATTCCTATTATCCTCCCACCTGCTGCTGCACTTTCCCTTTGGCTAGGGCAGATGGGGAGCAGGAGCAAACATCAGTACATAGCTACAGTCTTGAATTGGTGCCCATGAGCTAAGCAGCAGCACAATCCAAGCCTTGCATCTGAAAAATTAATCAAGCATTATTTCCAGCATCACAGGAGGCCATTGGAGCCTCACTTAGTGCCAGGGGACATCAGCACATATGGCATCAGCAGAAACAGAAGAATGTGTCTCCATGGACAATGAGATGAAAAGGAAAGAGTTAAAAGATCTTTACTAAGCTCACACTCAGGAACCAAATTTTGGGAGGTTCAGAATCTATGACAGAATGTTGCAAAGCTCCCCATGTTTATAACAGGCAGAACTAGAGCCCCAAACTCCTTCCTCACCTTTCCTGCCCCAAGAGTCTTCAAAATCCTCACCTGGATCTAAATGGGGCTTGAGCTTTACTGCTCTTGTTTGCATTTTCTGATAGATATTTTTAAAGGCACACTGTGAACTTAAGTATTTCTTACACAGTGCCCTTAAAATAGTATTACCCTCTGCTCCCCCCACAGGGTTTGCTATCCTAGACCCCTGGTTACAAATGAAACCAGAAATGGTGAAATATTACTGGACTTCTTTGGCATGATGATGATTATTATTATTTGTAGTGCAGTAGTTCCTACAAGCTCCAGTCATGGCCCAGGACTCCATTGTGCTAGGTGCTGTACAAACATAGAACAAAAAGATGATCTCTGCCCTAAAGAGCTCATGCTTTAAATATAAGACAGAAGAAAGAGATGGGTACAGACAGAACAGACTGGGGGAACCAAGGAAACAATATTGATCAGCATCATGGGCAACACTCTCTGCACACCAGTTCCCTAACCATTGCCAATTTTTTTGTAGGCATCATGGCAAAGTAGGGGGACCAGATGTCCCAATTTTATAGAGACAGTCCCAATTTGTGGGCATTTTCTTATATAAGCACCTATTACCGCCCATCCCCTGTCCCGATTTTTCACACTTGCTGTCTGGTCACCCTCTGGCAAAGGAGAGTTTTATAAAGGGATCTGATGACCCTCCTTGCTTGTAGCACAGTGGCTCCAGTTCCACAAGCGGATGCATTCACCTGTAATACAGACACCACTGGTGCTGGGCCAGGGAGAGCAATTAACAGTCCCAAGCACTATCCAGAAGTAAAAGTGAGAAGAAGGGTTCCTTTGTGTCTACCACTTCTAAGGAATGTTTCATCTGCCAGGATCCTTCTGCCCACGAGTTTAACAAAGGGGGACTGAGAGTGAAAGCCTCTGGGAACTGGGTCACTGACAGCTCTGCTGCAGAGCAACTTGCTTAATTAAGGCAGAAAAAATGAAACAGAGGGGAATGAAATCCCAAGAGGCTGGCAGGAAAGGCAGCTGTGTGTTGAAGAAGCAGATAAAGCTGTTTGTCTGCTTGGTCCCAGCAAACAGCCCCTTGATGTTCCCCTTAGCTTGGCAAGCACAGCAGTCAGTGCCAAGAACACCCCTGTGGACTCTTCGTGCCTCTGGACTGCTCCCACTTGGCAAAGTCCTGCTGCCTTGTGATAAAGCGAAAAGGGCAGAAAGCTTGCATGTTCTTGGAATGGGCCTGGTAGGCTTTGCCATGAAATAAAGTGAAGCATTAGGCACAGGAACAGCTGATGCCGAATAGTGGAATTATTTCTTTTATGGAGGGAGAACTGATCACATCAACTTCCACATGCCCCTCCCTCTGACCCCCTTCAGTCTCTCACACACCCTCATTTCCCCCCTCCGCCAACCCTCTCACAAACATGTTCTCTCTCATTTTCTGTTCTCTGCTGTTGTTCATTGGCTCCAGCCCTTTCAGAGTGCAAAACCAATTGGACTCTGTCCATGGACCTAAATGGGTGTTGGATCAGGCCTGCTATTCCATTTTCCTGTGGAAAAACATCTGTAACTTTATCTTGTTGGCATCAGAGGAGAAGCCAAGTGAACAGGAGAAGCCAAGCTGTGGGTCCGGTTCTCAGTGTCACAGGTGGTAGACGCTAGCACTAGAGGTCACATTGTTCGATTTGACCCTTGGCCACACCCAAGATCAGCTTTGGGTCCCATCTTACTGTCACTTATGGCCCTGCAGTGAGCTGTGTACATTTAGTCAAAGTTGGACAAAGAGCTTTTCCGCTCCAGAGACCCAGGCACACTGAGGTGCTGCACACCTATTGTTGTACAATGAGTTTGCCTGGGTCAAGTCACATCGTGTTCTCATATATGGCAAGTAAGCCCATTTCTAGTGCTTGCAAATTAGGGAGCCTGTTGCCCTGCTGATGGGATCTCAGCAAGGTTTAGCCAAAACAGGACCTGTCTCAGTGTGGCCCTTTTTCAACTTCAGAGCCTTTTTCAACTTTAAATGAGAGGTTCACACAAGGCTAGTCTCCAACTAGTTCAGAATAAGGGAGCGTTAACGCTTGTCCTTTAAAGCTAGCGCTGGGGCCAACCAGCATAGTTCCGAATGGGAGCTAGAGGTTAACTATCCCAAAGTTTAGGGGGAAACTGTATTGGGCGAGAAATCTACCACAAAGTCTGGATCCTGATCTGAATTTCCTCAAAGTTTGAGGTTTTGGTTTGGGCCCTGTAACAGGGTTCTGGCTAGGAGAAAGAAGCCAGGCCTGTTAGCCCTGTTCCAGAGGAAAAAGGGTTAGCTGGGCTGGCTGACGGGTCACACCGTATTTACCAGAGGGAATCCACCTGCAGGCCTGGGTAGCCAGCCAGCCCTGTAAAGCTGGCTAAGAGACGGGGCTCTAGATTCCTGCTGGCTGGGAAGCTAGTAGTCTCCAAGAGTGTTGGTCTCTGTAAATACTTGTAACTAGTAGGTGGTAGGAACAGACACAAACAATACAAGGACACAGGTGCTGCACCTCGGTTGGTCTCTGGGTGTTTTTGGGGCCTAGGCCACCGAGGGCCAGGTTACAGGTCCGGTAGCTGTATAAAAGTAAAGTTTTGCTCTGTTTGTGGAACAAGCTTCTGCTAATCCAGTGGGCTGAGCTTTGCTTTTGCTGCTGCTTGTTGAAACAGTCCCTGGAGCCTCTTATTTTTGGCCTTTGTTAGTTGAACAACTACAAGGCTGGGGACAGAGTGTTCTTGAGACCAATGGTTGAACAGGAGGAGAGCTTTAATAGCAGTGCCATGTGAATGTGTCCCCTGTGCCCCAGTGTGATGGGGACTAGGAGCATGGAAGCGATAGCAGTATTAGTGCCTGAGACAGAGGAAATCTCTTAGAATTATTCTCCATTGATGCCACTCTGCATAATATGCACCAGGCCACTGAGGACCTCTGGCTTTATGTTAAGCCTGATAGATGAGTAAATAGAGGTATGGAGTGATTAAATGACTTACCCATGGTCACATAGTGAATCAGTGACAAAGAGAGGAATTAGAACCCTAGAGTCCTAAATTCCTCATCTCTTTCTGTGAGCATTAGACCACATTGCTTCTTATTTTCCCAATTCCTTGGCTTCCCCAAATTCCTTTGTCACAGCCACACATGGCCATACATGGAACATGATGTGTCTTTTATTTTTTATTCTTTTGGAAGGCCTGCTCCTGGGAGGGGCTAGGTCCCCTGAACTGCCAAGTGCTCAGAACCTCACAGTCTGTTCTGTAATATTTTCCACATCTAGAAATGTCTTTAGTGCAGCCTCTTTTAAGTGGCAACTTTATTCTTTCGCTCACCATTAGAACTCTAGTATCATCCCCTTGTAACAAGTCAGTGGGTGGGTTTTGCAAACCCCTATTTGGCGTGCTGCAAGTAATAACATCTGTCGTGATCAATATTTAAAGCCAATTCCTATGCTTAAAAAGCTACAGTAAAACCATCAGATCCCCAATGAATAGCTAAATAATTCACAGGGGTTGCTCTAATGTCTTTAAGCCTCCAGCACTTGAAAGCTAGCAAAAAATTCTTAGTAAAGTTGTTGCAGCGGAGGCAGGGTAGACAGCTGGATCATGTTTATTACAAGCTGCTGTAGTGAAAATGGTGCAGCCTCAAGTTATGGTGGCATACTGGATTTGCTGATATATCTGAAAAAAATAGTGTATTTTAAATGTTTTTTTTTGGTACTGTTCTTTGTGTCCCTTTTTGGGGGGCTTGAGCTGGCTAACAGCTGGCAGCTAATGTATACATGTCCTACCCTTTACGTTTCAAAAGTTGCAGAAGCTGAGCCATACATCATGTCCACCTCACAGCCACTGCAAGGTTAAAGTCAAGAAACAAAGTGTATTAACATCAAGGACAGATACAAGTATGTTCCAGCAAAGAATTAGCCTAATGGAAATACTGTTGTCCTAACACTGGTCTGAGATACTGAAAACCTGAAATTGGGGGCAGGGACTGTCTTTTGGTTCTGTGTTTGGCCAGCTCCTCAGAATGGGGTCCCTGGTCCATGACTAGGGCTCCCAGGTGCTATGCCTCAGCTAACCAATAATAACATGATGTAGCATCACCATTGCTAGCAGAAGATCTCTGGAGTGTTAGAGCAGATGGTCAGGGTTTATTATCCAGTTGTTTTGCCATAGCATGTAGGGTCCCCCCCACACCAGTACCCGGGCCCTACTGCACTATACAGCGCCCACCCCAAGGCAGTCTCTGCCCTCGTGCAGTGGCTCATGTTGGCCTAAGGGAAAAACGGCGCTACCGGACCCTCGTTAGGGGTGTATGGGGCTCTTCAGAGGCAGTTTCAGGTCAATGGCTGGCCGCAGCTCTGCCAAAGGAGAGCGGGGGCGGAGGGGCAGGTGAATGAAATGAGTCCCACAGTCCTGCCCCCCGCAATGCCGAGTTTTGAGCTGGTCTGTGCGGATGAAACACTCAAGTCTGAGCCGGATCGCCGGCACGTGGGTCCAAGGGCGCCAGCGCCGAGCACCGGGGGGGTGGGCAGTAGGAGGGTCCCGGGTCCTGGCCGGTGTGTCAGAGCTGGCTGGGGAGAGGCCGGCCGGGGGAAAGGTGCCTTGCTCCTTTAAATCGCGGGAGCTGAGCGCGATCGCCGGCCGCAGGGCTGAGCTCAGGTTGCGGGAGCCGAGCGCGATCGCCGGCCGCAGGGCTGAGCTCAGGTTGCGGGAGCCCCGGGTGCGGCGGGATTCACCCCCTCCCCAGAGCTCAGCACGTTGCGGGGACGATGGGTTGAGCAGCCGCTGGCACCGCCTCCCCCGGGCGCCTGCTCCGCAGCAGCAGCACCTGGGGACAGCGCCCCTGCGGCGGCAGCTGCCGGGCTCCCCACGCGGTGCCTGCCTGGGCCCGGCCCGGTTTGCATTTGCTGCCCTCGGCCCGAGCCGGACGCGGCGATGGCTCGGGGCCCCGGCTGGCTGGCGGCGGCCGCGCTGCTGCTGCTCCTGGCGCCCGGCTCGGAGTCCGGCTGCGCCGAGCTGGGGCGCTGCTGCCGGGGCAGAGACCTGGCTTGTGTCAGCAGCGGCTGGAGACCGGACCGATCCCACGGCGCCTGCTACTGCGACCAGGCGTGTCCCCGCACCATGGACTGCTGCCACGACTACCCGCAGGCCTGCCCAGGTGGGTGAGGGCGCGGGCTGTGCCAGCGGGGCTGATCCGGAGAGGCGCCTGCACCCCCAGGTGCCGAGCACTCAGCACCCATAAGTCGCTTTGAAAGTGCCAGACTCCCATAGGTGCCACCTGCCTGTGGGTCTCAGGGTGAGGCAGTGAGCACCCATGTGTCTCCTTGAAGCCCCCCAGTGCGTGTGGAGGGCCAGGAAGAGGTGCCAGGTCCCCTTAGGGTTTGGCTCAATATTTGTTACTTTGCCCTGGATTTTACTGACTAGGGTTTGTGCTGCTGGGCAGCTCCTAGTCCGATCTGAAAAATGCCCAGTGGCCCAAGGTGTTCGGTAACAGTCTGGGCAACGCCTTTCTGGCTTGGGATAAACGCCTTGCAGTCTCTCTTAACACCCCCCTGCCTTTTCAGGTGTTTAGAAGTTAAAGGGGTGCCATTAACTGGAAAGTAATCTAGTCTGTTTAAAACGGAAAGTTGCTAAAGAGCAGTTTCAGATCCCACACCTGCCCCAAGTTCCCTCTCCGTTTCGGTATGGTGTGGGACCATAATGTGTGTTTGTTTTCAGAAGCATCCCCTGTTACTGTGTGTAACCTCCCATCCCAACAACAGAGGGAACTGGCTGTGCAGGAGAAACCCCCAAATAGGCCATCACAAATGCACACAATACACAGACTGGTTTTCTCTCATCTCTTCTAGTTATAGGAACCCTGGGCATTACTTATAACAAGAGTAGGTAAAACTTTCTGAGGCAGCAGTATGATAATACATTTATGATTTGCCTCTAAGATTAAGGTCAACTAACCTTCAGGACAAGTCATGAGGCTGCTCAGGTGAAGTTTATTATTTTAGTGATACATGTATCACTATAGTATCTGAGCACCTCTACAAGTATTAATTACGTTTCAGAAACTTCTGTGGAATAAGGAAATAATAGCTCCATTTGACAGAGAAGGAAACTGAGGCACAGAGCTTAAATGACTTGCCCAAGGTCACACAGGAAGTCTGTAACAGAAATGGGGAAAGAACCCAGATCTCTTGAGTCCCAGTCCTGTGCTTAAATCACAAGACCTGCTTTCCTCTCATTAATGAATTGCTATATCTAGGACCAGATCCTCTGCTGGTGTAAATTGCTACAGCTCCTCAGAAGTCAGCATGCTCTCAAACTCTGTGTGGGTTCAGGCTGGGATGTGACCGGGTTGGATCCTGAGCCCCAGTCCATGAGCAGTTGTGTTTTCATATTGATAGGCAGTTCAGAATGGCAGGGGAGTGGAGCAAGCAATAAAATGCTTTAGAGCAAAGTGCAAATCTTTAATCAGGGAGGTAACTTTGTCCAGAGACTGGTGCAATCACCTGCCTGTTTCCCACAAGCAATTTCCTCAGAGTCAGGTGCACACACAGGTAGTATTCTTAAGTGTCCTAGTCACGGTCTCCATATTTTCCCTCAATTTGGCTCTGCTCTAACAAAGTTTTGCAAACATTTCCGTGATCTCTTGGGAGCACTACTTTGAAGGAAAATTCCCTGTGGGAAATGACTTCATTTAATTATTTTTTAAATTGAATTTAGTGTTGGTGAAAGGGGCTGGGTTGGCAGTTCTGGAGACTGAAAACCCCTGTGTACCCAACATGCACAGCATGGATTGCAACAATGTAAACAACATCTGCATTGTCTCAGCCCTGACCTAGAGGGATTAACTCCAGGGATGAGAGAAGAGCTCAGTCACTTTTCCGACTTGGCTCCTCAGGGCTGAGGCTGCCAGTGAGGGGGTCTGTCCTGTTGGTGCTAGATGTCAGGATGGCTTTTAGTGGTGTGGACACAGGCCCACTGGGAACTGAACTGTTTCACATGTGGGGAGTGTTTGAAGTATAGACACATCATGATTCCCAGTGACCATGCCCTAGGGCGGGGTTCTCACAATTTTTTTGGTGGCCTCAGAGTGCTTTGCATGTTCTTGTTTCTTTTTTTTATTATTATTGTTTCTTCTTCTTCCTTTTTTTTTGTAGAAGTGATTGTCTGTACAACAATTCTGAAGTAAATTTTAAAAAATGCTTTGACATAATAGTACTCCAAATAATAATAGGTCCACATCTTTTATTTCAGAAAGACAAATATTAATCCAATCCAGTAATGATATGAAGAACAAACCTAATCCTATTGTTGTATGTTAAAATACAGTATGATAAAAGTTCTGGGTATTACCACATCCATTGTATAGATCAGATTAATTGCAAAAACTCAGTAGCTCTTTGAAAGGAAAGTCTGCAGGATCTTGGGTCTCCTGTGAAATTAGAAGAGACACTTGGAGGTTAGGATCAGCAAGGCAGTTTCAGTACTTGTTTTTCAGGAAATGAAGTGCACTGAATGCCTTCTCACACAGCACAGTAGTAGAAAACAGGGACCAGCAAAGCAACTTTAGCGATGGGCTTGGAGGTATCCTCAGACAGGTACACGTTATTCCAGAACTCCTGTACTGTACCACCAGGCTGACTGAAGTATGTTTTCATTCTTGAATCACTTCACATTTTCAGCATAAGGGATTTGAGATTCCTTGAGTCCAAAGAGTCAAAGGAAGCTAATTTGTCTTGAAAGGCAGTTAGTTTGTTTGCAGCAAAAAAGCTGAACCAGAGTTGTTGAATGGGTCAGTCACAAAGGTGTACTGATGGAAAAAGTTTTCCTCACTGAAACACTTTTCAAGATCCTCCAACAGAATATTCAGCTGTAACTGAATACCTAAGCTGACTTTTTGCTTTACATTTTCATCCTGACAGCTGAGAATCTGACTAAGCTCATGGTTTTAAAAAAACAAAACTGAAAAGTCCCATTCCTCTTGTAGGTGCTGGACGATGTTGGTGATAGTCATTCTAAATGTATTAATTATTTCAATGGTATCAAATATTGTTAGCTGAGGTTTCTGAAGCTCCAGGTTCAAAGAAGCAAGCTTTGGTAAAAACTCTTTCAAAAAGAGCAGGTAACCATGTACTTCTGGATCTTGTAGTTTTTGGGACAGTTCTGGTGAAACTTTTATTCAAAACCTTGGGGAGCTCTTCTGAGAGCTCAAACAGCTTCTGTACGTGGTCACTAAGCCAGTGGACTGAATTGTAATTCAGCAGCACCTTGTGTGTTTCACACCGGTCTGGGGGGCTCTGCATTTTATTTAATTTTAAATGAAGCTTCTGAAACATTTAAAAAACCTTATTTACTTTACACGCGGCAATAGTTTAGTTCTGTATTATAGACTTATAGAAGAGACCTTCTAAGAACGTTAAAATGTATTACTGGCACGCGAAACCTTAAATTAGAGTGAATGAATGAAGACTCGGCACAGCACTTCTGAAAGGTTGCCGACCTCTGGTTTAGAGCATCTTCATTAAAGTGCTACAGCAGTGCAGTTGCACCACTGCAGAATTTTAAGGGTAGACCTGCTGCTGACGTCCTTGGTTAAAGGAACTGCAGAGTGGGTGGGAGGAGTGGTGAAACAAACAAAATAACCTCTCACTCCCCTTACCTTAAAATCTTGCTTTTCTTAGTTTAGAACTATCAAGTCACGTCTTCCCTGAAAGCCTCCTTGGAAGACTAGGTAACTGAAGTGGAAGAGTTCTCAGCCCTCAGCTGAAGAGACTGGGGGTTGAATTATTAACCAGGAGAACTTTCTTCCCAATTGTATGCCAGGTATTGGAATTAACAAAAACCTAATTAGAGAGAGAAGATGGATGAGGTGGTTTGTTTTTTTTTAATTGGACCAATTTCTGTTGATGAAAGAGGCCTGCTTTCAAGCTGCTCAGTTTTTCTGCAGGACTGGGAAAGCTGGCACTCTGAGTCACCCTAAATAGAATTAACTGCCCACTACACTTTGAACACCTCTGCACTCATGGGACACAGAGGGTTAGTGGGTTAGAGATTGCCATAATGAGTCATAAATCCAGTGTCTTTGTTAGACACTAAAAACCATGGTCTTAATAAAGTCATGAATTTAAGCTCCCGGGCTTATCTTTGGAAGGTGCGGCACAGGTTTCCTTTGAGGACAAGGACTGAGAGGTCACATGTGAAGTGATCATTTTGTGAGAAGTGTTCACCCACAGATGGCATGGTATTTTTGTGTCTCGTCGTTTTTCTCGGAGAGCTCCTTTGAGAGTGTAGTGATTCTGACTTTGCCCACGTAGGTGGTGGTAGGACATTTTAGTGTACTGGGTAAGGTGTTGTGATAGGCATGTCTAGGACTGACGGATCTTGAAAGGCATGTTGAGGGGGTGGGAGTGGGAGGGGTGTTGTCTGTAGGTTATGCATCTGTTCCTCTGGCAAGGGTGGTGAACTTTGAGACGCTTGCTTATGACGATCTTGCAAGGTTGGGGGGGTTGTTTGAAGACCACAAGAGGGGCTTTGGGAAGGGTTTCTTTCAGGATGTGGTCCCCATCCAAAAAATCCAATAATTGATTGTCAATCCTGTTTCTTCTCAGTTAGGTTTCACTCCCAGTGATGGTTAGATTGAGCAGCAGTCAGGAATAGCTGATTTTATATATGTATGTTTTTAAAAAAATCCAATAATTTGGCTGTGCAATACTTGATGTATGTAACCATGTGATTCCTTTACTGTTTGTCTCCTGTTGTGTGTCAGTCATTGAGTCTTGTTCATAACCTAATCTGAAACTCTTGGGTTGGGGCACTGTTTTTTTTGTTTTGCTTTTTTTTTTCCTTGAAATGTTTTATATACCACCTAACGTAATGGTCCCTTGAACGTGACTGAAGCCTTCAGGCATTACTGTAATCCAAATAACCCTTTACTTGTTATATAATGCTCCTCCTAGTTTCCCAATTATCTAGAGAGTCTTCCAAGAAAACAAGGAATGGTAACGGCCAAATTTCTCATGTATAAAATTTACAGGAAAAAAAATCTTTTCATGCATTGTAAATAAACCAAAAAGGCAAGTAAAATTTTCCCTCTTTATAGGTCACTTTTGCAAAAGCTGCCAAAATTTTCAGCAAACCACCTGTTATGAATACTGATTATTGTGATGTATAAATAAATGATAGTATTTTGAAACAGTACCATCTAGTGGTGTATTGTAGATATAACAATGTACTAGCCACTGAACTATGTCCAAAAATACATAGAATCATCGATTATTAGGCTTGGAAGGGACCTCAAGAGATCATCTAGTCCAACCCCCTGCTTAAAGCGGGACCAATCCCCAAATGGCCCTTCAAGGATTGAACTCACAACGCTGGGTTTAGCAGGCCACTGCTCAAACCTCTGAGCTACATGGTCATTTTCCATAAAGGAATAACTTGGAGGAAAAGATATTAGTAATGGTTCATTTGTACTGGATTCAAGGAACTAAAATGTATTTGATATTGAATCATATCTCTAGACTGTTTCAAATTATTTTTCCTCATTACAGATTTACTTTATCCAAGTAATATTACAATGAAATATTTAAAGTGTGGTGTTAATACCTGAAGCCAAACTTGGCTGAAAGAGCAGGTGATTTCCAAAGAGGATTCATTAGAGGATTAATGTTGGCCATTGTACAAGCCAATAAGCATTTAGGGTTTATGGCTGCATCTTTGGAACAGCATCCTATTTAGCTCTTTAATGCCAATTACTGATACTGACGTATGGCTACAGAAACGAAATGTTCAGATTTGTTCATATTCTGGATGATGCCACATTGGTGGGTGTGTGTGTGGTTGTGGTGTTTTTGTAACCTTTTCAAAGGGAATGGGAACCTCCCCAAACACACTGAAGACAATATGAGCAGCAGTTTCAAATGAAGTTAATTCAGTAACTAGAAATTATCTGTGTGTTACTGGAGAAGAAATGGAGGCATTGTGACTAGTTTGAGGCTACGTGGCAAGTGCCCAGTGTTGTAAAGTGTTGAACACCCTGAACTCTTCATTGATTTGAATTGGAGATGAGACAGTTGGCACCGCTCAAGATTGGGCCCCAACTTCAAGGCAGAGCTGGGATTGGATCTCAGGAGTTCTTTGCATTTGAGCCTAGCATAAAGGGTCAGAGTCTGCCATCCATATTGATTTGAAGTAGTACTTTAAGCCCCAAGTGGTCATGGCGATTTCAGTGGGGGATACTCCTGGAGTACTACTCTTGGTGAGCATCCTACAGACTCTGGCCCTAAACTAAGAGACTGCATAGCTAAGTGCTATAGATTCACAGTGAATGGGACTGAAGCTGAATGGGAACATCTGGACATGAGAATGATTATCACCAGCAGAGAGAAGCAACTATCTGGGGAGTCCAATGGAAAGCCAGGGTCTGTCAATAGAACATGTGCTGTTGTAGCACAGTATGGCTTTCTACACGGTTTCTACGTAGGTGTTTGTAGAAAGCTGCCTCAGAACCTGCGGAAGGTGGATGGAGAGTGGATAGGTTGATTCTGGATTATGAAGTACGAACCTGAACTTTCTAAAATAGGAAACCAGGATGAAACTGAAATAGAGTAAACTCCCAGACAATCTGGGCAGTGAATGTCCCAGTTATTATTCTCAGTTGAGCAAGGAAGACTTGAAGTTGGAGGGAGTGGTGATTATAGACAGGATGTGAGGTAGCCTGCACATCCCAGACAGAAAAGAATTACTGAACAGAAGGGCTGGCAATAGAAAGCTGCTGGGGAAGCCATCCAGAGGCCTGTCTGGAAAAGCAGAGATGCCACAATGACCAAGGCTGAAATACTGGCTTCCTTTCTTGCTGATTCAGGTACAGAATAGTCTGGTGTGTGTCAAATACACTGGGATGAAATAGGAGGACTGCAAGGACTGTCAGGCTGGAAGGAGGTTACTAGTGGAGTTCCTCAAGGATCGGTTTTGGGACCAATCTTATTTAACCTTTTTATTACTGACCTTGGCACAAAAAGTGGGAATGTACTAATAAAGTTTGTGGATGACACAAAACTGGAGGGTATTGCTAACACAGAGAAGGACCGGGATATCATACAGGAAGATCTGGATGACCTTGTAAACTGGAGTAATAGTAATAGGATGAAATTTAATAGTGAAAAGTGCAAGGTCATGCACTTAGGGATTAATAATAAGAATTTTAGATATACATTGGGGACGCATCAGTTGGAAGCAGCAGAGGAGGAGAAGGACCTTGGAGTATTGGTTGATCACAGGATGACTATGAGCCGCCAATGTGATATGGCCATTAAAAAAGCTAATGCGGTTTTAGGATGCATCAGGTGAGGTATTAGTACCGTTATATAAGGCACTGGTGAGACCTCACCTTGAATACTGTGTGCAATTCTGGTCTCCCATGTTTAAGAAGGATGAATTCAAACTGGAACTGGTTCAGAGACGGGCTACGAGGATGATCCGAGGAATGGAAAACCTGTCATATGAAAGGAGACTCAAAGAGCTTGGCTTGTTTAGTCTAGCCAAAAGAAGGCTGAGGAGGGATATGCTTGCTCTATATAAATATATCAGAGGGATTAATATTAGGGAGGGAGAGGAATTTATTTAAGCTTAGTACCACTGTAGACACAAGAACAAATGGGTATAAACTGGACACCAGGAAGTTTAGACTTGAAATTAGACAAAGGTTTCTAACCATTAGAGGAGTGAAGTTCTGGAACAGCCTTTCAAGGGGAGTAGAGGGGGCAAAAGACATATCTGGCTTTAAGGCTAAGCTTGATAAGTTTATGGAAGGGATGGTATGATGGGATAGCTTAATTTTGGCAATTGATCTTTGATTATCAGCAGATAAGTATGCCATGTGGGCGGTGATGGGATGTTGGATGGGATGGGATCTGAGTTACTGCAGAGAATTCTTTCCTTGCCCACATGCTCAGGGGTTTAGCTAATCGCCATATTTGGGGTCGGGAAGGAATTTTCTTCCAGGGCAGATTGGCAGAGGCCCTGGAGGTTTTTTGCCTTCCCCCTGCAGCGTGGGGCATGGGCCACTTGCTGGTGGATTCTCTGCAGCTTGAGGTCTTCAAACCACAATTTGAGGACTTCAATAACTCAGACATAGGTTAGGGGTTTGTTATAGAAGTGGATGGGTAGGGTTCTGTGGCCTGCTTTGTGCAGGAGGTCAGACTAGATGATCACATTGGTCCCTTCTGACTTTAAAGTCTGAGTCTATATTTTTGGGGGCTGTTCATGAAACACTGTATAATACGCTGATTTTCTTCTGCGGGATCTGAGTTTGTCAGGATCATCTTGGGGGGTGCTGGTGCAACAAACCGATGCTCAGTCTAGCACTGATGTTGCTACTTTCCTACATAATGGCTCAGTCCTATGAGGTGCCACATGTCCGTTGTCTTCAATGAAGGCTCTTAGCCCCTTATAGAACCATCGGGGCAGTTGCTGATCGTGTCTCTCCATGATATTGTGAGTTTAAACCTCAGAACTTAATTTTGACAAGTTAGAGCCTTGTCCAGGAAGATGGGGGCCAGGGTGGACCTGATGAGGGATTTATGTAATGATGTGTTGTCTGCTCTGGTCTAATGATCTGCAGTGGATCCTTCTGTGAGGAATAAAATCATAGCACATTGCATAGTGCTGCTTGTTCTTGGGGCTGTTAAGTGGCAACCTCAGCAGAATCAAGTTTTTGAAAGGGGAGTGGTGACTGAAAATGAGGTGGGGATGAGGAATCTGATTTCAAACTATGGAGGTGCTGAAAAAATTAGCATCAGATAAGGAAAAAAAGGGGCGGGGGAGTAATCTAATGAGTAGAGCATGGGAACTGGACTTGGGACATGTTCTTGACTGATGTGAACTTGGCAGGGTGGGAAGAGGCAGAGGTGGGGTGGGGCATTGGGGGAAGGGGTGGAGTGGGGATCAAGCACCTCAGGGGAAATGAGAGAGTCAACACCTGTGGTCAGTACCATAGCCTCATTTTACAGATGGGGAGGCTGAGGCTTGCAGAGGGGGAGATGACTGGCTCAGGGTCACACAGCTGGCTTGGGGCAGAGCTGGGAATAGAACTCAGGACTCCTGAGTCCCAATCCAGAGCTGTGTCCTGCCTCTGAGGATCTCAAATTACTCTACAAATGTTGATGAATTTTTATCTCAAAGCAGCTTTTGGGATGAGCATGCACCTAAAAGCAGCTCATGGGATGGACTGTTCATTGTCATCTCACTCTTACCTTGTACTCTCTGGTCTGTCTGACTGTATCTGCCTGTTGTCTCTTGTCTTAGATGGTAAGCTCTTTCGGATAGGCGCCATCTCTTTACTGTGTATTTCTACAGCACTTAGCAAGCTCTCAGCCCTGATTGGGGTCTGTAGGTGCTATTACAGTACAAATAAATGATTATAATATTTATTCCTATCTCAGATGAGGAAACTGAAGCACAGAGATGCAATGACTTGGCCAAGGTCACATAGGGAAACTTGTGGCAGAGCCAGCCAGGGATAGGAAACCAGTTCTCCCAACACTCAGTCTTATGCTCTAGTCACTCAACAAAACTATCTCCAATACCTTTTTTTTTTTTTAATTGTTCCCCCTGCTACTTAGTCCTGTAGCTATTTCAGCTTGTGATTCCCAGGTAGCCTATGGCAGTGTTCCTCAACCAGCAGTCCGGGGGACCCTGGGGGACTGCAAGCATGTTTCAGGAGGGTCTGCCAAACAGGGCCTGGATTAGACTCACTGGGGCCCAGGGCAGAAAGTCGGAGCCCTACTGCATGGGGCCCTGAGCCCTACCACCTGGGGCGGAAACCAAAGCCTGAGCAATGTAGCTTTGTGGGGGTACCTGTGGCATGGGACCAAGAGCAGTTGCCATGCTTGGTACCCCCTAAGGCCAGCCCTGGGTTTTATATGGAGAAATACAGTTGTTGTGGCACAGGTGGGCCATGGACTTGTTAGGAGAGAGGGGGAACCTCAGAAAGAAAATGGATGAGAATCCCTGGCCTATGGGGCAGTTTAAGGACCATGCACTCATTCAGTTGTGATAGGACCAATGCCCCAGAGTTCTGTTCTAGTCCAAAGTTTGCTTGATGCCTGAAAGAAACTACCACCCAGGTGGATGAGAGGCCCTGGGGAAGATGGAACCCTTGGTGGTTCTGCATAAATATTACCCGAATTAGCAGTAACAGAGGCAGCAAAAACATAAACATGCACTGAATAAACCCAGAAATGCTGCTAGTACTAAATATTATTGTAATGCTTATGTTACTAGAACAAGGCCCAGTGACCCCATTCCAGGGACAGATTTCACGGACTTCTCTACCATATTTGCTTTGGTGACTGAAAAGGGTAAGGAGGGAGTCTTTATTTGAAATCTAAAATATTATTCTGGGTAAATTTACCTTTTTGTGTGTGTACAGGCCACTTGACCATAAAAACAAGCATAACCGTTTTACAGCAGTGCTTCCTTGCTGCAGTGTAGCTACTTGGGTGCAAAACCCTCTAACACAGACCAGCCTCAGTTGTTGAAACTTCCTCCAGGGTCAAGTAATTTCCTGCGATGGGCATGGGGCCTTTCATTGAAACTGTTGGGAAATGCTCTGTGTGTGACCGAATATGGCAGGCAGTCTTGGTTGGCTGCAAACTCAGCATCCCGCAGCTTTAGTTAGGGGAAGGTTCTTGTGTGTGAACAATTTCTGCAGCCTACATTGTTGTTTCTCACCCCACTCTCAGAGGTCTCCTGTGCTGTATCCGAGTGGAGTGACTGGAGTGGCTGTGCAGAGCCTTGCCGGGCAACATATCGAGTTCGGAGGAGACACGTTGTGCAGGAGCCTAGAAATGGAGGCAAGGCGTGTCCTCCTCTGGAGGAGAAGGCTGGCTGTGTGGAGTATTGGAACCAGGAAGGAGCTGAGTGCAAACAGTCCCTTAGTAAGTGCATTGAAAACGCAACCTCTTGGGCACATGGCTGAGTCCTGGGCTGAAGAGGGCCTGTTTGAATCCAGGGGTCTGGCCACTAAACCTTCTTCACAGTGTTTGTTGGCTGGAGTTATTTGCAGATAAAGCCTTTGGGCCTAGTTCTGCTCTGTTACACCAGTGTAAATTTGGAGTTGCTCCAGTGAAGTCAGTACAGTTACCCTGCATTTACACCAGCATTACCGAGAACCGAATTTAACCTTTTATATGGGGTTCGTGGGCATCCTTTCTGGGACCTTTATTTTAATTCGTACATGCTGTTTAGTGTAAATCTGGTATGTTTCAAAAGTAAAACACCAGGAGTCAGATTCCGATCTCACTTGTGAGTGTAAATCTGGAGTAATTCCTTTGAAGTCAGTTGAGGAAAATTCTTATAAGTAGGAGGGAAAATTTGGCCTTAGGAGGTGCTGAGCAGTAGTTTTATAAATCAGCTGCAAAAGTCATGGAGGAATGGCACCCATCAGAGACAAAGTATCATCTTTCCTCACCCAGGTTCTCTTGTGTGCCAGTTTCTGATGTAAATCTGGAGTAAAGGCTGATTTGATCTTGAATACATTGACTTTCTATGAGTGTAACTCCGCTGACTACTGATTTATTTATTTATTTTGCTGATGTCTCTGGAACTGGAGTTTGGCTTTGACTTCTTTATTAGTGTGGATTTAATAGTTCAGGTTTATTTTAAATCGGCTTTCTCAAACCTGCTGAGAGTTGCTATTAAATTAACCGTGATTTTGTTCTCCATTGTTGGCACTGCTCTGATAAAAGGCAGTAAAAGGGGATGAATATAAATTTATCTCCAATCAAATGCTGGCTATTCAATGATAATATGGAATTGTCTTTGATTTCTTGCCAAAGTAAAAATTATGTGCCATTAAAGACCATCAGAGCCCCAGTCTTTATTGTTTGACAGGCACAAGTGGCCTCAGTGGAGTAGTGTCACTTACCATGCATGCTATTTCTCTTTGTGCACAGTTCCAGCATTAATAACTACAGGAGGTTATGGGAATGCAAGGAAAAAGAGAGCTGCGTCCAGTGAAAATGAAAGATCAGGGTAAGTAGGGGGCTGCAGTGTAATCACGCTTCACACACCTTTTCTCATTGGCTTCAGCATGTGCAGGATTGCACCCAGGGTCTTGTCTGAGAGCAAATGTTCAACAGGATGAAGACCTCTAGACTATGTCTACATGGCATGTTAAGCCTGGGCTCTGACTCAGGTTTGAGCCCAAACTCCCCTTCTGTCCACATACAAATCAGGACATGAGTCCTATGACCTGGCTGGCTGGGGGGGAGAGGGCCGCGGGCGGGTCAAACTCAAGTTCCTCTGTGAAATTTTGCAATGTGGCCACAGGTCAACCAAAGACCCCAGTCAGAAGGTCCAGGTAGTTCAGTATGGATTCATTAGCATGGTTGCAAGAACCAGGTTCAGTAAGTGTGAACACAGGTTTACAATTTAGTGTGAAACCTAAAGTGCAGGTTTGGAAACACCGAATCTACAAGTCCAGATCTTGCAAACCCTTAAAGCCTGATTCCAGTGCAGCACCAACTTCACAAAATAAAGAGCTTGACTCTCTGTTTGGGGACATCAGTATAAATCAGGAGTAACCCCACTGAGGTCAGCGGGACTCCACAGATGTAAAGCTGGCGTGATGGGGAGAGCTAAATTGTAGTTGTTGCTATTTAGCATCCCATAATCAAAGCGCAGTCATTTCAGCCTGTTCCCTTGACCTACTTCTCTCTGGGTCCTGTGCCCTTTTCTCCCATCATCATGTGCCTGGGCTTGCTGGCAGGGTAGTTCTGTCTCGCTGTGCTCTTTGCTGTTTGTTTTACCATGAATAGATTTCCAGCATAGACCATGGCCTAAATAGTCAGAAAAATGTGTGTATGCACTGGTACTGTCATGGTACTTAGAATAAATCAATCACTGATGTAGGAATGTCTTATCTCAACTGTATAGGCCCTTGATGCCTGTTAATTGCTGTCAAAGAGGAGTGCGTTTATGGACCCCCTGTTTTTATCCTGTGTGCATCTTAGTTTTTCTTAATTGTTTACAGTTGATCTTCAGCTTTGTAATGGTGACAGCCATTTGGGCTACAGTGTGAACCACAGTTATCCTCAGCGTTAAAGGGAAAGTGTGGGCTAAGGAGGGTCCAGCTCCAGCATGCTGGGAGCTGTAGTCTCTGTGGGCAGCACCTCTGTATTAAACATGAAACCAGGTGCAGCTGGCTCCGTTTTATGCAAATTAGCTTTGCCCTTTGGGCTCTTGGTAAATTGCCCTATTGGGTACCAGCAGAGCAGAGTCTGGGCATGCTTGCTGTGTAGGAGGCAGGTTATTGTACTGGTTGGCTCGATTGCATCAAGAGCTGGAGGGAGATCCAGCTGATAGGCTTGGCTCCCTTAAGCTCCTGCTGCACATTTTCCCCCAATGTCACCGTTACACAGTGCGGGTACTGGCAAGCATCAAGGTTCTGCATGTGGCTCTCGTGCACTTTAAATCCCATGAGAGACGGACATGCGAGTGCTGATCAGTCGCCAGGCCGGGATTCTCAAGATAGCCACGAATTTGGCAAACGTTCCTCCTTTACGCTCACCATAAAGAACTAAAATCTGTGAGGGTGCTGACTTTGGCTTTGTCTCCCTGCTTCTCGTCCCTGTAGGGGTTGCTTTTGCTATTGCAGACCCATGTAGCAGACCGCTAAGAGGGATTGCTGTGTGTTTTCTTGTCTCCTGCCTTACTCGGTTTTGCAGGCTGGTGATTCTCTGTGGCATCTTATTTCAAGCTCCTGTGGAGGGGTTTTCTTTGTTGTGACACTTACAGAATGGCAGGTGACAGGGAGGATATTGGTACCTCTGGCACCCTTCGGCAGCTGTGCACTTGCTGGTTCCGCACCCTTGCGCGTGCACCAGTTTCCATAATGTGCATACATCCATCATCCTCATTTAAGCTTCTGCAGGGAAAGCTTCTGCTTGTGCACAGGGCCGGCTCCAGGCACCAGCTTCCCAAGCAGGTGCTTGGGATGGCAATCTGCAGGGGGCTGCAGTCCCTGTGTGTTTGCCCCCAAGCAGCGCGTGAATTGCCACCGGGAAGGGCGGGAGCAGTCCGTGTGCCATTAGGGCGGCTCACGTGTTTCCACAGTGGTGGTGTTTCGGCGACGGCTTCTAAGTCCACTTGTTCGCGGCGGCGCAGCTTCTGTCTTCAGCTGCTATGGAAACGTGCGAGCTGCCCTAAGGGCACACGGACTGCCCCCGCCTTTTGCAGTGGCAGTTCGGTGCGCTGCTTGGAGCAGCAAAAACAGTAGAGCCGGCCCTGCTTGTGCAAAACCCCATTCTGTGATATATTTGCAGACAGTTACTGCCACCTCCTCAAATTTCCATTCTCCTCACTGAACAAGGCCAGTTCTTAGCCTTTCCTCTAAGGTTTGTTTAAAAACACCAGTACAGCATGATCTGAGCATGGCACAAATAGAGTGCTAAGTCTGACTGTTAGCCCGATAATTCTAATAAAAAAGATGGCAGCTTCACCCCACTTCAAAGCAAGTACATTGCCATACAAAGACCTCCAATTACTTGAGAGTTGGGTGCTGTTATGAATTATTGTACAAGACATGTCTTAGTCTCCTATGAAGAATTACTGTTAATAATCGAAACTAAGCACTGGGGGCAGTACCGTCCCCTGAACAATGCAGTCAGCGGACATCAGCTCTATTCCTGGAGCATCATTTACTTGCTGTGTACCTCAGTTTCCCTACTTGTAAAAGGGTCATCAGCAATATTTACCTTCTTTTTTGAGAAGCACTTTGGTATCTGTAGGTTGAAAGCACCTATGTTAGAGCTGAGTGTTGCTATTCAATCTAACTTGTCAGAATAAATGCACATGGTGTGTTTTGTGATGCATTTCCCCTCTTTTAAAAAATGATCTTTGTTCTCCCAGTCTGCTCTGGGTCGCTCGGTCACTGGTAGGTTTGTAATGCAGCTATTCAGCTAGCTGAGACTGTCATTTCTGCTGCAGGTATTGTGTCGAATTCCAGATCACAGCCATCACGGAAGGCTGTTTGCAGGGGAGCGGTTCCTATACTCAGTGGATGCGATATCTGAGCAAGGGGCACACGGCCTGCGTGGAGTGCCAGCCCCCGGCCCTGGATTCCAGGAGTCTGCATTGCTATGGGGATGGCAGTGGAAGCGATAAGTAAGAGCCCTGAATCCTGCCTTCGTGTCTCTTCAGATTGGATTTTTATATTCCTCCCCATTGAGCTGCTTGGAGAGTTTAATAATACCCTGTGCTCACCTCTCACTTTACATCTTCAGAGCCCTGTACATATATTAAGTAATCCTCACTGCACACTAGGTGTTAGGTAGGTGATACTATAATCATTATTTGACAGAGAGAGAGAGAGAGACTGAGATGAAAGGTCTTGGCCAAGGTTGCATGCTAAGCCAGTGGCGGAGCCAGCATGGGAACTCAGGACCTCCTGTGATTAGTCCACTAAATCTCACTACCTCCTAATTTAAGTAGCACAGTCATGATTTTTTTTTTAAAGGCTCTCCTGTTATCTGACCAATGTCCCATGGCCAGCAAATAAAACCAAATCTATTTGCAGGCTGGCACTGGTTAGAAGAACCATTTACTTCACTTGAGTGGACCTGTGGCTCATCTAGATCTGTACTGTGTTTCCCCAAGTGACCCTAACTGGGTGGTTCAGAATAGTGTGTTTCTCCCTGACCCCAGACTCTGGTGCTGAGGACTGGTAGCCAGTGTAACTGGAGATCAAAACAAATCTTTGCATTATCGCACCTTTCACCCAGGAATCTCAAATTGCTTCTGCAGGCATTAATCATGCTGTACAGGTGGGCCGAAGAAGAGGAAGAACTTGCCTGTGGCCACACAGTAAGTCAGTGGAGGAATAGAGTCCTGATTGGCCAATGCCCTGCTGTAGCCACTAGACACCACTGCCCCTCCACTTTTCTCTCACACAGTTCCTTTTCTAGTTACGTCTGTGTAACAGGTGGAATTTAATTTTGTTTTTAACATATTTAAAAACCCATTGTGGAACTGCAGGGCAACCCAGCACTGGAAATGACTGTGTGGCAGGGCTGTGAGTATTTGCTTGTAGCTAACTTTAATATTGAAATGAATAGCTCTGTTTTTAAATACTAACCATAAACAAGGATTATGAGGCTTGAAAACATGCTATATATTACACACCCCTACTGCAGCCAGTAATAGCCTTTTTAGGTAGAGGCTGCCCATGGCTTTTAATGAGAACAAGTCATGTTGGATTCGTTTCTTCCCACTCTTCCCCCTGCTTAAGTATGAAAGTTGCAGAGATCTTTAGATAAAGAGCAGTGAACCCAGCTGATGTGGTCAGTGGAACTAAAAGGTGTAATAGTTATTTTGTTGGAAATCCTGGAGCCAAAGAAGAGCATCGAACTAGGTGAAATGAAAAATATCTGCAGCCCAGTTTCCTTCCCAAGGGTGTGGAAAGAGACTCTTCCTCATTTACCAGACTGTCTGGTGAATAACATCATCTACATTCATAGCTTTATAGAACTGAGTGACATTTTTTTTGAACAGTTTATTCATGGAAAAATGCAGGTTTGTATTGACTGGAACTATTTGCACATTTGGGTCAAAGTCAGTAAAAAGTTTTTTGCCTGGGGGGAGGAAATTCCAAAAAGCTAAAATGTTTTTTCAATACTTTCGAAAGGAAACACTTTGACTTTTCAAACTACATTTTGCTTAGAAATTTAGCTCTTTTTATTTAAAAAGCCACCTGAAAACAAAAGAAGTAAAACAAACCCTAAAAGTCATTTTGGATTGAACTAAATGTTTTGTTTTGACCCAAAACAAATGTTTTGTTCAACTGATTTTGGAGGGAGGGGGGCGGGGAGGGGAAGATGGTCATTCGCTCAGCTTTAACACTTCAGTGTATAGGGCAAGAAAAACGGCATTGTCTCTGTTAAAAATAGTAATCTCTGATGGCAACCTGGAGAACTGGCAAGCTTAGGGCAGTGTTAACGGAATATGGAATGAAATTCTAGCCCCGTTGAAGCCAGTGGGAGTGTGGCTGTTGACTTGAATGGAGTCAAGATTTCACCCATGGTGCCTTTCATCTCTAAGGAGCTGGCTTGAATCCTTTTGAGTTCAGCAGAGATGGAATTTGTTCCCATCTGTTTGCTGTATAGTGGTGTATATGAGATGAGTTGCTGAGCTAATCCATTTCCAGGTACATGAAAAACTGGGAAGTGAAACAGATATAAAACATAGTGAACTTGACCAGTCTGGCTTCCAAGCTGAATCAAATAAGTATCATGGGAATTGGCACTAGTTGGCCATCTTGTCAAGGAGTCCAAGGGTTCAATGGGGTTTGGACAGTGAATGCCTCTTGCAGCACTAGAGATGGTCTTTCCAGATAGCACTGGGGCCAGATGGGGGAAGCTTTCACTGCTGCTGCCTATGTCACATCTGTTTTGGGGATAGCCTTCTGGCTTGTCAATCCGGCACCTTCCACCAGCCCTAATATCACTTAGGTTATGTCTTCGCTGCAGAGGGATCCCAGAGCTCTGACTCACTGCAGGCAGAGGACCCTGGAGCCCCACCAGTAGTGAGTGCTGAACCCACCATCTCATTTTGTCAGGGATATTTTTAGTGAATGTCAGGGACAGGTCATGGGCTTCTGTGAATTTTTGTTTATTGCCCGTGAGCCGTTCCTGACGTTCACTAAAATTGTCCCTGACAAAATCTTAGCCTTAATCATGGGCTTTGAGAGAATGGGCTTTCTGAACGGTGCTGGGGTTGCTGATGGCACACATGCCCATCGTCTGCCTCCACCCAGTGCACATGAGTATGTAAACCAGAAAGGACCGTACTCAATCATTACGCAGGCCTTGCTTGACCATGGATAGAGGCTCATGGGCACCAACGTGGGACACACCAGCAGGGTGCACGATGCCAGGTTATTCTGGTGATCTTTTGTTTTCAAATTTGGACAAGGTGGGACTTTATTTTGGCCCAATGTATCTCAGTGAGGTGTCCGTGCCTAATGTTGGGAGCCTACCTTCTACTGCCCTGGTTCTTGAAGCCCTACTCTGATGTGAGAGCACCTGGCAGAAGAAAGCTTAATTAGCAGTTTCAGGCTGGTGGTGGAATGTGCAGTTGGCCAACTGAAGGCAAGATGGCGCAGCCTACAAATCCATTGGGATGCCATTGTGTATAACGCCATTCCTGTTATTGGGGGATGGGTGCTATGCACTGCAGAGTTATGATGAAGAGACTAATGAATAGGAAACCATGTAGAGATTAAAAAAAAAATGAATTCACCTTTAATAATCTAAAGGCAAGGCACTGCTCTAGCCCTTAACAAGGCAAACCTTCTGTGATGAAATCCTTAATGGAATCTTAATGGGTTGATTACCCCCAATAAATTAAAATCCCTGAGTGATTAGAATAATCCCAGCCTTCACAGTCATCTTGTTTCCGTTCATTTCATTCCTTGACTCCCCATCACCTCAATCCTTTCATCTCCCACCGTAACTCCCCCTGCTGTTTGAAAGCAAAGAGAATTCCTAACAAGTTTTTGAGCCATTTTAGCTTTTACTTCAGGGTAAGAGATTTTGTTGGTTCTTTTGTTCCTTTCAACTGGATTTGTGTGGCCTTACCTTCTTGAAGGGGCAATGGGGCTTGGATCTCTTCTGGGGTGGTGGGAAGTATTTTTATGATTCACACATTAGATGATAGCTCTTCCTAAAGCTACCATGAAATATTATGCAAGTTATGGGGGCCAGTTTTATTGATTTCTCTAATTGCTGTCCTGTGTGCGATTCACAGTATTTGGTGGTGGAGCTGAGACCTGTTTGGAATGTCTTATATGGGCATGTCTTAGCACTGCACTGGTGCATGATGCTCCCTTTTCACTTCCTTCCAGAAATAGGCTTTAAGGACTGGCCAAGTGGGATGGAGGCAGGGATGGCATGTGAGGAGGGGCATATGGAGCTGGTCAGCCATGATCTCCGAGAAGGAAGGGGAGCAGGTGGGATGGGAGAAACGTGTGTTGGAGGGCATTGCCGCTCCAGTAGAGTAGCTAGACATATCAGAGTATCGACTGAGTTTTGAAACATTTTAGGGGAGCTCTTGTCCTGCTAAACTCCTCAGGCCAGAATCTGTGAGCCCGGGTGAAGCAGGCAGCAGCAGCTGGCAGGGGCTGGGATACAGCTTTGCAGTATTAGTGAGCACTTGGCCAGATCTAAGTAGAACTTTCATCCTGTACACCCAACCTCCCTTCCCCACAAAGTACACTGGTTTCAATCTTTAGCCTATGTAACCGTTCCAGTTATGCTAATAGGATAAATTGATCTATTTTCTGGTGATCATGCAGGCTGAACTATCTGCCATTCCTAGAAGGGGGTCACTGCAGCTCCTGGCTGAGGCACTATGAGGGAAGCGTGTGCAGCTGGTGCCTGGGTCACACCCATCCCATCTCGACACTTCAGTCCTCTAACGCTGTCGGTTTGACAGCTGGCACCAGCATTTAATTCACTACTTGTTCCCAGAATGATTGTCAGGAAGTAAAACTTCAGGGAGAGAGTTTAAAATAAATTCAGCAGCGGTGTTGTACTTTTGATTATTTCCTGTCTCTGTCTCTCTCTCCCAGCCTAGCCTGGCACAATTCAAGCATTTGAGTAGCCAGTGCAGACTAACAGGAGATTATGAAGGCTGCCTGTGTAACCCATTAGCGAGTGGTTCCTTCTCTATGCCTGACCTGCAGAGAATGTGAATCTGTTAGTCACAGCTAGGGAGCCTTGGGTCTTTGGCTCAAGATGTAGCAGCTCCTGCTTGTAGCTCTGGAGGTGCCCAGTGTGATGGCCAAGTAGCAGCCATCACGTAAGTGGGGACAGCTGGGATGCTCCAAGGAGTTTGATTGGCCTCCTTGTTCATGGAAGGGTAAGAGGTAAGAAGCCCAACGTGACAGGGCTGTAAAGTTATCCAGTGATCTGAGACAGGAAGTGGTGGTTTTGTTTTTTGTTTTTTAAATGGTACCAGACCTCAGAATACTAAGCAACAAGCACTGATGTCTGTGATGAGCATGCGCTACAAACTGCTCTGGGGAGCAGTGTCTGTGAGGATTAGCTGTTCTTTATAGTCTTAAACAAGATGTGGTGATTGCCGCCCACAAACAGCTTCACTTGGTACATCCAGATAGGGAAGTGGGGGAACATTCCTCTAAACATAACACAGACTGCGTTTCCTATCGGCAGGGCCAAAGCTGGCAAGTGTACTTTGTTTGAAGGAATCAAGCCTTTTAAAGATAAAGCTGTGGCCCGGGGAGGAGGAGAACCATACATGTGGGACCTGTCCATGTATGTAGCCTGCTCTGTAATATCTAGGATCTTGATTCTTCCTATGCAAACCCCAGTTCCTTGAAATGACCCAAAGCCAGAAAAGAGTGTTTCATTTCCCCTCGACCATGTGTGATGTATAAAACTGCACCCTGGAGCATGGCACCTCATTTAACCAGCAGTGCTGCTGTCTCTGTACAATTGGCAGTGATAATTCAGGCTTCTGAGAATGATAAAGCAAACAAGAGCAACGGATCATTCTGGCTACTTTGCTGACAGCTCTTGCTGCTGGGGCAAGGACTGAACGAGCAACTGTGCTTTTCCAAAAGGACCAGGCTGAGACCTGTTGGCATGTGGTAGTGCACGTGTAATGGGAGAAGTTTGCAATGCTGCCGCCCGTGCTTTATTTTTTTCTATGGCTAAACTTCAAACTCCCTGTCTGTCTGGCCAGCACCTTTTGTACTAACATTAAGGGTACGCCTAAACAAGAGCGAGGGTGTGATTCCCAGCTCACATTAGACATGCTCTTGCTAGCTCTTCTCAAGCTAGCGTGTTGAAAATAGCAGCATAGCATGGGCAGTGGCAAGTGTCAGCACAGGATAGCTGCGCTGTATACAAGCCTTCCTGAACCTTGTGGGCATGTGCTACCTTGTGCTGCCATGGCTTCGCTGCTGTTTTTAGCCAGCTAGCACGAGTATGTCTAATGTGAGCTGCGACTCTCAAAGACTACATCTACACATCAGGGTAAGTATTTAAAAACATTTGCTTAAAATGGAACATTTCTCTAGTCAGTTCAGGATAAACACATTCAGTAACTTGCTGGGAACATTCAGAACCTAGGAGAAAATAGTTTAGAAGGTGACGGTGATGTTTCTGCTCTTTTCCTGCCATACAAATAGATCCGTGCTGCATGGCTCTGTGTTGCATAACATACTCGTGCAGTGTCTATGGATGACAGTGAGAGCTCTGCCCAAGGAAAGCTGGCAGGATACAGAAGAGACTAGAGCTGGGTGAATTTATTTTTTTTGCACAAAACTTTTTTTGGCGACACCAAAATATTTCATGAATTCCTGTAGATTTCACCAAATTGTTTTGGTTTGGAAAAAAACTTAAAAAATCAAAACGTTTCATATCGACATTTTTGAAACAAATATTTTTTGTTTGAAATGTTCCAAAATTTCCTTCAATTTATTAAAAAAATCAAATTTAAAAAAATGCTCAAAATTGAAACAAAATATTTTGTTTGAGCTGTAACAATTATTTTATTCCCTCAGCTGCTCAATTACCAGTGAACCGAAAAATCCCTTATTTGCCCAGGTCTAGTAGAGGTTGGTGATCTGCACTGAAGAAGTGAACTTTGCCTGTGGTTTGCAGCTCATCATATGCTTCAGTACAAGAGGACTGATGGTGATCTCACGTTACACTGCTTTTGCACTGATGTAACCCCATTGGTATCAACAGAGTTGATACTGATTTCACTTGTGTGAGATCAGAATCAGGTCCAGTGGGTGCAGACTGATGTCAGACAGAAGCTTCAGGATTTATTGGCTGATTTCAAACAGCGGCTGGGTGATTGGCTATTTCTACAGAGCAGCCAGCTTCCTGCTTAGCAGCCTTGCTGGAGTCCCCATTAGTGTTGATGCATCATGCACTGGGGTACTGTCCTTGAAGGAGTTAATACACTAATCCCTTCCTCCCCACTTTTGTTTTGTTCCTCCAGGAATCAGCTGCTGCACTGGCAGGCCATGGGGAATCCCTGGTGCAAAGGAACCTGGAGGAGAGTTCGCCAGCTGGACACTTGCTCCTGTCCTTCCGTTCACAGTTTCTTGTTCATCTAACTCCTCTGATTTGGCCCAGCCCCTCTAAGCCCGAGTCCCGTGATTGTGACTTTGGCACAAAGTTTGAAGTAACAACCCACCGCAACTGCTAATCAGTCAGTAAAGTCCCTCTTGGACTGCTTCAAGGAGGTTGCCACCTGCCAACGTTGAGGCTGAAAACCCTTTCATATCCACCCATGCCCTTGGCTCTCTGTAGAAGACAGGCTGACAAAGCAACTTGAGTCTTTGTCCCCACACTTCCTTCCATGAATGTCCCCTGTGCTTGAGAGCAGCCACCCTGACTGGGGTAATCAGTCGCCTACTCTACTTCCAAGTCCCTCCTTCCCAGAAACTTGCCAGCGAGAAGCCACCAAATAAGAGAATTCAAAGAAGAATTAACGTACATGTATTGTTTAAAAACCTAGCTGAAGTAGCCAACAAGAGACATGCAAAAAGAGTCCACTCAAACTGCCTCTTCTCCATACAGATAACCCCCCTGCCTGGAGGGCACGCCTCCTTTCCCTCAATGCTTGTTATTTTATGTTGGGTTCCTGATCTGATGTAGAGGCCAGTGCTGTACCTATTGAAATTTGGGGCAAAGCTCTCATTTACTTCAATAAGAGGAAGTTTGAGTCCTTAGGGACTGATCCTGAAGGGTGCTGAGTGTCTCCTGGGTGTTGCTGGGCACCCTCCACTCCCATTGGGCTGGATCCTGCTTCTATTGAGAGAAACAGTAACTCCTCACTTAACATTGTAGTTATGTTCCTGAAAAATGCTACTTTAAGCGAATTCAGTTTCCCCATAAGAATTAATGTAAAGGGGGGGGAGGGGTTTAGGTTCCAGGGAGGTTTTTTTGCTGGACAAGAGACTATTTTATATGTATACACACACCTACACAACATAAGTTTTAAAAACAATGTAATACTGTACAGAGCAATGATGATCGTGAAGCTTGGTTGAGGTGGAGGAGTCAGAGGGTGGGATATTTCCCAGGGAATGCCTCACTGCTAAATTAACTAGTTCTCAGTTGAGCCCTCAAGGGTTAACCCATTGTTGTTAATGTAGCCTCACATTCTACAAAGCAGCAGGAATAGAGGGAGGAGAGACAGCATGGCAGAGAGAAACAGAGACACACGTAGTGTATGCGTGTGAGACATGCATTGCCCCTTTAAGTATGCTGACCTCACTCTAAGTACATTGCCTTTTTAAGTAGATCAGCAAGCTCCCTCTGTCCTGAGCCCTTTCATGTCCCATCTACTCTGTGGATGGGGTAAAGGAGCAGGGTGGGAGAGGGTGACACCCTGACATTAGCACCCCTTCTCCCTCCGCCCTGCTTCCCTCCCCTCCCACCCCGCACAGCAAGCAGGAGGCTCCTGGGAGCAGCTCCAAGGCAGAGGGCAGGAGCAGCACGTGGCAGCGGTGGGAGGGACAGCTGAACTGCCTGGCAACTGATAGCCTGCTGGGTGGCTGCCACACAAGGAATTTAGGGGAGTGGGGAGCTGATTTTGGGGGGGTGGGGCTGCTGGTCCACCCTGGTTCCAAGCCCTCACCAGCTAGCTCCAACGGGCTGCTCTTTCTGCAAGCACTAGACAAAGCAGGTGGCTGCTAAACAACATTATAAGGGAGAATTGTGCAACTTTAAACTGACATGTTCCCTAATTGATCAGCAATGTAATAACAAAACAACGTTAACCAGGATAATTTTAAGTGAGGAGTTACTGTATATTTGTGAGAGAGTTGTTTGCAATAGCAGGGGACTGAACTCGATAACTCAGGCACTCCCTTCCAGTCCTGTGTTCCTTTGTGCAAAGTTACCATTTCAGGATCAGACCCGTTGAACCCGATGGGAGTTCAGGGTGCCATGGAGAATGGAGTCCTTTGATTTCCGGCTTCAAGGAGCATGGACCGTATTATCTCAACTATCTGTGAAGTGCCTAGAACACCTTTAAGGTGTATAGAAAAAGTAGCCATTTAATGTGCAGCTGGGAGATAACTGTTCCTTTTTGTTTGCACATGGAACGGTTTGAAGTATTTTCTTTATAATTGGTTGAGTTTTGTTGTAACACTTCCCTGTAGTGAATAAAGAGATGCTGGAGACATTCTAACAGTGTTTGTTGATCTGTTTCTATAATGCTGGTCATTGAGCAGTTGGCCATTGAGAGCTCAGTCCAGTTAGTCTTGCTGTCCACTTCTCTACCACAAGATATAGGGCAAGGATGGATCTCTCAGATATCCAATCCCTAGGCCACTTAGAACTTCCAAAAAGATCCCAAGCACCTTGAATGAATGGCCCTGAGAAGTGGACATGACATTTTACATATGCTTTTGTTTTTAAATGTAATTAAGCAAAATAAAAAACTAAATGATACAATAAAAAGCCCATCTTTCTAGCTTTGCCTTGATAGGATCCCTCACTTGGACAGTCAGAGTGGCACCTGTATGTGCTAATGCCCATTTGCTAGACGTAAGTAACACAATATACAGTAGGGCTGTATAGAATAAAGGGAAATTCTGTATTTTGCCTACAGATGGAATGCTGTAGTGCAGTGGCTCTCAACCTTTCCAGCCTGCTGTACCCCTTTCAAGAGTCTGATTTGTCTTGCGTAATGTGCATCACTGCTCTAGTTGTCTACTTCCATTCTCACAGTAAATGATAACGGAAACTATCCACTGCTTTGGGGCTGTTGAGTTCAGGGGTAGTTGTACTCAGTGCTGTGATCTCTGTAGCTATGTCTTCACTGCTAAAAGAGGTATGTTTTTACATAACGAGAGCTGACTCCAATTAGCCATATCGCTATAAAATCCTAGTGGAGAGAAGGCACAGGGGGTACTTACCTCAGTCAAGCTAGTTAAGGCCAACCCTATAACCTCCCTCCCATCAAGGTAAAAACTACAGTGACTTTTTTCCACTAGAGTTTCATCAAAAAAGCTATCTCCCTGAAACTACACACCTATTTTTCGCAGTGAAAACTAAGCCTTTGATCTTTACCTTTGGGTCTATTTGAAGCCTCTAGCGGCCCTTCTCTTCCTCTTGTGTTTATGATCTGCCTCCCCAGAGTCCTGTTTAGATTCACTCTAAGTGGCATGAGGTACTGTTCAGACTTCTCTGCAGTAGTGGGTTTCCCCTTGCCTGCCTTAGGAATTTGCTCTGTTTAACTTCTTTGCACAGCTGATGACACAGTAAACTCAGATAGGAGGGCAGGCCTCTGCTTTTTAATTGTATGTTACAGACTCTCTTAGTGGACTAATGACTTCATTTCAGTGTAGCAAGGTGGGGGGAAAAATGACACATGCTTTGGTTTCTCTGATCTCATCTGAGAGTAACTGGCCTTTGTGGCCTCCTCAAAGATCCTTTCTGCTTTGTGGACAAAGACATGTTTCTTTTGAGGAATGATGTATGAATAAATAACGAGTGCAGTATTTGTGCTCTTGCAGTGAGGAATTTCTCTGGATATGGAAGTAAGTCTCTCTTGGGAGTTATGTGATAATAGTAACACTTATTGGAAGGTTTTAAAGAGGCCTAATCCTGCACCATATGGGTCCAAAGGGAGTTTTGCTATTAGCTTTCATGGCAGCAGGCTTAAGTGTGTGTCAATAGCATTTTTCACTTGCAAATTAGTGCATCCAATCCTGTGAGAAACCAAACCCCTAGCTCCTGCCAAGTGCTGGGAGCCATCAACTCGTATTGCCTTCAGTGGGTGCAGTAGTGGACTCAGCGTTCATTCAATATAAAACGTGTGGCCTAATTAACTTTCTCTACAAAAATTCTATTCAGCCCCAACTCCTAATCTTGCAAAGCACCACCCCCCTCCCACAAATTCACCCACCAGCCAACTAAGTGTATGTAGGCTGTTGCACATAGTTTAGATTTATGGTTAGAAAAACTAACAATGTTTGTGCATTAGAATACACATTGAAGAGGTGGTTGAGTAAAACTCTTAAGCATTTATTACTAGAAATCTCTTGTGGGCTTTGTCCTGAGACTTTCAGGATCTAGTGATTGCCACGTGCCACAGTGACAAGTGCAGTATGAAAACCTTGATGGACAGCGCTATATAGAACCTCCTCGTGTCAGCTATGTGAGCGTAACTGTAAGCACTGCTGTCTTGTTGGTACCAATAATTCTATTTGGCCCAGGTGAGGTTGCAAAGAGATGCTGAGAAATTAAGAACCTGATCCTGCAAGCCCTTCCTCTAGGGAACTACCCCTGGCCTTAGTGTGAATTCCAAGCATGGAGGGGCTTGCAGGATCAGCCAGTTAAGTGCAAGGAGCTTGGTGATGGGCTATGGGCCCTTTCAGTTCTACGTTCCTGGTTCAAGTGAATCTCTGATAGACTGGAAGTTGCCACCAGCTGAAAGCTGTTCAGTGGCCCATGTGACATGAAGTGGTCAGGTGTCCGTAGTATGAAACACTACCTGAATGGGCCCGAAGAGGCAACTTCCTAGGCCAAGTCAGTGAAGACAGCAATGACTCATGATCCATTGAAGTCAGATTAAATCTCTCATCACCGTCAAGGTGGTACCTTCAGCTGTGGTACCTTCAGCTGATCACTGAGGCACTTCGGTGAGATGATGACTTCAAATCTACAGGGCTGTCAATCTTGTACCACACAGACACACACACAAGGGTTTACCAAGAAGGGTCTGTTTCCCATCATCTGCCCCCAGCTTTCCTCAGTTTGAATCTCAAACAAAGCTACATCGAGGCTACATTCCATAGTGATGGTACCACAGCACATGCATCAAGGTGTCCCGGAAGAGGGCAGCACCAGGCAGCTGTTCAAATGTTGCCCCTGAGACACACACAAATAAACCTAATGGTGAGTTTGGGAAGGGGAAAGCACAAATATTGAGAGAGAGAGACATATCCCATTAACAGAAGAGGTTAATGGAGCTGATGGGCCAATTTCCCCAGCAATGACCAATGAATCCCTGGTCCTGCTTGCTCCCCCCAGGGTTTTTATCACCATCCATCATCATCATCTCTCTAATATCTTAGAGTCTAGATCTAAGAGAAGACACAGCTACTGGAAAGCCCAGGCTAAATATTGCTGAAAAATGGCTTCAGATGGCAAAAAAGACAGCCAGCTTCATCTTGAGCAAAAGGCTGTTTCCTAGAGATGATAGTTGTTCCCATGACAACACTGTGAGCCTTTCACCATTGGGTATCAACAGGAAAACAGCTCCTGCTGTGAATGGATGAAACCAAGAGCCTTAGCTCAATAACTCAGAAATCATCCTGTTGGTCGAGAACAATCAGGAACTATTCCTTGTGTACGTGTGTGGGGTTCACATTTTAGCTATGGGCTTTTGGAGCAGTGGATGAAGGAAAAACCACAAGAATTCAGATAACTTATCAAAGTTAAAAATAAAAGCCTCAGAAACACCTTAAAATGTTTGATTAAAAACCATGATGTTCTGCCTGTTCCCCAGCTTTTCCCCCACTTAATTTTCTATGTGCTTAGGGGGATGGGCTCAGTGAAAGGGTGAGGACTGTTTTCCTCCTTGAAAATTTCAGCTTTTCATCAAAAAATTTCCAGTTTTTGGTAACTGGAAACCAAAAATTTAAGGCCAAAAACTGTAAGTATTTAGCCAAAACCTGATTTCCCTCCCCCCACCCCTCGGCTGGTTTTGGCTGGAAAAGATTAGCTTTTCAGGTCCTCGGCTTTTCAAGGAAAAGCTAAAAATGTTCAAGGGAAGCAGACACTTTGCATGAATACTTTCATGTAATTGAAACTCTATCACAGTCACAAGCTAGCCAAAACCACAGGCCAGTTCCAGAGTGGTGTAGAGGCCGGCAGGTTATTTTTATGACAGAAGGGTCTGTAGATGGCAGGTGAGAGAGAGAGGCCCTGGGAATTTGTCATGTACATTGTGTTCTGGTATTGTAGCATAGTCTGTGATTTAGCCAATCGTCTTCAGTATTGAAACACAAAGTAGCACAGGATCACACCTTACCATGGGGCCTTCATTAGTGTTACCAACTCTTGTGGGAGTCTCACAATATTTTGTTTTTCTTAAAGCCCCAGCTTCTGGACTCATGTGAATGTGAGAAGACCAGCTTTCCTTTTAAGGGAAAAAAGATAGGTTTCTAGCCCTGATGGTTGTCAAAAAAAGTTTGAAAATGTGACCCAACTGCATGTGAAAGGCTCAGAAACTGGAAGATAAATAAAAAGAACTCCAAATGTGTTTTTTTTAAAAAGTAATCTCAAGATTTTTGGGGGGAGCAGAGGGTTGATAAAGGATTAATACTGCTTCATGTGTGGAAAGGTTTCATAATTACTCTGCTAATGCTAGCTTTGAGCATTTGACATTTTTTGTCCTTTAAAACTTTTTGGAAACTTTTTTTGTATTGGATTAAATTTTCCCTCCTACATTGGGGTTTGTGTTTTGGCAATGAACCTTGTGGCAGTTGCTCAGGTGATGAATCTCTCTGGGTTACTGAAACCTTTAGTTAATGTTATAAAGCACTTTCAGAATGTTAGAACTTTGTGTAATGCTTAATTGTTACTGTTAAGGCCTTACACTCACGTTATACAATTAGTTGCTGTGGAGATGGCTGTCATGTTGCAAACAGAGGATTATAATTTATGAGGATAAGTGTTAGGAGTAGAGGAGATTCCTAACCAACAAAGATTATTTTCTTCTGTAAATATACATCTCTTACAATTTAAAAAAAAACAAAAAACCAAACTGACAAAGGAGAAACTAACTCTTTCACGCCCCGTTTCCAGACTGAGAGAAACAGACTGATTTCTAAACTGAGTTCAGTGTTTTCATCACTGGCTTTTTAAATCTAGGAGGGACCAGGATATTCAGGGACTTGACAGTCTACAGTCCACTGTCAAGGATAAATAGTGGGATATTTGTCCTGTGATATAACCACACAACTCTTGGTGGGACCTGCATGTGCATACCAAGGGCAGGATTTGCTTAGCTGCTTGTTAAAAATGTTCTCCATGCTGTAAGAATAGAGGGAAGGCTAGAAGTTGCAAATCTGGTGCCATCCATCCGCACAGATGTGAAGAATTATCATAACGTTATCCAGTTCTTTTCTTAAATCTAGCCATGGTATTTGATCTGACAACTTCTCTGGAACTCTGCTCCATGGTCACTCATGCATTGGATAAAGAAGTAAGGTATTTTCCATTACAGGTTGTAAATTTACCACCTCTTTAATTCCACTAAGTGCCCATTTCTGAGTCATCAGGGTAGAAAGGCTGTTTCCACAATGAGGTTTTGCCTCTGCTGAGGTCAATGATGCTATCTTTCAGTGCATTAGGTTTCTCTGTTACTTTCTATGCTTAGTGCTTGTTTACTTGTGTGTTTCTGTGGCTTTTCATACCAATGACTGTGTGATTGAATTAGGACATGGGAGTATGTCAGAGCTAATGGGTTCTAGTTTTCTCTGCTTTTAAACCAGTCCTCAGCCAGTTTTTCATTTATTCCTTGACTCTGCACTTTAGACACTGAGGGCTTGTCTACATCAGAAAGTTGCAGCGCTGGTGAGGGAGTTACAGCGCTGCAACTTTGAAGGTGTACACATCTGCAGGGCATCACCAGCGCTGCAACTCCCTGTTTGCAGCGCTGGCCGTACTCCCGTTTTGTCTCGGGTGTAGAGGATCCAGCGCTGGTGATCCAGCGCTGGTAATCCAATGTAGACACTTACCAGCGCTTTTCTTGACCTCCGTGGAAGGAGGAAGCCTCTGGTAATCAAGCTGGTCTCCTTTCCCGGTTTGCTCTCTCGTTCCCGGAACCCCGAGCAAGCAGGTCTCCTTCCCTGCGGTTTGCTGGGTGGCTCCGGGAACGCGAGAGCAAACTGCGGCGAAGCTGGTCTCCTTTCCCGGTTTGCTCTCGTGTTCCCGGAACCCCCCTTGAAGCCGCCCAACAGCGTTGCAGTGTGGCCACATCTAACACCACTTGCAGCGCTGGTTGCTATAAGTGTGGCCACTCTGCAGCGCTGGCCCTATACAGCTGTACTAATACAGCTGTAACAACCAGCGCTGCAAAATTTTAGATGTAGACATGGCCTGACCCCTGAGGTGGAGCTAATGCTGTCTGCAAAATGCAGGAGCTGTTTGGCAAGTGCTTGGCACAGTTCTATTCGCCATAAGTGCTATTGTTCTGCCACACTGTTTGTTTTCTTGTGAAAATCTATTGCGGGAACTAGACCTACTTTACAAACAATGGCATCTTCAATGCTAGTGTTAAGACCATTTGGGAGACCTGCTGACACTTCTATCACCTCCTGGACAGAATTTACTGTGTCTTACTAGATCTGCAAACTCAGTCATATGGGTAACCAGAGTTCATGTTTCAGAACATAAGACTCAGTAGGGGTCTTATTTTTCCTCTATGGAAGTACAACACTGAACAACTAACCATGTACATTGTGGATTTTTTTTAAACCTTCCTCTGAAATAGGGTTACCACGTAGCAACTGTGAAAAAATGGGATGGGGTGGGGGGTAATAGATGACTATATAAGAAAAAGTCCCCAAAAAGGGACTGTCCCTTTAAAAACAGGACAAATGGTCACCCTACTCTGAAGTATTATCTATTATCCACTTCTGGGGGCAGGATATTGGACTGGAGGGTCTGATCTGGTTGGACAATTCCCATGCTTCTGTAAATAATCTGCCATTCCACTAGAACAATGCTAGTTCCAAGAGTTCAGTGTATTTTGGCTTTTCAAGACTACTCCTATTTTTCATCTGTTTGGTTCGACTCAAATCAAATGTGAATCCTGCAGGCTGGAACAGTACAGAAGGGAACCTGTGGGAAATGCACTAATTGAAATGTGATTTGAGGTAGGAGTTTAATGTAGAAAGGACAGGTAAATGTACTGTTTCACAGATGACACTAAAGGCACAGTTGACAGCAATAAAATACCTAACCCCTACACAGCTGCCTATGTCCATGAGGGAAGAGCTATGGTACCCCATCAAAACGTAACCCTGGGAGCCCTAAAGGGAAATAACTTATTGCAACGTACTTGCTACCTCTGGCAGCACTAGAATTGCATTCTGCTGAGTTGCTCTGCCAGATGTACACAGCTAAGGAAGGGTTCCAAATTGTGAAAGTGCCTGGCTTTTGTGTGCTAAGCTCCTCAGCCTTTAGTACGCTGCGTACTAAACAAAGTCATAAGCTGTTCATTTTCCTAAGGCAGAAGAGCTGAAATATTTCTAAGAAAAGCACCACTATTTATCATGCTGCGAAAACTAGAAAGTCTCAACTGTACATGTGCTGCAGGTCTGTCAGTGAACCAAACAAGGTGTGTGCACACACACATGTAGACACACACAGAGTGAATGAAGAGGAGGGACAGGAGAGGGATAGCCCAGCCAGCTAAACTGGCCATGCTGGGGAGAGTGGGAGGCAGGGGCTGTCTGGGAGGATGCAGTGGTTTGCGGGGAGGGGGGTGTGCCTGCGGGAGGTGGGGAGCATTGTATGAGAGGTCGGGAAGGTAGATGCCTGCAGCAGGTGGAGAGACAGGAGCATCCCAGTTCATTCTCACCACCTCCCCTATGCACACATCTGTCAGGAGTAGGTACCAAATGCCCAGCCACCCCCTACCTGTTACCTGCCAAACTCAGTGAGATGGGAGGCTCCTCCTCTTTCAAAAGATCTGGTACTCCTGCAGTGCATGTGGGCAAATACTACTCCAAGCCAGGCAGCCATGCAGTTTGCCTGAGCCAAACAGACTACACCAGCGTGGTTCACATCAGGGTCTACACGTTAGACCGAGGTCCATTACTTCCTGGAAGGGTTGGAAGGACTTGACCTATTCATGAGGAGTTCTTGTTCTGAACAAAGGGTATTCTGAACTTGTAACCACAGAAAACCCCCTGTGTGGGGTTTCAAAGACTGACTCCTACCAGTAACTAGGTGGTGTGGGATGAGGGGAAGGTCTCTGGTAAGCTTCTTAGCATGCATGTAGGTTCTTTTATTCTTTTAATATTTTTTCTGTAATGCTTTCACTTTAAGAATAAATGTGCTTGCTTAGAAAGGGCTGTGTGGTAATTTAACTGTGGACAATTACAGCTGTTCATAGCCTCTGAAGAGAAGGCAAAGCAGGGCTTCTTAGGCCATCTGGCTTGCTGGAGATATACCTGTGATAGGATGGAATTGTGCAGCCAGGAAAAAAACCTGGTCAGGATGGAGAGAGATGTGACTCTCTAGCCAAGAGAGGTGACAGCTGAGGAGACTGAAGCCAAGAGTGGGTGCCCTCAAGGGACCATGAGGGGGAAATCCAGGTGCAATTGCCCTAAACCATGACAGTCTGTGCATGCTAGCAATTTTTCATTATTGATATTACAGTACACTTAATCCATAGTATGCTGTGCATAGTTTACTGTGTGTTTTTCATATTTATTATTTTACATCTGCCTACATGAGAGTATTAGATGATGCTACAGTTAAAACAAAAAGTCTTTCTGTACTATTTGAGAAATAGTTTGTGCTCATCTAATTAAAGACTGTATGGTAATTAGAGCTGGTTGCAAATTTTTGATAAAAATCAGAAAATAAAAAGTTAATCCTTCCCCCCCGCATTCCCATCCCCCCACCTGTTCTATCTCACATGGAGACAGTGGCAGGGCTAAGAAATGTATGAGCTTAACTAGGTCATTTTCTGAATTTTAAATTCATATTGATGATCCCATACCATTCTTTTAACTTCATTTTTTAAACAAATGAAATTTCCCTTTTTTTAAATAAAGACAAAAGATATAAAAATAAATTCAATAATCTGGAAATACTGAGCTGGGCACCCCCACACTACCATGTCTCATGCACTCAGTCTGACACGCATCTCCTGTGCTCCGAAGGAGCTATGCAGCTTTTTATCTGACAAGATGCTAAACGACCAATTTGCTGCTGCTTCCACTTTGATTATCCAGGGATTTTACCATTTATCATAGTCTCTAGAGAGGGAAAAGACCTATTAGATCATCCTGCCCAATGAAGCAGTGTTCCCTGAAGCTCATTTTATTATGCTTTGTCAAGTTTGGTCTTAAATGTTTCAAGTGAGGGGGCTTCCTGGGAAGTGGGTCTTCTGCTGCCTGCTGTATTTCATTGTCAGGAAATTTCTCTTGTAATTCAGCCTATATTTCCCCCTTCTGAATGTTTTCCCTGTCCTCCTAGTTTATAGCCTCCTCTACCACATTAAATTATTCCCCTCCATCACTGTTGTTTGCAGACTTCAGCTAGTTGTAGACTGTTATCCTGTCTACCTTAATCAAACCATACATGATTCTCTCCTTTAATCTCTCCTCACAAAGCAATCCCCCAGTGCCCTGGCTCTTCTCTGAACTCCCTCCAGCTTGCTCAGATCTTTGTAGGCAGTTGTCCAGGTGTGGTCACCCCAGAGCCATGTAGAGACGGACTGGTACCTGTCTTTCTAATTCCTGGGCTATCAAATTGGGGGTGTGTGTGTGGCCACCCACTCTTTTCTTATGGCTAGCTGGGATGCTGGGGGAACAGGGAGGATCCTAAAACTTCTTTATTGTAACATAGGGTCACTGTAGAAAAGATTGAGAGCCACCATGCTAGCTCAATCCCAAGTTATTGGACGGGATGTGGTAATCACTGGGTGAAGTTTTTTGGCCTGCGTTATGCAGGAGAGCAGACTAGATGTTCACACAGGCATCTCCTGGCCTTAAAATATACTAGTGAAAAACTTGCAGCCCCTGTGAAGGGAAAGCAAAAGTGACTTTTAGCCAGCTTTGCACTCTCCCAATTCTGGGCTGCTCTAGAGCCTGAAATGTCCCAGCAGCCTGTCCCCTCCTGCTCATGGATGGCAGCTCATCCAGAATTCCCATATCATGAGAAGTTCATCCCTTCCTGCTTCCCTCATGCACTCTCCTGCCTACTGCACACCCCCATGCTGGGGCTTGTGAGGCGGATGTGTAGGACAGCTGTGACTAACAGCTGTCTGTATCTGGGGAATTCTCCACTGTTATGGGGTGGGAGTCTCCTTTTAGTGCAGTCAAAGGCCAGAGAAACTCAGAATGATGCTCTAGTCTGAAACTGTTTATTATGTGGAGTATAGTTGTACTGGCATAATATGTCACAAGAAACTATACCTCAAACCTTCAAAGTAGGGAAGTTCCTCTGATCACAGGGCAAGTGTAAATATTCCCTTAGCACACCAGCTGCGTGGCTTGATTTTGTGTCCTACAACAAACAGACGGATGGCAGATGGGAGCTTTGGGTTTCAGAATTCATTCAGTTCCATTAGGCTGCTTTTCGACATTCGGAATTGCAATATTAATGGTGGTTAACACAGGTTTCCTGGAAACAAAGATGACAACTTGAAAGCAAATATGTGAACTAAATGGATATGTTTGTGGGTGTGAAGAATAGTGGAATGTTTACCATAACTGAGAGGAGGATGGAGACCAATATTTTTGCAAGTGTTAAGACAACAGCGCATCCTGCGTGTCTCAGGTGGAATTGCAATCTCGTCCCGTGGTACGCCTTCCGGAAGCAAAGGCTAGGATGGGATTTGAAGCAAATGATTTGATCAAATATTAAATGTTGGGTTAGAACAGCAAAGACCTAGATGTGGCACTTGCTTAGTGTAGGGAAGGCGATGACAGTAGGAACAGTGAGATTACTGATAAGAACTGGTGAGAGTAGGAAGCTGGCGAGCAAGCTCTCTTTAACCCCAAACACTTCCATGCCAATGGCCCTTGGGGAAACTTTCTCTGCAGTGAATGCAGAAATAACACAGCTTTCTGCTGGTCTCTGCTGCCCCCCCACACACACACACACTCAGAAGCTGTCCTTCCATTCACTGAACTCAGTGGGGTGGTAAATTGAAATAGGAATATTCAGCAGCACAAGCAGGTAATCACAGCCCGGAAAGCATGCTTTAGCTGGGTATGGGAAGAGGAGAATGGAAAGAAGCAGGGATGAGCTGTTATAACGAGGGAGCAGGAATGGTGGACATACACTGAATAGCCAGCCAGATGATCTTAAACACCTAACTAGTGACGGATCTGCAAGGAGGCTCCATCCTTTGGGGACTGGTCTTGTTGATGATGAGGAATAGAGGAAGGAAACTGATGACACGTTTGTTTATCTAAAGAATTGTGTTTTAAATCAATGTCCAAATGCACTTACATTCAAGATAGCAAGTCGCCCCCTAAATGCCTTATTACATAGGGATATAACAGTTGTACCTACATTTATTTTATTAGGAATGGTTTCTTAAACAGTTATAATTCAGCAACCAGCACTACACAGTCATTTGCTTTATATTAATGGTTGCACATTTCACTGCAAATGGCTTAATGAATGTATTCAAGTCATTTATTGTGAAATGTGGAAGCCCTAGAATTAAGTAAATGCATTTTCCAGAGTTGTTATTGTACTGTGTTCTGTACATGCTGTAGACTATTTGTGAGCTGTGTATTCAAACCTGTACCCTATTGATAAGAAGCATATAAGTAGAGCAGGGGTGGGCAAACTTTTTGGCCCGAGAGCCACACTGGGTTTTGGAAATTGTACAGAGGGCTGGTTAGGGGAGGGGGTTGGGCCTGGCCCCCATCTTCTATCTGCCCCCTGGGACTCCTGCCACATACAACCCCCCCATTCCTTGACGCCCCCCTCCAGGGAACCCTGCCCCATCCACAAACACCACCCCACTCCCTGTCCCTTGACCACTCCCTGCCCCCTCTGTCCAACACTCCTTGCCCCCTTACCGTGCTGCCTGGAGCACTGGTGGCTAGTGGTGCTACAGCCGTGCCGCCAGGCTGGAGCCAGGCCATGCTGCAACTGCCATTGCCACCACCACACAGCTCAGAGCACCAGGTCGGGCCCGGCTCTGCAGCTGCACTGCCCCAGGAGCTCACAGCCCCATGACCCAAAGCATTGTGCCAGCGGCGGAGCAAGCGAGTGAGCTGAGTTTGCAGGGGAGGGGGAATAGCAGGGGAGGGGCTAGGGGCTGGGGGCTAGCCTCCTGGGCCAGGAGCTCAGGGGCCGGGCAGGATGGTCCCGCGGGACGTAGTTTGCCCATCTCTGAAGTAGAGTATAAATATGGAGCACCCCGATAGATCATGAATATGAAAAATAAAGTTCCTGATAGTTTTCTTCTGGAAAGCAATTTCAAGAAAAATAGCAGATTTGGGCCCTACAGCTGTAAAGAATTTGGTTGCACTTTAACACACATGCATACCCTTCAGTCCAAGAAAAAAACCCACTTCACACAAACCCAACAACTTCAGCAGCTCTGGAGGGCAAAACAAGGTTAGGGTTCACATGAAAGATCTGGATATTGTTCAGAAGCAAGTCTTACTTCTATTTACCTGTCTTTCTACTCCGTTAATCTAGTCAAGAATTTATCACAGGCACATGACTGTAGTGTCTTGCAGGTGCCCAGGGTGAGATGTGGTGGAGGCAGTTATAAACTGGAAAAGTCTCAGCTGGAGTAGCTGAGACACTTCTTAAAGAAGTATCTTTCACAGCGGAACTGTGCTTTAAATTAATATTCCATTTTCTGCTAGGAGAGTCCACTGTAGATTCATTTAAAAAGCACTTAAGTGAGTTAGGAGCTTCAGTCCAATTTTGAAAGTGACTCAGGCTGGTATTTTCAAAGATGCCCAAAGGAATTAGGTGCCAACTTTAATTGGAATTCAGTCAAACTGAGCATCTAACTTCCTTAGGTGCCTTTGAAAATCCCAGCTTTGGGATTTAGGCACCTTAGGGTATGTCTATACTGCAATAATACCCATGGCTGACCCATGTCAAATGACTTGGGCTCATGGGGCTCAGGCTTCAGGGCTATACAATTGCAGTGTAGATGTACAGGCTTGGCTTGAAGCCCAACCTCTGGGAGCCTGTGACTGGGGATGTTTGGGCTCCAGCCTGAGCCCAAACATCTATTCTGCAGTTTTAGAGCCCTGCAGCCCGAGCCCTGCAAGCCTAAATCAGTTGACATGGGCCAGTTGTGGCTCTTATTGTAGTCTAGACATACCTTAAATCACAGAGATTTTTTTCAATGAGACTTAGGCACCAAAGGGCCAGATTTTTAAAGGTATTTTGGTGCCTAAAGGTACCTCTTGGAATTTTCAAAAACACCTAGGCTCATAATGTCATTGATTTGAATGGGTGCCTAGGCACTTTTGAAAATCCAACTAGTGACATATTTGCATCTTTAGGTGCCTAAATACCTTTAAACATCTGGCCCTAAGTGCTGAAGTCACTTTTGAAAATGAGATTTAGACTCCTAAATCACTTGGACGCACTTTAAAATCTTATTCCAAATCTCTATTAAGAACATAAGAATGGCCATACTGGGTCTGACCAAAAGTCCATCTAGCCCAGTATCCTGTCTTCTGACAGTGGCCAATGCCAGGTGCACCAGAGGGAATGAACAGAACAGGTAATCATCAAGTGATCCATCCCCTGTCGCTTATTCCCACTAATAACTAGGATTTTTTTTTCTGATAAACAACGATGAGTCAGCAACAATAGACCTGGTGACACTTGGATGGGGCAGTAACAGGGTAGGTAAGGGATTATGAGGAGAGGAGGAAATGGTCTATAAAAATTTGTCTGACTCGTACCTTTCCTATACACTGTGGGGCTTTCTGATCTACTCTGTGGGGCCTTAGTCACCCAAATAAAGTTAGTGGTATAAGTGTTTGCAGGTTCAGGTCCTGATTTAGCACAGTGTTTCTCTGTACTGAAGTTCTATGATTTATTTGCACTGTGTAAGTGCACACAGCACTTCACAAAACAGAAGGAAAAGTCCCTACCCCCAAAAAGCTAACAATGCAACGTGAGGAAATAAAATATACAGACAACAGTTCCAGAACCAGTCAGTGGGGAGACTTGGGTGATGAAGTGAATTAACATTATTAATTATTTATATTGGGGGTAGAGCCAGCAGGCCACTGACAGAATTTATGGGAGAAGTGAGTTTTGAGGCGAGGATAAGTGCACTGGATCTAACTCAGATCTCACTGAAGCAATGAAGAGACCCTGAGGTTGGACTTTTCAATGGAGATTAAAGGAATTAGGTGCTCAAATCCCATTGACATTCAATGGGGTTTGGGTACCTAACTCCCTTAGGCTCCTTTAAAAATCCCAGACCCTAATGACTAAAATTGTTTTAGGATTTGACTCTTAAGGCATGGGAAATGTGAAGCTGATCTGTGCATAGCGGATGCCCTCGAAGAAAAGGTGGAGCCAAGAGTGAGAGAGAAGCAACAACACACAGAGTCAATATCACATTGTCAAATATTTGTTAAAGGTGAGGTGGAAGGCTTTCCAAAATCTAATATGTTTAATATCCCGACCCACTATCCAGCATGTCATCTCTCAAGTCACAGATACATTAATTTAAAAACAAATAATTGGAGATCAGGACTAGTCCTCTAGTCACTTGGACTTTACATCCATTCTTCTGCATTCTTTGCAATAGAACCAGGTGGAGATGGTCAAGGTTAATAAGAGAATTAATTTTAGACAAGATCCCAGGCATGTAGATAGTTTCCTTGTAATTGACTATGGTAATAAAGACTCGTCTAATATGCTCCTTGCCTTGATCTTCACATCTATTAATTATTCTGGAACAGTTCTAACTGATAACTCATTGGCGGTTTCTGCTGCTGTTCTGAAATGATACGGTTGGCAGGATGGGCCCAGACATGCACCGTTAATTGGGTTTTATCAGAAGGAAATTACACAGTATAATAATGTGCCCAGGGTACCATAAGAAGTGTAATTTCTCATTGCCTTGGTAAATAGGGTTGGGAGGATGCAAATTTAGGATTGCAAATTGCTTTAGAATTTATTCCAAAATTGCAGATGTTCAAAAAAATAACCCCACAGAGGCTGATTCACGCCCTCCTCCCTGCCCTCCCTCCTGGCCAAAACCATTGTTTTCTCCATGGCTTTGATGGAATCACATTGTTTTTGTTCTAATTAACTCAGCTGCTTTTTCTGTCTGATCACACACTTAGAATGTAGCCTTCTTGCTGGGTGGTTCTTTATAGGTTTGACAGAGTCAGATCAGTGGATCATGTTGACTTTAGATTTCTATCTTCCTCCCTCCCTCTTTGCATGTGCACACACTGGGACTAATCCATTGCTGTTATAACTCAATTGAAATCAGTGGAATTACAACAGGGATAATGTTTTGTCTCACCCTTGTTTCTAGCAGAGCTGCTTAAAATTTTATAAATTTAATTTTTTTGATGAAAAAGTTTCATTGATATTTTAAATAAGAAAAAAGGAATTTTTTTCGTCACAATTTCCTGCCCTGTTTATTGACCAGTTCCAATGGGATAGTCATTATGATAGCCTGTAAGTGCTGCCACGATAATACTAATACTATCTACCCAGACTGCATCTCTTTTGCTTACATCTTCTTTCACTTTATGGCTGTCCCAGAGTTGGATTCCCATGTGGTGCTTTTTGGTTCTTATAGCGATGCAGAGCTGGGCCAACAAAGAGGAGAGCCTAAATCAATTTATCCTGCTTGCTCTTTCCTCAGAATTACAGTACTCTTCCTCTCTTCACTCAGCATCCTTTGCCAGGCTGTCCCACTATCTACAACTTCAGTCTTTCACTAAAATCTTCAGGTGGCAACCACTGTGACAATTCTTGGGGTACCCAAGACAGTAAATCACCCCCTGCCTCCAGGTGTTAGGGAGCTATCACCATCAGCCTGTGAGCTACTCAAGCACTCTCCTGTGGGCTATGCCAGCCCTGACTGAGCCTTGCAGGTTAACAGTAGGTGCACCCCAGTCCCCGAGTCCCTTGTCATATACAGGCCCTGACACTGGCTACTCACATAAATCTCAGCCCCTCTGCCCCCGAAGGAACAGCGTACTCCAATTTAACCTTAAATCACCACTCTGTACAATGCACAGCACTTATGATAAAACAAAAAATGGTTTATTTAAGAAAGAATAGCGATTCCATTAGAAACACAACAGAGACTGATGGATACAAATGGTTACAATACAAAACAAAATCCTAAAATGCAAACTAGTGCCTATGCTTATTAATAGTTACATTTCCTATTTAATAAAGTAGCACCCCTCCACCATTCAGTCTTTTGCAGAGCTAGCTGGCTGGCTTCACTGGAACCAGTTTTTATAAAACACTCTGCTCAACAAGATGTCTCCTCAGTGAATGGATACAGAGTGCCTCTCCCCACTCTGTGTTATAATCAAACAGTATATTCATAGACAGGAACTTCCCACTGTCTGTTACAATGTTCCTTTTCATCCTCCAAGTGGTTTCAATTGTTTGCAGTTGTCTCTGATGGTTTTCCATTGACTGCTCTATGATGGGGAAATGGTAGACAATAGAAGCTTGTATTACATCACCAGCTGAGCAGGGAGGGATGGCAACTCCCTCCGGCAAGACTAGGCCGTCACCGAGTAGTATTACTCTCTAGTGATGCTTTTAACTTTACTGCCATCGAGGCATAAACTTCAATATAGTTACTTTATGTCTTAAATATTACTCACACACACATCATGCCATAATTATGAACATCAGTAAGTTGCAAGCTTTCAGTAATTTTTAATCCCTGAATTATAGTAATGTTTAGGAAAGTGCCTTTGTAACTGACCCCACTTGTGTCCTCAGAAGGGCTTGAACCTGGGACTAGAGCAGGTCAAAAAATGCTGGGTGAGCAGCTGCAGCTCTAAGTAGACATTTTTCAACAGGTAGCTGCTGTCTGCTATCTATCTTCCAGGTAGTAAGTATCCCCGCCCTCTATCTTCCAGGTAGTAAGTATCTGTTATGTTAATTCAGGGGTAGGCAACCTAGGGCATGCGTGCCAAAGGTGGCACACGAGCTGATTTTCAGTGGCACTCACACTGCCTGGGTCCTGGCCACTGGTCCAGGGGGCTCTGCATTTTAATTTAATTTTAAATGAAGCTTCTTAAACATTTTAAAAACCTTATTTACTTTACATACAACAATAGTTTAGTTCTATATTATAGACTTCTAGCAAGAGACCTAAAAATGTTTAAATGTATTACTGGCACGCAAAACCTTAAATTAGAGCGAATAATTGAAGACTCGGCACACCACTTCTGAAAGGTTGCCGACCCTTGTGTTAATTCTTTGTTCTAGCTGAAGAGGTGGCAAGTGCTCACAGGCAACCTGTCTCACGAATGCCCTGTGACCCCTTTACGTAAGCATCTGCATGCCCTCCCTTGGGCAATAACCTCACTCAGAGGCCTCCTACCAGACACACAGACAGCTCTAGATATCCTCCACCAGAGCCCCTGACATGGGGCATTCTTGGGCATAAGGAAGTGTGCAAGGATCCTTCTGGGAGCCAGAAGAGGTGTGGCTATGGCAGTCCTTCCCCGAGCTATTCCATGACTGTTGCAAGGTCCATAGGGGCCTTAGGTAGTTGGATGCAAGACAAGTATCACCCAACAAAGACCAGGGGCTGGTTTGGTCCTTGGCAGCACTGCGCTGAGGGAACCCCAGTCGCCTCAGCGTCAGCCTCTGCACAGCACAAAGATGAGCTCAGCCGAGAGATCTAACTTTCCAGCCATCTTGGGTTATCCAGTATCTTGGATCTTCCAGTAGCTTTCCAGCTTAGCAGCTCTTCACTCCACTACACATCAGACCTGAAACCCTTTTGAAAGTCTTCCCCTTTCAGTTTCGTATCTCTTTGTAACTGTGCTGTGCCTTTTAACTCTGTAAGGGCTTTGTGTACATGTTGCCCAAAACCCTCCATACAGACCAAAGCTATTTTGTGTTGTGTTGTATATTCTACCTAAGATTATTTTGTAAACCTCTTGTTGTTGTCAATGGCTGTTCTGCACAAAGACTGTGGGCAGAATTACCGTGTGTGCCTAGCTCTGGCATAGAAAGTGGCTTCATTTTATTTATATTGACTGGACTGCTGACACATTAGCGCTTAAATGCATTAAAAAAAAACTTGGCTGGAAGCAGCACTGGTGAGAGCAAACTTGATTTCAGAGCAACGCTGACTGCTTTTTGGTTGTGTTTCAGTACATTAATTTATTCTCTGCTGCGGTTTTGCTGGACGCTTATCAGCACAAAGATTGCATATCTTCCTGTCAGGTGGTGCTGACCATTTGTTCCAAGTACTTTCTGCAATGGGCATTTTATTTTGAAGATCTGTGGCTCTGTGGAAGGAATTAGGAATAGGTTAGAGCAGTGTTTCTCAAACTTGGGTCACCGCTGGTGTAGGGAAAGCCCCTGGTGGGCCGGGCTGGTTTGTTTACCTGCCCTGTCCGCAGGTCTGGCTGATCGCGGCTGATCAACTAAAGTGGCTGATTCTTCCCAAGCAGATGTTGTCTTCATGCAGTGGTTTCCAAACTAGGGGTGCAGCTTGTTCAGGGTAAGCCCCTGGTGCGCCAGGTTGGTTTGTTTACTTGCCGCATCCACAGATTTGGCCGATCGCAGCTCCCAGTGCCCACGGTTTGCTGTTCTTGGCCAACGGGAGCTGCAGGAAGCAGCGCAGGCTGAGGGACATGCTTCCTGCAGCCCCCATTGGCCTGGAGCAGCAAACCGTGGTCACTGGGAGCTGCGATCGGCTGAACCTGTGGATGCAGCAGGTAAACAAACCAGCCTGGCCCACCAGGGGCTTCCCTGCACAAACTGTGCCCCTAGTTTCGGAACCACTGTCTTAATGCCTTCCAGAGCTATGGACCATACAGTCCATACTCGCTTGTGCTCTGAGAGGTCAACTGAGCCACTTGAGAATGTCCTATGGGGAACAATTCTGCATGAACAAGGAGATAGACTAGATGACCTAATAAACCTTTGCCTTTTCTCTATGTTTAACTGAATCAGGGCTGGGAAAAATTACCGGATTGACAGCCGTAAAGGTCAGTCATCTATTTATCCAGATAATAGGAACAGCACTGAATTCTGTTTATGCAGACAATAGCTGTCCTCCTGCTGAACTGCAGATGTGTCCCAAGCATGACTTGCAGGGTGACAGGAGAATTCAGCTTCCACTGACCAGTCAATCATTGGATTCTTTTCTGAGGCTGCAAACGAGGGTGCCAAATAGTATCCGCACATCTAATCAGTCCGTCCTCTTAGTATGCTCCTGTTCATTGGGCATTAAACTCATGTCATTAAGGCCTGGTCTACGCTGGGGTGTGTGTGTCGATGTAAGATACGCAACTTCAGCTATGGGAATACCATAGTTGAAATTGAAGTATCTTATTCTGACTTACCTCCCGTCCTCATGGAGTGGGATCGATGTCTGTGGCTCGACTCTGCCACTGCTGCTCGCTCCGGTGGAGTTCCGGAGTCGATGGGGAGCGTGTTCGGGGATCGATATATCGCATCTAGATGAGATGCGATATATCGATCCCCAATAAATCGATCGCTACCCGCTAATATGGCGGGTAGTCTGGACGTACCCTCAACCTCCTGAACTTCTCTTAGATGTTAACAGTTTTAATCACCCCTGATCTGGGAGGGCTTTTGGTTGTCGTCTCAGCGCTGGAAGGATGTTTGTCCCTGATCCCCATAGTTAGGCCTGCTACACACACAACATACCTGACACCCACGCGAAGCAAGGAAAGGTACTGTTAAGCCACATAACAGTGCATACCTTCTACTTGCCTTCCTGTTACCACAGCCTGCACCCTTAATGGTGCCAGTCTTCAACAGCCTCTTAACCAAACTGTCCCTTCCAAACATATGGCACTGCCCTTCACTGTGCTATGTCCTCCCTGTTGATGTGACTTACATATTGTTGGATGCGGGGGGCATGTCTGATGTGACACCCACATTCACCTGCATCCAGTGGGAGGAAAGAAGGATTATTATCCCCATTTAACAAACAGGCAACTGAGGCACACGTGGATTAAGAGACTTGCTCAAGATCACACAGGAAGCATACAGCTTGGCCAGCAATTGACCCCAGCTCTCCTGAGTCCCAGGCTGGTGCCTCATCTACAAGGCCGTCCTTCTAATCCAGTCGGGAAGAGTTGCAGTGAAATAAAAGCTTTAGATAGGAGCTAATATGGATTGAAATAATAAAGCAAACATAGGATGCTATGATGCCATTTGTCATTTAGTGTAACATCTTGTTAACCCCACCTCCACCCCCACCTCAGGCAGATTGTAAATTGCCATCACTTAGACATGCTGAGAGGCATTTCGCCACTGCCCTCCATGCTGCAAGCTGACGCTGGCTTGTTGGCAGCAAGTGAGGAGTGTGAATGCCAGGTCTTCCTCCCATCTGCTAGTCACACACTTGAGCTGGCAAGCAAGTGTCCACGGCTGTGATCAGGTGTGAGGCTGCCATGAATGTTAAGGCGAGGAAAACAGGGGTCTGATCAAATAAGAACAAGGCTCAATCTGAATCTTTGCTTTGAAGCAACCTATACTGGCACAAGCAGATACCTCCCTGCCTTCTCCATGTAACCTCAGCAGGCTCCCAGCCCTTCTGTGAACCAATCTCTGAACCACCCAACTCCCCACATGTCTAAAATCAAGTGATTAAATATTTTTGGATGGAAAATAGCTATAAAAATACAAGGCATACATTTCATTTATTGATTATTAAAAAGACTCCAGCCTCGCTCCCTCTAACCCTTGTGAGGCCCCCCAGTAGATCTCTCCCTCCTTCCTGTACCCCTCAACAAGCTCCTGATCTGGGATCTTTCCATTGCCCCACCCTTTCAAACTTCTTTATATTTGAGCACTTGGTGTGGCAGCCTGTCGTCTGGTCCTTGCTCCAGAGAGAGCGTTCCCAGGAAGTCCAGGCCAGCAGACTGTTTCACCCAGCTCTCTGAGCGAGTCTGTGGTGTGCTGGGTGTGCACGTTGGGACAAGAAGAGCAGAGGCCTGCTAAGCATGCGCATGCTATGTGGGGGGATGTCCGAGAGGAAGGGCTGCAGGAAAGGGGCATTTGAGCCAGGCAGCTGTTGACAGGAAATGATTCTATGCCTTATTCACTTTCCTGACACTCAGCATGTTCTTTCAGCAGCCAGGTCTTCGTCTGCTCAGTTACTGCCATGGAGTAGTGAGCAAGGGAGAGCTATTGAGACTCTTTCGACGTTTCCAGAATGAGCTTTTTATTGTGTGTTTGGACTCCAGGTAATTCTATGGGCTAGCTCACCTTCCTTCTGACATGGAGGAGTCCTCTTTCCTCTTCCCCCACCTCTGCCCTCCTTTATCGCTCTCCTCGTTGGCATCCTTCACACACCCTCGCTCCATTTTCCCAGAGTTACACTTTATACAGACACCCCCCTTCCTCCCACACACACTCTCCCTTGCACTCCATTTTTTCTCTCGCACTATCAGCCTTATTGTCAAGGATGCCAGGCTGGGCGTGCAGCTCTGATCCATTTTTAACAGACTTTATTGAGGATTAAAACCCACAATTTGAAATGCAGCATTTAACAAGCACGGGACTGCTTGAGGCAGGCATACTGGGCCCGGGGGAGGGAGGGGGGGTCCTCTTTGCTCATTTAAAGTACCTCTCTCCTCCAAAATGTGACTCTGTAGATACACATCATGGAGGTCCATTATTTGATGTGATTTTCAGTTTATTCTGCTTGTATTAGCTCCTACCCAGAGTTCTGTTTGTTGGTAGCAAGGACTACAATTTGAAATGCTGTTTATACGTCAGATTTTTTTACCCTAAGTGCCAGCCTACAGTCCGGCCATGGGAGCTGGGAATTAAGCTGCCTTCTCTCTTTCTCACCAGAACTAAAGGTTCTGCAGGCAACACTATACTCTGTGCCATCTCAGCACCTTCAGTAAGGTTAGACAGGTGTAACTGACTGAGAATGAGTAACTAGTTCTGTTGAGGATGGACCAGAAGGATTAGAATCCAGCTCCCTGTTCAGGCTCAGCAGTATTAACAGGAGTTAGAAAGCAGTAAAGCCTTCTTTTAGTCCCTGAAGTCAGCAGATTCAACCATGAATGCCCACAAGGAGCCAGTCCAGGAAGTAAGATGGTGAGGAAGGTGCCATTTTTCCACAGTGGTTTTTCAGAGTAAGAGTCACACTTACAAAAGTGCCTAAGAAAAGGGGTGCCTAAAGTGTGCGAAAACCTGGCCAAAAGTCTATAGAACTCTTATGTTATGGCAATAAAACTTGGTCCACAATCTTTGACTGGAGCTTTGTGTTTGGCTGCCTCATTACATTAAATGTTTATTTGCAAACCCCATGAAATGTTACAAAAGCATTTTACACGTGCTAGATTAAACAGCTCAAATTTCAGAACATAAAACAATTTCTAGCTGGGAATGGGAAGGAATCCACACCTGCAGCCTCAGACGCAGTACTGCACATGTCACCAAGGACATTAGAGCTAATTTACCTCTGAAGTATCTGATACTGTCCTCTGCCAGAGGAAAGCTATCCGACAAGGTGGACCTGCTCTGATCTGGTCTGGCAGCTCCTATGTTCCAAGGATATTTTACATTTAGAACATTTAGTATAAAAAGCCCATTTTGAAATCCCACTAATGCTCTAGTAGATGTTCAGTGGGTCTGTTCCAAATGCACAGGGGCTCAGTACTGCTCTTCTTTACACGTATGTAGCTCCACTGAGGTTGCAAGCATGTGACTGAGATCAGACGGTGGCCGGATCTCTGTAACAGCTGGAATAATGCAATGGATACATGAGGAAGATTGAAGGGTTTCCAGTGATGCTAGGATCTCTGCCAGACTGAGACCAAATATACATGACACTCTTGTGGATTTTACTAAGAACGTGGTTGATGGGTGGGTTTTTTCAGTGCTATCATACAATAAAGCTTGATGTCTGGGAGCTATTGAAATCATTATAATTGTCTTATGGAGGAAAGCAAATGTAATTAAAAGAGACAGTAGCAGTTTTTTATATTCAAAGCATAATGCTTTTCATTTGAAGGTTATTTTGGTAGTTAGCACAGATGGTCCAATCCTAGAAATTTAACCTGATCTAATTTTGGTGTCAAATTGATGAGGGGAAAAAAAATTAGTTCCCCATCTGATGCCATCTGACACACGTGGAGAGCTTAATGGGGGAAATTAGGCAATGGAAACAAGAGACAGCATTTAGGGATTGAATGGGTATGCCAGGGAAAGCAGGAAGGAACTCAGCAATACACAGTAAAAAACAGGGCCTGCTTCAGTATGGCAATCAGCACCATGGAGAAAGAAAAGGGGATATCTTAGGCAAGTCTGTGCATCCATCCTGCTACCTCCCCTAGAGATGGAGTGAGATGGGAAAACACAGCAGTGAATGACGTAGCCTGCAGATGGCATTTTTGCTGGGCACGAGCTGTTCAGGCACATATTCGCCAGGACAATAAAATAGGTTGTGTCCTTTTCTTTCTTTGCTTAAGTGTTGGATCTTCTCTGTGTGCTGTAAGAAGAGGCGTTCCTTGGGTTGGCCAACAGGTGCCAGGATCGAGCTGCGCATTAGGGAGTTTGTTGAGCAAAAAGAAGGCAGTTTTGCAGTGGAAATAGGTGGTGGAAAGGTCTAATCCTCTGCAGCACTCAGCGTGGCGGTTTCACCTGGTGGTGCCATGGGATGCGGGTGTGGTGAGAAAACTGTAGGGCTCTGTTTATGTGGAGAGGGAGAGACGAGGCCAGGGCTTGGTGAATGGTGTTAGCAAAAGTCCAAAAACAGGACCTGGAGATCTTTTTTTTTTTTTTGAGTGGACTAGAACTGGAACCCACCTGATCTGGGGTGGTTTCAGGATCCATTTACAAAGGCGTAGCCCTTTGGTGTTCTGCAGGGATACCATTCTGAGGGGCTTTCAGAAAGACCCTTTAGAGTCATGCACATAGAACATAATTAGCTTCATGTTCCCCACAGTGCTTTGGGAAGGTAAGTATTTGTGGGGTAAATAGTTATCTTGGTCGCTAATGAAAGTTGCCATTTTAGGGCACCACAATAAAAAGATATGCCTAAACCTCTGACATGTACCTGAGTTTACTCTAGCCATATTGCCAGATTTTATAGATCAAAAAAGCAGGATGGGATGGGAGGGAAAGAATTAAGGGGAGCAGTAAAGCTGCCAATTTTTGTTTCATCTCCCCAGCTATCAAGGAGGATTTTTGCTGTTACTGACTAATTTCTGCACACACCAGCAGTAGCTACAGGCAACATTATCTTCATGATTCCCAGTGAGCAGGTTTCACTTATTCATTGACTTAAAAATGATGATATACTGTGGTTCACAGCAGTTTAAGCCTGATGTGACTTAGGATCTTGAAGGAGGCAAAAAAGAACTATGTTACTGGCAGCTATGGAAGAATCTCACTTTGAGCAAGAAACAGAAGCATGTGCAATAATTACTGATGAGTAAACCTCAAATTTTGGATATGGGGACAGATCCTGCACAGGGCTGTAGTGACAAATTGTTGTAGCAGACTGATTCTTTAGCAATGAGGAGGTTTAGGATGCTTGAGCCACCTAGCAGGGGACACCTCACCAGGGTTTATTATTTTCCCTTTCATAATAGTAATAATGCACCTGAAATAACTTTTTAAAAGTTTAATTCTATCTTAGATCAAGTGCACTCTGGAAACCGTCTGATCTAAACATCATGGGTGAAATCCTGGCCCCACTGAAATCAGTGGGAGTTTTGCTATAGATTTCAGTGGGGCCAGGATTTCATCGCATCTCGCCAACAAGTTATATCACTCAACTGAGCTTAGATCCAGACTAGAAGAATGAATCTGAGTCCACTGCCTCATTGGTTGACCTGGAATCTTGAATTTGAATACCCCCATAAGCGGGAGAGAAAAGGGCTGGAATCCAGACCCACACCTGGATTCTGAGGCATGTGAAAAGTTGGGGAGATTAGAATGAAAGAGGCAGTTGTTCTGATTAATTATCTGGCTCTTGGTTGGCAACCCAGGGGTATTGCTAAGAGACTGAGGAATGTGTCATAAAAGAGAAGCAGATGGTGGATGGGAGTTATAGTGGGAGGAAAACCCAATTAGAAGTCCCAGCCTGGCTTGTGGCATGGATCTCTATCTTGCACCCTGGCTACCTGCCAGGAAAAGAGAAGGACCCGACTTAACACCTGTGGCTGGGTTAAGAACATTCTCCTTTCAGTTAGAGAGATACTAAGGAATCTTCTCGAAACTTCCAAGAGATTCTGTTCATTGAGAGAGAGAGAGAGAGAAAGGGAGAAAGACTAAGCAAGAAAAAAGGTAGATTAGAAAGAATGAGAGAGAAGGTAGATTAGCTGCTTCTGTAATACAAGTTTGCTATTTCTATACATTCTATACATTTTTCCTGGAAGGATGGTTTTGTGGTTAAGGCACTGGACTGGGATCCTGGAGATCTGTGTTCTACACCCTCTTCTACCAGAGGCTTATTGGGCAAGTTACTTAGGCCAAAAATTTCCAAAGGGGCCACTCATTTTGGGTGCCTCAGATTTTGGTTGCCCAAACTGAGACACCAAGGGCCCAATTGTAAGAAGCTAGGAGCACTAACAACTCTAATTGACGTCGGTGAGATGAAGACGCCACGTCTCACTTTCCCCATCCACAAAATGGGGATAGTGACTCTCTTACCTCACCTGGGTCCCATGAGGCTAAATTCATTAATGTTTGTGAGATGGGCAGATGCTCCAGTGCTGAGTATAATAGAAAAAGCCAATTAAATAAATACATTAAAATTTGTTTTGAGCATAACTGATGAGACCAGGCAGGCTAGGCCCATTTGGCATCCAAAAGTGTGACATGAAAGCTGCAAGAAATTCCTCTAGCACAAGGACCTGCAGCATCTGTTGGGAGGAGCTTTACAGCCAGAACAAATGAAAGGCTGGGAGTGTTTGCCATTGTGAGTTCTGTCTTTTTCATACTCCTGCTCAAAAGCCAGGAGCCTGATTTGAAGGATTAGCTGAGATTGGCTCATCTTGCCCTTGCTGGAAGGATAAATACATTGTCAAGCCCCCTCAATAAGTCACTCCAGGCAGAGTCCCTTTGTCCTCTAGTTATTTAGGGTCAAGTCCTGCCATTTTAACTCAGGGCCAGCCCCTGAGGGGATTTCAGTATCTGCTGAGCATGCAGCTCCGGCTGAAGTAGATGGGAAATACAGGAGCCCAGAACCTTTCAGGAGTGGGCTGTGGTCTTTATTCAGGCAGGAAGCCCATGGGAGTTCAGTCTAGGCAAAGATCATAACCTTTGGCCCCTAATATTTGTCTTTCAGAAGTTGTTGACAGTTTGGTGAGATAATACCTCCTGGATGTGGGTTGGGCAGGGATTCCCTGGGATTTGGCCCAATTCTGTGAAATGCTCAGCATCTTCATTTCCACGCGGAACTGAGGGTGCTCAATTCCTTGCAAGACTGGGCATGGGTGCTGATTGCTCCCGAGGCAGGGTGAAATATTTGCAACTTGAGTTGGCCTGAAACTGAATCAACAAAGGGGCATCTTCTTCACTGCCAGGGATGAATGCTCTAGAACTTGCTGTCTCCTAAGGGTCAGATTAGTTCTTTTGCTCAGCTACAGACACGTGGCCTTCATTTAAGAGCGTGAGGAGCAGCGTTTGTTCCCTGAATGTCACAACCCACGCTGTCTAAGGAATGAACTTTAGAAGCCATCCAAGCTTAAATCAATCTCACCTGCCGAAGGGCTGTCACTGCGGCTCAGAGCAACCACCTGATGGATCGTTGGGCGGTGGTGCGCTCCAGGACTGGGGAAAGAGGAAGAAAAGGAGGGGTTCGAGGGAAAATACCTTTGCAGTTTCCTTAGCAATTTCCTCAGCTGTTATACTGATAGTTTGGTCCCAGAGTGCTCTCTCTCTCTCTTATAATCTCGTCTTTTCTTTATGCTGAAGAATTATTACCAAGGCAAATTCAGCACAAGACCCAAGTGTACAACCATGTTTCCCCAATTCTGAGCTATCCAACTCTCAGTCCTTTGGCTTACTTACTGACCATTGATTTCCACCCTGTTCCACTCTGATCCTTAAATTTTTTATTTGCTGTGTGTTTACGTGTCTTTCATCTGCTCGTGGAAAGAGACAGATCTTCTCACAGCAACATTTTGCACAACAGATTTCAGAAGGGGAATGAACTGCTCTCCAACTGAAACACCAGCCTGAATTTAGGGGAGGCAAAATGCAATAGCTCATATTAGCACGTGGCTAGGACCTTATATCTCTCATGTAGTGTTTTGGAAACTTGTGGGATTTTTCATGACCATGGGTGAAGTCCTGGCCCCATTGAAGCCAATGGCAAAATTCCACTTAATTTCAATAGGCCCAGGGTTTCAACCCATGTCTTTTTATCTGCTTTTAATGTGATTCAGTTGCTGCATATGGGGAGGAGGGTCAGCACCAGGTGGAAACAGCTCTCTGTGGGATGCAAGTGCTTTGCAGGTCATGTGTAGTCTCTGGACCACAGGTTAGGAAGTGGTGTAACAGTCATTCAGATGGATATCGAACTGCAGCCATGTGGCACAACCTCTTTCTTCCAGAGGTTCATAACGGATAGATTTATGGGCCTGGCAAAAGCCTGACCCATGTGCTGGCTGACACTGCCCTTGTTATGCGGACTGTTTTTCCAGTTGATGGCACACTACAGGTACAGAGAACTGTCTACTTATTTTAACTGGCTCTACATTGTTCAGTAGGTTAATCTGGCATTGAGTAACTTTTTCAGCAGTTTTTTCCCCCTTATGATTTCTTCATCTGTGTCCTTGCAAGCCAAGAGCGAGAGAACAATGAAACAAGCTCTTGCCAAGGGAAGTCTTAGGGTCAAAGCAACAGGTCTATCATACCATGGGAATCTAAAGTCTTTTAAACACAGCTCTCCTGAAAAACTCATCATCTCCTTTCAGATGGGTCCTGGGAGAGCTGCATGCCTTTCCGTCCAATCTCTGCTTCCAGGGCCTGGTGCTAACCTACAAATCCCTTCTTGACAATACCAGGGAATAAACTCTTCCTCCACAACCCACCACAATAGTTGTGTTTCGGAAACTTTTGGCAGCTGCCAGTCATTAGGGAGGCTTTCACGAGCACCAAAGTACAAGTGTCTGTTCCTACACAGACTTGGAGGGACTCTGTCCTTTTTCAACAATAATGGCTCCTATGTAACATCATCCCAATGGATTTCTGATCCGGAAGTTATCAACATTAAGGGTCAAGGATAACCTACTTCCTCCCTATTTCAGAAATGCCACAGCATCCACCCACAGTGAGCTGACTTGTCACACCATCCCAGTGATGTCTTTTTGTCTCATTTTTATAGGGGCACTTCGTAGTGCCCCTATATTTAGTCTGCCTAAACTTTCCATTTCCAAGGATTGTTGGCATCTTTTCTTTGAGAAGTGCTCACTGCTCCATTGTTTGCAGTAGCCCTTTAATATTTGGCAGGGGGAATGTCCTCAAGTGACAGAGGTATTTTTTTCCTTTCCCCCACGAAATTCTGTTCAGGTTTCCCTGAGATATAAGCTGTTAAAAAACACCATTTCCCTTCTCTTGTGTCCCTCAAGAAAATTTTGGTTGTGTTCTGAATAAATTAATAAGTGAATGCTAACATTCCGAAGTGCTGGACTCACATTGCTGCCAAGGCAGCAGTATGAGCAGATGACATTATGCTGGGAAAACCTGCTGGAGCAGTTGGGTGGGTAAGAAAGCTGAGCTGGGCTCCCCCTACTTGGACCAGTCCATAGCCCCAGTGGCATCTCTGGGGGTGCCACAAGTGCTGGAACTCCCCGCAACTCCTCAGGGGCAGAGGAAGAGAGAGAGAACTGGGCTCAGCTCCTCACATACCCAGGACCCAGGACCTGGCCCCATAAGATCATCCTCCCACTCTGGGATAATATCCTTCTCCTGCTGCTGCCTGATGTTTTGAGACCTATAGCTCAAGCAGTAGCAGTCAGTGCTGAAGGTTCAAGGTTCACATGTTGCTGCTTTTTGCATCATGGGGATAAGCAAACTGTTACAGTTATGCACAATGGACTTTTACCTTTTTCCTTTAAAAAACCCCTAGGAAATTATATACAAAAAATCCACATAAAATAATATTATTTAAGTTGTAGAGTCAAGAACTCAAAAGTTGCAAAGTTAGCACTGAAATGTCAGATTTTATGTGTCTATGCAATCTTAATTTGGCCTCCTTGCGCACATACATTCTGATACAGTTTTTAATTACACAGTCACATGCTATTTTCCCCCACAGGACTCTTGCATCATTCAGGGCACATGATGGATGCACAAGGGGACAGAATCAAGGTTGCATGGACAACCATTAATCTGGGATTGCCTCATTTTCTGTTGTTTGACTTTACAACCCAGATAACAGTCTTTTAACAAATTTTTTGTTTGTAATATAAGACTAGCTTTGGTGGGTGACCTACATACTCAGAGTGTGAAGAACTTCAGCCCAACAGAAAAAATTAACAATCTGTACGGAAATGGCTGGATGTTCTGGGAACTCTTAGAGACTCCACCAAAAAGCTTTGGGAATAAATTAGTGAAAACAATTTCACAGCAGCATGTAGCTATAGCAAAAAAGGAGGCTATTTGCATATTTCATTTATTCTTATATTACTGTAGCCAGTTTTTTATTCTGAAACCAAGAATCTATCTGACACTGCAGTCTTAATAATGCTGAGCACTTTACAGCCGCAAGGACTTAATAGATATTAACCGCTTATTCCTTATAACACTCCTCCGAAGTAGGTGTGTAGTATTATCCATATTTTACAGATGGTGAAACTAAGGCAACTAACCTGGCCAAGAAATATCAAGCAATCGCAGAAAATGTTACTGTTAGACATAGGAAGAGAACTCAGGAGTTCTTGGGTTCCAGTGCTATGCTAAGGCTACCAAACCATTTTTGATTTCTCCTTGTAACAGTATTGTACTATTGTAACAGTAGATGAATTCTGTGACTACCCTTAAAACCCTTTTGTTGTATCCAAAAAGAGCAAATCCTAAAAACTGCTGCTGCTGTACCAGTTCATTCTGGAATTCCTCTAAAAGCCCCAGTCTCAGCTCCTGGCACAGACCTCAGGGGTTTTTAGTTAGGGAACCTGCAAAGCATTTTGGGACACAGGGCATCCCATGTAAGTATACCAGTAATAGCTAATCTGCAACCAGTCTCTCTTTTGGGCATAGTCCAGTCAGTACTGTATCAGATTCCAGCCTACAGTTATCACCCATCAAAACAGAATACCAAAGTCACTTTGCCAAGAAACAGGCACCTACACTATATTACTTTCCTTTTCCTTTGAATTTTTGTCACATGCCTTTTATATTTCTTGGAATGGAGACATTGCACTTCTGAACACAGTCTGAAATCACCTCAGCTAATGAGCTCATTTATATTAATAAGAATTCAATTCTTCCTCTATCAAGGCTCCCAGCAGCACAGACAGGGGGGCTACCCCTTTAAAGTGCTGGCCTTCACATGCCTTATAGGAGCTCTTTACTCTGTTGAAATGCTGTTTGTTAAGGTATGTTACACTTCAGTGTAACATATTTCCCAATGAGATTTTTTTTTTTTTTTTTAGAGCAAGGCACAGGTGTTCTGGACAGTAGGACCTTCACGAAATGGGCTTATTTTCTATATATCATTGGACAACCCTCTTAATATCTGTCGTCCAATGGCCAGCATCATGTACATTTACAGTGCTGTTGGTAAATATTTATTTCTTAGTGTGCTTTTTGTAGTAAACTCATGATTTCTTGACCAGACATTGCAGAATCCTTTCTGTTAGTCAAAAGTGCTGGCTAAACTCTAATGTTAAAGAGGGTTTTGTTTTGAATAAATGAATGGCTTTGTCGTATTAGGCCTGTACTTTATTATCCACTCTGCTTTACTCTGAACCTTAGCTGACTTTGGTGTGCTATCAATGAGCTGAATTTTAGCTGAACCATTGCATGTTAGTAAAGAATAGACTGTGTCCCCTTTTAACAGTACACTCTTGACCCTTAGGAAAATGTCCAGAAAGGAACCACTTGTACCCTATATGGAGCAGGTGTTGTCTGTAATTATTAAGATAATGATAATTGAAGGACGCTTTTAGCTTATTAGGAATTATTCTAACAGATTATTTCTGTCATAATGTCTTGGTTATAAGATATCTTTTGTAATTGATAAAATAGTGGATGGTTGCCCACGTCTTTAACTTATCAATTATGTAAATCAGATACCATGAAAGATCAATAGTCTATTTTCTTTGTCTCTTTTCTGTGAACACCTATAGTAGTATATAAAGAGATGCCTTTATTATATATGTATTGGAGAATGTTGTATTGGAGAAAATGGTGAAATTGATAAGGGATGCTCTGTAATTGATGAAGTTAGTAAGTGACAAAATGGACAAGGAATATGTGGTATAGCAGATGTGTTCTATAATCAATATATCAGCATGATATTAATGTATGGAGTAATGTCTAAGTATTAGGAGTTAATTGTGGTCACAGATGGTCCTAGCAGTGATCAATTAGTTCAAATATCATTGGGTTATTGATTCAAAATAAGATCGAGATAGAGAGGATTTTTCTTTGTTTTGAACAGTATATAAGAGGTGAGTTTTAGGGAGTAAACTCAGGTAGGCTGCCTCATTTCTCCATTTTCAGATTTGATAGGTAGGTTTCTGTTTCCGTATTCTGTATAGGGCTCTACTATATTAAGAATTGCTTGATTGTCTTATTTAAGTAAGACTTCAACTGAGTTAGTTGTTTGACATCATGACTTATTAAATCTGAACATGCAAAAGTGCTAGATTAATGATTCATAATGAATAAACAAGGTTAGAATAAACATGCAAATGCTAAACCAGCTTGCTATGAGCAGGGACAAAGGAACCCAGGAATTACAATATTGGATCAGACCAATGGTTCATCTGGTCCTGTGTCTGACAATAGCCAGTACCAGATGTTTCAGGGGAAGGGGCAAGAAAACCCACACTGGCTAATTATGGAATTACCTGCCACTAAGGGAAGCATCTCCCTAAACCCTGTCTGTTGATGTTTACCTTATGCCTTGAAGCAATGTACCTTCTAATTTTCTTCTATCGCATATAACTATGGATGCTCTTATTATCCATATATATGTCTACTCTTTTTGTTTTTTGAAGCACTTGGGATGTCCAATCCTTGCCCAACAGAGGGGCATATTAGCAACTTCCCAGAAGCCTGATGGCCTATAGCGAAGTGGAATAGCCACTTGGAGCACCCTTGCTCTTTAAGATGGCACTGAGGCCTGTAAAATTAACAGACCCTCCCCCACGTGGAATATTCCAACACAATCCTGCCAGTGTTACTGTAGTTAATTATAATTGGATCGTATGTTTCATTGCATAAATGAAAGCTCTGAAGGGGGCAGGAATGCATTTTCCACCCTAACTCACAACCACACAGTTACAGCACCACACAACTGGTCAGATAGGTTATGGGAGAGACCATCACCTTCCTACTAACTATGCATCAAGGGGCAGATGCTCAGCTGGGTAAATGGTCATTGAACAAAGTCAATGGCACTATGACAATCTGTACCACCAGAGGAGCGGCCCCCAGTTGCTGGGCATTGTCTGAGGCAGGAGGCCAGACACAATGGATCAATGCACTGCTAATGAAATGTAACAAATCCTACATATCTAATACCTACCAAGGCTGATGTATTAACTACATGTATTAAATAAATCAATCATGCGTTCAGCTACATGCCTGGTGTGATACCATTGAATTGGGCCCACTCTAGCTATGTCTACACTTATGGAGGTATGTAGAGTATATACCTTGCACACCTCCTAGGCACTGTATAAATAGCAATGTAAACGGTGAGGTACTGGTTTGGTGAATTGAGTACAGACGGGCCAGTACCTTTGGGTGGGTTCGCTACATGGGTCTCTACATGCCCAAATAGTGCCTGCCCTGTCTACCTTGCTATTTTTAGCAATGTAGTATCCTGCTGCCTTCCTGCTGCCAGAACCTTTTCCTGCCTTGGGGGAAAACTCTGGCAGAGGGGAAAAAGCTCCAATAGGGGCAGGCAGCAGGGAAAGCCTCCAACAGTTCCTGTCTGCCACGCCACTGCCGCAGCCTTTCTCTGCTGCCTCGCCCCGCCAGAGCCTTTCACTGCTGCATGTAGCTACATAGTGCAGTGTGGACACAGCCTGCTTTTGACTGCAGCGCTGCAGCTACATGTACACTACATGCTGCTGCCAGTGTAGACAAGGACTGTGTGTGTCACAGAGAATGAAGCACTGCATCTAGGCAAGGACACCAGGGGTTACTAGTTAGAAATACACACACTGAACACTAACCATAGTTTTGAGAAGTTAAGCACAGCTCTGTGGATCTCAACAAATGCTTGGCAAGCCCTGCCCTAGGCTTCCAAACTTGAGGGACTTAATTTTTAAGAGCCTTATCTAGCCTTCTCAACCCCTCGTGACTCAGGTCCCAATGTCGCCAATTTATTGCATTGTTTGGCGATCAAATGTGTCTGAAAAGAGGTGTAAAACTAGCTAGTGAACACAGCCTATGGGAATACATTTTTATTAAATAATATAAATTTACACTTTATCATGCCTGGATGAACTTCATCTTAATGCTCCCTCTTCTTCTTGTTAACCTTTTCCTTTAGATGCCATGCTATTGCCCCATGTATCTGCAGCGTAATTATCATCGAGGCACTCAAAAATTATTTTCTATCTATCTTAATACATGTAACATGCTATTTCAGATTTGATTACCAGTCAGTATTATTAACAGCATAATTACTTATAAAATCAAATATAACAATAGAAATCAGGAACACACTGTAGATTGTCTGTGGTAAAGAATGTGGATCCATCGTTGAATTAAGTAAAGGGCAAAATTCACAGACACATGGTTGGCTCACTTTCTGCTTTGATGGTTACATTTAGTTAATTGGACCAAAATCGTTGCCTGCTAAATAATTTACTTCTTGCTTCTCAGTTTTATTGATCTCCTTGGGGATGAGGAAGGAAAAGAGAGAAAGAAGAATGTCCCATTTTAAAAATACATGCCGTTCCCCCCCCTGCCCCAAGGGAGTTTTCCCTCAGGAAAAATTTTGACAACTTTTTTTTGCTGTTGAATAATTTTGGATTTTCATTAAAAAAACAAACTGAAAAAAAATCAGTTTTTGGGAATCATAAACCAATTTTTTTTCTGCACAACCAGAAAATTATGTGGTTTTTCAGTTGCTAAGAACCTAAAACTTTTCAGGTTGTTCGTTTGTCAATAAACCACCCCGAACCAAAAAAAGTCAAAGAAAACAGACATTATCTGTGAACAGTTCAGTTCAGTTAAAAAAAACAAACAGTTTTTCATTAACAAACCATTCTGATGGACTTGCCTGCTCATCCAAAGGCCCAGTATAGCTCTTTGGTTGGTTCGCCTTACTGCCATGGAAACCAAAGGATGCTGGAGATTCTGCCATTGGAGACCTATCTTGCCTCAAATGAGAAAGAACTGGAATGAAGAGCAGTCTGGCTTTATTTTGACTGAGCTATGTGCCACCTCAGTTGGAGCACAAAGGTGTGTCCCAAAGAGCCTTTAATCAGTGAGTGCCTGTGCTGCTAAGGAGTGTGTGGTAGGGGAGAGGAGATTGAGCCAATAAAAGTGGCCACATGGGCTGGGCTAGGTGCTTGGTTCCTCCTGCTAAATAGCTAGTTATTCCTCAAAATGGGGTCTATAGTGAATCACTTACATTGTACTGCAACCCCAGGCTCAGGAGCTACAGGCCAAATTCATTCCCGGCGGAAACCCCATTGACTGCAGTGGTGGTTTTACACTAAGATGGTATTTGGCCCTCGTTTAAAAGAAAAAGTAGTACACAGCACTAAGGTTATTAAATGACCCCCAACCTCTAGAGCTCAGTATTTACCTGCTAGAAGATTTTCCTGCTGTTGTGACCCTTCTGTTGGAAAGTGTGTGCTAGGCCCCAGACCCAGATTACATTTTTAATGAGTGATTATAATTGCATTATGCAAAGTATTGCATAATATAGTGATTTCAGACCATGGGGAGAGCTGGAGGCACCATTACAAGGAGCTTTTATACACTTTAGGCTCTTTCCCCATAGACAGGCTGCCAAAACACTGTGCAGCTTTTACCAAATGTGCTGATTTCTCTCTCCCTCCCTCTGCACTAAATTAGGTTTAGGAGTAGATGGCACTGAGCCACTCGTGCTTTGAAGCTGTTCAGTTCACTTGTTCATTTACTGGTAGGGTTATGTGCTTTGCCTAGCAATAAATTTCCAGTTTAACAATCCATTTTATAAATGTTGGTGATTATTGGCAAGAATAGCTATTGCTTGACTCTGGGAGCATAACGTGTTCTCTCACTCCCTTGCACTGGCACCACCGCTCCAGCACACTGTGAGAAGCAGACTTGGCTGAGCTGCCACATGCTCACTTCACAGATGTGAGCTGGGACAGCTCCATCTCATCTCTCCCCCCCCACAATCCCACTCCTCTGGTAGCCTAGTTACATTGGTGTGTCAGGCGCACAAAGGGTGCCAGCTATGGACCCAGTGCATGTGTCCATGGAGCAGTGGGCAGGACAGTGCCTACGTAGGCTAACATGTAATAAACATGTTTCAAAAATGGGCTTTTTATGCTTAGAGGCACCATCCTGGAGCTGAGGTATTACATCAAGAACCCTTCATACCGCCCCAATATTTTTACTCAGGTCGAGCGCAAAGGCCCTACAGCACCTTTCATAAATGAAAGGGGATCCCTCTGTGCCTCATGTTTGAACTATACAGAGTCCCTGAAACGCAAGGTTCAGATCCTGGTGGGGCTGACTTAGTTCTTTGATGCAGATTATTTGTGTGTGTGTGTGTGTGTGTGGCGGGGCAGTTTTAATAAGTCTTGAAATTGAAGCCCACGCTGCTGTGCTGCATGACTATTGCTGGCACTTTAAGAGCACGGGTTCTTGGTAAACCCTTCAATGGCCTCAACCAACCATCCCCCTCCTCTCCTCTAGTGTGAAGTGCACCACACTCTAGTTTGTCACCCTTCTTTCCTATGGAACTTTTAACATCATTTAGCTAGCTGTGTTAGCTCACACGCATAGAGAGACCCGTTCCCTTCCCAAAAGAGCTTATAGGCTAACTAAGCTAAACACAAGACACAGAACAATGGGTCAGGAGTGGGAGGACAGTGAGACTAGTTGTAACAAGAACAAGGGAGGCTGGTTTGCCTGGAGAAGTGAGGTTTGAAAGAGGTGAGAGTGGGTGCTTGGCAGAGAAGGATCGGGAGAAGAAGAGGCTGCATTCCATTTGTGCTGTATGTATGAAATAGGGAAAGTGCTTTGCGGTCCCTGTAGCGCTGTGAAATCTCATTCCTCTTTCAAGCCTGGCCAACATTCCTTTTCTCCGTGCCATTTAGGGTGACCAGATGTCCCGATTTTTGGATCTTTTTCTTGTACAGGCTCCTATTACACCCCACCCATCCCAATTTTTCACATTTGCTGTCTGGTCACCCTAGTGCCATTTTCTGAAACTAGGGCTGAGCTATGCTGAGTGTGTAATGGCTGCTGTTTTTTTGCCGGGATCTAACTCCTTACTTTGTCCATTGCCTTGCCATACTGTGGCAAAATTGCCACTATACTGTGCCCCCTACTGGCGGTAGATGGCACTGCAAAAGTGGTAGATCAGTTTGCCCCACCAGTCATTGGCCTATTTTGGCTGTTGACATTGCCTCATCCTCCAGCCAAGCCAGGTAACAGATCCAACCCTTCACTGGACCTCAAAGTCCTTAACTTACAGTAAAACAGAAAATAGTAAAACCTTCTACCCAGGGTTTCAGGAAGGCTGCGGTTCTCTGATCGGCACCTGTCTTCAGTTAGGGTTCCAACTCAGGGCTCAGTGTCCCAAGCTTCAATCATCCCGGAGCCTAAGAGCAAAAGCTTCCATCTACCTCTCAGGTGACTCGCTTCCCTGGCCTTTCTTCCAGCATTCCTTTGCTCAGTGTTTCTCAAACTGGGGTTGCCGCTTGTGTAGGGACAGGGCCGGCTCTAGCCATTTCACTGCCCCAAGCATGGCGGGGGTGGGGGGGCGCTCTGCCGCTCACCGGTCCCGCAGCTCCAGTGGACCTCCCGCAGGTGTGCCTGTGGATGCTCAACCGGAGCCACGGGACCAGCGGACCCTCCGCAGGGACTCATAGACTCATAGACTCTAGGACTGGAAGGGACCTCGAGAGGTCATCGAGTCCAGTCCCCTGCCCTCCTGGCAGGACCAAATACTGTCTAGACCATCCCTAATAGATATTTATCTAACCTACTCTTAAATATCTCCAGAGATGGAGATTCCACAACTTCCCTAGGCAATCTATTCCAGTGTTTAACTACCCTGACAGTTAGGAACTTTTCCTAATGTCCAACCTAAATCTCTCTTGCTGCAATTTAAGCCCATTGCTTCTTGTTCTATCATTGGAGGCTAAGGTGAACAAGTTTTCTCCCTCCTCCTGATGACACCCTTTTAGATATCTGAAAACTGCTATCATGTCCCCTCTCAGTCTTCTCTTTTCCAAACTAAACAAACCCATTTCCTTCAGCCTTCCTTCATAGGTCATGTTCTCAAGACCTTTAATCATTCTTGTTGCTCTTCTCTGGACCCTCTCCAATTTCTCCACATCTTTCTTGAAATGCGGTGCCCAGAACTGGACACAATACTCCAGTTGAGGCCTAACCAGTGCAGAGTAAAGCAGAAGAATGACTTCTCGTGTCTTGTTTACAACACACCTGTTAATGCATCCCAGACTCACGTTTGCTTTTTTTGCAACAGTATCACACTATTGACTCATATTTAGCTTGTGGCCCACTATGACCCCTAGATCTCTTTCTGCCATACTCCTTCCTAGACAGTCTCTTCCCATTCTGTATGTGTGAAACTGATTGTTCCTTCCTAAGTGGAGCACTTTGCATTTATCTTTAGTGAACTTCATCCTGTTTACCTCAGACCATTTCTCCAATTTGTCCAGATCATTTTGAATTTTGACCCTGTCCTCCAAAGCAGTTGCAATCCCTTCCAGTTTGGTATCGTCTGCAAACTTAATAAGCGTACTTTCTATGCCAACATCTAAATCGTTGATGAAGATATTGAACAGAGCCGGTCCCAAAACAGACCCCTGCGGAACCCCACTTGTTATACCTTTCCAGCAGGATTGGGAGCCATTAATAACTACTCTCTGAGTATGGTTATCCAGCCAGTTATGCACCCACCTTATAGTAGTTCCATCTAAATTGTACTTTCCTAGTTTATCTATAAGAATATCATGCAAGCCCATATCAAATGCCTTACTAAAGTCTAGGTATACCACATCCACCGCTTCTCCCTTATCCACAAGGCTCGTTATCCTATCAAAGAATGCTATCAGATTAGTTTGACACGATTTGTTCTTTACAAATCCATGCTGGCTATTCCCTATCACCTTACCACCTTCCAAGTGTTTGCAGATGATTTGTTTAATTACTTGCTCCATTATCTTCCCTGGCACAGAAGTTAAACTAACTGGTCTGTAGTTTCCTGGGTTGTTTTTATTTCCCTTTTTATAGATGGGCACTATATTTGCCCCCTTCCAGTCTTCTGGAATCTCCCGTCTCCCATGATTTCCCAAAGATAATAGCTAGAGGCTCAGATACCGCCTCTATTAACTCCTTGAGTATTCTAGGATGCATTTCATCAGGCCCTGGTGACTTGCAGGCATCTAACTTTTCTAAGTGATTTTTTACTCGCTCTTTTTTTATTTTATCTTCTAAACCTACCCTCTTCCCGTAAGCATTCACTATATTAGATATTCCTTCACACTTCTCAGTGAAGACCGAAACAAAGACGTCATTAAGCATCTCTGCCATTTCCAAGTCTCCCGTTACTGTTTCCCCCTCCTCACTGAGCAGTGGGCCTACCCTGTCCTTGGTCTTCCTCTTGCTTCTAATGTATTGATAAAAAGTCTTCTTGTTTCCCTTTATTCCCATAGCTAGTTTGAGCTCATTTTGTGCCTTTGCCTTTCTAATCTTGCCTCTGCATTCCTGTGTTATTTGCCTATATTCATCCTTCGTAATCTGACCTAGTTTCCATTTTTTATATGACGCCTTTTTATTTTGTAGGTCACGCAAGATCTTGTGGTTAAGCCAAGGTGGTCTTTTGCCACATTTTCTATCTTTCCTGCGGGAAGTCCACCGGAGCCACTTGCAGCCCTCCCGGCAGCTGGCAGAGCGCCCTCTGCGGCATGCCACTCCCAAGCAAGTGCTTGGTGCGCTGGGGCCTGGAGCCGGCTCTGTGTAGGGAAAGCCCCTGGCGGGCCGGGCCAGTTTGTTTACCAGCCCCGTCTGCAAGTCCGGCTGATTGCGGCTCCCACTGGCCGCGGTTTGCTGCTCCAGGCTAATGGGAGCTGCTGGAAGCGGTGTGGGCTGAGAGATTTACTGGCCGTTGCTTACAGCAGCCCCTATTGGCCTGGAGCAGCAAACTGCGGCCAGTGAGAATTGCAATTGGCTGGACCTGCGGACAGGGCACGTAAACAAACCGGCCTGGCCTGCCAGGGGCTTTCCCTACATAAGCGGCGACCCCAGTTTGAGAAACACTGCCTTTGCTCCTTCCTTTATGAAGACTAAGTCCCCCACTTGCAGGTTTGATCACCAAATATGCCTAACACTCTCGGTGCAGCCTGGGGGGTTAATTGGCCTCTTAGGCCACTTTTAACTCTTTTTTCACGTGTGTAGGGATATACCACCCATCACACATATGACACCTAAAGTATGGAGAGTGCTCTAAAGAAGCCTAAGTCTCTTTGTATTTTAGCCATATGTTTGTTGCCAGCTGAGTGCATTTTGATAAAAATAAGACAAGCCTGGGTAAAACTGGCCGTAACAGGACACACACAAGCAAATTGTAATGATTAATGAGCCACAAATTAAACCCTTTAAATCAGTAGTACCACAGCCTGCTTACCACCAACAGCTCCTTTTCCTTATGCTCTTTTTTAAATTGTTATAGTCTTTTATGTCAATAGACTATAATAGGTCTGGCAGTGTTGTGGTCTAGAATCTGGATTTTTCCAATCAAACAAACAATTGCTATAAATTGGCTTTAATTAGGGTAAAAGAAGACTTAGTGCTTCTCATCTTCAAAGGACTTGACAAACAATCTGCCCAACCTGCCAAACCCCCAAGGCAAGCATGCTCCCAATTTGACTGATGTAGAAACTGAGGCAGAGTGAAGACTAGCATAGGATCACATAACAAGTCAGTTCCAGAGCCCATATTAGCGCTCAGGCATTCCTGTGCTCAGATAATTAGACAAGAAAGACGAAAAAAATCAGTGGGAAATGTAGCCAAATTCTGTCAGAATTTTTTTCTTGGAATCAGGGGTTTTATCTGAAATTTGTAAAATTTCTCTTGAGTCCTAGTGCTTAGGTCTAATAACGCTAGATACTATCAGCTAGTGTGATACTCAAAAGATCATTTCAAAAAAACTTAAACTGAAAAGAGACACAAAAAACAGAAGGCAGCTATTCAAAAATGCCTATGCGCATAATTTGACCAGATTTGACCATTTGTGCATATATGTATCCAATTTACATGTGCAAATATGGTAGCTGCATGGACAAATTAGGGACACAACTGTGCATGTATTGTGTATCTTTTTGCACAAAAATTGTGTATGTGATTACTGTGAGTGCTTGTGCAGACTGGGGAAATGTATGGCCAAATGGCCAATTCTAGTTAAAGCAGTGTTTCTCAAACTGGGCGCAGATATGTAGGGAAAGCCCATGGCTGGTCAAGCCAGTTTGTTTACCTGCCCCGTCCACAGGTCTGGTCGATCGTGGCTCCCACCAGGGTGACCGGGGGGAGAGGGACAAGTGGGGCAATTTGTCCCAGGCCCCAGGCCCTGCAGGGGCCCCCACGAGAGTTTTTCGGGGCTCCTGGAGAGGGGTCCTTCACTTGCTCCGGTGGCCCCAGAAAACTCTTGTGGGGCCTGGGCCCCCAGAGCGTCTTCCATTCCGGGTCTTCGGAGGCAATTTGGTGGTGGTGGGGTCTTCTGCTCCAGGACTCGCCGCTGAAGTGCCCCAAAGACCCGTGGCAGGGGGGTCCTTCAGCCCCGGGACTTGCCGCCGCAGATGCGGCAATTCGGCGGCAGGGGCCGTGGTTCACTGCTGGCCAATGGGGGCTGCTGGAAGTGGTGGCCAGTAAGTCCCTCAGCCTGCGCTGCTTCCAGCAGCTCCCATTGGCCTGGAGCACCGAACCGTGGCCAGTGGGAACCGCGATCGGCCAGACCTGTGGACGGGGCAGGCAAACAAACCGGCCCAGCCTGTCAGGGCTTTCCCTACACAAGTGGCGACCCCAATTTCAGAAACACTGAGTTAAAGTGTGTGCTTCCATGTTTTTTTAAATTTTGTCATCAATTAAAGTGTACAAATTAAATTAAGCTAATTGTCTTTAGAAATCAGGAGGTTTGTGTTAAAGGTCTGAAGACTCCTATCTTATACTGGAATTGTATGTCAGTTCAAAACATAGTTTCACCAACTCAAAGAAAAGTACAACTGAGTAGTGCAAAAGGCCCTTTGTTCTGATGTCTTGCACAACTTAACTAACTTCTCATTATTTCATTTTCTGGAGAAGAAAAATGCAATTGCTCAATCAGAAAATCCAGGTTCTTGACCCAGTAACTATACGTGCAACCTGTTTAGCCAATTTCCACACCCAGAGCTCTTTATTTGACAAACTCTGCTGGCATCCCATCTGCTTGTGATCAATCCCAACATCAAGGTCAAAGCTTAAAAATGACAGGGCTCTCCAGTCTGCTCCTTATGCTCTCCAGTCTGATATTTGTAAACACATCACTATTCAGAATGGAATAGTGTTTGGCGAGTGGTCTGTTTCACTGAGATGAATTGTGGCTAAATTAGATCAATGTATATTTCAATGTACAGTTCTAAAACACTTAAGTCCAGGAAGTTAGGTGCCTAAATACTTTTAAGGATCTGGGCCTTAGGCTCTAATTCAGAGAAAGCATCCTTATTCAGGTAAGCACTTACGCAGACATTTAACTTCATGTATATGCTTAAGTCCCTTTGGAGTCAATGGGACACATGCTTAAAGTTCAGCATGTGCTTAAGTGCTTTTCTGAATCAGTGCCCTAGATATGGGAAAATAGGGTACTATATAAAATCTGCTGTCAGTTGCAATGGTTTCAAGTAGCCTGAAATGCTGTGCCAATTGACCATAGTTATTGTAGCATTGGCCAGTAAATATGATCATAAAACAAACCAACCAAAGGCTCAGTTTTATCCATACCTTTTTATTTATTTCTGCAGTAGGGGACCATTGCTTTAAAATCTGTAGACATTTGGACATATTTTACAAGACAGTACAGTTTCTGAATGTCACACATTGATCACAGTTTCATACCACTACATGCATATAAAGACATTGATTTTTTAAATTTTTTTAATATTATTTTTTACAGAAACAACTGGAGTGATCAATAAACTTCAACAAAGGACTATTGACCAAAAAGAAACAAACAAAAATCCACACCAAACCCTCCCTCTCCCAAAACTTAAGACTCTTAAGTACACTAGTATATGGCTAAAGGAATCATAGTTACCCCAAAACATAAGGGTCTCGAGCAGATATTGCTCAAATGGTGAAAAAACATCTTCTGATGCGCTGGCCCTTAGTGTGACCCAATCTAATAGAACGATGAACACATGCTGACTGTGCAGAATCTGCTGGGGCAGGAGGACATGTATGGCAACAACTACCCTTCTGTATACATTTTGGGCCTAATTTACTAGTGGCTCCACTTTCCACAGGTATAAAATGACTAAACATGGTGTAAAGCAGTGGAGCATCAGACTTGATATTCTCTCCCCTTTCTCACTATAATTCCATCCAGATCTGCCAGGAGTGTCCCAGGAATTTTTTCCAGTTTTTATTTGATGTTAAATACCAGCTTTACTGTTTAAATGTGTGTTGTTTTTTTTAAACCTGTACCATTTTTATTGCACCTTCATACTGGCTAGTTTGTATGCCCCTCACTGCCCTCTAACGAATACAATCAGAACTGCTCATCTGTGGCTCGTAGGCCCTATATCGCTAATGGAGAGTGTGTTTGCTGACATGATGAGGGCCTGTGCTTTTGGAGCAGGAGGAGATGTGTTCTATTCCTGCAGGCACTGTGAAATTCTGAATGATTTATAGCATAGTGAAAGACAGCTGTAACTTCCCTAACTAGTCATATGTCTGTTACAACATGGCATGTCTTTAAGAGCACAAAGAGTAGTGCATCTTTAGATGTTTTCTCTCCATTCAAGAACCACTTCATTGGACTGATTAAAAAGCAGGACTCTTCCATGTTAATGTTGAGTACAGCAGATCAAACTCTTCTAATGCCAATAATAGATAAAAAGGTTAAAATTGGTACAATTTCGGAGCTGTGGCCAGCCTTTTAGTCTTAGGTACTGAGAATCACTTCTTATCATGGCTTCAAAGTTCAATGTAATATGGAGGATCTGCCCCAATGACAAACCAGCAGGGAATGTTTTATTGTGAAAACAACTCTGTACACCAACCATCAAAAAGCTGGCAAGGACTGAGAAGTGTCCTATCCCTCAGGGCTCAAACCAACAGAATATAAAACAAAGATAGTGGGTGTACGAGGCAAAATAAGCTCAACAGTACTTCAGAAACAAGATAGAGGAGGATAAATGACAAGAAATATGTCAGGGACAGATCAAAATTGAAATACTGCACAATAACCACACATAGCTCAGAACTGATCTTAATTGCAGATTAGCAAGGAGACTAAAAGGTGTGACACAAATATCTGTTGGTAACTACTCCTACAAACTAACAAGTCCTTGTCTAAAGTCCTGATAAATTTTAAAAATATGGAGTGAAATCTAGTCCCATTGACATCAATGTGAGTTTTATAATTGACTTCAATGGGGGCCAGGAGTCCACCCAAGATGATCTTGCACATTTAAAGAGAAATAACAGAATGATCATAAACCAACAAATCTGAATGAAATGATTGTCATGCTCTTTCACACACTTCCATCTAATTATTACTGCCTTTCACCTCCCCCTATCCAGATGGTTTTCGAATAGGTGTCTTCCATCCCTGAGATCACACAAAGCCTTTAGTTTTTCCCTAAAATATATTTGCTGGCATCTCAAAAAGATCTGAATATAGTGGGGCTTTGCACTGAGTCCAAATTTACTTCTTTAATACAGCATAGCGGCAGTGTTATAAGCACCCCTTTAAAATTTCAAATGTTTATCCTTGCTCAGACCTAGGGACCATCAATATAATAGTATTAAGCTCTGTTTTAAAATGAAAAGTATTCTTTTCTAAGCCGCTAACATGATTTATTGTGCGATGAAGCCAGACTCAAGAAAAGCAAAACTGAGCCATATTTACAGATATGAACAATTGTGGCACCTGACCATTGGCGTCAAAGGACACTTATTGGTGGTTTAGGTAACATCAGCAACAAAGGGGAATATGAACTTTTAGCTTTCAGAAGATTTCTTTTGTCTTGCAGAAAAATAACATCTTTAAGCCCCAAAGCCTAATTATATTGGTACATGGCTTCAAAACACATGCTGGAAAACAATCACCTTTTAATTCGTGAGATGACTGGCATTTGGATGTATTCTTTCCTAATGCAGGAGACCTAGTAGAGGGTCAAATTTAACACTGGAATAAGCAAATGCAACTTACTGCAGTGGTGAATTTGGTCCATAACATATTGAGTAAACCAAGTATTTTATTGGTATGCCATGTTGGAGGGCAGTTTATACGACTGTAGATGTCAGATGTGCAGGGTTATTGTGTTGGCTAGTTGGAGGTGTGGCTCCCTTTCAGAAAAAGAAACACACATTTTCCATTCATATATTTCCACTCATGGTAGCTGAGCCTTGTTAATGTATAAATCATGGGCAAGGCAACCTTTGCTGGTCATTACAAGCTTGTTCATACCGTGATTGCTGATCATTTATACATTGTCAAATGTACAGATGTCTAATTAAATCATGTTTCAGGTTTGCTCTCTAGGGTTGCAGGCATATAGGAAAATTCCACAAAGAGACCAGAGCTGTGTAAATATAGAGCTGGGCTAACAGAAGGTACTGCACTAGACTTTCAACTCTGGAAAGAAACTGCCAATGTGCAAAGAGTCGCGTCTTTTTAATTTTATGTTTAAACATTTGGACCAATTCAAAAAAGTAATATTTATGCATAGATTTAGGGCCAAAGCTATCCAGGCAAACTCCCCATTGATTTCCCATGGGGCCATGAGATGGTACATTTCAAGGCATTTGTTTTTCTCTTGTATTTTTGTTTCATTGTAGGTGAAATTGTAATTGAGGAGCAGCAAAATGATTAAGCAGAACTAAGTACATGGACAAAACTTTGCCTCAACCAAAACCAAATCCAGTCTCTTTCTGAAACTTGTATATTTAGGAATTTGGATAAATACATGTTCTCCACAATTCTTGGTTTTGCCCAGGACTGTAGGTGACAATATCAAAATACAGAACAATTGCTTGACCCTGCAGTCTTTACTTAGACCAAACTCCCACTGGGCTTGGAATTTCAATGGCACTTTACCTGAATTAATAATACATCATCAGGTCTTCAAGTTGGATAAGAGCCTGTACTTTCAGTTCTGGTGCTTATCCCAACTCCATGGCTAAAACTTTTGTAGCTGACGCCATCACTAATGATGATGATGATGGTGATTTCCAAATCTAGTCCCTTCTACACACAGGGCAATGTAAATCTGGAAAAACTCCACTGAAGACAAAGGGTTGAAATCAATGAAGTTCCTCCCAATCTACACCATTGCACTTGTGATCACTGTCTAGCCAATACTCTCTTTTTTCCAAGTAAACACATCTCAGTTTCCATGTACTGTCCTTGTGTTTTGTTTATTTTTTAAGGACCACAAGCAGGAAAATACAAATACATGATGACATCAAAGAGACTCTGTGACCTTTTGTAGACCTACTTCAGGAGGGATGTTTCAGGTGTTCTCAGAACAGAGACATAACAAAAAAAAAACACTCAGGAAATCAGCTATGTAAATGAACAACAATAGCTGCTAATATATTATTCTGTAATACAAAAAGAAGAAATTTAACTTGTTTGCCCTATTATAAATTTGCTAAAAATACAGATCTATATTTATATTTTATATATATAATATTTAAAATCTGAACAGAAAAATAGACTACTCTGGAATGCATGAAAGTCACATGACTTTTCCATACATCAGATACTTATTGAGCCAACACAATGGCAAACAAATGGTATAGAGGTAACTAGAACATCTGTACTTTAATCAAGAGTTATTTAAAGCCACTGCTTGACTGGGTGATTCGAAAGCAATCTAAGCTAATGTTTGGTTCATTTTGGTTACCGTAAGTGTAATAATTGATAAAATATGAGAGCTTTGCTAAAGAAATAGATATATGGGATGCTCCACCTCCTCATTTTGTTGACTGTCTGAGCTATATTGTACAACATAAATGTCATATAGTTTCCATTGTTTCATTGCCTTACCCAGGAATTCTACTATTTGCTTAAAATGAGGATTTTTGAGAAATCTGGTAAAAACTATTGGAGATAATGTTATGCAGAACTTATCAACACAGAGACCCTGGCATTAGCAACCTTGTCTTTGTAATGAGTTTTAAGTACCCTTGTTATTTATTATAAACTGTACCAGCCATAATTCTGTCAAAAGATAAATATACAATAGATACAAATATTAACAATACATTACAATTTTACAGAAGAGAATACTGTTTTTCCTTAAAAACGTTTATCATATTAGCTGCAAGGGAAGAAAAGGCTACAGTTTATCACAGCCATAGTTGCCAAAGAGACCAACCGTGTAGGGTTTGTTTCTACATGACGTGCACAGATTAACATTCCCCAGGCCTTTGACACAATATGATCAGAAAGAGAATATGTGTTCCATTGGCATTCTTTCTTCTTTTTCTTTCTTCTTTTCTCTTATTGATTCTTGAACCTTTCATAAAATGTGGGTTTCACAGGAGAGTCTGTTTTTGTTTTTCCTTAAATGTGCTTAGGTGAAGTTTCTAAGAAAAGGCACTGAGAAATCTACTACAATAAGTTCCTGTTGTTTTCCTTTGTACAAAGCTAAAAGTCAAAAAATCTTTTGCCTCCTGGTTAAGAAAACTGCATCCATTCCTTCCATTAATATATATATTTTTAAAAAGTTGTAGATTCCGTAAGATACAAGCAAGAACCCAGACATCATGTGCACACAGTCCTTTCGATTGTGATGCCCTTTGCTGCAGTAGATAAAACTCTATCAGCTTGCTTGATGCACGATACACAGTGAAGGACCTGAATGCCAGATCTTAGCGACTGATCTGCAGACTTTAGCTTGATGCAAGAGATACTACATATTTCCCCTCCAATTTTAGAAGATCAGGGAAACATTTATCAAATGAACTGTAAAATGAAGTTGCCCTTTAAATACCTATGGGATTTGGTGAGCTTTACGTTTTCAAAGCACTGCCTTTTCTTCTGTAATGAGTACAGACTCTCAATCTAGCTTAGCTTTTCACTTGAGAGTAGATTTCCCAGTGCTTACATATATATATATGTATTATGTACACACACACACACATATATATAGATATATATTTCTTATTCAGACTTTATTTCATTAAAGTAAGTCAAGCATATTTCATTTTTAACTGGGCACAAAATAAGAGCTACATCACCACACACAAATAAGAAAGAAATGCTCTTCAAGCATATTATATGCTTAATTGTACATTATTCTCTTTCTATAAGAAATCTATAGGACTTTGGCCATTAAGACTTAAAAGGTAGAAATTTAATGATACTTTTGACAGCCACTTCAAAAGTGATTCAATAAAATGCTACTTTAATGGTAAGACTAAATAGATGAGGTGTGTGTCAGATTTGATCACACAAGGCAGAGAGAGAGGGCCTTTGGTTACAAGGAGAGTTGCACCAGTTGTTTTTATTAAAAAAATGACAATTATTGATCTATACATTTTTGTCAGTGCCATCTATAAACCAAATACATCACTTTGAATGAATGTGTGGTAAACACTACAGTGTATGGCTATATTTAAATATGATCACTTTTCTGATACGTAAAATATGACTTTTTTTAACATGAAAGCATCAGCTTTAAAAATATTTAAATTGGAAATCACTATCATTTACTTTATCAAAAAAAAGTTATTTTTCCCTGAATTAATTTTATTTATTTAACTTTTTACATTTGTGCTGATGGCAGACATGGCTGATGACTGAAAAATTGAGATTATGCCGAGACTGCTCTCTTTAAAAATTCACATTTCCACTCTATGGCCTAGCAGCCCATAGAAACAATCAATACTTAAAGCTTTATCTGCTGGAAAGTCACTTTAACTTTACTTTCTAATAATTACTTAGTCTTAACAAGTATCTCAGCAACACACTACATTAGTTCCCCTAAGTACACTTGTATTTACGATGGGCCAAAGCCTGAAGTCCTTAGTCAGGCAAAACACCCATTCAAATGAATAAGTTTTGTTTGAGTTTTGTTTGAGTAAAAACTGACTAACGATCCCTCAGGAATTGGCCCTATATAAGTGCTCTGAAGGTGCTTCTGTACGGACAGGTACTTTTACTTATTTTGAGTACTTGCTGTGTAACATTTTGCATGGAATGAGGTCTGTTCTGTCACTAAGCTAATTCTTGAGGTCCTTACTCAGTTTGTTCTGTCTCTCTTCTCACTCAGGAAATTTCCCAGGATTCAGCCTTATTAAGAAGTGAGTAAAAACGCTGAGGAAAAACCTCAAGCTCTAACCCAACATGAGGAGAGTAATCTGGATAATTGCTCTGGATACTGAGAGCAGAATCAATCCAAATATGTGTACAGTACTGTTCCAAGTACAGACCTAACAAAGCTATAGTTGTAACCCATAACAATTCCTAAAACATACATGTGCTTATTGCTTTCATCTGTACGTGCTGCATTCATTGTTACTGATAGACAGAAGTATAGTATAGAGTGGACAGACAGTTACATTCAGGACCAACCAACAGCTATTTTGCAACAGAAAGGAACAAAATGCACCAGACCCAGACAGTTTATCTTCCTAGAGATGTGGAGTATTCTTTATAAAGCGACATTTGATATTTATGTACCAAGACCTGTTGCATGCAAATAGTTACACATCACAGCAGGTACTCATAAATATGCATCAGACTCTTATAGATATAAGTTATTTACAGTTTAGCTTTACAATAGAAACAGACAACATAAAGTGTTACCATCACAGTTATCACAGGACGGATTGTGTTTTGTTACAAGTGTGTAACAAATCACAGCCATAATAGGAGGCACAAATGAAGATAGTGCTTGTTTAAAGTGCTAGATTCTTACACTCTGGTTTGTTATTCCACGTTCAAACACAACCCCCTCCCCCCCAAAATAATAATAATTTAAAAAAACCCTCAAAAGAAAGTGCTTTTTTTTAATATTAAAAATTAAAGAAAAAAATATTTTCTACACAAGTCAAATAACTTTATAGAAGGACAATGTTTAAAACCTAAGCTGGCTGCTGTTAGTTGCATTTGTTTAAAATGGTCATTTTTAAGAAAAAGATTGAATATTATTAAGCGACTTGACCTGATTTGCCTCTTACTTATATCCATTTTACACTAGTGTAACTTCATTGATTTCAATGGAGTCACTCCTGATTTCACCAGCGGAAGTGACAGCACAATCAGGCCTGTTGTGTACAATTAAATAAGTCCTGTTTTTGCATATTTAGTTAACACTTGCATATCTAGTCATTCAACATTGACTGAGTGCAAAATGCTTCAGACTGTCTCATCCCTCTCCTCCTACTTTATGAGCTAGATTGAGGCTGACCCCTAAGTGAATATGGAAGTCAGATTGGGAGGGGCACAAGGAGTCATCACGGCCACTCTTTACACTCTGGTGTAGGGGCAGGCTGCAACACAAGCAGTATACAAGCCTAGAATGCCTGGACTCTCCAAAAAGGGCAGCTCCTGGGTCCCTGCCTTCTGCACAGAATAGGCGGTATGGGGTAATGAACTAGTAGTAAGAGGAAGCATGTTACATCCTGTAAATGTGTCAAGCTCTCACTCAGGTGCATTCTCCCGCAGAACCCTGAAAGAATTCTGGCTGAGTCAGCCAAAGTGCCCCTGGAGAGTCCTACTTCTGCATGGCCCCTTCACACTCCCCCAGTGTGGGTTGTGGCTTAGAAGCCCCTCTGTAGCCCCAGATTTGGTATTAATTTTAGCAGTGGGTAAGTGCAAGTTTCACTACTTTACCTAGGGAGCATTTTAAATTAGATACAAGTGGTGCAACTCACCCTGATGATATTTCAATAGAAAACATCAGGTCCTACAGTATCTGGAAGAATTAAACACACACAGGGCATTTTAATAATTTATTTCTCTAGATCACTGTTATTTTAAATAGACATAAGCTTAGATTTACCCATAATGCAAGTGTTCCCTGTTACCTTTAGACACTGTATCCATCAGAAAGAAAGATTCAGATGGGGCTATTTGGAACAACTGCTCTGAAGCAACAAGTATTGTGTTTCTAATAATTTTATACCAACCCCAGTAATTTGGTCCAAAGTTCAAATCTGGATGCCCTGGTCTTTTCTATGGAAATAACACCAATCAGATGTTAACACTTCCAAAAGGAGATCCATTGTACGGGGGGGTCATGCTGACTTCAGTGAAGGACATGAAAGGAGATCAAAGTGTGAGCAAGACTTGCAATCTTTATTTTCATTGATGTTTGTAGGATGAATCAGGCAACATCTTTATAGTTGTACCAGAGAAGGATGTTTTAATAAACCCGCACCAGGCCTCCCCTCAGACTTTTAGAAACAAGTGGCTTGCTTCAGTCAAAGTTCATGCCATGCAGAAGCTCCTGTTCGTTGTGTTGACTGTAAAGATATTCCTTTCAATGTTCAACAAGTTTTTTGGAGCATATATCAGATGCTTTGATCGTGGGTGTTAGCATGTCCTCCACCACCTGGTAATATATGGACCTCAGGTGAAATGTGATTTTCTAGTCTGACCGTCTCCTGATTGCCCTGGGTTTTTCCAGTGATACCTTCCATGGAGTAAATGCAGTTTTGCCCTATAAATTTCGGTGAGGTGGGTAAAGCAGCACTCTCTAGATGGTTCTTCTCCATTCTATAAGTGTTATCTTTTTGCTTTAGATAAGCACTGTCTGTAATATTGTATTTGGGACTTACATTTCCTGGCGGGCTTGAGTCATAAAGCAACTGACCTTCATCATCAGTGTCAGCATCTATATATTTATGTATGCTGGCATCGTGAAAATTGAAAGCTATTGCTATCTGCTTCTCTGGTGACGTTGGGGGTGTTCTAGCACTCGCTGTTGTGTAGATAGAGGTTTCTGGACTGACTAAAGATCGATCAGAGAGTAAGGAACTGTCTGCAGCGGCAGCAGCTCCCCTGTTCTTGAGAGCATCTGGATATAGTCTCAGTACATTTGATGCTGGTACTAATGTGCTGTTGTCATCTTCCATAAAGTTGACTTTCAGAGATCTTAATTTTAAAGGGTTACTGGCTTTCACAGAACTGTTGGGGCTTTCTATGAAAAATGTAGAGTGATGGCTGCCTTCCGGTTTTGGGTTTATCTCCATGAACCTGATTCCACTTCCCTCTGCCCTGATTTGCTCCTGAATTGGATTAACACCTCCTTTGCAGGGAAGTGTAGCAAGTGGACTGTGGGAGAATTTCCCAGAGTCAGGGAAATCTGTAGCACAGCTTATAAAACTGTCAATGCTTGACATGCTCCTCATGTCAATGATCCCGTCAGCATGGGTGGTCAATAAAGGGACTGTAGGGCCAGGAATGGTCTCCATTTCTAGCTCTTCTTTTTGCTTTCCAGGGTGACCTGTGTTTTTAGTGTTGAGGTTTGGCTGTGACTGAGTCTTTGCCATTTTGTTGTACATGTCCTCCAACTGTTGGACATTCAGGTGCTGAGGGCTGGAAGAGGATCGGGCCTTTTCTGGAGATCCTTGTTCCCTAGTTTCAAAAGATTTACTGGAGCTAGTTTCAGAGAGTGTTCTCTTGGTCCATTTCCACTTGCTGGGGGATAAATGATTGTCCTGAACTTTATCCTTTTTGCCTGTGCTTTCTCCATTCTTTTCAACCACAATATCCATCAGTTCTACACTACGGGCAAAAGCATCCTTCATATTCATGGAGACAATGCTGCCATTTCTTTTTGCTCTTTCAAGAGCTTCTCTGCGCTTGATGGCTTTCTCCTGCCTCTTCTGCTCTTTGTAGAACTCAGAGAAGTTATTTACAATGATTGGGATGGGAAGAGCAATCACCAGCACCCCCGCAATGCAGCACAACCCTCCAACTATTTTGCCTAAGAGAGTTTTGGGGTAGATGTCTCCATAGCCTACAGTTGTCATGGTGATAGTTGCCCACCAGAAGGAAGCTGGGATGCTCTTGAATTTTGTATCATCCTCATCTTTTTCTGCGAAAAAAACTAAGCTGGAAAAGATCATAATGCCCATGGCCAAAAACAAGATGAGTAATCCAAGCTCATTATAGCTCCTCCTTAGTGTAAATCCCAAGGACTGTAAACCAGTTGAGTGCCTGGCAAGCTTTAAAATTCGGAGTATCCTCATGATACGAAATATCTGAACCACCCTGCGTACATTTTGGAACTGAAGTACACTTTTGTTTGATTCTGTGAGGAAGATAGTGACATAATAGGGCAAGATAGCTAGCAAATCAATAGCGTTCAGGGGGCCTTTGAAAAACTTCCATTTCTTAGGTGAGGATAGGAACCGCAAGAGGTATTCCATTGTAAACCATGCAATGCACACTGCCTCCACATGGGCAAGCTGAGGGTTATCTGTGGTTTGTCCAAATTCATCCGTGCCTTGTAGTTCAGGAAGCGTATTAAGCGACAAGGCTATTGTAGATAATACAATGAACATGATGGAAATGATGGCCAAAATCTGCAAATAAAAGAAAAACAAGTTAGTTCATCTCAACAGATATGCTCCAATATTTAACCTCACTGTTAATAATATACAGGATATTTTCACTGATGTATCTCAGGCTAATTCTGCCCTTAGTTATACAAGTGCGGCTCCCATAAATACAACATAACAAAATATGATCTGAAAAGGGATGACTCTGCAAACAGTTTTTAAATGTGTCTTGTATACAAAGAAGGTTTTGAACACAGATACTCCAAAGCAGTTTGCTCATCTCTACCTCTTCAAGGCACTTGTATCAGATAGCCAAACTGTCTGGAGGATTGTGAGATAATCCAGAGGAGTAGCTTTGTATTAGCCATCCACAAGGTACCCATTAAAGGCCACCTGTAGATGAGAGCCAGATTTCCATCCAATTTGGGGATGCAATTGTGTACGCAAAATGCATGTGTAGTAATGCACCCCATTTAATGTACAGTTAACATAATTGGGTTAATTTGGTAACTGCACATGCATATGGCTAATAATACTCCCTTGCATGTCTAAGCCACACATCTCCTGGGTGTGGTGCTCCACCGAGACCAGTTAGAGATTAACAAGTCTGCTACAGTTTTAGCTAAGGGTCATGTGGCTTTTAGCTGATGTGGTAGAGGCTTATGCATTTAGATCCACAAGCCTCATGTTTGATCCCACTCGCCGACAACCGGGGTCTGTCGACATTACACAGGCACAATTATACGATATATGCCACATTCTGAATGACTAAAACCTATGGAAAACTGGCCTGACTGGTTTGAAAGCTGATAAAACTTTTCCAAGGCTTTTGAAAGAAATCTTAGAATTCCAAAATATTCCATATTTTGCCTGATCAGCTATTGGAACTCATCATCATAGCCTGGGGAGACAGCTAATTTGCCTGTGAACATCAAATTACACAACTTTGAGGTCGTCACATCAGGTCAGCACCAACTTCCAGAGAGCACATCAGCCATTAGGAACCCATTCCTGGGACAAAGAATGCAATCCTGAATCACTGATTGTGAAGAGACTAGGAAATGGTACCGTGCTGGGTTACTCTATGCTCATTACAACCTTAAGATTGTGTATCTGAGCTGTCCACCCATAGCTGTTGTATATAAGCATTAAAATGGATTACGTTCACTTTTTTTGTTTCCCTGCTTTCAAGAGCCGATGACATTTTCTTTTAACTTATTTGTGGGATGCTCTAGAGTTGACGGACAATTTGAGATGCACCTTCTCTTGGTGATGAATTAATTCTGCTGCTTGCTAACTGGGTGAAAGGATACCTTGTTTCTTAGGCTACTGGTAAAATATGGAAGTGCATTCAAAACATACATGTCTATGACTATTTTTATTTATTCATTGTGCTGCAAGGTGATCCTTTATGCTTACTTTTCTGCTGCTCTGCTTTAAAAACAATGTAAAGTCAAAAGCTGCATTGGCTAAATATACCACAGTATACAATGAATTATAAAATCCCATGGCAGGACTTCGACACACTGAGTTGAAAACATGAAAAGAACTTGCCCCCTTCCTCTCCCCCCCGTCAATGTGATTAGAAATGTTAGCCTTGCTCACAATGACACTGTTTAACCAGTTTCAGTGAGAAAGCACCAAGAACTACCATCAGGAGCATTAGAGAAAAAAACTCTTACATACCACATTTTCAACTGTAAGCAGTGCAAATACCATAGCACTCAGGATGCCCCAAGCTTTTGAACACATCTGCCTGCATGGACCAGAGCTAAAATGGAACACGGTGCAACCCAACCCTTGCTGCTGTGGCAGAAGCACCCATTTTCAGTCACACAAACTGCACCTGACTCCTTATTCAAGGAGTGAAAAGTGGATGTGTTCTGCAATACTTGGAGGCATTGCATGAGGTGGGCTGATGCAGTACACTTCAGATGTAATTTTGGAACAAAAGGAGATTACATATGCCTTGAAAACAAACAGGTGAAAGAGACACTGCCATGTAATATCGGCTACAAAACTGTAGATTTCTATGTTTGTTTGTTTCTAAGTGTTAAAATATCCATTTGTAATTTTAAAAAGTTTTTATGACTTTTTCCAAAACAATGTAATGCAAAATATTTTTTTTAAAATTGGCTAAAAAAAATCTCCCCCATAAAATTTGCAACCCATGCACCTAAATGAAGTGGAACAAGTGAACAGAACAAATGGTGAAAAGTATAGTGGATTTTTACAATTCCACCACAAACAGTAACTAAAGTATTACTGGCAACATAGGTAGGAAACTTCCCCTTTTTAAGTGTTTCTTTCTACTGTGGTTAAATATAACTTTATTGTTAGAGAAATGGAAACGCACGAGTCACTAGAGATAAACTTCCAACAGGAAACAGCTTAGAAATGAACTTAAATAGGTGAAAAAGCAGCGAAGAATCCTTTGGCACCTTATACAGACGTTTTGGAGCATGAGCTTTCGTGGGTGAATACCCACTTCGTCGGATGCATGTAGTGGAAATTTCCAAGGGCAGGTATATATATGCAAGCAAGCTACAGATAACGAGGTTAGTTCAATCAGGGAGGATGAGGCCCTGTTCTAGCAGTTGAGGTGTGAAAACCAAGGGAGGAGAAACTGGTTTTGTAGTTGGCAAGCCATTCACAATCTTTGTTTAATCCTGAGCTGGTGGTGTCAAATTTGCAGATGAACTGAAGCTCAGCAGTTTCTCTTTGGAGTCTGGTCCTGACGTTTTTTTGCTGCAGGATGGCCACCTTAAGATCTGCTATAGTGTAGTCAGGGAGGTTGAAGTGTTCTCCTACAGGTTTTTGTATATTGCCATTCCTAATATCTGACTTGTGTCCGTTTATCCTTTTCCGTAGCAACTGTCCAGTTTGGCCAATGTACATGGCAGAGGGGCATTGCTGGCATACGATGGCGTATATTACATTGGTGGACATGCAGGTGAATGAACCGGTGATGGTGTGGCTGATCTGGTTAGGTCCTGTGATGGTGTCGCTGGTGTAGATATGTGGGCAGAGTTGGCATCGAGGTTTTTTGCATGGATTGTTTCCTGAGCTAGAGTTACTATGGTGCGGTGTGCAGTTACTGGTGAGAATATGTTTCAGGTTGGCAGGTTGTCTGTGGGCGAGGACTGGGTTGCCACCCAAGGCCTGTGAAAGTGTGGGATCATTGTCCAGGATGGGCTGTAGATCCCTGATGATGCGTTGGAGGGGTTGTCATAAACAGATAGTTAAGGGTTAATAGAACAGGAGTACTTCATGTCTCTTTTGCCTGTAAAGGGTTAAGAAGTTCAGCGAGTCTGGCTGTCACCTGACCAGAGGACCAATCAGGGGACAGGATACTTTCAAATCTTTAGGGAGGGAAGTTTTTGTGTGCGCTGTTAGTTTTTGGTGGTTGTTCTCTCTGGGTTCTGAGAGTGACCAGACGTGCAACCAGGTTTCTCTCCAAACTCTCTGATACAGTCTCTTATATGTCCAGAATAGTAAGTACTAGGTAGATAAAGCAAGTTAGGCTTATGTTTGTTTTCTTTATTTGCAAATGTGTATTTGGCTGGAAGGAGTTCAAATTTGTATTTGGCTGGAAGGAGTTCAAATTTGTATTTTGCTGAAAGGATTTTAATTTGTACTTGTATACTTAGGCTGGGAGGGTATTCCCAGTGTCTATAGCTGAAAGACTCTGTAACATATTCCATCTTAAATTTACAAAGATAATTTTTACTGTTTTTCCCTCTTTAATTAAAAGCTTTTCTTGTTTAAGAACCTGATTGTTTTTTAATTCTGGTGAGACCCCAGGGGACTGGGTCTGGCTCCACCAGGGAATTGGTGGGGAGAGAGGAGGGAAGGGGGAGAGAAAGGTTATTTTCTCTCTTGTTAAGATTACTTTCTCTCTCAGGGAGAGTCTGGGAGGGGGAGAGAGAAGGAGGGGGGAAGGTGGATTTTCCTCTCTGTTTCAAGATTCAAGGAGTTTAAATCACAGTAATCTTCCAGGGTAACCCAGGGAGGGGAAGCCTGGGAGAGGCAACGGTGAGGGAAAGGGTTTACTTTCCTTGTGTTAAGATCCAGAGGGACTGGGCCTTGGGGGTCCCCGGGCAAGGTTTTGGGGGGACCGGAGTGTACTAGGCACTGGAATTCCTGGTTGTTGGTGGTAATTGAGCTTAGAGGAATTCATGCTGGTACCCCATCTTTTGGACGCTAAGGTTCAGAGTGGGGAATTATACCATGACAGGGGTTTTAGCTGGGGACTGTATGTGATGGCCAGTGGAGTCCTGTTGGTTTCTTCCTTGGGTTTGTCTTGCAGTAGGAGGCTTCTGGGTACACGTCTGACTCTGTTGATCTGTTTCTTTATTTCCTCGTGCGGGTATTGTAGTTTTGAGAATGCTTGGTGGAGATTTTGTAGGTGTTGGTCTCTGTCTGAGGGATTAGAGCAGATGCAGTTGTACCTCAGTGCTTGGCTGTACACAATGGATCGTGTGATGTACCTGGGATGGAAGCTGGAGGCATGAAGGTAGGCATAGCGGTTGGTAGGTTTTTGGTATAGGGTGCTGTTAATGTGACCATCACTTATGTGCACTGTGGTATCTAGGAAGTGGACCTCCCATGTAGATTGGTCCAGGCTGAGGTTGATGGTGGGGTGGAAGCTGTTGAAATCGTGGTGGAATTTTTCCAGTCTCCTTCCCATAGGTCCAGATGATGAAGACATCATCAATGTAGCATAGGTAGAGAAGGGGAGTGAGTGGACGAGAGCTGAGGAAGCGTTGTTCCAGATCGGCCATAAAAATATTGGCATATTGTGGGGCCATGCAGGTGCCCATAGCGGTGCCACTGATCTGGAGATATATATTGTCATCAAATTTGAAATAGTTGTGTGTGAGGATAAAGACACAGAGCTCAGCAGCCAGTTGTGCTGTGGCATCATCAGGGATACTGTTCCTGACAGCTTGTCAAGCTGAGCTCTGTGCCTTTATCCTGAGCTTCAGTTCATCTGCAAATTTGACATCATCAGCTCAGGATTAAACAGAGACTGTGAATGGCTTGCCAACTACAAAACCAGTTTCTCCTCCCTTGGTTTTCACACCTCAACTGCTAGAACAGGGCCTCATCCTCCCTGATTGAACTAACCTCGTTATCTGTAGCTTGCTTGCATATATATACCTGCCCTTGGAAATTTCCACTACATGCATCCGACGAAGTGGGTATTCACCCACGAAAGCTCATGCTCCAAAACGTCTGTTAGTCTATAAGGTGCCACAGGATTTTTCGCTGCTTTTACAGATCCAGATTAACATGGTTACCCCTCTGATACTTAAATAGGTGTGTGAACTGAGTGCCAGTCAGAGGTAATCAGGAATACAGTTAGATCATGAACAATAGAAAAGAAACAAGGAATAGAAAAGAAAGAAACTACTCCAGCCCATACACAAGTAATTTTTTGTTTTGGTGAACAAGGCAGTGACAAGTGGAGGAAAATTTCACAGAAACATTTTGATCAAAAATATTGGCACACTGAATTACATAAAAATGAACCCTCAGTTGGCGAAAGATAATTTCTTCATGTCATCTCCGACTTGGCATTGCTTGATAGATTTTTAAGGCCAGAAGGGACCACTACTAAGGCCAAGGCTGAATTACAAATTTTAGTTGATGCAAGTTACGTCAGTGTACAGAAAGTGCAGTGTGTACCATGGGCAGGTAGCCCCATGTGGCATGTGCTACCATCCAGTGTGATGCCTTTCGAGAACTTTTCTCAATGTGTTGTGAGGTAGAAATGAATCTATGGGACTCACTGGGCTCTAGGGGTCATATTTCCAGCTTGCAACTTTCTCCATCATGCCATCTATATCCCATAATTTCGGTGCCTTTTTAAAAAATCCCACAAACCCTGCAGCATTTCTTAGTGTTCACCACCTGTGACAGAAGCATGGAGCCCACAGAGCTCTTCACTGTTCTAATTAATGCTTCAAATACAGAACGCATCATTCTCCTGTATTCGTAGACCTGCAAGGAATACCACACCAATGGGGGAAGTGGCAACGTCTTCAAGGACAACTTGCTAAGGGACATAACAAAACAATCAGATCAAGGTGGTTTGTGGCATTCACAGAGCAGCTGCAGATGGTGAGCGCTGCTTCTGGGCCTGAGAAATGAGCACTGACTGGTGGGATCGCACTGTAATGCAGGTTTGAGATGATTAGCAGCAGGTCAAGAACTTTCGCCACATTCCCAGATCTGTGTGTCAAGCTTGCCCCAACCCTTCAGCATAGGGATACCAGAATAAGGGTTGTGCTGACAGAGGAGAAGCAAGCAGCTATCACTGTGGCAGCTTGAAACTCTGGATTGCTTTCAGTCAGTGAGAACTCATTTTGGACTCAGAAAATCCACGGTAGAGGCCATTGTCGCACAAGTGTTTAGGGACAATAATGATCTCCTGCTACCCAGGACTGTGACTCTCAGTAATGTGCAGGACAGATGGCTTGATTTACTGCAATGGGGTTCCTGAATGGCAGCAGGTGATAGATGGCTCACAAATTCCTATTTTGGCACAGCCAACCTTGCCACAGAGTACATCAACAGAGAGGGCTACTGTTCTGTGGCTATGCAAGCATTGGTTGATCACTGGGGACACTTCACCAATATCAGTGTGGGCTGGGCTGGTCAAGGAAGATGCATGATGCTTGCAACTTTAAGAATACAGAACTGTTCAGAAAGCTGCAAGCAGGGACATCTTTTCCCAACTAGTGGATTACCACTGAAATGCCAATAGTAATTCTGGGGGACCTAGCCCGTTTGGCTCATGAAGCTGTATACCGGCCACCTCACAACACCAAGGCAAGATTTAATTTCTGACTAAGCAACTGCAGAACAACTGTTGAATGTGCTTCTGGTAGACTGAAGGGATGCTGGCGGTGTTTATTTACTAGATTGGATCTCAGTGAGAAAAGTATCCCAATAGTAAGCTGTCTGTTGTGCCCTGGATAATATTTGTGAAGCAAAGGGGGCAAAGTTGCTGCTGAGGTGACGGGCAGAGGTGGAGCTGCTGTCTGCTGTCTTTGAACAGACGGACACTATGGCCATTACAAGAGCCCAGCGTGGAGCTATGCAGTTGTGGGAGCACTTTAACGGTCAGTCACGGTAGTGCTCTGTGATGGACTGTTCTCTGGGCCTGCTACATTGTGTGCTGCTAAGAACTGTGTGGTGCTTGCTGTACATTTATAAATATGACATGACTGGGTGTTTTCCTGGAGCTATGAGTTATGTTGTACTTGCTGTACATGTTCAAGTATTCTTTACTTTGAGTACCACTGTGCATTCTGCAATACATGTGGTGAACTAGTAAAGATAATTTTATTCTCCCAAAATAGAACTTTATTGTGTGAAAAAAAAAATGTGCAAAACCCCACAGGTGACGTAATGCAAACTTTTAACATAAATTAATGGAGTGGAACTTTAGAAGTGGAAAGGCAGCAAACATTTTTGTCTATTTCAGTCCACAAATGCAGCGGCTACACAGACACCAGCTAACACTTGAGAAGCAAGTGGCGATCTCACTGTGGAAGCTGTGGTTTTCCTTGCTGTTCCCCAGCACAAAGTAGTAGGGATAAGGATGTGGGCTGTGATGCCATGTGGTATGTTGGGTGGGGTGGGGAGGGCAGGGCAAAGGGACCAATGACCATGAAACTGTCTGAGGCCTGAAAAAGGTGAGGAATTCTGGGATTTTTAGACCTGTGGGTCAACCAGAGTCTGCAGCATTTGGATTTTCTGCCTGAGAAGACTCATTTCCCTCTTCTTGTCCTGCTGGGACTCCTGGACCTTTATGTTGGCTGCTCTTTCTTTCTCCATGTTGCTGGTCATACTGTTCCCCCAACCCCTTTGTTCATGGTCTGGTGCAGGATCTCACTGAACGTGTCCTCCCTAGCACTACTCTCTCTCCGCCTCATCAGGGTCAAGCATTCTGCAGAGGTGGTGGGAACACTCCTCAGGGCCATCATGCCAGAAGCTGCTGATAAAAACACACAGATATACAACTGGATTTACAGTCACAATGTAAAGGGGAAAGCAAGTTTCACACCTCCCATCTCTTATTCCCATAAACACATTTAATAAGAAATGATTATTGACACTTTAGCTTTGGAGCGCCCTTCAATGGCACCGGTCTCCAGCTCCCAGCCAGGTGAGCGTGGCCTGCCAGGGTTAAGTGCAGGCCAAGGATTTTGTGTTTCATGAAGCACTAACATTTCAGTCCCTATTCCATGGATGTGAGCACAGGGTCATAGCATCGAATACTGGAACTATTTTTCACAGCTGGTGGTGATTTGAGCTAATACCTAACTCCTGAGGGCAACAAAGGTACAGAGACCATGGCTACTACTGGCATCCTGAAGCCTTCGGGGCTTATCTGCCACTAGCCTGCTTACTGCAATGGTGCCTGGCAAACTCATTGCAGAGTGGCATGGGACAGTGTCCTACTATGGAGGGAGAAATAAGGCAGCCATCTCTGTAGGCGAGGATTGCAGAGAACCTCCATGGAAGTTTAAATTGAGATCTCTTAAGAGGATAAAAGGGACATCCTTATGAACATAAAAAAGTGTTCTTCATGCCTCCTTCCCCCATCTACCTCACCTAATCCAACAGGGAAATGAAAAGCAGATGCCCACTCTGTTTCTGTTTGTTGTACTGCTACTTTTCCTCATGTGAGTAAAACAATGAACAGTTGATACCTGCGTCTTGTTAACTTGGCGATGGATTGGGTGCCATCTTTAAATTTAAACATGGTAAGGAAAAATGCATGCACACAGTTACCCAAGTTCCTTTCTTCTTCATCAGGCTCTTACGTGCTCATCTGGTAGGACTGGCTAGACTGAGGCAGAGTCTTGAACAGTTCCTAGCTCACGATATGGCTGGAGCGCGCTGCTGCATCTCCCTCCGACCCCTTGCTGTTCATGGCAGGGATCTCTATCTTGGACTCCTCTGGAGCATTCAGAGTGGTCTGTTGGTGGGATCTTTGTCAAGAATGGCATGCAGCTTGTGGTTAAAGCAGCTCGTCCACTGGGCACCACTAGATCTAGTGCTGACCTGCCTGTCCTTATGGTATCCCTGGTGAAGTTCCTCTGCTTTCACATGCCACTGGTACAGATCCCTGTTGTGCCTCTTTGCCAGCATCCCCTGAGCAATCCATTTGTAGATGTCCACGTTTCTACAGCTGCACTGCCTCTTCTTCCCACAGGCCCAGGAAATCCAATATCTCCTGTTTACTCCAGGCAGAAGTGTGTCTAGCGCATGGAGCTGGCATGGTTGGTTGGGCAGTTGAGCAGGTAAGTATGCTTGCCATGCTGAGCAATCAGAAAAAGGCATTTCTAAAACATGCTGGGGGAGCAGAGGAGCCTAAAAAGGGATGAGCCCCCTAGGCAGTGGAGTTTACAACTGTGACCAGAGGAGTCACTGTCACAGTGCATGGGGCATTGTGGGACAATGTCTGGAGGACTGTTAGGGTCAACACAGGTCATGCAGTGGTTACACTCACACCGTATTGACCTCAGTAGGTTGACCATGGTGTTACTTCCTTCGGGACAGTGGTATTAGTGCATCACCGTAACTGGGTGCTTATGTCAGCCAGAGACAGATCTTGCTTTCTGTTGTGATATGCACAAATAGGTTGATGCAAGGTGATTTATGTTGCCCTAACTTTGTAGCGTGCACCAGTCCTTAGTCTGATCTCCTGTACAATACAGACCTCTAAACTTTCACCTAGTAATTCCTGCAGTGGGTGAACTATTCTTCTCTTCTATATAAATGAACATTAATAAGCCCAATAGCTTGTGGGATGAACTGGACATAACTTTTAGAAAGACAGTTTGTTAGCTTCTCAACTGAGTCAGCTGTAGATAGTAGAACGGAACCCAGGCATTCTGGCTCCTAGTTCCCTACTGCATGAAGAACTGCAGTAAATCATGGCTGGGGAATCTAAGCAAAAGAGCAATATGTGATGTCCACAAAGGATGGAAGAGGTGCAAAAAAGAGTCAGAGGAAGACCAAAGGGCTGGAGGGGCACAGAGAAGGCTGTGAGTGCGCTGAATGAGACAAGGGAAGATTAGGAGAAAGGCACCCATGCAGAGCACTGGTGTACAACCAGAAGGCTGGAAGAACGCTGGGTTGAGGAGACACTGTAAAGAGAGGCATAGTGGAATGACAGGAAAAAGGCTCAAAGAGTTAGGGGAGCAGTAGCTTCCAAATTCAGACTCAAAAGTTGAAGTCAGCTATTCCAAGAGGAATGAAATCCAGATTTTTACTATTTCGGTATTGTTATTTATTTAGCAAAGGTGCTTTCTTGAAGAGCAAATAAATGGCATTGTAAATCAGTGAATCATTTCAGGTAAGACTGTTTTAGTGTTCCTTGTTGTGATTTCTTTCGTATGACCCAACATTTCTAAATATTTTTGGGATGTTTTAAATCATAATTCCTCATTGCTTGATGGGTTTAGTCTGTACATATTATATACAGAAGGATTTATTTATACACCTTGATATGTCTGGTGTGTTTATGTCCTTTACCTTCAGTTCAAATATCAATCACTATCCAACAATAATTAGTGTCGCATCTTTTATTTCTTTGGATATACTCTCTTGCTTTGAAGATCAAGGCAATGCCAGGTGAATGTTAATTTGAAAAGCAGCACATTAGGGGGCAGAATTTGTTTTTGGTTTATCAGCTCTGGTCACTGAGTTAAGCAGTACACAAAAGAAGCCATTTATCATTTCTCTTGCAAGTCACAGCAAGATGCCACCTGAACTACTAAGCTATATGATTTCCCCTTTTTTGAGCTACAACCATTCTTTGTCTTTAGGAAGCCCATTAAGCTATGAGCAGCTTTTAAAATTAAGCTTGTGTAAGCTCTCCTGAAGTGGCTAAAAGAATTTACATCCTGAAATGTACACAGAGCAGCCAGGGATAACATTCTCTCTGCTCTCTCTGATTTTTCACCATGGTATCTGGTTAAGATGGACAACAGTTATCAGCCAGTAACTAGGTGCGAGCTAGTTGAGCAAACTCAGATCTAGCTGTTGTTATCAATTACTGAGCAATGACTGTGTTTGGTGCTATACAGATCTAGTCCCGATTCTGAGGTGATTGCAATCTGAACTTCTGCTACATTACAAAAATCAACCTGGGAATATTAACATATCCCATCACAACTGGAATGGGCTGTTTCAGGGCAGTTTTGAACATGGTCAGGTCCCGTCTGTAATGCAGGATAGAATTGTGTCTTGGCTATGTTGGAGAACAGCTGTGCTGCCATTTGGTTCTGAAGAGGGAGGATGGGGTGTGATGCGGGAACCATCAGCACTGGGAACAGAGCACAGAACATGAGCAAAGATGTCAGTGAAGGAGCAGAGAGTATATGAGATGGTGTCACAAAGGGAGGAAGAAGCTGCAAAGGAAGCAGTGAGGGTCAAGGACACATCCAAGAGAAGACAGAGGCTGCCGTGGAAGTGGGGAGAAGGTATGAGAAACAGGAGGGGTGGGAAGGGGACCATTAAGAAGGCTTCACTGCTTCCCCCTAACCCTGTGATCATGGATCACATCTGAAACAGTCTGCTGAGTCAGTCATGAAAAAGCCCTTCTGGGAGAGGTAGGCATATCTCCAGGAGTTCTTTCTCTAGTGGACAAACCAGGCCTCTGCAACACTGTGTACCTAGGGGTGCTCTGGGCTCATGGCAGCAGTAATTGCCTTTCCATTCCATTCCCAATCCTACCTACGTTCCCTTCCTTCTTCCCCACTGCTCCTTTCAGAGTTCACAGCTGCTTGGTGGCCTTACTACAGCCTCGGAAAAGCCATTAGGTCCAACTGTGACATAAGCAGGAATAATTCCACTGAGGTGAATACAGTTGTAGCTGTGTCAGCTTTTGACAACCAGGATGAGGGCCCCATTGTGCTAGGTGTGGTACAAAACACATTGTCTGAGCTAGTCCCTGCTCTGCAGAGCTTACAGTCTAAATACAAGATGGACGAAGGCTGGGAGTGTGAATCAGAGGCATAGGGAGGGGAAGTGACTTGCCCAAGGTTGCACAACACGTTAGTGGGAGAGCCAAGAATAGAACCCACATGCTCCTGACTCTCTAGCCACTCCCCTAATGGCTAGACCAAGCCATCTGCCCAAACCAGGTGCTCATTATGACCAGTTATGGTAGCCCTAACAGTCCAGGTCTGAGTGGTTCTGTATCCCCAATACATCCCAACAAGCTCGCATACCCAATTCACATATGGTTGATATAACTCCAAACATACAATTCCTGCCAGGTAGGGTTTCAAGCTCCTTCAACCAATTCATCTTGCATGTGATGTTGTAAGTGTTCTCTCCCCATCAATCCCCAGCCTTCTTTCACTTTGTTTAACTGTGGGCTGTTATGATTCACCTGCCTGAAAGCAACATAGATTTTGTTAGTTCCAATCAAATACTTCTCCAGGCATCTGCCAGAAGGTATTGGATTGCACTGGCTCTTAATGATATTGCTGTATTGGAATGTAAGTTTCAATAGATACAGGCAGAATTCCAGGGACACAACACAGCAGTAGAGTCCAGAAAGCTTTGCCTACACTAGATTGTTTCCACCATTGCAAAGATTTAAGTGAGGCTCTGATTGAATTTCTGTGACTGCTAGTGATTAATTAGTGCTAAGTAACCTTGGGGAAAGCAGAGCAAGATTTGTTAACAAACACAAGCATGCAAAATGCACGCCTACTGGGTATGTGTAATTATCACATGTGCACATATGGGCTGGTTATGTGAAAATGAGCCTAAAAAGTCAACTGTAGTGCACCCAGTCTGTTCATGCAACCAGGTCCAAAGATACACTGCATTCACATCAGTGCATGAAACTACTGTAACCATGGGCAAAGATGTTTCACATTCCCATTTGTGCACCATGCTTGTTCTTGAAAATTTGGCACGAGAGCCCTAATAAACCTGTCGTGGTGATCATTCTTGAAACACTTCATTAGTGCCAATTCCTGCTCACTTTCTGAAACTAATGCTATGGGATCAGGATCAGGCCCATTGTTCTTGTGGAGGCCTAAGGATACAGACAAGATGAGCAGGGCTTGGTCCTTATAAGTGTCCCACTTAGAAGGAAATCTGCTCAAGAATTTCTTGCTTCTCTCTTCCCCGTCTTGGCAGCTAAAGTTTGCAGGCAGCAAAAATAAGGAGCAAGCTCTTTCTTTCAGTATGTAATGGGGTGAAACTTAGGGAGGGAGGAATCTGGTGAGCATTCAGGCCTTGGGATGCTTATCACAGTATTATTGTTTATTTGTATTGCAGGAGCACCTAGAGGCCCCAGCTGAGATCAAAGACCTGAACATTTCAAAGCAACCAACCGGATCTGGATACCCAATTCTCACTAATGGGAGATGGATGTCCAAAAATCTCAGCTGAACCTTTGGAGCTTTTTCTGCTAATGGCAACATGCCCCCACCCCTTTGTGTGTGTGCTTATATTTAATAGTGAAGAAGACCCAGCATGGGAGGTGGAGAGAGCAAGTTGGCATTTGAAAATAGATCCAGTATTCTTGGAAATACAGTGAGAGAATTGGAATGGAATTGACAAGCCCAACAGCACTTTGGTCTAATGCTTCTCCCCCCACCCCCTGTTTTAAAGCTCCAGAGAGGCCTGCAGAAAAATAAACTTGGCACCAAGAACAAGTTTCATTCATGAAACCTTACACTCCATTTGCTACGGGATTTTCCCCTTCAGTCTTCTTAGTTCCCTAAGGAAACAATATACTTTTACTCAGTATAGTCCATGGCCCTTTACCTCCATCCTCAGCTATAAATAGTTTTCTGTCCACCCTGGAGCTAACCAACCTTTGGAACATACAGAGCAGTGTGTGGCAGGAGTGACACCATGTGTCGTCTACATGCCAGGGCTATGTTGTAGATGCAGCTATGCAATCCAAAAGTCCCCGAGGCTAGTTGCTCAGCCAGGGTTCATACAAATGTGGGCTGTGAAAACACACAGGCACTAGCCTGAGACCCCTGCAGTCCCATAGACACGAGTTAGTGGTTTAAGGACAAGAGCAACTGCTTCAGGGGTTAAACGGGAGCAGCTGGTGGCAGTCTGGAGAGCTGGTACTTTTCTCCCCACAGGGTGCCAGCTTGTGCTCAATGGGACTTACGCACATGGTGAAATGCTTTCCTGAATCAGGGTCAAAACAGACTCCCCTTTGGAAAGTCAGACCGCTCACCCAGAGACTCAAAAGGACTTCACAGCCATGAACGAATGAAATGTCCCAACACCCCGTGAGACAGACAGAGGGTAACATGACTTGAATCGGAACCCAGGAATCCTGACACTCAATCTCTTGTCCTTAACCACTGCACATACTGCCTTGCTAGCTATTTATGGGGCTTGTGACAGGTTTCCACAGCCTTTGAAAATCAAATGAGAACCTCTCACTTGTCTAAAGGCAGATATGCAGTCAATACTTCTCATTCTTGGACATCTTTCGCCAGATCCTCAATTGGGGTGAATCTGTGTAGCCCCATTGATTTATCCCAATTTACCATCTGGGGCTTTATTTCTTCAATGGCCTAAATACATAGATTAATTTCTACAAACCATTAAGTTTGCCTGTGTTGTTCTATGCAGCCCAGCAGGCCCTGATACTGCATGTTACTACATGACATTTCATTGCGTCTTGCATGATTACAATAGTTTCAAAACATTAATGCACAGCTGAGGAAAATGACTGAATTGGGGCCTCATGCTTGCTAGACAGGTAGATATGCATATATAATCTGTATGTGTTGCTCTCAGCTGGATTGAATGTCAGACCTGCCTGTACTATCAGTCTACACAAGCTACGCTACTGATTATTTCTAAAGTACGAGTGAGTACATAGGTGCAGCCTGTGTAAGATTGAGCCCTTCTATTCATTCACAAGCTCAAATGACTTATGGGTTGAATAGCTGTAACACCACAAGGCAACTGGTTTTATTATGTTCACTTTTCTGTTCCTTGACACAACTTAGATTGATGTTTGACTATTTTAGTTTAGCTATCACTGTAATCATTTTGTTTGTCACTGGATTCAATTTCAGTATGTGGTTTAAAAGGAAATAAAGGAATGTCACTAATTAAGTTTCAGCAATTTGTTTGGTCACTGCGGCTTTCGCACAAGATTCCAACTGCTTCTGATGCTGAGCGGAAGCGGCCAGGAAAATACCCTTGAAGCATGCTTGTTTGCAAATTCCTTAATGCTGTTAAGTACACGTTTAGTTGTCAGAGGGCTGTCAAGTCCCATTAAGTGATAGATGTTGTCAGTCTTCCCTCAGAACATAGCCTAGAGTTCTAGCTGCAAATGGTTTGCAGGGAAAGTAGAAAATGATAAATGAAAGAAAATATCAAAAAGGCAAAATTCAAAGGCACATGATGTCCATGGATATAAATATGTTCCTCAGCTTCAAGGAAGGAACAGGAGGGCATCACCCAGGTCATCTGAAGTTCTATTTTATTCCTGCTACTTTTAGCACAGGACGACACAGAGGTTGGCTAAAGGAAGCTGAGGCCTGGTTTATGTTACACAGTTAGGTCAATGTAAGCTGCCTTGTGCCAGTCTAGTTGTATATGTGTCTACACTGAAATTTGTCACCCACTGATAGAAGCACTCTAGCATGCCACCCTCCCAAGTGGTGTTAAGCCATGGTCGATGCACTGAGATGGACACAGCATGAACGTAGACAGTGCATTATCTGTGTCAACTTTAGGTCCTCCATCAGCTGTCCCACAGTGCCTGACAATGACCGCTCTAGTCATAATTGTGAACTTCACTGCTCAGAAATCACAGAGACTGGAAGCCCCTACCTCACCCCTTCTTTAAAATTACATGAATTTTTGAAATGCCTTTTCCTCATTGGTGAGCACACCTAGCAGCTCTCCATTGTTGCATGCAACTGGCCAGCTGACCATGCCGGCTGCACACTCCACAGACATGCTCCGGCCCGGAGTAGACAGGAGATATTGCATCTCTGGTGGGGAGAAGAGGCTGGACAGGCACAGCTATGGCCCAGCTGTAGAAATGTAGACATCTATGAGCAGATTGCATGGGGGATGCAAGAGAAGGGGTACTACAGGGATCAGCAGCAGTGCCACCTGAAAGCAAAGGAACTACGGCAGGCACACCAGGAGGTCAGGGAGGACAACAGTCGATCTGCTGCTGAGTCACAGACCTGCTACTTTTACAAGGAGCTGCATACCATGCTTAGCAGAGACCCCACCACCCTGCACACTCCCTGTGGATACCTCCAAGGAGCCTGAATCACAGGCCTCTGGCGTGAGCAGCATGGACAAAGAAGAGGTGAAGGAGGATGGGGGATGTGCACCTGGGGGGGCCAGCTATGCCACAAGCCAGGACCTGTTTGAGACCTGACCACAGTCCAGTTAAGTCCCAGCAGTCGAGCATGGGTGAGCCTGATATAGGGGAAGGAACCTCAGGGAAGTGTGTAAATGTATATGCCTTTACAATGATGTACTGATGGTACTGCCATTTAGCAGGACATAGCTAATGACTGTTCATTAATTTACTCATACTAGAAGTAGTAGTGCTACCACAAAGAGAGGGGGAGAACTGTTATTTGCCTTTCATTCCCCAGTAGAGTTGGGGGCATAGGTGCCAACCTTTCCAGGCGCCAGTGGGTGCTTGCCCCCATCCCCATCCTGCCTCCTCCGGCCCCTTGCCCACTCCCATCCCAACCCCTTCCCCAAAGTCCCTGCCCCAACCCCACCCCCTCCCTGCCCCTATTGGACCCCCTTCTCCAAATCTCTGCCCCGGCCCCACCTCTTCCCAGAGTGCATTGCATTCCCCCTCCTCCCCCCTCCCTCCCAGTGCTTGCTGCTGCGAATCAGCTGTTTCACGGTGGGAAGCACTGGGAGGGAGGGGGGAGATGCGGAGCCGTGGCATGCTCAGCGGAGCAGGTGGAGCAGAGGTGACCTTGGGTTGGATGGTGGGGTGGGGAGCTGCCGGTGGGTGCAGATCACCCAGTAGTTTTTCCCCGTGGGTGCTCCAGCCCCGGAGCACCCATGGAGTCAGCACCTATGGTTGGAGGGTGGTGGGGGGAGATGCGGAAAAATCGGTTTAAGGACACAGGGTGATCCTTGAATCCTCCTGAAAGATCTTGATGAAAATTTCATGGAGGTACTCTGCAATTCTCTCCCAAAGGTTTCCAGGGATGGCTGCCTTACTTCTTCCTCCACACAGTAGGATATTTTCCCATGCCAGTCGGTGATAATTTCAGCAGTAAACAGATTAGCAGCACAAGGGCCAGGTGGTTTCAGGACTCCACCAGCAGCTGTGCTCTCTGTGTGTCTGTTACCCTCAGGAGTGAGATATCAGCTAAAATCACCATCGTCTGTAGTAAATGGTGCCATTGCCCTATCCTCATAGCTTCATGCAACTGAGCAATTCCTCCTCATTTCCCTCACCCCTGGACAGGCCATACTCACAATGGCTGGTGCGGTTGTGCCCTGCACAAGCACTCTGCAGCAGAAGTGTCAATAATCAAGTCTTGGGTAAAACTTTGGGGGAGTAAGGGAAGGGAGTTCTGAATCTTAACTTTCACTTTCCATTGTGACTCTTCAGACTACAGTACCTCTGGGTGTTTTATTTGTAGCTGCTGACATTGTGGCCTTGAGGGGTTTCCTCTCCACACCTGTGGAACACTTGAGCCAGATAAGGAGGAGAAAGAGGACGACTTGTTCAGTGAGATCCTGCAAGCCAGTGCTGCATCAGACCATGAGCAGAGGGTCTGGAGGATAAATACTAGAGGATAGTCAATATGGAAAAGGAAAGGGCAGATTGGTCCAGGAGGTCCAGCAGGAGGTCCAGCAGGAAAAGGAGAGGGAGATCTATCAGGACATAATGGGGTTTCTCCAGCAGCAAGCACAGATGCTGCAGACTCTTGTAGTCCATGGAGAGCTCCAGGACAGCACCTCCACACATACCTCCTCAACATTCCACATGGCATCAAGGGCTGCAGCCCTACTTCTACCACTCCACACCGGGGGATATAAGGACAACCACAACTTCACATACACTGACCTGTGAGAGCCACAACTGCTGTATGTGTAGCTAAAATGGACATGAATGTTCCTTCTGCTTCTTTAAGCTCTGTTCCATACATTTATTCAGATTATAGTGTATTTTGCTTTCAACTTGCACAGAATGTCTTTAAGTGCTTCTGTTACTCAATAAAACAGCAACTTTCCCCTCTTTGCTTCACAGATATTAACCAGGGCACAGTAGGCAGCTATAACCATTGGGATAACCACTGCACTTACTGAATTGGTAGCTGAATCTTTCCTTGTGCTATCGAGATGGCTGGTGTACGGCTTCATGAGCCAGGGGAGTAATGGGTAGGCAGGGTCACTATTGGCATTTCAACAGTGCCAGTGGTAAGCTGCTGGTCAGCAAGACAGTCCCTCCCTGTTGCTTTCTGAACAGTCTGTGCTCTTAAAGATGTGAAGAGTCATGCACCTTCCCTGACCAGCCTACGTTGATGTGGGAGAAGCATCCCCGGTGATCTACCAGGGCTTGCATAACCATAGAAAAACTGCCCTGTCTGTCGATGTTCTCTGGGGCATAATGCTCTGGGGCAAAAATAGGACTATACATGCCATCTTTCAGTCCACCACAGGTCGCAAACCCCAATGCAGCAAATCCATAGATTATGTTCTGCACATTGCTGAGAGTCACAGTCCTGCATAGCAGGAGACGATTAATGGCCCTGCACACTTGCATGACAATGGCCCCCCGCAGTGGATTTTCTAACTCCAAAATGACTTCCCACTGACCCGTAGCAATCTGGCATTGCAACTTTCCACAGTGTGATCACCACGCAACTCTCCACTGTCAGTGCGGCTGTCATTCTTGTGTCCCTGCACTGGAAGATGGGGACAAGCTCAGCACACAGACCCAGGAATGTGGCCTTGCACATCTGAATATTCAGCAGCCACGGCTCATCATCCCAAGCCTGCATTACGATGCGATCCCATCAGTCAGTGCTTGTTTCTCAGGCCCAGAAGCAGCGCTCCACTGTTTGCAGCTGCTTTATAAACGCCACTAAGATTCTTGAATTTGTTCTTGCTGTGTCCGAAAGCAATCTGCCCACTAGGAAATCATGTTCCCCACAGCTCTTCATGTGGCTCTGCAAATACAGAAGGATCGTGTGTCCTCTACTTGAGATGCTCATGACAATAGTGCAGAGCCGTGCCGGCTCCATTCTTCTGTCAGAGGTGGCAGACAGCAACAAGGCCTGCATGGGTTTGTGGAATTTTCAAAATAGTCATGAAAATTATGGAAAGAGATGGGGTGGAGAAAGTTACGTGACGGGAACTTGATGCCGCAATCCCTGTTACTCCTGTGTGACTTGTTTCTGACTCACCGTGCATTGTCAAAAGAGTGCAACAGGTGGTGGGGAGTTGCAAACTGGGATACCTACCGACAGTGCACTACAGTGTGCATCAGAGTAAATACTTGTGGTGAGTATGCACAGTCCTGATGCAAGAAACCAAGTGTGCACATGCACAAGCAATATACGAATGGCACCAGCAGTGTCCAGACACAGAACAAAAAGGTCTTTCGTCCCTCCAAAGAGCTTACATATTAAGTTTAAGACAAGAGACAATGGCTGGATACAGATAGACAAACATGGAGGAACACAAGGAAACAGTAATGAGACAATATTAGTAAGCAAGATAGGCAGTGGTCTCAGCACATCATCTGCCTACCCACTGACAAGTTCTTTTTGTAGCCTCATGGCAAATACTTAGGGTATATATACACTACAGGATTATTCCGATTTTACATAAACCGGTTTTATAAAACAGATTGTATAAAGTTGAGTGCACACGGCCACACAAAGCACTATAATTCAGAGGTGTGCGTCCATGTACCGAGGCTAGCATCGATTTCTGGAGCGTTGCACTGTGGGTAGCTATCCCGTAGCTATCCCATAGTTCCCGCAGTCTCCCCGCCCATTGAAATTCTGGGTTGAGATCCCAATGCATGATGGTGCAAAAACAATGTCGCGGGTGATTCTGGGTACATGTCGTCACTCATTCCTTCCTCCGAGAAAGCAACGGCAGACAATCATTTCGTGCCCTTTTTCCCTGGATTGCCCTGGCAGACGCCATAGCATGGCAACTATGGAGCCTGTTTTGCCTTTTGTCACTTGTCACTGTATGTGTACTGGATGCCGCTGACAGAGGCAGTACTGCAGCGCTACGCAGCAGCATTCGTTTGCCTTTGCAAGGTAGCAGAGACGGTTACCAGTTGTTCTGTACCATCTGCTGTGCCATTGTAAATTGGCGATGAGATGACAGTTATCAGTCGTTCTGTACCGTCTGCTGCTGTCATGCGTGCTCCTGGCTTGCCTCGCTGAGGTCGGCAGAGGGCGCAAAGACAAAAATGGAAATGACTCCCTGGGTCATTCCCTCCTTTATGTGTTATCTAAAAATAGAGTCAGTCCTGCCTAGAAAATTGGGCAAGTGTACTAGAGAGCCAGTGCATCAGAGAGCATAGCCGCTCCGCGTCAGATCCGGCAGAAATGATGAGCTGCATGCCATTCTAGGGGGTGCCCCTGCAACAACCCCACCCGTTGCTTCCCTTTTTCCCCAACCCTCCTGGGCTACTGTGGCAGTGTCCCCCCATTTGTGTGATGAAGTAATAAAGAATGCAGGAATAAGAAACACTGAGTTTTTAGTGAGATAAAATGAGGGGGAGGCAGCCTCCAGCTGCTATGATAGTCCAGGAAGGACATTAACCGGGGGGGAGGGGAGGAGGGAGAAGAGCCCAGTATCCCGCTGCTATGATAGTCCAGGCAGTACAGAATTCTTTTCTTTAGACATGAAAGCGGGGGGCTGATGGAGCCTCAGCCCCCCGTTGCTACAATGAGGACGGTTACCAGCTGTTCTGTTCCATCTGCTGGGAATAATCGGGAGTCATTCCTATTTTTACCCAGGCGCCCCCGGCCGACCTCACCTGAGGCCAGCCAGGAGCACTCACGGGATGATGACAAGGATGGCTATCAGTCCTTTTGTACTGTACCGTCTGCCACCGGGGGGCAGGGGAGAAGGAGAGAGGATGCTCCTGTTCAGTGCCGCAGCACCCCGTCTACCAACAGCATGCAGTAGACATAGGGTGACATTGAAAAAAAGTCAAGAAATGATTTTTTTCCCTTTTCTTTCATGAGCATCTATTTGATTCTTTGGCCTTCCGTTATGCTTTTCACAGAGCACTGTGCTGTGGCCTCTGTCTATCATAGCCTGGACATTTTTTTCAAATGCTTTGGCATTTCGTCTTCTGTAACGGAGCTCTGACAGAACAGATTTGTCTCCCCATACAGCGATCAGATCCAGTATCTCCCGTACGGTCCATGCTGGAACTCTTTTTGGATTTGAGACTGCATCGCCAACCGTGCTGATCAGAGCTCCATGCTGGGCAAACAGGAAATGCAATTCAATAGTTCGCGGTGCTTTTCCTGTCTACCTGGCCAGTGCATCTGAGTTCAGATTGCTTTCCAGAGCGGTCACAATGGTGCACTGTGGGATACCGCCCGGAGGCCAATACCGTCGATTTGCGGCCACACTAACCCTAATCCGACATGGCAATACCGATTTCAGCGCTACTCTTCTCGTCGGGGAGGAGTACAGAAACCGGGTTAAAGAGCCCTTTATATAGATATTAAGGGCCTCGTTGTGTGGACGGGTGCAGGGTTAAATCGGTTTAACGCTGCTAAATTCAGTTTAAATGCGTAGTGTAGACCAGGCCTTAGATGTGGTCCATGTCAGCCCTCATGCCAGCTTTCCAGACACATCTGTCAATGCACCTCAGTACTGACCTTCAGCACTCCTGCCTTTCCTGCTAATCTTAGCAAACTGTACTGTAGTTCTGCAGTGTGATCAAATCTTCAACAGGGACTAGGATGGGACCAGACCACTTAATACTGCCATGCTTAACATTTGAGGTCAGGTCTCCAGAGGAGGAGAAGCAATGTACTAACTTCCCACACCAACCAGCTCAGTGTAAAGAGTGCTCTTGCCGAGGTGCTTCGCAGTTTTATCATCTTCACACCAAAAGATGAAGCCTGTTAAAAAGCCCGCTGCCCCTAGCTGCTCCACTCAGCCCTGGCTGCTTTTTATAGGAAATATGAAATACAAAATGGTGACATTGTTCCATGGAATTTTGGGGGTTTTAGATTCAATCAGCAATGTACCAAGACAGCATGAAATCAACTAAATGTAATTAAGCAAAAACTGTTAGCTTGATTGCTGAATCAATCTTCCTCTTGTGAATATGCATGAGAATAATTGATATTAATTCCTTTGAAAAGCAAAAGCACATTATTACTGCATACTATACTGTGGTTTTTTTAAAGAGTAAAACAGTTCCATTGTCATGTTCTAACCAAAAGATATAATTATTTTTGCTGCTGGGAGGCATACACAGTTGTTGATAGGACACCAGGCTGCCAACTTGTTAGGCAATAAGAATAGCTGGCGAATGATGTTAGCTTGGACAAATGGCAATGACCCATTAATAGCACTAGATCCAGTTGAGGACATTGAACATCTATGTGAATGTGTTAGCCAAACTGAAAGCCCTAATGAGTGTGTTAGTAGACCTCCATGTCATCAACAGACAAGTGATTTCAATATTACATCATTACTTAGCATGTTAGATAGTTATATGGCCTCCGTTTCCACAGCATCTGAGCACCTCATGATCTTTAATGTATTTATCTGCTCACCACCACCCCCAGCTAGGCAAGTGCAGACATTTTACAGATGAGGTAAAGACGACAGAGAGATTAAGGCCCAGATCCGCAAAAGTATTTGGGTACTTACCTCCCACTGAAATCAGTGGGAGCTAGGCACCTACTTACCTTAAGGGAACTGGGCCTAGGTGATTATCCAAGCTGACACAAGTGAGTCAGATCTGGGGACAGAACCCAGGGCTTCAACTCCCAGAACTGGCCTCTCTCTACCAGACTGCTCTTCCTCCCTAGCTATAGAGCTGGAGCTCCTTTCTTCCTAAATAATAATCATTCCAGGTTGGGGCTGAGGCATGCTGGTGGGACACTATGGGGAAGCTTCCCCTGTTGGATGCTGCCTGTCTCTTCTGGAAAGAGGGCACTTCAGTCTCCCTGGCTGAGAGTCCAGCATCTTTCATAAGCATAACATTCATTTTAAAAAAGAGTAAGACTTACTCTCCTGGCATTCCCATTTAACTGCGATTTATGTGGCTAGGCAAAGCAAAGCTTGGATTAATTAAGCATTTTAATCATTGATACCAATCACTTGTAAGGGACCTCCCCGCAAAAAAATCCTGAGAAGGGTGGAGGAAGAATGAGAGTAAGGAGGGGAAACAGAAGTCTCCATTTCCTCCATAGGCAGTGCTGCAGGGGCAGGTATGGAATGCTCCCAGAGAGAGGTGCACAAAGTCTCCATAAATAAATGCTGTTGGTGTTAAAGGGCCCATGGACACTTCGCCTCCGAAGAGGGCTGCCAGTGAGTATGAGAGGGATAAGGAGGCTCCATCAGGATGATTTCTATTGTGGAAAAGATGAAGGCTGCTAGCTCTCCTTTGAAAGGTGCAGGGAAGGAAGAGGCTTCCTCAGTAACAAAGGTCACGGGGCAACCCAGGTAGGGACCTCAGAAAGCTTGGTTCATTCTGATACGCAGCTGACTTTACAGACTACCTAATAGGCAATTAAGGTTTGACAAGGACAATAGGTGTGCGACGTTGAACTCCATACGCTTTATGAAAATATGCTTTGAATGTGAATATAATGTAACTGGAATATGCTTTAAGCAAAAGGTCTCTTGTAAGGTATCATTACAAAGCTTATAATCTACTGAGTGTGTTCATCCTATTTGTATGAATGTATCATTCTTGTATCTGAAGCTAGAAATATGAAGTATAACTCTGAGGTCCCATTGTAATTATGCAAAGTGTGGGCCATTAATGGTGGTTTAGAATCGTGATGGCTCCCATTGACTAGGACAATTGGTTGTAAATGGTTTATTTACCTGCAAGCCTTCCTGTGTACCTGTAAGCCAGCCCAGGAAGAATGGAGGCTGGGGTCTCACAGAACATGTGACCATGTCACCTGATACTGGAATCCGTCTTAGCATCTGACCCAGAATGCTTTGCAAAGTCTCTAGATGTTATCGGCGGACCTCCCGCAGGCAAGAAACACGCCAGAGACCAGTGGATCCTCCGCAGGCAAGCCGCCCAAGACAGCCTGCCTGCCGTGCTTGGGGTAGCAAAATGTCTAGAGCCGCCCCTGCCTAACTCCCATACTTTTGAGGATCTGGGCCTTAGAGTCTAACCAGGGACAGAATTTAGGCAAGGCTGCCAGTATCACTGCATCATGATTTTGGGGTAAATGTACTCATTCCATTCTGGGTCAAATTCTCAACAGGCCTTCTTAAATGCAGCTGCAGTATTCACAGATGCAGCCACACTTGTACTTATTCAAACACCAATTTGTCAGTGCAATTCAGAATTTGCACACAGAGTCACCAGACCTGCATGAAGCGTGGAGCCAAATATTGCATATGTATACATTTAAGGAAGTCTGATGAAAAATTGGCTATATTTGCACAGGACTAATCAATGGTAAGAATACTTAGCACTTACCTAGATGTTACAAACATTAGTTAATTATTCACTGCAATCACCTTGTGAACTAGGCAAATATTCTTGCTCATTTTACAGATGGGGAAAATGAGACACAAAGGTGAAGTGAATTAGATGAGATCACACAATGGGTCAATGTCAGAGTGTACCTATTGGGTTTCTGGGAACTGGGAGGGCGGAAGACTGCCCAATGCTAAAGGATCCCCTCCCAGCCTAAGGGGAGGATCTACAGGACATCAAATACCCAACTGATTTTGGGGGACAACTAATAAAAGAACAGGGACAGGAGTGCGGTCAAAGGGTCATAAGAAGGGATCCTGATGGGGACACCGAGCAGAGAACCTTGGACAGCACCCACTGCTCCTCGAAGGCGTCAAGGGAGCCAGTGGACGCCGCCCAGAGGAACTCTGCCCGGATGCGTGAAAGGACAGAGGATCAGAAACAAGCCCCACAGTCACAGGAGTCCTCTCCCTGGAGGGGAGACCATTTTAGCCAGGGCAAGGAGGAGGTTGACCAGGAGGTCCCGCGACTTCATTGGGCCACGGATAGGGAGTGCATAAAGAAGGAGGTGAGAGGGAAAGTGCAGCCAGAAACATAACAGTATATTGGTGAGGAGCTGATATAGGGGCTGCAACCTGGCGCACTCTAAGTAAACGTGCATCAGGGTCTTCCTCACGCCGCAGAAGGAGCAGGTTTCTGGAGCAGGGGTAAACTGTGCCAAATACACGTCCGTGCTCACGGCCCCATGAAGGAGACGCCAATTGATATCCTCGGTGGGCCTCGGGACTAGGTTAGAGTATAGGCTGGCCCACCGGGGCTCCTCAGAGTGTCAGAGTGTAGTGGGGTGGTTACCCGCTCCAGCCCTGACAGGGTAGAAGTGAGCACTTGGAGAAAAAGCCCAAACTGATTGGGGAAGTTGCTACACCTGGGCCACGTCCCAATCAGGGGAGCTGGGCCTTATAAGGCCAGGGCAGGCAGAAGCTGAGAGAGTCTCTCCTCTAGCTGTGGAGGGAGACTGGCCTGGCTGCAGGGGAATAAGAGGGTACCTGGGAGTGATGCAGGGCTGGGGAAGAGCCAGAGGAGCAGGGGCTCTCCAGCCTGGTCCCAGACCCATAGAGGTACTGGGTGGTAGAAGAAGGCAGCAGGTCAAAGCCCCTTGCCTGTGATGAGTGGCTTTTATACTGCAGCCTGCCCCAATGAGTGGGCTTGGTGAGGACTGGCAATAGCCCAGACTGAGGTGATGTGAGGGGTAGTGGGTGGGGGCTCCCTGGGGAGGGGAGACCCACAGAGACTTGGTGGGGGGTACTGCCTGGGGGCAGCACCCCAGAGAAAATGGGCACTGCAGGGAACATAGGGCCCAGTTGTGGTGGATCACTGGCCTGCAGAGGGCGCTCTAGGCTGGAAATAGAGCTAATTCCCTGAAAGACCAGCAGGAGGCGCCACAGGGATGAGTCCGCATGCTTACACAGAGCCTCATTTTTAGATCTCAGGAGGTTCCTAGAGCCAAGTCTTTTGTTCTGACCCCACTTCGGGTTCTCTCTCTGCTTCTTTTCTCTCTCTAATTCCTGTATTTATTTTTGTGTCTGGCACACAGAGCCTGTATCAGACGAAAAGCCTTTGATTTTTAATCCTGAACACACATTTTCACGCAAGCCGATCCGTTCATTCCAAGCTGAGGTCCCCAAAACTGTCATCTCACTCTGCTAGATCATAAAGCCCTTTGTTAGGCTATTGGTACCAATGCAAATGAAAGTGTTTTAATCTCAAGCGCAGATGGTTCCTCTCTTTGAAAGTACTAACTGCTGGATTAGATATCACACATATAATAAACACTAACAACTGCATACAAACCAAAGCAGTTTAGAGCTAATCCTTGGCAATTAATCATTCATTTTAGCATGAGGCCCCAGTGAGTAGTAAATAGAGATAGTAGATATGGAGTCTCTTTAAAGGGGGAAAAATCAAAACAAAACAATTACTGTACATCAGCATTTCAACAACAAAGTTTGATAGCACCTCAATTAAGCTATTTTTATGCATTCTACACATGCATCTAGAAGACAGAAAATAAAGCACTGATGCTGAATATGTATTGGCTTATTTGTCAGACTAATTGAGCTAAAATACCATTTCAGGTGTCAGCTGGCAATCTTGAAATACTCTTTACTTGTGTGCTAGCTGATTTCCTATCTTAGTGATGGGAGCAATATTAATGAAATAAATAAAGTCTTCAAAAACATAGGAATTAAGCACCTGTTACCTCTGTACAGCCTCTGGCTTCTTGATCTTTTCCAAATCTTTCACAATAGGACTGATTACGCACATCCCAAACAGGCAACTCTCAGCCAAAGATCAGCAAAGAAACTAACCTGCTCACACAACAAAAGACAGACACAAGGGCCACTGCATCAGCCATGAACAGCCAGTGCTCTGGCCACATCCTCATCCCCAGCATGCTCCATCCACCAGGGCCTGCAAAATGAGCCAGCAGAGATTCAACTTTGCTGGATCTACAGTAGCTGGGGGAGCCCCCTTATGTGGAGGACATTCCTTGTAGGGTCCCTTTGCCATGCTGGAGACCTAGAACACAGATTTTATTTCTCTACAGTTTATCTACTAAATTTTATCCCTTAAGACAAAGTCTCCCAAAACCTTTTGTATACAGGGATGTACTGCCTTCTGGTGTGTGGGAGGGGGTGCAGGGAAGATTTTGCTGTGAATGGCAGACTAACATTGCTGCATTGCATATTGTATTATAATGCACACAGAACAGCAAGGATGAGTGTCTAAGATTAAGGGAAATGATTTATTTCACAGCTTTCAGAGCATTTTATATTGTTCTTTGTTTGTTATAAATTAATGTAAGAGGATTCCATCCAATGAAGAAATTAATCACAAATGTACTCCTTTGCAAGGCTGAACCTTCTCTAGTTCTTAAAATTGAGCTGGTTTCCAGAGCAGCAGATTTTGGAATAGCAAAGATGAACCTTTCTTGAACTTTGCTGTATTAGAAATGTTTTGTCCCTGCCCCAAAGTCCACAGAGGATAATTCTCAGTATAATTTCTTTAACTAGCGGGGCCTCCTAGTAGCTGTTTGTCAAACTAACATCAACATCATTCCTTGGCTAACAACGTAACTGGGGGAAGGTTTTGCAAAGGAGTCAAAGTTTTTTTTTTTCCCAAAGATAGAACTTGTCACCTCAGTGACCTACACAATTCTGATGTCTTGGGAAACTTGCGACTGCAGTTCTCTTTCAGATACACTGGTCCTGCATCTGAATGACTAACCAATATGTCAGTCCTGTGCCTGCTGCATAAATGGTTTTGTTATATTTTAAAGAGAGAACAGTAGCGACTGAAATTCAAGCCCTTTAAACTTTGCATCCAAGGGTTGAAACCAAGGGTCAGGTTTGCAGACTTTGTGTATGCAAAATTGTGAGTGACTAGAATGCTGGACTAGGACTTGCGAGACCTGAGTTCCAGGACCAATTCTGCCGCTGGCCTGCTGGGTGATGTTGGACACAAGTCATTTTACTCATGGTGCCTCAGTTTCTCCCTCTGTAAAGTGGGGTACGTGATAATGACCTCCTTTGTAAAGTGCTTTGAGATTACTGAGGAGAGGTGTTAAGAGCTAGGTATTACTTTGTGCATTTAACTTGTGAATGCAATTACTGTAATTAGAAATAGAAAAATTGTGAAGCTCTTGATCTCTCAGATGACTGGTGGTAGGTTATGAGAGTTTTTCACTTATGACTGCAGTTTCAGTACAGCTCAGGTAGGTGATGACCCAAAGGTGCCACCATGCTTAGTGACCTATGTGGAATGAGTTTGGCTGTCTCAGGCCAGTTAGCAGTCTATATATGTCTGCCTACATATATGGACTTGGTCTGGTTTTGGTTTTGCAAAAGACAAACCAAGGGAGGATTGTGTCTAGGTTCCATTTTTTTCTGTTCCCCCAAAGTTTCAGCCAGTTGTTCAGCTAAATGGTTCCATTTCTGATCCACTACTCTTTTGAATGGTTTCATTTCCAAACATGGCTCTGCAGTGTGCAATTACTGCTTCTGAATCACAGCAATAAAGTAGCTATAAAGATACTGCAGCCTGCATGTCCCTGATTATGAGTGAGAAACATGGCACTGTAAATGACCAATAGGTAACAGTGGCACATCCAAATACACTGGATGGGGGTGTGTGTGTTTTGTTTAACCATTGACTGTTAATGGTTCGGTCAACACAGAAGTCAAATCCCCTCTCCTGAAGCTCTGATGGCCCCAATCAGATACCTTGACTCTGACCCATCCAGACAGGCTATTAATTCCTCTTACAAGGTCAGATAACCCTGTGAGTTCATCTAGCCACTGATTATGCTCTGTCTACAGTCAGACCAAATTATCCCTAATTAGCACTGTCAGATACTTCAACACACTGTTCTTCAATCAAGACAAACTAGTAAAATCCCACCTTCTAGTGGGCAAGCATTGGGTCTTTTAAAGCAAAGTCTATAACTAGTTTGTTTCACTCCTGCTGATTTCTGTTCAGTTGCAGATGCCCAACAGTCAGCTTGTATGCACAGATGTTGTGATGGCTCCACAGGGAAGCCCACATTTCAAACAGAGGCTTCTTAACAAGACACCCACATCCAGACACTAAATGCCATCTGAGTACAAATTCAGGATTCTCATATGAGCTCACAGACAGATGTTAATACAGAAACCACAGTTAGGAGCTTAAAAAATAAAAGAGCAGGAGGTTTTGCCATTTGAACACTTCAGATCTAGGGCTTTGGTCAGGGATATTTCATGACCTAAGTTCAACAGGCTGATGGTCTCAGACTAGTTTGGTGTGGACAAGTGTCCACAGCACATAACTTCTTGAAGGCAGGACATCTCTGCTTGTGAAAGACTACATTTAGAAATAAAATTGCTGACTTGTGCAATTTTACTGTGTGTTTCATGATATTAAGGGTTTTCATAAAGCTCAAACTCCTGGAGTCATGTGAATATGTGAGACTCTAGTCCATGTGGTTGTGGAGAAAGGCTTGAACGTGAACCTTAAAGGCAAACAAAAAAGAGTGCCAATTTTGATTTAAAAAAAAATCTTTTGATTTCTAAGACAATCTCATCATTTTGGAGGGCCTGACTCATGATTTTTGAACATTAGAAGTTGACAATACTGAAATATAATGAAGGGGAGATGTCCAGCCTGGGATCTTCCTACAGATCGACTCATGCCTCATGATTTGTCGATTGTTGTTTATGAACAGGAGATTTTTATATCACGCACAAAGGTACCATTTTAACTTGCACAGCTGCAAAGACCAAAGGTTGCAAACTTGCATGCTTAAATTTAGGCACTCAAAAAGGGCCTGATTTTCAGAGGTGCTGATCACCCATGATGCTAATGGAAGTCCTGGGGACTTGCAGGTGCTCAGCTCCTTTGAAAATGAGGACATTTATGGGAGATGCCTAAATTTGGCTTGGGGGCAGACTTTTAAAGCAATTGGAACTAATTTTTTAAGAGCTCTGCTCCCATTTGGGCACCAAAATGAAGCAGTGAGGGTTTCAGAAGCACTCCACACCAGCAGCTCCCATTGACAACAATATGGGGTGATGGAGCACTTTTGAAAGTCATGTAGGGTCCACTTAGATCCTCAAAGGTATTTAGGCTTTGATTTTAGGCTTTGAAGATCTAGATGTGGGGGCTGAACTCTTGCCAATCTGGCTGTTAGGAACCTACAGAATTAAAAAACTACAAATAAGAGGAGCAGCGTAACAAGTGGGGAAATCATTGTAAGCAACAAAATAAGAAACAATAGATTCAGTCTAAATTAGGACCCAATGAAAAAAAACAGTCTAGCAGAGGACTAGGGTTTAGAGGAATGACAAAGGGATGCAGAGCTGTCACTGGTTCAAATCTCATAGACTTTAGGGTCAGAAGGGACCAATATGATCATCTAGTCTGACCTCCTGCACAAAGCAGGCCACAGAATCCTACCCATCCACTTCTATAACAAACTCCCAACCTATGTCTGAGTTACTGTAGTCTTCAAAACGTGGTTTGAAGACCTCAAGCTGCAGAGAATCCACCAGCAAGTGACCCATGCCCCACGCTGCAGAGGAAGGCGAAAAACCTCCAGGGCCTCTGCCAATCTGCCCCGGAGGAAAATTCCTTCCCAACCCCAAATATGGCGATCAGTTAAACCCTGAGCACGTGGGCAAGACTCACCAGCCAGCACTCAGGAAAGAATTCTCTGCAGTAACTCAGATCCCATCCCATCCAACATCCCATCACAGACCACTGGGCATACTTACCTGCTGATAATCAAAGATCAATTGCCAAAATTAAGCTATCCCATCATACCATCCCTTCCATAAACTTATCAAGCTTAGTCTTAAAGCCAGATATGTCTTTTGCCCCCACTACTCCCCTTGGAAGGCTGTTCCAGAACTTCACTCCTCTAATGGTTAGAAACCTTCGTCTAATTTCAAGTCTAAACTTCCTGGTGTCCAGTTTATACCCATTTGTTCTTGTGTCTACATTGGTACTAAGCTTAAATAATTCCTCTCTCTCCTAATATTAATCCCTCTGATATATTTATAAAGAGCAAGCATATCCCCCCTCAACCTTCTTTTGGTTAGGCTAAACAAGCCAAGCTCTTTGAGTCTCCTTTCATAAGACAGGTTTTCCATTCCTCGGATCATCCTAGTAGCCCATCTCTGAACCTATTCCAGTTTGAATTCATCCTTCTTAAACGTGGGAGACCAGAACTGCACACAGTATTCCAGATGAGGTCTCACCAGTGCCTTATATAACGGTACTAACACCTCCTTATCATTGCTGGAAATACCTCGTCTGATGCATCCTAAAATCGCATTAGCTTTTTTAACGGCCATATCACATTAGTGGCTCATAGTCATCCTGTGATCAACCAATACTCCAAGGTCCTTCTCCTCCTCTGTTGCTTCCAACTGATGTGTCCCCAATTTACAACTAAAATTCTTATTATTAATCCCTAAATGCATGACCTTGCACTTTTCACTATTAAATTTCATCCTATTACTATTACTCCAGTTTACAAGGTTATCCAGATCTTCCTGCATGATATCCCGGTCCTTCTCTGTGTTAGCAATACCTCCCAGCTTTGTGTCATCCACAAACTTTATTAGCACATTCCCGCTTTTTGTGCCAAGGTCAGTAATAAAAAGGTTAAATAAGACTGGTCCCAAAACTGATCCTTGAGGAACTCCACTAGTAACCTCTTTCCAGCCTGACAGTTCACCCTTCAGTACGACCCGTTGTAGTCTCCCCTTTAACCAGTTCCTTATCCACCTTTGAATTTTCATATTCATCCCCATCTTTTCCAATTTAACTAATAATTCCTCATGTGGAACCGTGTCAAATGCCTTACTGAAATTGAGGTAAATTAGATCTACTGCATTTCCTTTGTCTAAATAATCTGTCACCTTCTCAAAGAAGGAGATCAGGTTGGTTTGGCACAATCTACCTTTTGTAAAACCATGTTGTAATTTGTCCCAATTACCATTAACCTCAATGTCCTTAACTACTTTCTCCTTCAAAATTTTTTCCAAGACCTTCAATACTACAGATGTCAAACTAACAGGCCTATAGTTACTCAGATCACTTTTTTTCCCTTTCTTAAAGATAGAAACTATGTTAGCAATTCTCCAGTCGTAGGGTTCAACCCCTGAGTTTACAGATTCATTAAAAATTCTTGCTAACGGGCTTGCAATTTCATGTGCCAGTTCCTTTAATATTCTCGGATGACGATTGTCTGGGCCTTCCGATTTTGTCCCATTAAGCTGTTCAAGTTTGGCTTCTATCTCAGATGTGGTAATATCTACCTCCATATCCTCATTCCCATTTGTCATCCTTCCATTATCCCTAAGCTCCTCATTAGCCTTATTAAAGACTGAGGCAAATCTAGCACAGGGGAGAAGTAAATGAAAGTCGCTAGCATCCGAGGGCTGTCCTGCGCCATGTGTGAAGTAAGTTGGTAGTCACAATCCAGCTCTGAGTGGACATTCCCAGCAGATTTCAGAGTAGCAGCCGAGTTAGTCTGTGTCCGCAAAAAGAACAGGAGTCCTTGTGGCACCTTAAAGACTAACAAATTTATTTGAGCATAAGCTTTTGTGGGCTACAGCCTACTTCATCGGGCTTCATTGTTAACCTCTAAGGTGCCACAAGTACTCCTGTTCTTTATTCCCAGCAGAGAGGCTGTAATAGAATGGGCTTGTTATTCTCCTCTATTTCTTGCAAAAGAAAAGGCTTTATCCGCGTAACCCATTTACTCATAGGTGGAGCCGGAGAGCCGTGTGTGCGAATTAGCTTGGCAGCTATAGGAATGATCCCCCACATTCTCTGGTTTCCTCTACAGGGGAAGCAGAAGAGCATCTGTTCCCAAGCCTACTGGCCCCAAGGCTGCTTTATGGAGGTGCCTTTACTTTTCCTCTCTCTCACTCTCAGGGTTTCTCTTCCGGTCTCTACTGATTGAGTGCTCACCGCTAGAGGGTATGACTGGCCTCCAAAGCCTAATTTTCTGGTTCCTGAACCCCTGCCTTGTAGACCTGACCACCGCTGTTGGTGCAGGTTGTTTCTGAGTCCCACAACAGTAAGCATCTATGAACCAGAGCTGAGAGCTTCCTGTATTCAGTGCACTAGTTCCAGAGCCCCTTTTGGGAAGCACATCTAAATACAAAACTATTTTAAAATGGAACTACATGTGCTGATACGATAATTTAAGTGTTACATAGAGATCAGCCCGAGCCACATCATTCTCATCTGCATTTTAAACATTCCAGCGGGTGGAGGGTGCCCAAGCCTGGGGTTTAGGTTCAGCCTAGGATAGAGTCAGGGTGTGGTTGCGAAATTGAGGGGTGGGCATGGAATCCTGGGGCTCTGGGGGAAGAGCTCAGATTCATTGGTTCATAGATTTCAAGGTCAGATGAGACCATTGTGATCACCTAATCTGACCCCTTGCAAAACACAGGCCATAAAACTTCCCAAAATAATTCCTAGGGCAGATCTTTTTAGACAAACATCTTAAAAATTGCCAGTGATGGAGAATCCATGACCCTTGGTAAATTCTTCCTGTATTTAATTCCTGGGGCTTTAGAGAGGAGGCTGAACTAGTTTTGGACCAAGGCAGCAATGCTTTGATCCCACCATTTCCTGAGGGCTAACCATAATTTACTGATTGCAGGATGACACTGTGTAACTTGTATGAGATAGGGCTGCCAGCACAGATGCTCACGTTACAGGCACATCTGTAAGGCTGCATGTTGATTTCTATAACTTTCCATCTTGACTGGGAATCCCTGTAATTCTAGTGTAACCCTTCTGCCCATCTGAATTGGGAGCAACAAGGGCTGGGTTCAATATCTAGGGGTTCCATTTCAATAACACCTTGCAAAACATCCCAAAAGTCCAACACCCCAAAAGTCTCTGTCCCTTGCCAGTACAGCCCCCGAGTTAAAAAGTTTATCTGCAGAGTTTTATCTCCTGGGTGGGGGGCACAGCAGTGTTAAGGGGCACCTTATGTGGTCCAAGGCTGACTGCCCCGCCTCTTCATGGGGTTCTGTTGCAGTCTTCACTGCGAGCTGCTCTGCAAGCTGCTCCACCAGCCACTCCGCTCCATTAGCCATCCCGTGGGCTGCACCAACCATCCCATAAACTGCTTCGCTTTGCCAGCCGCTTAGCAATATATCTTCAGGCCCCCCCACTAGTTAACACAGCACTCAGTGATCTCAGCTCTTTAGTAATTTCAGCTTGTAGTAGGGGAGCCTCAGTGCTGGTGCACAACTGGCCCAAAGTGAATTCAACTCAGCAACCTGTAGCGAGACTTCTAATGGAATTAAAATTAGCTCTAAAGAAAGTACAATTGGTATTTCAGGCCCTCAAAGGCAGCTCACACCATCAGGTACAAATACCTATCCTCAACCCATGTCCTTTGTCTAGCGAGTGCTACTTAGTTGATGGCGAGTCCCTCTGTCATAAAACAGCTTCATTGTCTTTGATTCACATAGTCAGGGTAACAACACTTTATTCTTCCTCATGGACTCATAGACTTTAAGGTCAGAAGGGACCATTATGATCATCTAGTCTGACCTCCTGCACAATGCAGGCCACAGAATCTCACCCATCCACTTCTATAACAACCCCCTAACCTACACCTGAGTTACTGAAGTCCTCAAATTGTGGTTTGAAGACCTCAAGCTGCAGAGAATCCTCCAGCAAGTGACCCGTGCCCCATGCTGCAGAGGAAGGTGAAAAACCTCCAGGGTCTCTGCCAATCTGCCCCAATAACAGAGAAACTGGGGATCCCACAGCAGCCAAAGTGATCTTTTGGGCTACTGTGGGCTCATGCTAGGCGGGGTGGGTGTGCCTATGCAAACAAGATCAACCCCTGAAGTTCTTTTCCACAACTCGCCACAATTCACCACCAGATGTCAGGGTAGAGCTCATCCTGACTCTGCTTACACTAGGAAGTTTCCACATCAAAACTGGTAGATTGGGCAGCAGTCAGGGAAAGTAAAATGAATAAAACTAGATGAGGAGCCCTGAGCACATCTGCCCCATGCTCTTTGCCTTTACATCGCTCAGGAGAGTATGCTGAGTTCTTAGAATGCAGAAGGCTGCAGCACAGAGAAGCTGCATGGAAGCAATATGCTTGGTTGCTTGGAGCGATAATGGAATCACCCACAGTGTACAAGAGGTGAGAACAGCATGTATAGGTACCTGGACTGACAAGGGGCCACTCACACCATATGTGAGTGAGGAGGACCAAGCATGAATTGGGGCCTGAACTGATAACCAAGGACAGGTGTAAAAGAAGGAACCTTTGACAGAGAACTGGACAACAGCAGCTGTACCAGTCCTATCATCACTGTATCACCAATTAAATCTCCCCAGAGTAAACCTGAGGAGCAAAATTGTGCCTAATTGGCAGATTAGAATGGTCTGAGGAGAGTTAAAGCATTAATTAGCCCATTAGCTCAGGGAATAGAAGACAACCATGCAGGAGGGAAGTGGAAGAGGGGAGAGTGACTGTGAGGCAGGCTTTGAGAAGGAGCTCTTGTCCCTTTCCTGTCCTTGCTCTAAGGAGCTGAAGAATGGTGGTTATTGGAGATAAGGTGCTGTACAATGCTGATGGCGGAACATTGTAAATAAACCACACATGGTATTTGCAAGCAGAGAGTCTCCAAGTGGTTTGTGTAAGCAGAAGATGCATCAAAACACTTTTTGAAATGCATCCTTTAGTGTGCACCCATTTTTCTGTGAAAAACATTCAATAATTGTTTCAAGAGAAGTTTTGATAATGTTTATGGGTTCAGAATTTGATTGAAATTTCAAATTAAAAATATTGTGAAACATTCTGAAACAATGAAAAATGGGTTTGTTTGAACCCCTATGAAATGGAGACAACTTCAACATTTTCCACAATTTCAGTGTTAAAACTTTCAGCCAGCTCTCATGCTTATCCCAGCACTCAAAAGCAAGCCCATCAGTAGATGACGTCATGAAACCCTAGCTCTGTTGAACTCAGTGGCAAAACTCCCATTGATCTAATGAGAAGAAGATTTCACCCGTGGTTTTTTCTTTCATACTACTTGCCAATGCACAATAAAACTTGCACAATATTATTTTATTTATGGCAAAATCATGTCTAACACTGACAGCCATAGCTCACACAGAAAACAAAATGATAGAATGAAGCTTGATACTTATTGAAAGTATAAAGACTAGAACCAGCAAACTTCAATCTTAAATTTACGGTCCCAGAAATGATTCAGCTACAGACCTCAATGCTCTGATAGTTAGAGTGGCTGTGCATCTGTGCACTATGAAACCCTAATGCATACACAACTCATCTGCTTTCATTACAAACTCAGCCAAGAATTGCTGAAAGTCCTACTGGGTCAAATTCCCTGGGAGGGATTTATGGATTAATTCAAAATAATCCCTAAACTAGCGGCTTCATGTGGTTTTGACTCCAAACTAGGCACAATTTGGTAGTTTTGGCTGAGTTTTGCTTCTATTTGACCCTGAAATTCAAACCATGGAACTACGAATGCACGTGTGGAAGGTATGAATACGTCAGAAACCAAAACCAGATCAACCAATGGCCTGTGAGCAGTAACAGCCAAGTTTTACACAAAGCTATTTCAGAAGAGAAGGAATTGTTGATATTTAAAGACATTTCAGCCTAAGCCAGTCCCCTTCTCTAATGTTAGAGTTTGCTCCACAATCCCTTTGGACAACTCAGGATAATAAGGATACCAGTTATCGAGGAAGAGGTGAGATAGCGAATAGATGAAGAAATGAAACTGGTAAATAAACACATGATCCTGGTCTTATTTCACAGCACAATAGGAAAGCTTTAAAATGCTGTCAGTTCTTTGCATTCAAATTCCAAAGAGACTGCTACAATATTAACATAAACAGCAACATGCCAGCAGGGGTCTCTCTGCCACTGAGTGGCATCAAACCCTCTATGCTTTACTGCACTGCATCATTTTCTCTGCCACCTTCCCCCGTCTCTCTCTCTCACACACACAGAGTAACTATTACAGACTGTCAAGAGTAGGGGACAAACCCTTTAGCACCCGTAGGACCATAATGTAAGAGAGGCAAAAATCAGGACTTGTGATCAAATGTGTTGGTTTAGTAACTCTGTGCTAGTATCAGTCACAGTGAAAGGATGAGCCTTGGCTAAATGAACAATTTTCAGACATTTAAGCAACAACTACCCCCGCACTCATTCTCCCCCGCACTCATTCTCCCCCCCACCCATCCACAAAGAAAATGAAGCTCTTAAATGTACTATTGGAATAAATATTAGAATACCACACTGTTCACAATAATGGCCCAAGGCACTGTTATATCACTACTGTAAATTGTAGCAGATGGGACCATATGGGAATTCATTTTATTAAGGACAGGTTGGCAAGAGCTTTATTAAGGGCAGGTTGCTCTGGCTTAAGTCGACCTGTAATGTATAGGAACTGGGTAGCATTTCTTTAAATAGTGTGTGATCCCTCTAATGACTCTCCCTGTCTTTTCTATCTCAGAAGCCAGCAGACTCCTGCCAGAGCTGCAGCATATATATGCAGCTAGGCCATGCATGCTGTATAGAGTTATTAAACATAGTTATTTGGACCCAACTGTGCCCCTGTGATGTCTTCAAAAGTGCACACAGCACCACCAAAAGACAGTCTTGTTCCAGGTGACCTCCTGCAATGAAGCTCAGATCCTTTGCCAGAGCAACTGATCCTCATGCTGGATTTTCCCTCATCTCAGGCTCTGTAGCACTATGAAGCCATTCCACAAAAACTTCTCTTTTAAGGCCTCTGCATCCTACTCATTGGACCTCCTGGACACTCTCTCACTTGGGCCAACAACCTCTTGGAATCCTGCTCATACTTTCATAATGGGACCACATTGATTCTCATGCCAAGGAAGCCACAAAAGCAGCAGAGCCAAAGCAAGATTTATCTTTGCTGTGTTTAGTTAAAGGTGGATGGTCATCTAGAATTGTGGGTCCAATTTTCTTCCATGGCACCTTTGACAGGAATTCTAGATCCTGCATTTGGATGGGCATTCGGGCTTGTAAGACAGAAACTGGACCATGAATGACACAAAATGGCTATGCACAGAAAACATGTAAAAAATTCAAATTTTCTCCATGTAAAAATAACCATTTCTTCACAATTGGGAGAAAAATGAAATATGAGACTTACTCATTTACACAAAGAGAAAGGGCAAATGCTTTTCAAATTCCCCTCTACGAGCCTGCATTGCAAATTGGTGCCATATCTGATGCTCTTTGGAGGATTTAAGTCAGACTCTTGCTGTCACTGTCTCGGTGTTTTTGCCTTCATTTCTGTTTTTGTAATTTATTATTTTGGAGAAAATAGTCAGTCGTGGATATCCTTCCCAATATAATAGTCCAGTGAACACTCAGTTGATGGACTTAAGGTGACTGAGTTCTGTCTCATCATGAGGTCATCTATTATCAACAGGATATCCCGTACTTTCTGAAAAGAGTAAGTGGTGGACATATTCCTATGTTGGCAATGCTAGCTGGGTCTCTAATCACAGGAATGTTAGCCTGCTGGGCCCTAATCCTGCAATCAGATCCACACAGGTGACTGCACCCACTGTGGTTGGGCCCATTTTCTTCACTGGGTTTCCGCAGTGAATCTGGGGTCTGTTCATGCTGTTTCATTTGCAGGATCATAGACTTAGGGATTTGTGAGATTTTTAATGCCTATTCTGTCCCAGGTCTACTCCAAAAATCAGGCGTCATACTGCTATTTAGGATGATGTTTACTTCTTTCCTGACTTTTCCCTTGATAGGCCTTACTCCATGTTATGTCCACCACATGGGGTTAAAAAGAGTGCCACACACACAATTAAGTGATCGAAATACCCCACCTTTCCACCCGGAACAATAATGAGGAAGATGAGCAGATTAAGTTGGGTGAATCCAAAACCGTTGTGTCTTTGTTAGTTTGCCACTATTGATAACCTGAGGTTTGACTTCAATGTTCAGCTTTAATGCTGCAGAAGTCTTCATATGTGCTCTTGTGCAGGTATTAGCCACATGGAGACTGGACAGATTTTTCTTCATTGAATGTAGCCATTGACGAGTCTACATTTTTTTCCAATGCCAGAAAAGCGCAGTCCTTATTGTGCACTAATAATCTGTGACATTTCCCTGTAAAAAATGAAGCTTTCTCACAAAAAGAACCTAACACAAATGCTTACCCTGGACAAGTGCTTAGTTTTATTGGTCCCTCAGCCCTAGTATTTGCATGCACAGGGGAGCATTAGGTGTGCAAACTGGGCAGCTGCACATATTTGTTTGTTTGTACATTGCAAATACAAGATCTGAATACCCAACAGGTGCCCAAGTAACTTTTGCAAGTGCACTTTAGATGTCTGCACTTAAGAGTGTGACACTAGCTGTGTGGGGTGTTTTTTCACGTCTGTAATTTAAAAACGTCCAAACATATTTTTAAGAAACCCCATAAAATAATGTGCTGCCAGGGCAAGTGCTTCTGGTTAAATTATATACCCATGAAAATCATAGTGTGCAAAGGGAAATGCTGAAGGCTGACAGAGCCCTAATTATGGCAGCATCAGTAGGCGATACTGTAATAGTACTGTAGAGTCTTATCAAGTTGGCACTTTAAGGTCACCATTTGATGATGAATATTTTGCACACATTCTTTTGAATTGTGGGGCTGGTAAAACAGATTTATAGGTTGATTTCTAATTTTTAAAAGAAATTTTTTTTTTAAATTACAAAACACATGGTTCACATGTCAGGTTTTTTTACATTGTTTTCTAAGTAGGCTATTTAAAAAAAATACAAAAAAATCTTTTCTGCCCAATGTTTCTAGTTAGCTGGCCGTTTGTGACAAGTACATTGTAAAATATACAGTTTTTGTGCCACTCGTTCTCAAGTCTCCAGCTTGCAGCTTAAAACTAATGAATCTCCGCCCTCTCCCCCACACATCATCTCACACAAAGCCAGAAGTCTCAGAAATCTTGCTGCCACATTGTTTATGATCTGGGCAAATGGTTTAAACACTATGATGTAGGAGGAGTGAGGAGCCCGTCACTGAAAAATGTTGGACTAACAGGATGATCTGTAAACCCAAGTAGCTTCTAATAGACAGGATATGACAGAGCTGACTGGTATATCGAAAAGGACATAAACACTTCGACAAAACAGTGTCCGTGGTTTGACCTATACAGTTGGATTTATACAAATGGAAATAATTTTGGTGCTGAAAAGTTTCAACAAAGCTGCTCCCTTAAAGGTTCTGCTATTTGAAGAAGAGTCACAGAGCTGTGCACTGAAGATGCTGGTCAGCTTTTAACATGCACTATGTCTATCAGGTATTTATAGGACTCCTCTATTGTACTATCTGATTACTTCTCAACTATTAATGAAATTATCCTCACACTGCCCCAGTGAGGCAGGGAAATATTGTTACCCACAGTGTACAGACAAGAAACTGAGGCACAGAGAAATTAAGTGACTTGCTTAAGATCCCACCAGGATACTGAGCTGGGAGTTGAACCCAGATCTCCTGAGTCAGGGTCCAATGCTTCAACCACAAGACACAGGAATCCAGCTAGCTAGAATGCAGCAAAGCCTGAGGTTATCAATGTCTGCCAACACCTTGGTGCCACGTCCTTCTGCTGGAAGGTATTGACAGAGACCTGCTCCTAAAACTATAGATGGAGTCATGCTTACCAATAGGGACATCTGAAACAGCTCTCAGGATCAGCCAAACTGATTAGAAAAATCACACTGCATTTTCCATTTGCTAAAAATTTGGTGAAGGCTGTTTGAGTTTCTATGAAAAGTGCCATTTCATCAGAAAGCTCAGGTGAAAAGAGGGATGTTTCATGCACTGGAAAATTCATGACTTTGATCACGTGTGCCTGTAGCGGGGCGGTTATCCTGCTCCTGCCCTGAAGGGCTTAAAGCAACCCTGGGGAGGGCTGTGGCAGTGGGAAAGCAGCTACTAGGCTGATTAGGGAAGCAGCTGCTGCTAGGCCACACCCCAATCAGGCCACAGCTGGCCCTATAAAAGGACAGTGATTCAGGAGCTGGGAGAGACTCTCTCTAGCTTTGAGAGAGAAGGACCTGGGCTGCACCACTTGTAAAGGTGCAAGACTCACCCCTGCGGTGCCTCCTGCTGGCTGTCTCAGGGAATTAGCTTTTTCCAGCACAGAGTGCCCTCTGCAGGCCAGTGTCCCACTGCCACTGGCCCCTGTGTCCCTCCCAGGACCCCAGTGCCTCTTGTCTTTGGGGCACAGTCTCAGGGTTGCCCCACCCAGGGTAACCTCCAACCCTCTATCCCCACCTTGCCTCAGTCATGGGCTACTGCCAGTCACCATCCAGCCCCCGCTCACTGGGGCAGACTGCAGTGTAAAAGCCACTCATCATAGGTAAGGGGGTTTGGACCTGCTGCCTCTGCCTACCCCTTTGGGCTGCCCTCTGCAACCCCAGTACCTACTTGGCCTTCCACTAGGTTGCAGCTTGGGGGGTTTCCAGGCCAGAGCTCTCTTGCCCTTCCCCAAGCCCTGCTCCACTCTAGATACCTTCTCTCAGGTCCCTCCCACTCAAAGCTAGAGAGACTCTCTGCCAGCTCCTGGCTCACTGGTCTTTTATAGGGCCAGCTGTGGCCTGATTGGGGCGTGGCCCAGCTGCTTCCCCAATCAGCCTACTAGCTGCTTTCCCCCTGCCACAGCCCTTCCCAGGGTTGCTTTAAGCCCTTCAGGGCAGGAGCGGGGTAACCATCTCACTACAGTGCCGTGTTTCACCACAGCTGTGGTGACAAAGCTCTGTATGTTCACCAGCAGAGTTAGGGCAATTACTCACAGGATAAAATGCCCAATTCTTGTGAAAGTTTCTGGTGATGCACACAAAAAGTCACAAGGCAAAAACAGGTAATCTGTGTGGCTTTGTTTTCCAGTGTTCCTTACTGTGAGTCACTTTTCCTTACTCTCCTGCTTTTATCTTGTTTTCTGGGAGTTATGCAAAATAAGTCAAATGAACAGAAAGAAGATGATGTATTATAACCTATGCTCAGAATACAGTGGTTTGGCCAAATTCTACCATAGTTTAGTGTAACTCGGGGTTTATATAATCCAAGGGCTAAATTCACAAGTGCTGCTGGAGAACAGTTCTCACAGTGATTGTAATGCCACTCTGCTTTTGATGGATGTAGTATAGTTCTATGTCCTACAGCAGCTCAGCCAGGGATAAAAAACACCCAACCCCAACTCATTAAGTTATTAGTGCCATTTTGGATTGAGATAGTGTGTAAAATCAATCTATAGGACTAAATCTAGGAATTCAAAACTGTACGCATTAGGAACATTAAGAGGTTTGTAAAGATTAAGAGCAGCGTGTGTGTGTGCGGGGGGATTGGGGGGGTGTAGGTGTAAGTCCTGATTGTTCTATCAGTGAAGTTCCTACTACTGTACAGAAAAAAACAACAAAAAAACACAGAGATAAGAAAACCATTATGAATCTGCCTGTTGGAAGGAGCATTAGTGGGATTATTCCTTCACAGCTGAGATCTGTGCCCTTTTAACCTGCCTGATGTGACATTATCTCAGTGCAGTGCAGATTGAGCCCTGTGGTATCTATATACTAAAGCACTAAAGCCACGACACCAACTAAACTCAAACTGAAAGCCCCATTATTGTTACTAAAGATATAGTGATAATTAGACTTTATGCTTCTATATCTCCATTCAAGCAAAGACACAGATTAAATGTCACGGCTCTCTGGTGGGTTACAGATGATCATCCCCATTTTACAGAAAGTAAAACCCAGGCACAGACAGGGTAACCGACATGTCCACCACCATACAGAGAGTAAGAGCCAGGAAGGGAACCCAGGAGACCTGGTGTTCTGTTCCTGCCTCTAATCATCCCAGAATACTTCCTCCCATTTTCTACAATGACAGAAGTTCACACATCCCTTCTTCATCTCAAATATGTGCATTATTTTAGAGGAAAGGAAAGGCTACTAGCCAGGGACAAATGAACCCAACACACACTCACAGCTCCTAAAATGTGTTGTGTCTCCTCTATATTCTCAATGGTCAGAATGGTGGCAGAACTTCTACATTGTGGCAGCTAGTTCTCTCTATGCACGCAACTCTGCTCAGCCAGCTTTGCAGTTCCTGTTCTGGCCTCTTCCCCTTCCAACACAACTGCAGCTGCTAAATGCATATTAGCCATCCAACCACTCCATAGGATCCTTCTACCTCCTTTATCTTCCCTCCCTACTGCTTGTACCATGTATCAAACTTTGTTCACAAAATTTCTGAACCTCTGGCATGAGCCTCTTGTTCTAGTCTAGACTTGCACAATTAGTCTGCACGTCTACACTGGGATTTTCAAAAATGCCCAGCTCTTGGCCTAACTGTGCTGCCTTCGAGTAAAGAGTAGAACTCCCACTGACTTCAATGGGAGCAGAGTTAGGACAAGGTTGAGTGCTTTTGAAAATCCCGTCCTTTTGTTTTACTCTAGTTTGGCACAGTCTAGACTCATTGCTTTTTTCCCATTCCTCACCAGTATTTGCCACAATCTGCTGTAGTCACTACTGGTTATAACAAAGAAAACACTTGAAGCTGAGAGTTGATGTTAGCTGTTTCTCTGAAGGTCCAGGATTTGCAAAGCACTAGCTCCAGTATATTCTAGCACCATGGTTCCCCTGTATGCACAGGACACAATTAAATTCTATGCCAACTGACCAAGTTATTCATCAAATAACAGAAACCCACTCTTGCCTTGTAGTTCAGTGAATCCCATAACCCGCTCCAGCTGGTGGGAACACAGCTGCTCTTAGGCAGTCGGATTTGGCTGGCAGTCTAGAATATGGCGTGGTTCCACAAGGGATAAAATTCAAAAGGGGTCACATGGCTGAAGGGAGCAGCCAGAGTGACTTCTCATGCACACAGCTAGCTGGAAGTTACCAACATTTCAGCACAAAGAAGACAATGAATGTATCCCAGTAAGATAGCATAGTCAGAGATTTCAATTTCAGGACCATGGGAAGCTATTAGAAAGCAAACGATGTGGCTAACCCAGTTTGTGATCTGGAATGTATATTATTTATAGGCTCTTGATCTGGAAGGAGGGGTTGTTACTGAAAATCATACATTAAGGAAGTGTATTTCCCCCCTAAATGTTTATAGCGTGCATAACTGTGCAGTAAATAAAAAGCATCCTTTGAAAAGATTTTCCTGCTGCGTAAAGGCCCATTAGGAGGACTTCCTGGCTTACACAGCTGTATATAGCAACTGTAATCCTATTATGCTGATCCTAAACTGTCCTCTACCGAACAGTAAAATGAACTTTACAGAACACTAAAAGCGTAATTAAGCCTTCTAGGCTGTTTTGAAAAGCACAGTTCTACTTTTTTTTAACTGCACAATCATGTTATCCTGTAAAACATAATTGATATACTTGCACCATATTCACACTGTATATTGCTTTACCCTCTTCCATCAGCTTGTTTTTAATCTATACAAGGAGAGTCCTTTGTAGGAAGGATCATCCTATTATTTCTATATTAAGAAGGGCCCAATCTGCACACACTAACACATGTGGGTAATTTTATTCTCCTAAGTAGCTACATTGAGATTACAGCAGTAAAGTTATTCGTATGTATGCATGTTTGCAGTATTGGGCTGTAAACTTTTCAGGGGCAAAGACTGTGTTCTTACTTATTTCTGCCAGGTGCCTCAGTCTTTTGGCTTCTGAAAATGAATATTAATAATCAGCTAGTGGTTCCCTAGGCCTGGCCCCTCTCTTGGTTTCTGAAGATCTTTAAAGATTTTGTCTGCATAGTTTCCTCTTTCACTATGAAATGATTTTCAGAGCTTTGGCCCAAATCATCCTTTTAACACCAGTGTACAGTGAGAGGAGAACAGCTCAGTCAATCTTTGCTGCTGGTGGTCACAGACATTTATATGTCCTGGGCATTTAATTTCAATTATGTACGTTTAAGAACAAAGCCACATTTTTCCTGACTCTTTGATCACTGCGTTTACACTATACACTCTTTTAAAGAAGGAAATATGTCGAGGTAAAGTTCCCATGTTTTCTGCCTGGGACTTGGCCATCTAGGCAGCCATTTATATTTTCCCTGGGTGAAGCCTCCATCTACAGGATAGTGTAGCAATGACTGTAGGCCAAATGAATGAAACTTGAATGAGTTTTCACTTGGGTCACAGCCCTCAATGCTCACACTTCTCCGTCCCTTCCCTGTCCCTCTGTGCACCTGCCTCCCCATTACTGCTGCATAAGGCATGCATCAGCGATGGCTGACTTCAGCCCACCGCACAACAGCTGTTATATATTTTTGACATGACACAGAAAATTGACACTCTATTTCTCCCTGCTAATCCAGGGGGCTATTCAAACCTTACGTTGTGTGCATGTCATCTCTCTCTCGAACACTGCCATCTACTTTGAAACGCTCACGAAAGGGTGGATGTGAAAGGAGATTATGCACACACACGCAGGGGAGATAGCATGGTTGAGTTTGCCTAGTTCAGAGATGGCTGTAGGCCTGTGCCAAGTGGGAGGGGCTGCTTTCCCCTCTGATTGTACATTTTCTCCACCTATGATCCTGCCACAATCTTGAAAGATGAACAGTAGGGTCCAGTCTCCTCAATTGCTGAATCCCTCCCTATCAAGCTGATGAAATCCTTCAGGTTCTCCCATTAACAACATATGCTCTCATCTGTCACTCCCAGTTACTAAAACCCTGGTGCCTTCCTGTAATGACAAGCATCCCTGACCTGCCAGCTGTCAGAGCCTCCCAGATGTGCTATGTGGGTTATGAATGTCTCTCTGAAGCCCTGTACATATTATTCTCCCTCAAACCTTGGGCAAGCCCTAAGCTTTTCCCGGCAGGTTCTCATTCACTTCTCAGAGATGGGCAGCACTGCAGTTATCTTCCATATGCATGACATTGTAGATGTGCCACAGCCAGACAGAGGAGACAAACTGTTACGCTGAAACCACAAGAGAATGTGAGTACTGATGCCAAATAGCAGCAGGAGTACATGACTTTCAGACATTATTGGGTCCAATCTTGCAGATGACAAATCCCCTTGACTCCCATTGCAGAGAGATTTTCTGGTGTGCACCCAGCACCTTGCAGGATTGGACTTTATGTCACTACCTCTGCAATATGTAGGACAGCTGATATTATTGGTAAAATTTACACAAGGACTGAAATCAAACGAAGACAAGACAGTTATGGAAGGCAGAGAAGAAGCCTCTAGAGTACAGCGATGTATCTTGCCTAAGGTTGCTGCAGAAGCGATTCACAGAAGAAACCTTCGGTTGCTTAGTTGTTCTAGTCCGGGGGTTGGCAAGCCAGTCTTGGCTTTGCCTTTTATATTAAGCAGCAGGTTATGCAGCTGTATTTTCCTGCCTCACTCCCTCTTCCCTGGAGAATGGTTTCCTGTTAGAAACAAATATATTTAGATGGCTGCCATTTGGTGTAATGGAAGATGGCAGGCAGACTATATTTACATTTTGGGTTCTTGCCTTGCCCGGCTGCTAACCCAGATATTATTAGTGAAGCACAGCTGGGTCATTCAAATTAATATCAGCATTCGTGTTAGTTGCCTTATTTACATCACGGTAGCTGTCAAAAGTAGTTGGTGGGTTTATCTGACTGCAGTTATTCATGCTGACACTTGCAGTGATATAGCGGGATTACCCAGGGCTGGCTCCTCCATCCAACAGAACAGGCACCCCCCTCTGGGGAAATAAAATACTAAGGGACAGCCAAATGTGGAGCAAGTTGTTTAGTGTGTCGATAAATATGGGGCTGTGATGCACAGGCATTTTCCAGTTTGCACAGGCCAGCAAAAGACCCTACAAACAGGACTTAGGCTATTATTATTATACAGTCTCCAAAATGTTCAACTTGTTTTAAAAATAAATAAGAAGACAAGGAACCCAATTTTCAAAAGAATGCAGCTTCCATTTAGGCACCAAAATACACACCAATAGTTATTCTGAAAATCTGTCCCAAAACACCACAATAGAAGATGTTGGGCTCTGGGCATTTCTGAATATCTGGCTCTTTTCAATCAGAGCTGAGGTCCTTGAGAAATCTGGCACCACCTGTGGATGCTGGGCAATTGACAACCTGGCCCTGGCCTCCTTTGTCAATGTGGCCACAGCTCCCTGCATTGAGGAGTTTACAGTTTACACAGCCCATGAGCAGATGAGGGATGGGTAATGTGAGGTAAGAAAACAAGTGACAGAATAAGGGGTGAGGCTCAGCATGTGGCTTGTGCTGGTTTTCCTATACTGTCTATGTTTCGATCCCTCACCGTGGGGAGCTGCTGATCTCACAACAGCAACGTTTGGTGGCCTATATGAAAATGAACCAGAAATGTGCCCATATCACACCACCACCACAGTTAGCATTAACCTGTCCCTCGGAGGACTATCATGACACAAAGGTGAAGGAGTGGGCCATGGAAACTGATTAACCATCTCCCTCCTCACAGTCACTCCTCCCAGTCTGGATGGAGGCATATTTATGGATCTGTGTGGAGTCGCTTGTATAACCCTTTAGTGAGCGTGTGTTACAGGTCCTCCTCTGTGCTGATCCACAGGAGATATGAGTTTGGTAGAGTCCCCAGCTACAGACCTGTGTCTCTTTGACTTACACTTTTAGCTCTGGAGACTCCCAGTTCAGTCCCTGTTCTGTTGGCCAAGATGGCAGCTGTCACACTTGCCCTACTGATGCCCGTGCTGCACCTATTCTGCTTGTAAGCTGAAGACCGCAGTATATTTATAATGACACATCACAGTCCACAAAGTCTTCATTGTTACAGCGATGACCTGTGCCTAATCACTATCTATGCTGTGTGTAACTCGTGCAAACAGATTCATTTACCTGAAAAAAATGCTATTAGTTACTTATAGGTCCTGCACATTGGAGATTAATGGTAAAAATAATAATAATTGATGTCACTGTAGCTTATCTGGAAGTTTAATGCTGATCAGAAACTGAAAAAGAATGAATACAGAGGTTAGAACAGGAGAATGGGAGTCAGGACTCCAGATTCTACTCCCAGTTCTGACACTAAGGGCTTGTCTACATGGCAAGTTATTGTGTGGCAAACCAGGGTGTTAATCTACAGTAACACTTCTTGTGGTCACTGCGATAGTGCAGTAAAAGTTCCAGAGTATCATTGGCTTATTATGTTACAAGTCAGAGCACATCAAGCGGCACTCTGGGACTTTTAGTACACTCTAGCACTGTCCACATGGGACATTACTACACAGCAAACTGGTGCACTGTAGCTTCACACTCTAGCTTGCTGCGCAGTAACTTGCTGTGTAGACAAGTCCTAGATCAATGTGTGATACTGGGAAAGTCCCATGAACTGCTCTGTACGTCAGTTTCCCTACTTACCTAATTCAAAGGAGTGGCTTCATTAATAAATGTCTGTATAGCATTCTGAGAGCCTTTGGGATGAAAAAAAAGTAAGTATTCTGATTTAATAATAACTATGAAAAAATTCCTCTCCCGTTAACTTCATTTACTTCAATAAAGTTGCACCCAGGCTGCATCTGTCCCATTAAGACTTATGATTAAAAGGTTGATTTTTAAAAAGGATGATAAATAATTCCTTCATGAACCAATGGACTGTCCAAGTCAGAAATGATGCACACTTCATCCATATTTCCATGAGTCCAACTGGCTCCTTCAATAGACAATTATACTGCAGAAGCCTTGATGTCATTTTTAGTCAGAGTAGGTTTACTTTGACAGAGTCAGGTGGAATTCTAGTGTACATCTTCAGATTTTGCTTGGTTTGTTTACCCAAAAAACAGTGTCGGAAATGGCTTTGAACGAATAACATTCTGCAACCAAAAGTTTTGAAGAGTCGGTACGACTGATTTTTTAAGAAACTGAGTGGCAATTGCAATCACAGTGATTGCATGTTCAAACTGGGTAAGTGCACCTGCTTGTGATCAGAACGAGTGATTTGCACATGCAGTTGTCCAATTTGCACATGCAACTATGGTAACTATACATGCAATTTAGGCATGCAGTTGTTTATGCACCTGCACTCTCAACCTTCAAGAAAAGTTGGCCCTGTATGAAAGAGGCCCTCAGACATTATATTTTTACAACTGAAATGTTTGCTTTGCTTTTTTTTCCCCTCAGTTTTTTCCAGTTTATGATAAGCACAGGCATCTTTGTATCTGTCTGATATTTATCCCCAAAGGAAGAGAGTACATATAGCTTTTCCATTTATTCTGATATCTGGAAGATGGCTTCAGGACAATAAAAAAACCCTCAACCCTACAACAAACCCTGACTCTGACTCAATCTTCATTGCTGTCAGCACTTCGGAGAGAGCATTATTTGCTTGTTGCAGTTCCCTTATAGGCAGATTCTGCTGCTGCCACCAATTTCTCTACGGGTATTTTAGCATTGATAATAGTCCCATTGATAAATAATATGATAATTTAAGACATATCAATATTCCTCCTAAGGCTGATTATCATTCATTCCACTAGGCAAAGAGCAGTCAGTATTTCCTTTTAATCAACCTGCATCAAGGTTAATTAAAGAGCAAAATGACTAGTTTAATCCTTGTCCCTCAGAAACCTTTTTTTTTTAGCACTGGAGATGAATGTTCTGGCCACTATAATTCCTGTGTCAAATGTCACAGTCTTTAACAGTAGGAGAAAAAGCTTTCCTTCCAAGTACACAAAGTAACATTTTACTGAATGACAAAAAACATTGGCTAAGCCATGAGATGCCATCCTGGGGTTGAGGTGGGGAGGGAGTTCAGAATGCAAATGGTTGAAAGTGCAAGAGAATTTAATAGAAGCAAAAGCATTCTTTAACAAAGGAAAGGAGTAAAACCGACCATCTGATCTAATGAGCTGAGCAAAAGGTTGGGAACCAGGAACCTGTAATTACTAATCCCAGCTCTGCTACTGACTCATTGTGTGGCCTTGGCTAAATCACCCAAACCAGATTTTTAAAGGGATTTAAGTGCCTAAATAGGCAGATAGGACCTTAAATCCACCATGTAGGCACCAGTGACATTTTCAAAGCTGTGACTCAGGCACCACCTAACCCCCTGAGGAGTCTGACTCCCCCGGGCTCCCACGTTTCCCCTGGTCAGGTTTTTCAAGTCAGCCTAAGTGCTGCTACCATCCCACAATTAATGAAATGGCCAGAGCCCTAGCTCAGCTGAAGCCTCAGAGACCCTGAAGTGGGATTTTAAAACTAGGCTGGCCAACGCCTATTTCATCAGCAGGGCCCATGCCCCCGCTGGGAGCCCCAGGCCCTTTAAATTGCCCCCTAGGGAAGCCAGGCCACGCTGGTACAGTGCACTGCCTCTTGCTTGGGCACGGGATCCTCTTAGGGGTGGGGCCCGATTCAGGGGAATTGGTTGAATTGGCCTAAAGCTGGCCCTGCCCTGCCCCACTCTCTGTGAAAGCTGAGAAAGTCTGACTGCTCCTGGTCCACTGCCCTCTTATAAGGGCCAGCTGCAGCCTGATTGGGGCGTGGCCCAGCTGTAGCTACTTCCCCAATCAGCCAAGATTTTCCCCTACCACAGCCCTCTCCCAGGGCTGTTTTAAGCCGTTCAGGGCAAGAACGGGGTTACTGGCCCCTGTAGAAAGAAGGATGCAAAGTTGCTTAAACCTGTATAGCCTCTTGGTCTTTCCCATTCCCCACTCTGTCAGGTCTGCTGAGTTGAAAGCGAGGCTTTAAATGCCACCCTTCTCAACATACTACGCAGTGTAACTCTCGGCTTCCAGAAGCAGAACATGAATTTGATGCTGCATCAGCAACAATGGTCAGCAGCAAGCAAACAAGGCACAGAACTGAAGGAGATCCTACAAGGGTCTCACATAATGGATTAGAATGGAATCAGAGAAAATAAATGTTAGCAGAGTTTATTTCATGCTAGTTTAGGGCAGCATCTGGACACACAGCTGCAGGCTACCAAGTCTCTTGAGAATCTTTTAGGAAAGTGGCCAGATTTTATAGTCTCATGATGCAAGAAAACATTTGTCAAGGTGGGGTTTCTCTTGGGAAGTACTGGCAGGTATTTAGATTGTAAGCTCCTTTTCCAAGTGTGTACAGCACCTAGCACAACGGGGCCCCATCCCCAAGCTCTGACTAAGCCTCCCGTCACACTCAGAATACAAAGAACAAATAGTTACATGGGCCTGCGAAAACAGCAACGAGAGTGTAAAATGCTCCAATATTTTGTTTTAAAGTTCTAGTTTATCTGAACAGTAATCAAGAAATGATTTATTCAGAATTTGAAATCATATCACATACGATATCACATAAACTGATCAATAAGCAAACACAACCATGAGCAACTAGGCTGCCCTGGAAAGGTGGCATTTCTGACTATAATGTTGCCAACTCTCATGTTATTTTGTGTTTTTCCTTAAAGATCCAGCTCCTTGTGTCTTGTCATTACATGAAAACATTGGCTTTCCTTTAAAAAAAAAAAAGAATAAGTTTCTAAATCTAATGGTTGTGTAGAAAAATTTGAAAACATGAACCCCACAGGGTCAAAACCCAGAGGCAAATGAATACAAAATATATATTTATTTAAAAATAATAATCACATGATTTTTAAGCCAATTTAAAATTTTGTGGCCTGACTCATGAGTTTTGAATGCTTGGGGTTGGAAATGTTGCCATGAACAGGGAAACATTCAAAAAACATAGTCTCCTTTGACTACAGTTCAGCTGTCAAATGTATCTCAATGGTCCATGCACATTTGCATATGAAACGAGCACCTGAAGTTCTAATTGCCTTAAGATATTTAGTCAAGTCAGCACACTTTAAAATATTTATAGCTTTTTCAATTACTCTTTTATTGTTCGATTTGTACAGGGCGTGTAAACCTATAGGGCCCAGTTTTGTCACCCTTCCTCACACTGAGACGTACAGTGCTGTACTACGGGCCGGATTCAGCCAGCCCTACTCATGCTGAGTTGTACCTTACTCCTTGACTTGTTCCCTTAAAGATCCAGATGCTAATACCCTTATTCATGGGGAGTAGCACTGTATTCTAGGAATTGCCCCAGTCGACAGCAATGGGCTGGCTTGTAGAGAGAGGTGCTACTCAATGAGAGTAAAGGTTGTAGAAGCTGGCCCTATGCCAATAATTCTGTGAGGAAGAAGGCAGGAAAAAGGCCCTTTTGTATGACATCAAATCACACCATGGATTCCATATTTTTTCATAATGTTGGGACCTGTGGGCATAATCCTAACAATGGATGTTTTGCCAGTGCCTTCAATGGGTGCAAAGTCAGAACCTATCATGAAAGGAGATACTAGATTTCCATGTTTTCTACAGTGTGGCACTTCTGCCTTGTCTGTGGCCGCTGACAGTTTTGAGACCCTTCAGTTCTAAATCTAAAACTGCAATGATAAAGTAGGGCTCAAAGGATGCCTTGGGGAAGCACTGTTCCTCAGAGAGACAGTTCCTCCTGGGGCTCCTCTGTTCTGCTGGGGGTGGGGAGATGGAGCACGTAGCACCTCCCTTTTTTGGAGTGTAGCATACACCCAGTCAGCTCTACTTAGTAGGTACCAGGGATAATGGAAAGGAGCCACCGGTCAATCGACTCTATGTCCTTTCCTGTCCACTTGCTCTCATGGGGAGCAGCTTGAGTGCAGCCCTGTGCTCCCATGAGCTCCAACAGCTATGATCTGGAAAGCCCTCATGAAGCCTGAAAATTATAGGGAATCCTCACTGCCCTCTAATCCTGTCATGTGCCTGTGTTAGGGCTAGGGACAATCTAGCCCTTACTTTGGAGAAAGGTGCTCTGATTTTGCCTTGCAAAATGCTTCTAAATGGGGAATCTGCACTGGAATGTGTGGAAATATAGTGTTCTTTTCCCAAAATCAGTGGGTTTGGGGTCTCAAATGTCAGTGATATGCATATTAAAGAGTCCAGAATCCAGTGAACTGGCCAAGTTAGAGTGATGGAGATTGCTGTGAAGATACGATAGTTCTCCTATATGAACCATGAAAACTTATTTTAGAAGTCTCTTATATTTTTGTTTCCCTTCTCTTTATAGGGTCAAATCCTAAAATCTTCCTGAGATCACAAAGGTAACATCTATTTTTAAAAATCAAATACGTATATTTAAAAATGCAGTGGTCAAAGAGCCCAGAGGTATTTTTCCCAGAGGGGCTGTGATATTAACAGCTGATAAGGTTTTTTGTGCTTCAGGAAATGCACAAGAGCCATCTGGAAGCTCTGTCAACACATGAAGATTATGCACTTATTAAATAAAAGCAGAAATCTGTCCAAGGGAAAGCAAGGCCCTCCCTAGTATTGAACATATGGAAGCCAAACTGGACCAACAGAAATTCTGCTCTACTTGTGATTGGCAATGTGTGAATGAGAAGAAAGATTATAGATAAAGCCCTAAAATTAGAATCGGGGGAAAGACCGACTGTATTTCATCTGCAGTGGGTATTGTCTGTATCATGTACAATCTTTGCACTGAAGTTGTTGGTTCTGCTACAAACACATGATTCAAGACTATTGGACAAGAATGGCATAGTCTGTCTCAACTATTATGGGCCAGAATCTATCAACTTTACTCACATTGCATATACCTAACTCTGTGAGTATTCCCAATGAAATCTATGGGGGCTATTCATGGCTCTTCTATTCAGCCTCTGTGTTGGATCCAAGTGAATTTAGTGTTGGGAAGAGGTCCTGACAGTGTTGGAGACTTTCTGTTTACCTCCAGAACAAGGACAGCAGAAGCCAGAGTGTAATCTTCCTTCACAATGCCTCACTTTTGCTGTGAGGACACTACTCCATGTAGCAGTGGAAGGAGACTGTAGTCAAGTAGGAAGTCCCCTGTGGACTTTGTTTAGCTTAGGAAACCATCCCTGACTCCAAAAGAAATTTCCAATGTTGAGATAACTGAATAGCTCGAGTGGCCCCTCAGCCTCTTTCAGAAATCTATCTGGTTTCCCTTGCATTTTGAATTTCTGTAACATGTTTTCCATATACTTGAAGCCCTGGTCTACATGGGGGGGACAACTTAGATCGACTCACCGTGGTGTCTCGTGGCACTGGAGTACAGGAGTCGACGGGAGAGCGCTGAGGGGGTGGATTTATCGCATCTAGACTAAATGCGATAAATCGATCTCTGCTGGATCAATCGCTGCCCGCGGATCCAGCGGGTAGTGTAGACATACCCTTAGTGTATTAAATTCAGGCCATGTCTACACTTACTGGAGATTGATGCTGCTGTGATCGATACAGGGGGGGTTGACCACAGAGTGCTCTCCAGTGGACTTCGCTACTCCATCAGAATGAGAAGATTAAGGTAAGTTGATGGGAGAGCATTTCCCGTCGATGCAGAGTGGTATAGACACTGTAGTAAGTCAACCTAAGCTACGTCAAGTCCAGCTATTCATGTAGCTGGAGGAGCGTAACTTAGGTCGACTTAACCCCATAGTGTAGATAAGGCCTAAGGCAGGGGTAGGCAACCTATGGCAAGCATGCCGAAGGTGGCACACGAGCTGATTTTCAGTGGCACTCATGCCGCCCGGTCCCGGCCACCAGTCCGGGAGGCTCTGCATTTTAATTTAATTTTAAATGAAGCTTCTTACACGTTTTAAAAACCCTATTTACTTTACATACAACAATAGTTTAGTTCTATACTATAGACTTCTAGCAAGAGACCATCTAAAAACGTTAAAATGTATTACTGGCACATGAAACCTTAAATCAGAGTGAATGAATGAAGACTCGGCACAGCACTGCTGAAAGGTTGCCGACCCCTGGCCTAAGGCATAGATCTTCAAAGTGAAGCACATGGGCGTTTGCATGCACCTAACTTATGCCAGCAGATACTTGACAGATGCATCCAAAAGCAGGTATCTGTGCACAAGTAACTGGTTCTTGTCCTTGAGCACTGACACATCAGTTATTTATACAGAAGTGAAAGATGTGCACCATTATTAGCAATGCAATTGTACGTGACTAACGTTGAAAATATATCCCTAAATGAACACTGCTCTTCACAATGAGCCTTTTCTTAAATGGTTTCAGTTGGAATTATTAATAATATTTTGAAATTATTTTTATTAATCACCAAACATCAATTTAACCATAAATTCCTTTATTAAATCCAAAGACCAAATAGTATTTTTACGCATTTGCTCTAACCATGTCTAACTGTCTAAATATAAGCAGTCACTATACCCAATAAAGGAACAAAGTATTCATAAGCATGTGATCAATATACTTACAAACAGGCCAGACCTAGAGATGACCATCTCATTCTAGCATATTCCAGCATAATTAGATAGGATCTGAAAAAGAACCCTTCAGTTCATAACTCTTTAAACCTTTCAACAAACAAATGATGTTATTTCCAATAACTAACTTCAGCTGAAAACCAATTTGAGACAGGTCACCCTTATTTCCAGTCAGTCCAGATAAGGTTTGCATTCTTCTTTCTTCCCAAGACCTTTCCTCCTCTCCATCTTGCTGACCAACTGTTTTTGCACCTGGGTTCACGTAGGCCCTAAATTTTGAGATAACACTGGTGTGTGGATTAGTAAACTCATGTTGGCTCATTTTAAGACAGATTTCTTTTGCCTTATTTAAAACCATTTTCAATCACCTCTACTGGTCAGAGGCCTTCTTTTTATACATTTTCCCTTATCTCATTCGTTATTTTTGTGAACTAGACATCCTCCCTATGTCATTCCTTCTGGCCTTTTAACTCATTTATTTTAAAGGCCTGACTTCTACTTGCAAGCCAGGGCCTTTCTTTACAACATATATATTTCCTTAGCCAAACTTACGCTAACTCTAATTCTTTAATTTTATTTGTATCCTACAGTTTCCAAGCTGCCATGCTTTTAATTCTTCTTCCAGTGCCTGTCTGCCCTTTTCTATTACCACAGCTCCTGACTGCATGAAACCCCCACACTCTTTTACATAAAGGGGGAAGGAGGTTATCCTTAACTACAGTTGGTTGGGAATTTTTCAACAAAATATTATTTTGCTGGAAAATGCCAATTTGTGGACATTGAAAACTTTCATGGGAAAAGGTCAGATTTGACAAATTTTCTGTTATTAACAAAAGTTCTGAAGTTTTCGAAACAAGACGTTTCAACATTTTTGATGAAAAGTTCCGTTTTTCTGTTTGAAATGACTTTTTGTTTTGAAATTAGTTCATTTGTATGTTTTTTAAAGATCAAAAATCAAAATGAAACACTTAGAAATGATCAAAACAAAACATTTCAGTTGACCTGGTCTGAATTTTCTTCACCTTATTGGTTTTGGGAAATTTTGGGGGATTCTGACTTTTCATCCCAATTCATGACAGGGAAAATTTTGAAAATCTTGAAAATTCTCATGGGATGGGAAGCCCATTTCCTGCCCATCTCTACTTGTATCTTTCTTACACAGGCTCGTTCTATGTCTGCACCATCAATTGGCTTTGGAGTCTCTTCCTAATTTAGTAACCTCTTATTATCCAAAAACATATCAGTGGCTTTTAATCACATAGAAAACCACCAGTTTGGATGACACAAATAAACATTAACTTTACAAGCCTTTAGAAACAACTATTGATAGCCATGTATCCCTCTTTGTTATTACTTGCAGCTTGTGGAGACCCAGGAGTTCTCCTAAATCACTGGGATTTAGATTTTCCCCTTCAGCTTCTTAGCATTGGCACCCAGGGCAATGATGTCATATTCTGAGATGCCTATTGACTATTCTGCTATATAGCTAGAATCACATATACTTTAGGATTCCTATACAGTCTGTTGTCATGGCCAGTCTGAAACCCCTTTTTACTGCACTGATAAGAAAGATGCAGGTTTTCCCCAGTTTCCTATGTGTTCCACCATCAGTCATTACAACTAGCAATAGAATTTAGCTGTCTTGAACTAAATCTTGGCATTTACCTACCAGCCCTATGTCGATTTCCATCTCTGATCCCCGAGGAAAGCCTGAAATAACTATAAAACTGTTCTTATGTTGGCAGATTTAACTGGCCTCAGCCCAGCTCTTTGGGTTCTGTCTCACCATCTGTCATTTCTACTATGCAAAGGCAGAACTATTAAAAGTTATCTCACCTTGTCTAAAGTCCCACAGAGGATTTCCTAACAGCTCATTTGTTGTTACAGGACATACACTCCTCACCAGCACAACTCTTTAGATTTGATAGCTCTGCGTTTTTCACAAGTAGCCTGAAAGCTCCCTTTTGAGTGATCAACTATTCATCACTTATGGCTGATACCAATGTCCCCTTTCTGCTGACCAATAGCCAAATTCCAGGGTCTTTCAGGCCAACTTCCCACAAGAGGAGAAATCAGTGATGTGGTGGCTGGGTGTATTCTCAGTGTAACGTTATTTACACATATACACTAGACTGGAAACAGAGCAGCTTGCAGAAAGTCCCTTCTTCCAGAAATCTCAGCCCAGGCAACAGTTCCTGGGAAGCTATTCTGCCCCAGGATTTAACCCTAGTTAAAGAAGGTAAGGGAGGGAGTAAATGCTCTCAAAGGACCTTTGCAAAACCAAACTAACACCACCACCATGTTTCTTCAAAAGACTAAAAACTTGTTCATGTGCTAATAAAGGGAATTTGAAAGACTACGTACAATAGCGCTACTTGGAGACACCTGCCATCATAATCCACAGGCTGCACTAACCAGGTGGGGGAAGTTACTTTGGGGTATTGGTCCTCACAGGAAAAGAAGTCTTGGCTAGGGAGTGCCAACTAATTGTGCCCTGGAAGTGTGGGAGCCCAGAATAAGAGTATGATTGCAAATCAATTTGCACTCTGCCTTTAATACTGGTGGAAGAGAAGAAACACTGCCAGGTTTAATATTTCATTACATTTTTTAATTTTTAAACACTGAAGCACTCTCTCTCACTCTTTCCTCTTTAATGAGAATTAAATCAAAATGGGGAAATATTTACAGCATGAAACAGTATTGCATCCAAAATAGCTAAAAAAAAAAAGTTATACACTCCACCCATCAGAGGATCAGCTTGAAAATCATATGTTTAAAAAAAAGGCAGTAAATTCTGGATTTTTTTAATTTGCTCTCTGGTATTTAGGGTTCACATTGTCAAGCTTTTCTCTGGAACCATGGTCCATGGGGACTAGAAACTTGCTTTTTTTAAAAAAAATGAAAGCTAAAATTCTGATGAAATCATATGACTCCAGAAGCTGGGACTTGCAGAAAAAAAACAACCAAAACTACTTTATAAATGGGCATATTCAGCAGGTTACATTTTTAAATGAACAAGCCACCTGGACTGACTAATGAGATTCCAATTAATAGGAAAAGTCTCTCTTGATATCTGATCCAAGAATATCCCATTTAACTGTTTAGATAATGCTAGCTGAGAATAAAACTTTACAGCTTTCTCAGTGAAGACCAGTCAGCATGGGAAGCCTAGGGAAATTTTGAAAGGAAAAAAAAAAAAAGTCTTTCTTTCCTTTTCAGTCACACCAACCAAAAGTAGATGCAGAAAGCTCTCAGCAATGCCACATCTGCAGCTGGTAGAAAATTTTCAATTTTCATTTTTTAGATGAAAATATTCCTCAATAATTCAAATTTCAGTGAGTGCACCCCATCAAAATTTGAAAAAATAATTTAATAGAAAATTATTAAATTAAATAATTTAGATAATTAATTAAATTGATGTTTTTGAAAAACTAGGAAAAAATCAACAAAATATTAATGAAAATTGTTACTTTTCCCCCTACCACCTCTAGTCATGTCTACGTAGGCTCAGATCCTCAAACGTAGTAGGCATCTAACTCCCACTGAAATCAGTGGGAATCATGTGACTAAATACCTTTGAGGATCTGGGCCTTAGTAGTCAGTGTGACTACCATGCAGCAGCTTGTTGATAGCCAGCTGAAGGATAGAGACAACTGCTTTAGCATAGAACATCCAAGTATCCTCCATGAGGATGCCAAGGCATGGACAGGCAGCAAGAGCTTGCTGGATTGCATTCCCTGCAGAAGGTCTCCATTATGATGCCTTGCCCTACACAGACAATAAGAACCTGGATTGTCCTATAGTACGGGCTGGGCATCTCCACTACAATGCTGAGCACTAAGGCTGCAGCTGCACTGAACTTTGAGAAATTCTCCCATTGTTCGGGTAGCACCAATGCAGTTCTGCCAGTGCTGGCAATAGCTGGAATGTGCACAAGCCTTTTAACTCTATGTCATCTATTCCTGCTTGCAGTGGGTCTAGATTGTCTCAGCGGTCAGGCCGAGCATTCTACGAGCCAGGCAGACTGAATTTCCCTTTCCCTTAGGATGGGAGGAAACTCATACTGCTGCGACCAGTGCTGTGACTGTTCTGTGGAGAAACAGGGGGTTTCCGTCTGCAGAGCTGTAATAATTTGCATAGCATTAAAAGTATCTGGAGGTCTCAATGTGTGACATGCTGTTGTCATTGAACCCGAGCACCAACCATGTACTTTGAACTGAGCACTGCCCTGGGCAGCTTTCTGAGCATGTGTGTTGTTCACATTAGTTCCATCTTGCAGGTGCTCCTTCTGGAAGCTTTACATTGTGTACCTATCACCTTCATCCTGTCCCTGTTTTTTCATTTGTTGTTGTCCCGGAGTCACTGGGCCGATGCTCTGGAACACTCCAGATGAAGCCAGTCAGGACTCTGGGGTAGCAGGTCTCCTCTCTGAGCGTTCTGTCGCCAGGCCAAGAAGCTTACACAGCTTCGACCTTCCTGGGTCTGACCTTGGTGGATTCAGCATCCTCTTCCACACCGTGCATTTCCCACAGCGAGTCTGCCTCGGTGGGGCTCCTGGGGAAGCCCTGCACCCCAACTCTGCAGTCAGCAATGACTCTCAGCCAGCCAGTAAAATGGAAGGTTTATTAGTTGACAGGAACACAGCATAGGAGAGAACTTGTTAGCCTAGAAATCAGTGACTTTCAGCCAAGTCCATCTTGGGGAATCCTGGGCCAGAAACTCTGGACTCCCGCTCTTTCAGTCCACCCAAGCAGATTGCCAGCTTCCAGTGACCTGACCTCAGACACTCCTATTGCTCCTTCCCCTTGTCTTTGTCTCCCTTCCTGGGCAAAGAGTCACCTGGTCATCACCTGGTTGCATCTCCCTCCTGGGGCTCAGGTTATGAAGGGCACCAGTCATAGCATATGTGCAGGCAGCTGGAGAAACCTCACCTGACCCAGAGGTGTCAGCCAAAGTTGCACAACCCTATTCCCACCACCGAGGTATTGGTGCAGCACACAGGGAAACTGAGGCACACACAGTATTCATGCAAAATAGTAAAACTCATATAGGCTCAACAGTAAGATTCACATACAACATAACAAGGGAAAATCCCCACTTCGCCACAGTTGTCCCCAGTGCTTCGCTGACTCCTGAGGTCTGTGGCCCGTCCTTTATCTAATGGGGCAGGCCTTTTGTTGTTCTGGTGCACTCTGCCCCCATTCCAGGAATTAAATAGGCTGCTGCCTTTCTAGCACATTAATTCACGTATATTTTTGCTACAGAGAAAAGGATGCTGAAAAGCTTCTGTGGTTCATTAATATGTTTTATTTCTTGCTAAAGAATGCTTCCTGGTAATGTGATGCATTTACCCTCAAACCATGGCAGTATATATCATCTAGTCTATCCTGGGACTAGCCTTTTCTAGTCAATACAACAGGGAGTTAAAATTAAATCAGATCCCAGCGATCCCCATTTTGATGCCTTATCTCCCCCTTTGACACTTTCAAACTTGATTACAGATAAAAGGAATTGGTCGAAGGTCATCAGAATAATCAGAACTAGCTGCTACATTGATTAGGTGGCTAGAAGGAATACAAGATTGAAAGATTCCAGTGCATTCACAGAATGAATTAATCTCAGCCAGCATTTAGGGTTGATGAAATAGTCCCGCTCCTCTGAGGAACAAACAGTCAAAACCCTACAGTTATTAAAGACTAAGAAACCATGCTCTCTTCATTAGTTAGTTTAGCAAAATGAAACTTTGAGTGCAAATTAATATAACTGGATGCAGTAGGCTAATAAAGAATCAAATACAAAAGTTTTGGTTTGCCAGATATGGTGCTACAGCAAAACAGACAGTTGTATATGTATTGTAGTACTGCTAAGTTGGAAAACAGGAAATAACACTGATACGAGAGAAAGGGAGTCAGGGCAAGGGGCACTGTGAGTGACTAATCCAGGAGTTTAGAGGGCGAAGCCAATCCAAATTAGGGGATGAAGCTTGGTCTTGTGGATAAAGAACCTGGAGTTAGGAGAAGGACTCTGCCATCATGGATTTGCTCTGTGACCACTTACTCTCCTGGTGCCTAACTTTCTCCATCTGTACAATAAGGATAATAGTTAGTGCACATGGATATTGCAAGCAGTGAGAGTCAGGACAGAATATGGCTCTTAATATGTTTGTGAAACCTAGGAGAGCTTCAGGTGGAAGACACTACAGATGTCAAAAGTATGTATAATTACTCTTCTCTTTACTCGAGGTTTAGCTCTGTCACCAAGTTCAAAGCTAGCCAGCATTGATTTGCAAACCACAATACCTTAATAATTGACAGATAACACCATGTTTGGTTTCTACTTCAGTCCTCTCTAGTTTGCTTTCATCCCAATGTAAAGAACAGCAATATGAAATCTGACAGCTTTAAAAGCAAAAGCAGTGAAGAATGTATATTCTTTCCATGGTGAATGGCAAACCATAATTTCATCTAATGCTGCCTTCATTTTTTTTCTTGATAAACCAATGCCATGGTGTTGTTTTGCAAGCCAGGCATTAGGAATAACAGCCCTGCTACACAGAAAACCTTTTCTACTCTGGTAGAATGTACAACAGGAACATTCAAACATTTCCCAACTGAGAACCACTTTGGAAGCTTGCCAGGATCCTGAAGGCCAGGTCAAATTGCATGGAATGGAGCAGCCTGCATCGGTCCATATTTTTAATCCCTGGCATGTTGAAGCTAGAGGTCCCGCACACAATGCTGCTTCTTGATCTGAGCAATATGGGTTTCACTACAGAACTTCAGCTTGTATATTTGGCCCATGGACAACAGTTTGGCCAGAGCTGAAGTACAGCTAGTTAGTGTCTGTGCAGCACTTTTAAGATATAACGAGGCAACTAAGCGTGAAGGACCAGATTGTGCTATCAGTTACTCCAGTATAAATCTGGAGTAAAAATAAACTACTAAAATTTTCTGTTCTGAGAACAGAATTCGGCCCCAAGCAGTCAGAAAACTTTCCCTCTGTTTAACCGGCAAACTTCAAATATTCAAATGCTAGGCAATTTTACATTGTCTCTTGTTCCTTTTGGTATTGCTAACACACCAGAGTCTCATCCAGTAGATCCCTCAAGATCTTCTAACTTCAGAAGCATAAAATTATTTGGCTGATGTTTCTAATGAGGCACCTATTTCATTCACATACACTAGGCTGCACCAAATCACATACTACAAATTCTGCTATTCACAGAGATTCTTTTTCCCTTGAACTGGTTAGAATGTTTTCATGTATTTTCATCAAAATATGCTGTTTCACTGATGCTGAAATGTTTTGCAGAGACATATTCATTTCCATGAAGTTTCTGATGGGAATATTTTTGAGATCCAGAGCTCTCTGGTCACTTCTGATGAGAGAGCGGACAGACCCACATTCCATTTAGTGAAAACACTGACAAGGTTTTGTTTTTGTTCCAGTGTGGGATGAAAACCAATTTCAAAACTTTAGAAGTTGTTACATAGTGGGATTGTGGTCCTCCAGCCAGTTCTACCTTCCACTACCCTGAAATGCAGAAATCACTATAGTGACTGAGATATCTAGGATCTGCACGCAGCAAGTGACCTGTCCCAGAAGATATTGCATAGTATTTCTCTAAGTTTATTTATTGAGGATGATAAAGTAACTGCTACATTCCATGGCAGATAGTCTGTGTGGGAGCTGGCTTCATGGATTGCTAAAGTGAACAATAAGCCAGCATGGACAGCAGATCAATTCTGACAGCTATACACCAAGGAACAGGATTGTTACATTTTTAGTATCATGCTCAGATTTCTTTCTGTGTGTAGTGTGTGTTTCGCCCCCCAAGAGTTGCATGTGCTTTAAAAAAGTATAAAACATTTTAAGAGCTTTCCATTATAGGTTTTATTAGCCAAGATTAAGAGCTCACCCTGGCGTGACTTGAGTAGTTCACATAATCAGTATTGCACTTAATTACATTTACTATCAAAAGCAAACTTTTGGAGCTGCTGCCAGCCACATTCCCTGAGCTGTAAATATTTTGGTCGTCAAACAGGAAGTGAGCAAGGAGTCAATCAGCACATACTCAGACACAATGGCAGCAGGAAATAAATGGATGTTTTCACAAAGACCTGAGTGGGTCAGGAATCACAACACTGGCAGGAGCATCCTAAAGCAGATGATGCCAAGACAGAATGAGTCATGCTTCTGTGACCCTTCTGCACAGGCATTTTAACCAGAATTATGGAGTTGGTTCTCTTAGTGTAAGTGCAGTCAGAGAGAGAGAGAGAGACTGTCGAGAAGGGAGAAATTCTAATGAAGAATTCTGCTTGCTTTGCACCTTTGCTCACTCTGGAATAAATTTTTAAGCATGGGTACCTGGTTCATGTCCACACAATGTAGGCACAAAGTAGACAATTGCACACATAGAACATGTTTTTATGTGCATAGGATCCTGGTGTGCACCTGCTCTTTGTATATGCATGGGTATATTTTATAGGTCCATCTTACACATGTATATTTGGAGCATAGCCCCCTTCTTTCCACTCAAGTCCATAGAATGGGCTCAGCAGTATGCTACTTTTCTCGGTGGAGAACTGTGTACACTACCAAAGCTACTGTAGTAAGGGATTCATGTGATAACGTGGTAGTTCCCTGAGTGTGAAACAGCACAAGTGAGTCTTGTCTGTACACATGTATAGAACTTGGGGTGCTCAGCATGTATGAAAATGAAATCGGACCACTTTTATTCAGGTGTCTACATTTGTATTTTGGCACCCAACTTTAGGCTCTTCAGTCTAAAAATTGGCCTACGTCCATTTACTATATGATAATTTGGCTGTTAGCATATAATTGGGGTTATTTATCACTGATTCTACGTCATTGCTAAGTGATGGACAGGATATGGAAATAAAAATCTGCAATCCCTTCAAGTGCATCGTCACGCTGTGTATTGTAACTGAAACTGGGTATCCATGGAGCAACGGTATTATAGGGAACAGAGGAAAAAGTAGATAGAATTTCTTTCCTTTATTTCGCCAGTTCTGACTGCCAAAATCAAGAAGTGGCAAGGAGATTTGAACCCAGAACCAGCGCTTGGGGAAAGGTCTGCTTATTGTAGTGTGGTCAACGGTCTATCTCCTGACTGCTCTGCCTAGGACAGGTTTCAGAGAGATCCTGTGTGGTGATACAGTCAATATGAGATTTAAGAAACAGAACCACAGGATCTGTCTATGCCCAGCAGCTTCAGTAAGTCATTACAGCTATGTCTTGTCTCTCCACTGCAAGAGATATTACAGTGATGTAGTCAATAGCAACATTTTATTGTCTGATGGAGGTATAGCCTTAAAATATACCATATGCTCTTATTTTACTGAGCAGCAGAGTAAATGCAGATGGCAAGCTTGCTTAATGTGATGAGACATAAATCACAGGTATATCCACAGGCTAAAGTCACTTGTACATCCCATCCTTTATTTTTCCATCCATTTAATTTATTTTAAAGCTTTTCTTTAAGTCAGAGCTAGGGCTGCATTTTTGGTCTGCTAGCTGCACTGTCATAATCAACCCTTAGATATGAACAGAGAAGACTCCACTCAGACAGAGGTAAAGGACAAGTAAGGAAGCCCAAAAGCAAATCTTGCAAACAGTTAAAAAAAAAAAAAGTCCTGTTATTTTAAGAGATGGAATAGTTGGAAGGGTACCAAATAATTTCTTAGGAAAATGACTTTCTAAATAGACATGAAGAACAATTACTGAAGGTCTGATTACGGTGGAATTGCACTGTATAATACAGATTACAAGTAGCTTCATTATTCCCATTAGAATCTTTTTATCAGGGTTTAATCATATGTATCAGTTTTTAACAAACTTCATATGCCTATTAGTTTGGATTATAGACTAGGAAAGGCTTTTACTGATTGAGAAAGCAGAGCCAGTATTGTTGGATTATCTAGAAACAGAGGCAAGTGGCAGGAGGGAAAGTGTCTTATTTACATTGGTTTGTAATGTGAGCACTGCACTTCATTCAGTATCACTTACTGTAATAAGCCTTTGCAAATGGGAGTGATTCTAATGTGCCTTTGAATAATGGACGATGATCAGGATGGGCAATGCCAGCCTATTCACCCCAGTGGCAATTACTACACAACGTTATTAAAGAAATATTTAAAAAATATTTCCCCAGTTAACGATGTTTAATTCCTTATTAAATGCAGCTCATTATTGTAGGAAAGAAGACCATTTAGCAGCCATTAGTTCTGCTAATGTTGCTGTTTTTCTGCAGTGGCCAGAAAAGTGGCAATGAGGAAGGAATTTTTGGATATGTTTCTATCCCCCATCCACCCACTCATATACATGCAGACACTTTCCTGACAGAGTTTTGAGACAAAATCATGTAACTCATAACCAAAATCTTCATTTCATCATAAAACTAGGGCCCTAAGTTGTTTGCTTCAGGAAGTAACATCTCCTTCTTGCGAGATTTTTAAGTACTAGAGTCCTGATTCAGGAAACTCTCCCTATTCAGGACAAGACTGCTTACATCCCATTGACTGCTAAGGGACTTAACCTTGTGCTTAAAGTTAAGTACGTGTGTAAATGCTTTCCTGAATTGAGGCCAATATTTGCCATTGAATTTGCAGAATCTCCAAAATGTTACAGCTTCAGTTGTTTTAACTTCCTCTGCTAGGAGTGAAATACACAGGAGAATATGGAACCTGGCAACAGAGAAGGGACTTTATAACCACAATATTTAACCTTATGACTACAATGGGGGATATATTATACATTTTGAATTCATGGTTGCAGGATGTTGGATCCTTGAGGTATTTGAGGTGATACTGTAAAGTGCTCCACTTTAGAAACTCATCGGCTGACAGTGTTTAGGGACTCAGTGTATAATACCACATTAATGTTCTTCTGAGCGCTGAAGTTAAATTCCTTGCTCTGCTCTCTGGCTGGAGTTCCAGTTTAGGCCTCGGTTTTGTTTTTATTTAATCCACATTGTTTCCAGTGTGAATTTCCCTCAGGTAATGAAAGGAAAGGCTGCCAAAGTTAAGAAAAGGTGTGTGTGCGCGTGTGCGCGCCATGTTGCTGGCATGTTAATACTGTTGGGCACATTTGCATTCTACTGGCTAGCCTAGAAAAAAGGCTGCAGCAACTTATCCAGAGATCTCATTAATAAGGTCTAAAACTGAGACATAAAGGCAACCAAACATGTGAACAGAAAAGCTGACAGCTCTCTGAATTTCCCGTTTTCTGACTAGCCCATCAGTTTACCAGTGTGTGATGTTACCACAAAGCTTCACGGCTCATTAAAAGGGAAGATGAAGTAAAGAGACTAGGTGCCAGAAGGTTTGAGTTCTGTTACCTATTATGCCACTAACCTGTCGTGTGATCTTGGATAAGTCACATCTAACTGTGCCTCAGTTTCCCATTTGACAATGGAGATAATGGTATGACTTGCCTCCCTTTGTAAAACATGTTGAGATGTAGAGATACAAAGTGCTACATCAGCGCTGGGTATAATTATATGTAGCAAGTAGTAACCTTGTTGTTGATGCAGCACATAGCAGGATGCAGTCTATTTATTAACAACCCTTTTATTTGAGGATTTCTAATTATTTAAGTTAAGAAAGCCTCAGAAGACTCCCAGGAGGGAAATGAGTAACATTTTTACCCATAGACATACACAGATGGGCAGCTGATTAATGAGTAATTCAAACACACACAGCGAGGCAATGGCAAAGGGTTTATAAGGTGCCCAACAATGTAATGTCTAGGTACGTGGTATCTGTCTCCTTGCCTATTCTTCTTACTATTGGACCACATTAAGGGTACGCCTAGACTGCAGTCACTGGGCATGACTGCAGCTCGAGCTTTAATCTCACTAGCTCATGTCCCAAAGTGCGAAGTTTGAACTTCAGTGAGGGCTGCACAAGCCCACCCAGAATCCGGTGTAATTACTCATGGAGCCAGCCTGAGCTGAAGAGTATGCTGCCACAGTTTCACTGCTCTGGGCCTCAAGCTAGTGACATTAAAGTTAGCTTGGATATGTCATCCTGAGCTGCAATCACACCTCGTGATTGCAGTCTAGACTCTTTGAACGTATTTGAATGTGTTTAGCTCATGTCTATATGATCTTTGGTGCTGTTCCCCCCCGTGAAATTATGGAACATAAGACAAGGAACTCTGCCACCACAAGACAGTATTTGAGTTGCCTAGGGAATGCAGATACCCAGTTCCTATTAATATTAATGAGAATTGGACATTCACAGCTGTTAGCTCTGAAAGATCTCAGCCTTTAGGTCTTTTCTCCAACTCTCTCTCCTCCTATGACTTGTAAAGAATAGACAGAACTGAAAAAAAAAGTGCATTTCTGGCTCCACTATGGAATTCCATAACTTTTAATTGTTCAACCTTTACATTTAAAACAATGTTGTCACATCAACACCTGCATGATACTGCCAGTCTGGAACAAACATGTGAGACAATGCGGGTTGGGCTGAGGAGCCAGGAGCTCCTGAGTTCTCATCCCAGCTATGTCAGTGACTTGCTATGTGGCCCAAGGCAAGTCACATAAACTCTTTGTTTCCTCATGTGTAAAATGGAGACAGCAGTAACACTAACCCAGCAGGCGATGAGGGTTATTCCTTTAACTGGACATTGCTTTGAAGATGTAAATGGCCTTCCAGTGAATAGCTACAATGCTCAGTACCTTGAAGACTCTAGCTCTGAGTACAGGTCTGCTATGCCATTCAAGCCTGGTTTTCAGCGCCCCACTCCTAAGGGCAAAACATCAGCTCCACCCCAGTCTTCCAAATTCTGGTGGATGCTCTCAAAACATCTGTAAACATGATCTACCTGCCTCTGGAAAACAATACATTTTGACTGGAAATAGAGGAGCAGGTAAATACTGGAGTTAGACCTATACCAAAAGGACATTCCAATGATAACATCAATCATATTTTCATCCTCTGGACACAGAACTTAAACTCCCCCATAGATTTCCATTGCAACTTCAACAAAAACCACGCGTCCATTAAACTCTCTCTTGAACACTCCCTGACCAGCATTACCTGGATACCACAACCAGCTTTAGCAATGGAACCCTAGACAACTATATACAAGAAACCCACAGATCACCACACCTAACTTTATATATCCAATAACCACCCCCAAACACACCAAGAAATCTGCTATCTACAGCTAGGCATTCAGATACCACAGAATACGCTCTGAAGAGAAAGTTCGGGATATACCCCTGATGCTAAGCACCCCAGGCAGGGACTTAGCTTAGCATCCTCTTCACCTCCCTGCCCTGGGTACTGCCCCCAGAGAAAGCAAGGTTGCTCCAACCCCTAGGCACCCTCACCTGCTGAGCCACTTCTCTGGCCAGGCTCACTGAAGCCCCTGCAGTCAGGTTCCCTGGGCCCTGGTGCACAATGCATCCTGAGAGCTTAACTCCTTCCTGTCCATGCTGTAGCCAGAGGACAGGAGGCGGCTGGGTTATTCAGCAGCAGCCTGGATGTGTTAGCTGCCTTTCATCAGTATGCTGGCAGGAAGAGACAAGCTGCTTCCAGCTACAGGAGAGCAGGGAGGTGGGGGGGGGAAGAGATGACCTCTGCAAAGACACAGGCCAGGTCATCCTTTCCCCCTGCCCCTCAGAGCTGGAAGCAGCTCCCATCTCTTCCCTCCCATATGGTGCTGAAAGGCTGCTGTTGGCCACATTCTGGTGCGAACTCTGGCAGAAATCTGGGGAGGGAGGACATGTGACCCTGTGTGCCCCCCCATGTGTTGCCTCAGGAAGACTTGGTATCAGGTACTAGGAGAGGCAGGTCTGTGCCGGTGGCCTAGCCAAGCAGAGAGACCCAGGCAGGTCGGGTTGGTCAGTCACACCTGCCTGCCTCCCACCTTCTTCCCCCATGTGAGACAGATGTATGGGACTGTGTGTGTGTCACCTCTCCCTGTGTGAAACCCTAAGCCTTAAAGATAAGAAGGTAAATAAAAAGATCCAACTAAACAGTATTTCTTTTTAACAGGGGCTCAGTCAACTTGATGTTCATCTGAACGTTTGTACTGCATAGTTCTGATTGATTGCCATTGAACTCACTTGAATATGAGTAATTTTACCAGCTGTCCCATATTTAGCATAGGGAAATATGGCCATCCTAAACATGTGGTATACCCCATCCAGTGCACTAAATGCCTCAATAGCAACTATCACTATGTTCTTGAATGAACTCACACAAGAAAAAGATAAAAGGCAAAAACACCATATCACCTGTGGGTGAGCACTTTTCACAAAGCGATCTCTCTATATCCGACCTATCAGTCCTCATCCTCAAAGAAAACCAGCACAACACTTTCAAAAGACGAGCCTGGGAGCTTAAATCCATAACTTTGCTAGACACTAAAAATCATGGACTGAATAGAGACACTAGATTTATGACTTATTACAACAATCTATAACCCACTAACAACCCCACCTTCACTTCCTTTTCTCCCTATGACTGGAGAGGTATTAACAAGCCACTTCACCTTGACTGGGCCCTTGAAATATGTGTTAACTACTTATGCTAAACAATCTGTTCCTCCTTGTATTCAGCTGTGATGTAAGTTTCCCAGACCCGAACAAGAGCTTTTCGTAAGCTTGAAAGTTTGTCTTTCTTACCAACAGAAATTGATCCAATAAAATGACCTTTCCCCTTAGTATCCTGGAACCAACACAGCTACAACAACACTGCATACAACAGCGCCGTGATTAGTTGCAATCTATTCCACCTACAGCCCTGTAGTGTTCATTGCAGAGAACTGTCAGCTTTAAAACATAACTTATTCCCGGTCATTATGGCCAACTTGACAATAGTGGCTTGGGAAGTATAAATGCATTTAAGGCTAACAGAACAATTATTCACTGTTATAATGAGTGAGGAGAGGATTAGAACCAAAAGTTTGCAATACAGTGATATCACCTGAAATATTCACACCAGGATCCCAGAGAGAGCATGAAGGAACTGTGCTGATGTAGGAAAGCCTGGCTTTATCTGATACGATGAGACAAACTCTGAGTTCCTTGCTCTGTTTTTCATTCTATCCTTAGTCAGGTAAAGCTGTCATCAAAGTCACTGGGAGCTGAAGTGCTGAGTACTTGTCAGGATTTGGCCTAATATGATTTCACAATTATTGAGCTAAAGAAATTGTACCGGGTGATGACAGGTTATAAAACAGACCCTTGATTTGCCTTGGTTTAATTAAGATAATGAGACACGGAAGGATGATGCGCTGTGGTTCCAAACAGAAAAAAAGAAAGATGAAAAGTAATTACATTTGGAACAGAAGAGATTCTACAGAGTTAGGGGTGTGGGGAATAAGACCTGGCAAAGGTAATGCATACATTAGATTTATCAGAACCAAAAATAGATAGGAGGAGGGTTGGATGGCTTCAAATTTTCCCTGGCATAGAGAGCCTTATGCATCTACATCATAGATTCCAATCCTGCCTGTCATTCCCATCTGATAGCTGTTTGGGAGCCTGTGTGAAATGTGCTAACAGATCTCAGTTCAGTTCCTAGTGGATACTTCTCCCAGATCAAAATCCACCATCATAACCAGCACTAACTGGTAGCGGCAGAGAGGCTGAGGACAATAAACCATAGAGATCAAGCTACCCACTTGGTCTTAGTTCGCCCTCCTCCTGGCTAGCACCACAGCACATTGTCCACAGAAATTTAATTTAATTTTTTTTCCTGAGCCTAGGCTGAGCTGTACTACCAGCAGGGCTGTTCAGATCTTAAGACTATCTTGTAACACACTGAATAATAAGACAGATGTTATCATTGACACCAGGTCCTGAGAAAAAATGGATGGAACATTCTTAACAATGGATCAATTGAAAATATTCATGGATCCTACCAAGTGCCTACATGTGGCATGTGAAAACTCACAGGAATCCAGAGATATAATTCTAATGCTACAATACTACAAAGATATTGAATGCTGAAAATATGATGCTCATCATTCTCATGTGATAAGAGTAGTTCTGAGGCATTTAATGAAGGGAGGTATTGTGATTACTGGTTAAAAACAAGAAACTGATGAGTTGGAAGACCTGGGGTGAAACCTGGCCCCACTGATGTCAATGGGAATTTTTCCATTTACTTCAGTGGGGCCAGGATTTCATCCATGGGTTCTATTTCTGAGTTAGCAATTGATTTACTATGCAAGAGCTTGAGTAAGTCTCTTAGGCCCCAATTCAAGAAGGCACTGGAGCACATGCCAAATTTTAAGCATATGAGTAATCCCATTCTTATTCAACAAAGCGTTTAAGCATCTGTTTTTGTCCCTCTGATTAGAATTGAATTGAAACACATGCTTAACTTTAAATCTATGTGTAAAAGCTCTGCTGAATCAGGCCTTAATCCCTCTGTTACTCCCAGGAGAATACTCGTTGCCTAGCTTTGCAAAGTGTTTTGACTGGATAAAATCCACAATGTTAGTGCAAAGTTTTATTAGCTCCAGTAGCTCTGGATTAACCATTGAATGGCTTCAGTACTCACTGAGGTAAGTATAGCCATTGCTGATGGGAAACAGAGTATGAATTCTGTGTGACAACCAAACATCTCTGTGAGCTCAGTAATTTGGTGGGGTTGAGTAACAGGATTGGCCACTGAGACCAGAGTTCAAATTCTGCCTGAGTCAAAAAAGAAAATGAATTTAGTTGTCTATCTCCACATCGCTGTGTGATTATCAGCCTGTACTAAGAAGAGGTAGAAAGTGGATGCTGCAAAACACCATACTTTCATACCCTGTTGTTCTATTATACTCTCACAGTCTATTGCCACACTATAACGTCTGCAAAATCCTCCAAACTGCATAGTAGTATACCTCAAGGCAAGTAATATTTAATAGTGTCATAGATGCTTTAGAGTCCCTCCAGGGTTGTTTTTGGCATTAGATTTTCCTGTGCTTTGTCTAATTTAGCTTCACACATCACATTCCATCTCTTGGAAGACTTTTCCACAGCCACCAGTCAGAAGACACTAATAAGAACTTCTTTTGTGATAGATTCCTGAGGGTGGTCATCTGCGTTTAAACACAATAGGACTAATCCTCTATCCACATCTTGGTTGCTTTTGCTCTATCTTCTACTGTCCTTCCCCGTTTGACATCCCTTTTGTTTTCTCCTCGCTCTCCTGCCTTTGCCTCTTTTTGACATGCTGTCTCCCATGCATGGAATGATCTCCTACCACAAGGGGAAGAAATATGACCATCCATTTAAGGCAGTGGAATAGGGATCAGGGTTTAATTTCAGGCCTTGTCACAGACTGCATTTGAAGTCTTTAGACAAGTCTCGGGGGGGGGGGGGATTTTTCAAAGGCAGCAGAGGGTATTAGGGGCACGTCTACACTACAAAATTAAGTCAACCTAATTTATGTCAGCATACAGCCGCTGCAATAATTACATCGCTTGTGCATATCTACACTTTGCTTCTTGTGTCGGTGGGGCACATCCTCCCCAGGAGTGCTTGTGTCGATTGTACTGTCAGTGCGGGGCATTGTGGGGCGGCTTCTGAAAGCCAGTAACAGTCAATGTAAGCAATGCAGCATTTACACTGACACTGTGTCGACCTAACGCCATTGACACTGACTCTACACCTCTCATGGAGGTGGAGTTATTAAGTTGGTGTAGCGGGGCAGTTACCCCAGCAGGAGCAAAGTTACCATGTCTACACTAGAGACCTTGCAGTGGCACTGCTGTACCGATGCAGCTGTGCCGCTAGAAGATCTCTCCTGTAGTTGCTCTATGCCGATGGGAGAGAGCTCTCCCGTTGACATAATTAAACCACCCCCAATGAGCAGCAGTAGTTAAGTTGGCAGGAGAAGCTCTCCCGCTGACATAGCGCTGTGTACACTACCACTTAGGCTGGAAAAACATATGTCGCATGGTGTGTGTGGTTTTTTCACATCCCTGAGCGACGTAAGTTTTGCCAGCCTAAGTGGTAGTGTAGACATGACCTTAGTGTAGACACTTACATAGTTAGATTGACGTAAGCTGCCTTGTGTTGACCTAACTCTGTTGTGCAGACCAGCCCTTAGGCTCTTGAAAGCCCAGGTAAAATGGGTGCCTCTGAACACCTCCTCCTCCTTTTACACTGTACCTCAATTCCCCATCTGCAAAATAGGGATCATAGCTACCAAATTCACGGTCCATTTTGGTCAATTTCACAGTCATAGGATTTTAAAAATCATAAATTTCATGATTTCAGATATTTAAATCTGAAAATTTCACAGTATTGTAACTGCAGGGGTCCTAACCTAAAAGGTGGTTGTGGCAGGGTTGAAGGTTACAGGGGCGGGGGGGGGGGTTCTGGTATTGCCACCCCTACTGCTGCCGGCGGCGCTGCCTTCAGAGCTGGGCCGCCGGAGAGTGGCAGCTGTAGGCCAGGAGCCCAGCTCTGAAGGCAGAGCCACCACCAGCAGCAGCACAGAAATAAGAATGGCATGGTTAGTATTGCCACTCTTACTTCTGCACTGCTGCCTTCAGAGCTGGGCTGTTGGCCAGCAGCTGCCGCTCTCTGGCCACCCAGCTCTGAAGGCAGCAGCGCAGAAGTAAGAGTGGCAATACCACAACCCCGGTACAATAATCTTCCGACCCTCCCATGACTCCCATGTACCCCCTGTTTAAGGAGCATGGTCTTCCCCATGAAATCTGTATAGTATAGGGTAAAAGTACACAAAAAACTAGATTTCATTGGGGGGGGGAGACGAGATTTCATGGTCCGTGACGCGTTTTTCATGGCCATGAATTTGGTAGGGCCCTAATCCCTACCTAACAGGGTGTTGTGAGGATAAGTACAGTAAAGCATTTGAGGCACTCAGATATTATTCGATGACGGCCAAAATAAGTACCTAAGACAGATACATATTATATCAACCCATCATCCGTGGCTCCCTTTAATCCTCCCTGAAGGTTCACTTCTTCCCCAAGTTCCCCAAACTATAATAAATTTAAAAAAAAAACAAATGTTTAAAATTAATTAAGGTCACACCTCCCTTTGAGTCTCCCAGTGTGTCATGCCTCATCTGGACTTCTTCTAAACTGTGAACTTTTCAGGCCATGATCTTCAAGACTCCGTCTTGTATAGCTCCAAGAATACTGCTGACTCTTCCCTAAAAATAATATACTGGAACGGAATTGGTGTTTCTGCATTTACCACATTGCAGCAAACACTGGGTACTTTCCCTTTATCTTCTTTTTCAATACACTGCTTTGGATAAATAGACTTATTAATCACATACTTTCTCTCTTCACAAAATTGTTTCAATGGTAGCACCACAGAAAAATTTATTCAAGGAAATCCAAATGCCATGCTAGAATATAAATGAAGGTAAATTCCAAATGGGTCTTTACACATCAGCTGCATAATTTAGCAATGCTATAATTAATTCAGATTGCTTAGTTTTACAAGGAGTCCTTTAGCAATGTAATTAAACCTATCAGTGATCAAATCTGGTCTGACTTCAACGTTAGAACTGAAGTCAGATACAGTATCAATAACAACAGGTGGAAAAGCAAGAGAGAGTTTAGATGAGAGAGGTGAACCAAGATTCAGCATATGTCTCCTTAATAAATATGCATTTAGCTTCTATTCCAATGTGACAGTCTTACTGACTTGTCTGATATTGTATTTCTATGAGGTTTTTATAGGCTGAATCCCAAGGGCCATAATTTATTGACATTACTTAATAAATCTTTAAAAGGCCAAGGGAGACCAACTTAATAAGAAAGAAGCACTTCCTCTTTATTTGGATTTGTTTGAAATCAGTTGCTTTATGCTTGATAAAATTTAAATGACTAATTATTACTTGATTTCCCCCCTCCGTTTGATTTGTAATCAGTGCTTTCAGCTAATGAAATTTCCATTCTCCAAGTACCATTACGGACTCAATGCTGCTCACATGAATAGCCCTTATTTATGCAAGTAGCCCTGTTGACTTCAAAGCAGAGCTAAGTGTTTATTCATAACAAATAATTTATCTGACAAATTGGCCTTTTTTTCTGTTTGCAAACTGCCTATAGACAGATCAGAAAATTCCCAAATTTATTCATTATTCAGAATTATTTGTGAATTTTGTGAGTGAATAATTTTTGGCCTGCAGATTGAATATCTGCAGTGAAACAGTTTGTTAACACATTTTGCTGTGCTGGTTAGTTAATTAAATCACGACATTGTTTTTGTTCTCCAGCTGAATGATTTAGGTAACTAACAAACACCACTGTGAAGCAAGAATTTTAATTTCAAATGTACAGTTTTAAATTTGTTTCTGGAGGCTATTTGAACATTCAGGCTGGAAATTTTGTTTCCACAAAGATTCCACCAAGAGTCCTTAAATGCTTGAATGTTTTACTTCTGAGGGCATTCTGCACCAAAAAATATAAAATTCTGTGCCAAATAATATAAAATACTGCACACAATATTATAAAATTCTGCACAATTCTGCAAATTGTATTTGTCAAATAAATGTGGAGGCTCCAGCATGGCACTGGGAAGCACAGGCCACTGGCTGCACAGAGGTGGGAGATCACTGTGCAGCTCCCTCCACCCCTGGGACACAGATTCAGCAGTGAGGCTGCACCCAACCCTGACACAGCGCAAGGATTGGGCCTGCCCCAGAAACACCCTAGGGCCTTGCCCCTCAGCACCAGGTGTGGGTAGGCAGGCTCAGCAAGGCAGGATCCATGTGTGAAGGGACTTAGCATAGGGGGATTCAGGTTTGGGTTTAGAGGACTCTGTGTGGGGCAATCTGGGCACAGGCGGTTCAGTGGGGGTTCCAGGTGCGGGTGGCTCATCAGGGTGGTCCAGATGCAGTGGGGCTCATCGGGGGGTTTCTAAGTGCAGGGATGGGGGGGTTGAGTCTTGGTGGGAGGGTCTGAGTATGAGGGGGTCTGGATGAATGGGGGTGGGCAGGTGGAGGAGCAACTCTCTGTATAGGGATCCCTCCCCCTGCAGCTGAGGAGCGGTGGGTTCAGGAAGCGGGGAGTGGGGAGTTTGCAGAGCTTCTTGCAGCCAGAGGTGGAAATCTGGGGGTGGGTCTGACCCAGCCCCAGATGCCGTGCAGGGAAAGAGGAAGTCCCGTCCTCCTCAGCCCAGATTAGCAGCTGAGTCAGACAGAGGGTAGGAACCACCAGGTGGGTCTTCCCCAATTCTGCCTCCTGCCCCACAGTGATTTACCTCTCTGCCAGCTGCCCTAGGCACCCAAAACATACTGCTGGGGAGAGTTGCATGACCGCTCTTGTGGCTTCCCTATCAGAAAGTCTTTTTTCTGCAGGGAAGCAAAGAAATCTGCAGGGGACATAAATTCTGTGCATGCATGGTGGTGCAGAATTCCTCCAGGAGTAATGTTTGCAGAAAGCCATTGGATACAGTTGCAAATACAGCCAAGTTGTGATCTATAGCGCTATCAATAGTAAATATTTCCTACTATTTGCTCAGCTCCCTCAAATAAAGTTTGCCCCTAAATCCCTGCGTGCTGCTGATTGTGGGGCTAAGTCCCTTTGTATATAGTTTGATGCCACTCAGTAATTTTGCATTGTCTTTAATTATTTATATATGAGCCCAGAGACACTGTGATGGATGCATGTTAAAACTAAAATAAACACACAGATCCACCTTTATCCACCAGGGTCACAAAATGCCCAACCAACCACAGTGTAAGTAAAAGATGCTACATACATTCAAAGTAGTATTACTCCTGCATTCACACTCATTTCTCCTTGAGCACACTCCACCAATTCCTTGGGTTACTCAATCATTGGAATTTTAAGCAGCCAGTGTAGCCCTTTCTTTTCCTGAAAGGATTTCAGCAGGTAATGTATCCTGATGAACATCCACATCAAAAAGTTTATACCTCACTGAAATGTTGAACAGGCAGCCAAAGTGTTGTTTAATAAGGCAAGTGCATACCTCAAGCTCCAGTGCCATCGTTTTGATGCCAGAATTTTCAGTAGTTGTGGAAATAGCACCTATCTGAGGTATTTCTAAGGCTTTGTCTTCACTGTTAAAAAAGGTGTATTTTTTACCTCAGGGTAACAAACACATATGAGCTATAGTTTGCCAGAAGCTGTGAACGGGCAACAGGGGATGGATCAGTTGATGATTACCTGTTCTGTTCATTTCCTCTGGGGCACCTGGCATCGGCCACTGTCAGAAGACAGGATACTAGGCTAGATGGACCTTTCGTTTGACCCAGTATGGCCATTCTTATGTTCTATTTCAGGGGTTGGCAACCTTTCAGAAATGCTGTGCCGAGTCGTCATTTATTCATTCTAATTTAAGGTTTCACGTGCCAGTAACACATTTTAATGTTTTAAGAAGCTCTCTTTTTATGTCTATAATATAGAACTAAACTATTGTTGTATGTAAAGTAAATAAGGTTTTTTAAAATGTTTAAGAAGCTTCATTTAAAATTAAATTAAAATGCAGAACTCCCCGGACCGGTGGCCAGGACCCAGGCAGTGTGAGTGCCACTGAAAATCAGCTTGCATGCCACCTTTGGCAATGATCCACGCTGAACAACATGCAGTAGCTTACACTAGTCTTTCTAGTGAGGATTTCTCTACCCTTTGCACTAAATATTAAATGTAACTGGAACCGACTCATCTCCTGAGAGGCCTCATCCAGTAATGGGGGGTAGAGGGAATCAGTAGAAGGAAGTCTGTGGATCATGCATGAAGAGATGCTATATCTACCCCATAGGTGGTGAGTCCCACTTCACATAAAATCCTTGACAGATTCTCTGCTTCTAAGTCCACTGATGGCGAACAAAAATTCATCTTGCATAAGTGAAATCTGGCTCTCTGAACTCTGGTCCTTGGGAAATGGACAGACGAAAAACAGAGACAGTTTAAAGAAGAATTTAACTAAACTGAAATTTTAGATGTAGAACCTGGTTCATCAGCCTGGCTTCGACAAGAAGGATAGTAACGTTTCCTTGCTGGTACAGCTATTTAATAATTGAACAGCATTATTGATCAACCATGCATTACAATACAAATTGGTTTAAATATGGTTTAGATGAATGCAGGGAGTGTGGTGAATGTAAATTTGATTAGTGCCAGGCTGTGCTCTGCATTGATATCAGTGGATTCCAGTTCAGACTGAAAGGGATGCTAGCACCTTTTAATTACATTTTGACACGGTTATATTAGCACTTGATCATGTCAAATCAAAAGGTCATTCTGAGTCTATTTTGGAAGCATAAAGCAGCTTTGCCAGGCACCAGTTTGCCAGGGACTGTTTTTTAAATACAGTTGTTTTATGGTAAATCAACATCCACTGGACAAGGACAACAAAGAAGATAACATGACAAAACGGATGCTGCAGCTGCTCTAACCTGGGAAGTGGGCCAAACCAGTGCCCAAGAAGAGGGTGATGGTAGTAGAAAGGAGGCATAACCCACCTCCATTCCCTCCAATGCTTCACCCCAGTAGCACCAAGGGCTGCTCCAGTGAAGTTGTGAATCTAGGCCATGAAGCAGAACTACAGCAGGGAAAGATGGTTATTGCCGACATGGAAAGAGTGTGACCGAGTGATGAGACCAAAAGACTAGGAGTCAGGATTCCTGGGTGTCATTCCTGCCTCTGCCCCTGCATGTGACCTTGTCCTTGAGCAAGTCACTTCTCTGACCCTAAGTTTACCTGCATGTAACTAGGACTAATAATACTCCCCTTCATAATGGAGAGGAGGTTTGTAAGGCTTCATTAGTGTTTGTAAATGGCTTTGCAACCATCAAATGAAAAGTGCTCGAGAAAGGCTGATGATGTTACCACTTCCCTGACCCAAGCTTCACTTAGCAACTATGGCCACATTTTCTAAAAAGTAGATGCCCATTAGGCAAGAAATAACTTGTTGCCATGACAGCAGATATTTCTAAAACACTAAGAGCAGCATGAGCTTTTAGTAAGTGACAACTGACAGACACTGTTCACAAGTTGAGTCTCCCAGGGAAACCAGGTGAAGAAGCTCAAGACATTTGCCAAAGGGCAAAGATGACAGATTTTTTCCCCCCCTTCTGAAGACAATAGATATTTCATCATCATTTCATCTACAACAGACCAGCATCTGAAGAGTAGGCTCCATTGTACAGCATGCAATACAGCACATGTCAATGACAGAACGTATATAGTACACTCTAGTACATTGAGCATATGCAGTACGATGTAGTATATGCAGTGGACAGTATATGCCTGGGCTGTACAGTATCTGCTGTACATACAGAACTGTACAATGCAATCATTGCAACATATGCAATACAGAGACAAAACTTGAAGTCTGGACACAGGGAAACTTTTAATTGACTTCATGTTGCCTTTCTCAGGCCTTCAGGATTTGGTTCTACGTGCAGTCCAGTATAGTATATGCCAGTGAAGCTGTTGATCATAGGAACACAGGAAATTGCCACATCAGATTAAAACTAAGGGTCTGCCTAGTTCACTATCCTGTTTCCAGTGGTCACCAATACCTGGTGGTTCACAGGCAGATACAAGAGACCCCTGAGAAGGAAGATGTAATATACATCTCATGAAGGTCTCATCCTAACAGCTAATAGAGACTGGTTTAAGCCCTAAAGTTTGAGGTTTTATATCCTTTCCAAAACTCTTTTGGAACCATTAATTCTAAAACTAGATACACTTGGTCCCATATGACTATTCAGTCCTCTCTGGGTACATCTGCACTTACAGCGGTGTGCAGAGTAGAGACATTGCATGTCCAGCTAGCATGGGTATAATAGCAATGTAGACAGTGAGGCACAGCTTAGGGTACTGCAGTAGAGAGGAGTGGCCTACCAGCCTGAATCCCCTGTGTATATATCTTACATGGGTTTTCTACTTGCTCAAGCAGTGCCTCCCATGTCTGCACTGTTACTTTCAGCAGTGCAGTGTCCTCTACCTCCCTGCTGCTGGAGCCTTGCCCAGTAAAAGGCCCGTAAAAGGCTCTGGTAGCAGGGAGGCAGCAGCGAAAGGCTCCAGAGAAACTGCAGCGCCTTTCCCCACTGCTAGAACCTTTCTCCACTGCCTCCTGTGCCCTGGAGCCTTCCACTGCAGCATGTAGCTACATGCATATAGCGCCTATACTCTACATGCAGCCATAAGTATGAAGATAAAGCCTCTGAATCGTGCTAAATTCTCAGCCTCAGTGATATTCTGTGGCAATGAGTTCCACAGTCTAACCACCTGTATTTCCTTTGATCTGTTTTAAATCTGCTGCCTTTCATTGAATAATCTCATGTTCTTGTATTATGAGAGAGGGAGAACAGAGTCTCCTGGTCAAAGTGAGTGGGGGATGTGGCCAATTAAAATGGGGTGCCTCTTGGCAGAACATGCCCTGATGACTAATCTCAGCCCAACAGACAAAGAATGATGCACCTTCGGGACCCCAACGTGTCCAACCAGTGACCCTGTGAACCTGGGCAGTTTGGGGATTCCATATTTTTCCATCCTTTTGCTATCTGACCAGTTATTTTTAGGGAGTCCAGGACTGGATCCTCCCACTGCAGAATGCACGTGTCTTCTATGAAAGTCAGTCAGAGTTACTCATATCTTGTGGAAAGAGAATTGGGCCCCAGCAGCATGTGGGTGGGTAGGTGGGTGGGTGTGGAAGGGGTTGTTTTTCTCCTCTACTACATACATTGGGGTGAAAAGCTTAGAAGAAGAGATATTGATTCAATAGGGCAGAATATTGCTTGGTCTGGAATTAGATCCTGAGCTGCACAAATCATCTTGGCCCAGATTGTCCCTTATTAAAAAGCTTAATGAAAACATGGCAGTGGTTTTGTGCAAGTCCTTTCCAGTGTTTGGAGATACTCAGCCATCTAAAATAGCAACACAGCACCCAAATATCTGTGCTCCCAGCATATCAGATTTCTCTTCTCTTCTCTCTATTGCACAGGCACCATCTCCAGATGCCCATTTAAAGAGCTTAGAATCCCTGATGATTATTTTAGGAGAGCTGATTTGCCTCTTAGCAGCAGCAGCAGCAGCAGCAGCAGCAGCAGGGCTGTTATCAAGCAAAAAACTCAGACTGAGAAGAAAACAGGCAGAAATAAACAAAGAAACAAAAAATAACTCTCCTCCTCTTTACTGTCCTTTGTGTTCTGTCTTAGGGTATGCCAACACTTACCACGCTGTGGCGATCAATCCATGAGGGGTCAATTTGGCGGTCTAGTGAAGACCCGCTAAATTGACTGCAGAGTGCTCTCTCGTCAACTCCAGTCCTCTACCAGAATGAGAAGTGTAAGGTAAGTCAATGGGAGAATTTCTCCTGTCAACCTAGTGCAGTGTGGACACCGCAGTAAGTTGACCTAAGCTACGTTGACTCCAGCTACGTTATTCACATAGCTGGAGTTGTGTAATTTAGGCCAACTTAACCCCGTAGTGTAGACCTGCCCTTTGGGACTGGCCCCAAGTACAAGGTGCAGCACAGCTCACTTACATCCTGATTTTAAAACTCAGTTTACTTAGAGTCTTGGACTCCTAACTTTGTGGCACACTTTACAAGGGCTTCTCTTCATGAGGTGTTAGTCTGCACTACAGGGATATAAGCTCTAGTGCTCACTAGAGAGTGTGTTGTGCACTAAAACTGGCCCACATGGCTTCTGCTCCGCCACTTCTTCCAACCTCCTAATCTCCCAATGAGCAGTTCTCAAAATGTTTCATTCTGCAGATCAGGAGGAACGACTCTCCATGGGAGAGCTCCCTTTAACAACTGCTGTGATTACTAGGGATGGTCAAAAATTTGCCACAGGAAAATAAGGTTTTGGACTAAACAAAGTTTTTCACAGGAAGAGTCAGAAAATTTTGACTTTTCATTGAAAACACAAATACTCAAAGAATAGAACCTGTCTGCTGAAAACCAAAATTTGGATTCAGAAATGTTGTGCCAGTACCTCATGAGTGTTGTAGTTGGCTGCCTCCTGCTGCCATTGTCCTCTACAGGCTGGGCCTCACGGCTGGACTACATCTCACATGATGCACCACACTGGCTCAGCAAGAGAGGAGACCATGGGGTATTAAGAAACACGGGTCAAAAATCTTGACCCATAGAGAAGAATGTGGGCGAGAGTCACCTGAGCTACAGCTCCCACAAAGCCCGGTGGGGGCATATCCAAATCAAAATTTGAGGTTTTCAACCTAAAGGTTTGAACCAAAAATTTTTTGTTTTTGTTTTTTACCAACAAGTCAACATTTTACATGGGGAAAAAAAACATTTTTCATTCAGCTCAAGTTATAACCTGTATATGTCATTATTTAACAGGATGCCCCCTTAATATTATACAGTAAGCCTAGTGCTGCAAAACTTGTTTTAGTGCAGGTTATCACCCTGACTGAACAAGGCACTTGAGCGTATGCCTAACTTTAAGCATGTGAGCAGTCAGTGGGACTACTCACGGGTTTAGGGACCTTGATGGAATCAGGGCCTAAAAGAGCATGTTGCCTTCATGTCACCATGTGAAGACGGGGCTGGCCCAAGTGGTTGATCCTATTCCATCTCTTTCTAGAAGAGAGATGTTTATGCATCTGAAGCTTTAAAGGGACTTTCCATTTTTCACTTATTTAAGAAAAAACTGATTAAAACAACTTAAAATGTCAAATCTCCAGGATGCTTCATATTAAATTAATACCCACTTGTATAGTAACCTTGTTACAGCCAAAAATAAGTGGCCCCCTCATAGTGCTGTCTTGTTCATGTTTCTCAGTAGGAATAAGAAGATTAATGTATACGTCTGCATTTCTATTGGAATAAGCAGCTTAGATATTATTGAAGGTCACTCTGTATAATAATTCTGTGTAATTATATACAGTTCTGCTGTGAGTAATGAAGTAGATGAGTTTTTTCCGGACTATAGCTGAGGTTTTTGATGCACCTCCCAGTTAAGATTAGACCTGGTCCAAACTTGGAATTTACATGTGACAAAAAATTCTGACATTTCAGATCTGTTTTCATTGCATACCAGAACAAAACCAAAACATTTAGAAATTCCCTGCAAAACAAAATTACAATGTAATATAACATTTTTTAAAAGTAAAAATCAGAACAAAACATTTCAATTTTATCAAAATGGAATGTTTTGATGGACTCAAAATGACTGGGTCAATTCAAATATTCTGTTTCAATAAAATGGAAATGTTTTGTGCTTATTTTGATATTTTAAAATTTTTATATTACATAATTTATAATACAAAATAAATTTAGAAACAAAAAGCCACTTCAAAATGAAAAACTGAAGTGTTCCATTTTCACCTTATCAAAATAATATTTTCCCATTTTTTCTAACCAAAACTTCATCAAAATTGATGCATTCCCATGGAAAGTTTTGATTTCAATTAAACATAGTTTTCTGATGGAAAAATGTTTTGTCAGGAAATGTTTGACCAGCTCTAGTAAAGATTTTGGACATCATCTTTCATTTTTAATTATCTAGCTAATAGCAGTAACAATTCCTAAAAAGTGCTGTGCCCTTTTCAATCCACACGAACCTGTTTGAAATTCTGTGATGATGCACTGTTCTGCACAATCAGCAGGATTCTGCAGAGTATCTCCATGAAAAATTCTGTGTCCTCCCCAGAGAATTTTTCCTGTGTTATGTACTGACTAGTTATGGCCATTTTCACATACAACTTTGTACTGTTGTACTTTAAAACTTGGGCTCTAGAAGCTTGGAATCCAACAAGACCCTGTAGACTTTTCAGCACGAGATGCATTGACCAGAACCACTTTTACACCTCAAAAACTTCTGATTCTGGCAGTGCGATCTAGTTTATTACTAGCTTGAGCTAGATAAGACTCAGTGAGGGGGTGAAAGCAGCTGTCCACGCTAACTCTGGTCAGTTCAATCAGTTAAAATGCCTGTCCTTTGTTTCCAGAGTTCCCCGGTTACCTCACCAGTAATAAAGGTGGAGTCAATAAATATTACATTATATCTCAATTTCTGAAGCATAGTATTACACTGAATGTATGAAAGAGTTTCACATCTATGTTTGTATCACCCAGTAACAATCCCAGCACAGTGCTGGGACACAGCAAGATGCATTAGAAAACAGGTCAGCGCACTGCTTACTGAATTTGTCAAGGAAGAGATGCTTCAACATTACTTCATTCAACAGATACAGCATCCCATTCTGCTAAGCTGAAAATTAACAGACCCAGGGCCTGATCCTTCAAACAGTTAGTAATGTGAAGTAAAGGGTTGCAAAATCAGACCCCAATCTGTTATTGGTAAATAAGCAATTATCAATCGAGGGTAACCCTCAGCTCCTTGTTGAATGGAGTACATGAATGGTGTATTTCTTATACATTGTAGTGGTTTTGAATGTATAGGAATTTAAATGCTGTCTTCTGTTTTCGGGAACTGAGTCTGCCCTCTGAAATACACAACTTACATATGTATTTTTGCACACGTTAATTGTAAGCAAAAACCAAAAAGAACAGGTGCCCAACTATCTGATTTGCAGACCAAGCCAGGACACTCAATGCATAACTACTACTATTTGTACCCACAGTTAATTGCAGCTGTATGTATCTATGGGCATAAAATTAAACCTTTGGAAATGGATGGAGATTCTCCTTCCCCACATCCCACCCACTAAATGCCACTCCAGAAGGGGATGTGTAGGAGGTAGGTGGACTATATCCACACTGCATGCTGCTAGAAAGATTCAGTGCTGTGGAGGTGGCCCTCAGAGGCTGCCATAAATTACAGAACCCTTGAGGCTGCTCTAACTTACGTTGGGGGTGCCATGCTGACGCCAAGCCTCTGTACTGTGCCTTCTACTCTGCACTTCCCAGAGGTATAGCACTGACCTGGTCTCAGGGATTGGGGCAAGGGCCCTCTGGAAGTCTTGTCCTTAATCAACACAGTGAAATGGAGCTTCACTTTTGTAGTTCAGGTTAAGTACTGGTCAGATTTCTCACTTGCTACCTTCTACGCAATCAAGCAGAAATCAGCCTGTCTAGCTGAATTGCTGCAGTAAGGACCTTTCAGTGGCTGGAAAAGAAAAGCCACCCAAAGAACTCTACAGAGGCAGGTTAATGGATATATGATGTCGCTCTTCCCAATGTCCTGATGTAATGACTTCACAGGGAACCGCTAATGAACCATCAGTTTGAGAAACCTCCTCCCCTGCCAAAGCAAGCCACAACACTTGAAATCAGACAGGGTGTCCAAGCAAAGAGTTCCTACAGTTCAAGAAAGTAGCCTCTAAAGCATCAACATTACTCAAAAGTCAGCAGGAAAAAGCTGAGGATCAATTGCCTCGGTGCTATGAATATCGGCCTTGACCCTGGATCTTTTTATCATTATCATTGCTGGTTCCTTTGGAATGTTTTGCCAGCACCACAGCGTACAATAGTTGTGACTTGACATTGCTTTGACAAATACAGGGAACAGGAGAGCTAGCACTAAACTGCTAGAAACACGGGATGCTTCATTCTGCCTTTCCAAAGACCTTTGATTTTCTTGTTTTACTAAATAGGAAATTAGTCAAACATCTGCTAAGAGACGCACTACATGTGGATCACTGATGTACAGTCCTCAGATAAGATTTCAGCTTAGGCCTTAGGGCCCATTCCTCCAGAGTGATGAGCACTTTCAGTTCCTACTGAGTTTGACTGATGAAGTCAACGAGCGTTATGATTTCTGAGCACCCTGATGGACCCAGAAATACATTGGTGATTTCAGCCTGGTTTCTTGTGGACAGGTATCTATATCATACAAGACTCTATCCCAGTTGGCACTAATTGCTCCCCACCTGCTGCCAGCGTCAGCAGAAAGGACAAGGAATGAGTGGACCATACAAACTTCCCTCTCACCCTAAGAAGGTCAAGGTGTGTCTACACTGCAGCTCGGAGCAAGCCTCAGAGCGTAGGTGGACACACTTGTGCTAGCAGTACTTGTGGTAGCATGCTAAAAATAGCTGTGTTGACATTGCCACACTGCCAGAGGCTTGTGTAACCATCCAGACTTGGATCCATCCTACCTCCTGGGTCAAGCTCAGGTGGCTAGTCCAAGTCTCTGCCAATACAGCAGTGCCCACAAGCTATTTTTAGCATGTCAGCGTGAGCCTTTCTAACATAAGTGTCTACTAGGGCTGGGGGGCTCAGTCCCATCCTCAGCCAAGACGTACCCTCAAAGTCTGAGGCATGTTAACTGGGGAAGATCTGGGGACTCCCTTGCACTGCTACTGCCTGTGCTGAATGTGTTCCAGGGCACTTAGTTTTTGGGGCTGTGAATCTAGCACTTAAAAACAAATAAGATCCCCTGTGCTTTTCAAGATGAATTGCTCTGCAGCTCAGTCTTCAGTACAAATACACTCATTTATGTATCCTACCAAGATACTGCCTTTTGAAATTAAGAACTTAATTGTGACCTCATTTTGTTACCAGCTGATGGAAGTTTTAAAAAGCACTCTGATGCTAATAATTCTCAACACAAGAGAAGGAAACCACATTTTTCTTCCTTTTTTCCCTTCAGTGATGACTTATTCTTCTAAGCACTGTGTCTGTCAGCTCTCTCCTCCATAAATCAATTATTAATGCCAGGACTGATTAGGCACAACACACTCCAGCACTTCACATTCTCGCTGGGTAGAGATGGGAATTAGATCAAAGTCTGAGCATTAAAAATATGGATCAATGTCAAATGGAGATTCATACTGAAAACTGTTTCTTATGTTCTTAATCTCGCGAGATTGGACGAAAACAAGGTGACTACAATTCTAGTGCCATGTAAAGCTTTTGCTCTCCCAGCTCTTCCCCATCCTGCTGGTCACATCAAGCAGTGGCTCTGTGGGTGGATAGGTTTGTGGGTGGGCGATTACTGCTTAGCCACCTTCTCTCCTGTGTTCTACCCCCAAGTGCATATTTACAGCCTGCCTTGCACAAATACACACATGTTCTGGAGACCAGAATAACTTGGTTCAAATAGCAGAAAAACTCCATCTCCTATTACTTGCAACACCGCAGGTAACAGAGACCGTGCCAGGGGAATGTGGTTTGTGTGATGGTATCCTACTGATGGGCAGTAATTCTCCAAGTTGCAAAGACAGAGCTCAAGAGAGAATAAAGCAATTCCAAACAGACCAGCTGATGGCAAATTCTTAGCTTTCGTGGCCCTGCCATTCCTGCCTTCTCCCGTATTCCTTCCTCGAGCTCTTCAGACACATCTCTGGCTATAGTTTTTGCAGGAACTGGATTTTAAAAAATGAGCATTAATTGTATTGCACACTCTTAGGGCCCAGTCCTGTGCTCCCAAGCAGGGACATCCCCCTGAAGTCAATGGTAGCCCAGTATGTGTGCGGGGCTTGGGATCAGCCCAGCTAAATCAAACACAACAGCGGCTGCCCCTGGGAACAACTAAAAAGTTAGTTCTAATTCCCCACTGAGAAACGCCTCCCTTCTCCAGGAGGTCAGCAGTTTGCAGCTTGAGAAGTGCTAGAGCAGATAGCAGTGCTGGGGCTGCCTGTGCCAAAAACGGATACTTTTCATGTCGTTCCACTGATGGCTATGCACCAACTGAGCCCCTTTGTTCTTTCTTCCACCATGGTTACAGCACATGAACTGAACACAAGTCATGTCAAAATGACTCTTACTCTTCTCAGTGGCATGGTCCAATGGATAGAGTCATCTTGCCAAGAGACTAGGGTTCTGTTCTGGATCTCCTACTGACTCGCTCTGTGACTTTGGGCAAATCACTTGATTTATCTATGCCTCTGTTTCCCCCCCTGTAACATGGAGATAATGATGCCCATCTTTGTAAAGTGCTTTGCGATGCAGGGATGAAAAGTGCTATGTAAGTTTTCAGTATTATTAATACAGTAGCTACTTTTTCTCTATATGCCACCATCTCTAAAAACTGCACAAGCAGGGGGTTGGAAGGCAAGACACTTCATGTAGAGATCAAGCATTATCACCTTCATTTTGTGGATCATATGGCACAGAAGACTCTGAACGGAGTGCCATTGAGTCATTTGTAATATCTCTTCCTTTTGGGACCAAATTTCCCACGGCCTTCTTACTTACCATCCTCAACCTTCCACTGCTTTTCATGCAACTCTGCCCCTATCTGCATGCACAATCACTAAACGATAGCAAACAGTGATGGAAAAGCCCCATCACGTCATTTAACCCATCCCTCGGCTAGTGCTGTCACGTTGCTTTATGCTCTGAGTGTCCGTGCCAACACATAAAAGAATTGCAGAAGATCACTAAATTCCATTGTGGACCACCTATACAATCACAATTCATTCCCACACACCACTCCATTATCTTGTAATTAACAACTGTTTGCCCCTCATCCACCTTCCATCCCATCATCTTCCCCATTTCAGACTCAAGGGTCCATCGCTTTGTATCTCCTTCCCTCTGTCTCAAGGAAGAGCTAGATTGGATGCCTGCACTGTACATTTGCAGATTCCCCTTGAAAGCTGGGCCCCAAATGTTACAATACACCCGAGAGATACTGCCAAACTGAACTAAAGAATAATGCAGCCAAAGCAATCAGTCACTCCAGAAATTCCTCACTGATGGCTTGGAGGTCTCCAAAGTGCTATTACTTCCTTCACTTGAAATGGCTTTGGTAATCAAAAGTCTTGTTTGGAAATTTCCATTTGTACCTTGTACAATCAGAGATCCTGATGTATGCTAAAATCTCACTTTAATTATGCATGAAATGCATGTCTTCGGCTTTTAGGGACAGAGGAGACAGGCTCATCTGAGGAGTCACGGAGATTTATTTTGGCTTGCAGTCAAGAATCTGCAGCCCTATTTTTGTTTCAGTTTGTTTTTGGTTACTTTTTAAATGCAAGAAGTTGTTTGATATGGGCCCATTTCATTAAAAAAAAGAAACAGAGAATGCCGGACTTTTTCTGCCAAATTCTCCCTCTATGCTGTTCCAGAAAGAGAAAATCTACTTCACTCTTTGTGTATAGGTGTTACCCCGTCTCCAGAAATGGCAACATATGGGAAACAGGTGCACTGGGAGTTAGGCACCAAGGCACTTTAGGAAATCCCACCAGGCAAGTACCTGTGACTTAGTGCACCTAAATACCTTTAAATATCTGGTCCTAAATGTATAGGTCACTTTTGAAAATTGAACTTAGTTTCCTAAATCACTTAAGAGCTTTTGAAAATTTTATCCCTGGTTTTCAGTCAGGAATTATGCACCTTCTGTGCACGTGCAAACTACCACGTGTGTCTGGGAACTGCCCATCTCCAAAGGCATGCGCAGAGTAGGCACACAACATCAGATATATTATTGCATGCACAATTTCTGCTTGAAAAACAGGCCCAGGCATTTTGGAACCTTCTTCATAGATTCATAGACTCTAGGACTGGAAGGGACCTCGAGAGGTCATCGAGTCCAGTCCCCTGCCCTCTTGGCAGGACCAAATACTGTCTAGACCATCCCTGATAGACATTTATCTAACCTACTCTTAAATATCTCCAGAGAAGGAGATTCCACAACCTCCCTAGGCAATTTATTCCAGTGTTTAACTACCCTGACAGTTAGGAACTTTTTCCTAATGTCCAACCTAAATCTCCCTTGCTGCAGTTTAAGCCCATTGCTTCTTGTTCTATCATTGGAGGCTAAGGTGAACAAGTTTTCTCCCTCCTCCTAATGACACCCTTTTAGATACCTGAAAACTGCTATCATGTCCCCTCTCAGTCTTCTCTTTTCCAAACTAAATAAACCCAATTCTTTCAGCCTTCCCTCATAGGTCATGTTCTCAAGAACATGCTGAGGTTATCTGAACCCTACTTTTCTATGGTTTGGCCTTGGATCTGCGGGGATAGTCATGGCTGGGGTTTGATGGAATAACAAATATTTGCATGTGTTCACTGCTAAACTGGAAATGGAAGTGTGGGGTTACTGACCATACACTGAGACTTGTGACTTTATCCAGTGAACATGGGTTAAATGTGTCTATGATTAGCTGCCTCAAAGAGTTTGCAAATATCCAAAAAAGAGCAGGAAAAAAATCCAGTTAATTCTTGGCTCTCAGACACACAAAAAAGTTATAAGGAACAATCTCTGGTTTGCAAACCTAGATCACACCCTAACCAAAGATGATCCTGATTCCTGGATGATCTCCATGGGTCCTGACCCCATTCTTCTGTTCTTACCACACGAGACATCTACTCTGTCAGTTCCTTTTCTCTGCCTCCATTTTACTTCTATTGTTTTCTTCTTACTCTTAAACTAATAGATAAGGAATCTTGGTGGCCTCCTGCCTTGCTTTCTACACACACAACAAGTTCTCCTAATAGCATGTTGATCAAACCCTGGCAGCATAGAGGTGACCCTCAGAAACATTTTCCCTGAGTCCTGAATTTTTTAATTCTTGATATGGAATGGAGCTCATGGCCTGGGGAATTTGGCCCCATTATGTTTCCCAGCACATGAAACTCTCATCCCAAAAGGCTCTTAATCTGTAATTCATTATAATAGTGCTGCAATGGGATGTGAAAGTGGTTTATATAGCTGAGAGTCTTCAGCTGGGAAGTTCCCCTGTGGCATATATAACTGTGGAATTGTTATGAGTTTGCTTTTGGTGAATTGCACCTTACAAATACATCTCTAGGGGCCTGCTCTCAGCAGAAGGCAGCCGCCAGTTTGTGAGGCAGGCAGACTAGATGGAGCGTGTTACAAAGGAGAGATGCTGTCCTCTCCCACAGAGACCTCACTTTTATTTTTGGTTTGTGGTTTCCTCTTAATCTAAAATAAGAGTCATTCAGACAGAAAGTATGTGGTGGCTCTGTGTGCGTGTGTGTGTGGAGAATCATAACAGCTAATACAACCTCTAGGTCCTTCAGCCACGTGGCCAGATTCTGATCCTCATATTTGTGCGGAGTCACACCTGATGACTTCCATTGGCTACAGTGGGACCGTTTGTGGAGGAAGGAACTAACGATCCAATGTGAGCTAGTTTTCAGAACCTGGCCCTGGAGGAGTTATAACAGGCTGACGTGGCAGTTTCCCACATCTGGTCCCTTTCTCACCAGCTTCTGGAAAGAAGATTAACAAATACAGGCAGTGTGGTCAGTGAATAGGGTACTACCTGGGGAGTCAGGAGACCAAGGTTCTATTCCTGACTCTGACAGTGACCTGCTATGCGACCATGGGCAAATTACCGTGCCTCTGTTTCCCCCACAACTTTCTGGCTCTTGTCAATTCAGATCGTTAGCTATTTGGGGCAAGGGCTGTCTCTCATTACGTTTGTACAGCACCTAGCACAATGAGGCCCTGATCTTGGTTGGGACCTCGATGTACTACCACAATGGAAATAATAATGATGTGGTTATACTGAAATGGGCTGAGTCAAATACAAAGCTTGCTTCACTAAAGGAAAAAAAAGAGACAATAAATCAAGCACCACCTTTCACTACTGAAAATGTCTTGATAAAAGTCTTGTTACCTGACTTTGGGGCCACACAAATGCTGTCTATTTCCAGATTGTGCTTCCGAGGAAGAGCAAACAACGTGAAGCTGCCATGATATATTTAACGATGAGTCATCCTCTTAAAAATTATCAGCTGTGAAAGGCTTTCACCACTCTGGGGAGAAGGCAGTGATGTATTTCATGTGAATCACAGCAGAGTGTATCCATGGTGACTCAAACCCAGGAGTTTGCCAGCAGTTGGGGTAACTGGACCGAAAGACTTGCAGAAAACAACACTACATGTTATGGGCTTTTAAAGAAAAAATCAGTGCTGTTCGGAACTACAAATGGCTCTTCTGTATGTTCAGTTTAAGCTTGTTTGACTGGCACATTGTGAGAACCTAATTGGATGTCATTATCTGGTGGTGCCTTCATTGTGTCATATCAACACCAGTCCCCCCTTTAGAGGGAACCAAACACAGAATCATAGAATGTCAGGGTTGGAAGGGACCGCAGGAGGTCATCTTGTCCAACCCCCTGCTCAAAGCAGGACCTATTCCCAACTAAATCATCCCAGCCAGGGGTTTGTCAAGCCTGACCTTAAAAACCTCTAGGGCTGCTTCCTTTGCAGTGTTTAAAAATTCCACACAAGTCACCAAGCGATAACGATCACAGTTTCAAACCAGATTGTGATACATTTACAAAAGTGCAGGAGCCTGGAGCTTTCTGTACAAGCCAAACTAACCTAGATACCAGGTTCTAGGAGCTACTTAACTGAAAACACTGAGTCTCTGCAGGTACATAATGATAATACCCAATTCTTAGAGTGTTCTTTTTATCCATAGATCTCAAAGTGCTTGGTAGAGCAGGTCAGTATCATTATCCCCAGATGGGGAAACTGAGGCACCAAGCAGTTAAAAATAGAACTGAGGTCTCCTGGGTCCTAGTCACTGCTCTAGCCATTAGATCACACATAAACAGGAGATTTATTGATCCTGGGTATACTTCACTTAAGTCCCATTCTCAAAATTGACATAGGCACTGAAGGGCCTAAATTCCATTCACTTTCAATTGTACCTAGGCTTCTAAGTCATTCAGGCATTTTTGAAAATGTTACCCCTTGTCTATAATACATGGGACATCTACACGGCACTGACTATGCTCCCAGCCTGCAATGTGCTAACTGTAAAATCCGGGATGAATTCTCTGGGGGTGGTTCCCAAATTCTTGTTAGGAATCTAGAAGGCATGGGGCTGCTTCCTGTTCTTAAAATCTTTTTTGGAACAATATTCCAGAGCTAATTGTTATTTTGTTTTGTATATAGTTAAAACTTTCCTCATGGCTTTGCAGGCACAGTATAGAACTACATACAGTACTCCAGAACAGCATCCTTCTCCAAAAGATATAAATATGAGAACTTTGAAGCTGAAGGATCCATTATCTTAATTATGAAACTAATAAACACCATTTGTTCCAACATTAAGAAGTCCTCCATGGACTTAAGAACTTAATCAGAAAATTGTTATTTTTTATTCTGGAATCCAATTCAATAGGATACAGTTGGAAGAACTTCTATGAGAAACACTGTAACCATGATCTGAGACTGCATCCATATTTTGGGCACACTGTTACAGTTAGGGTGGGACTTTGCTATATTTAGAAACCTCAGAGGTGATAGAAATGTGCAAAACTCTACAAATTAACAGTTCTGTCCATTATTTTTGTACGTGTATTAAAAGTGGCACATGGGTAAAACTGAGCCTTTCAAAAACTGGGCCTGACATGCAACAAAACAAAACAAACAACTGCAATAGCCAGAAGTTCCTGTAAAACAACATCTCTAGGGCTGCTTGAGAATTGGATTTAGACAAATAAAATCCATTTTTGTCCTACACTGGTTTTGCCTTACTGAAACTGTCAAAGCAAAATATGCTCCATTCTGCTCTTTATGGGGCTGTTACAACCATATCGGACCTCTGCTAGGTTTGATTATGTGAATATAACCAAAAGAAAAATGGAATTGTTCTTAATTATAGCAGGATTCATGTGGAACTGCCTCAAACTAGCATCCTTGAGGTCTGAAGGTGATAATACTAAAGTGTGCGTGGGTCAGGGCCAGCTCCAGGCACCAGCATTCCAAGCAGGTGCTTGGGGCGGCAATCTGCAAGGGGTGGCAGTCCGTGTGGTTTTGCCACCAAGCAGCGCACCAAATTGCCGCCGCGGATGGCACATCAGGAGGAGGCCTCTGTATTAGGACAGTCCTTCATGGTACTTCGCTCCCTCCACTGCCTGTGCTGCTGCTCCACGCTGGCAGTTCCCATCTGTTTCCCCTGTTCTCTCTGCTGTTATTCATGCTTTATTGATAAAAACTCTTGGTGACCTCCTGCTGTGCATCACTCAACGATGCTTGCCTGGAAAGGGAGTTTATTCCCATGACTATATTTGACTTCTGCCAGCAGCCCGTTCTTCTCCAGCAGGTTCCCTTTATGCAAGTCCATTTCAGTTTCAGCTGGTTACACCACTCAGCTGTGTTTGGTTATGTTAATAACCAGCAAATAAAATGGAATCACTCTTGTTAATAGGATTTGGAAAATGTTGACTATAATTAGCATTGCATAAACACCTGAAGGCAGCTGTTTCAGCAGAAATGCCTAACAGGGTGAGTTCACCAAAATGGACGTGTTCACTACCCGCATCTGCTCGAACCATTTTGCAATCTTCTTGGAAACAACAATATATTTGTAATGGATGAAACAGGTCCAGTGCAATGAATTTCTGCAGGATTAGAAGAACTCACTGTGGTTTTCCCAGTCCCATTGCCTTTCTGGAGATACAGAGCTGCTATCAGAACAATGCTAATAATATCATTATATTAAAAAAAACACAGCAACAGGAATAATCATTTTACAATTAGTGACTCTTCATCACATATGATATAATAAGTTGATACTTATTTTTTGATAAAAAAGATATATTCTAAGGCTCTGATTCTGCATGGGGATCTGCTATCACAGATCCCGGCAATGTTGTAGAGTCCCATGAAGGATGAAGGCCTATATTGCTATTTGCAATGCTTTGTTACTATCGAGTTCATGCTGGATTTCCAGAAGTGCACTTTTGTGTATGTCCAATTTGCATGCTTGCAGCCCACCATGTACATGCTAAAGTTATTTTCTGAAAATTTGGCCCTACATTTTCTCCTGAGAGCTAGAAAATTTCAGTTCTCCTTGAAATGAATACTTTTGATTGGTTGTCACAATAGTACTGTCCTATTTTGTAGCATCTTATGTTCTAAAGTGATACAAGCTGAGCTGGAAAATGAAGTAACCAAAAAAAGACATCAGGAGTGTAAATATACATGGTTGCTGTGACAACTGGGATGCTTTGTTTAGATAAGAGTAAGTGGCCTAGAGGTGAGAATAAAAGATTGTGCACAAAAAATGTAGCTCTGAATTTTATTGGCTCATTTATTTATCATTTCTGTTGGCCATAAAATAAAACGCACACAACAAGATTAAGCTGAGAGTCCGCAGCAAGCCACCAGCTGAAAACCAGCAGTAAACACAAATTATGATTACAGCACAGATGCTATTGGAAAGGATATTTAATCGCTTTGTTAAACCTTGTAATCAAGTAAATCCAGGTTTGCTTCATGAATAATGCCCTGAACATTCTAGAGGCCGGGATCCTTCTTCAATGACTCTTCCAATCCTAATCTTCTATGATTCAATCCTGTTTGCACTGCTTAAAGTTGTTAAGATACCATGTGAAGGCTGGGTCTCCTGGTATAGAGGGCATTCTGTTTGGGCTGCAATATGTAGGGTACACATCGGGGGGCAGGAGGGGTTTGGTCCAGGGATCCTGGCTAGGAGTATAGCTGTTACCCAGCACTGCATAAGTTCAGGGCTGCTGTTACTTGGCTGGGATTTGGTTTGGACCCAAGCAACCCTAGAATCAGGGGGTGGAAAGGTAGTCGAGCACACCTGTGCCTTGCCCCCAGCCGCCAAATGCTACTTGGATGAATTTGGGCAACTAATCCAAGGTATTATTGCTAATAAAAATACTAATTATTATATAAAGATAACAGCAACACATCAGGAGAAATGTGAAATAAGTATGTGAATGCTATCCAAAGCCATGCCTAACACGCCATGACAAATCATCGCATGGTGTAAGTAAAGATATGGAGCTCTCTGATCTCACTTACAGGAGGCAAATCTGTGGTTACTCCACTAGAGTCAAATTTAAACCCATGTCCCTGAGATCAGTTCGTCCAACTTTTTTATTAAGTTGTTTGTTTTCATTTTGAAGCCCCAACAGTAACCTCCGTTACTCACAGAGCAGTAGATCTACATGAGTATTTCCAAATACTGGGATTTGCATGAGAAAGACAATCCCTTTCCCGGACCGAAAAGTGGGTGATTGTAACTCTGAACACACTGCTGCATGGCAGAGGACTCAGCATGAGCAAACAACAATTGCTCAGCAGCTGTCATGCCACCCTGATGCCACAAAAGCAGAATCTAATAGGCTTCCTGGTCCATGAGTCTAGTGTGACTGTTCTCGCTCCATTTTCCATTGAACAAACCGGTTACAAAGTCACGGCAGCTTCAGTGGTTTGTGCCTACCCACATCACACAAGCCTTAAAGTGGTGCTGGGTTTTTACGAGATCCATATTCTCTGGAAACAGAGAGGCAATCATCATCTCTGATTTCAGTAAGCAGAACAATGAGAGAGTCATAGAAACACCAATCAGTATCTTTCTTGGACAACACAGATATGAGCTGTGAAATTAAACCATGGCAGTGGAGTTTATGAAGGGGAAGGTGCTGCAGCTTTGGAAAGCCCTGGGGAAAGATACAGTTCTTACTAAGTGGAAATGATGACATAATTTAGTTAATCTGGAACCAAGTACCATCCCGACAGAATGCAAAGCATAGCCCCCAAAGCATCAAACCGGGCCGTGCATTTGGTATTTCATACTTGTAATCACGCCCTCCAATAATAAGCAATGTTATGCACAGCAGATGAAATTCAATATTCTCGACTCAGTTGTTGTACGTGCCATATCTCTGTGGAATTCAGTAGAAGTGGCCAGAAAATGGAATCACCATTTACAAAACCTGTTTACACTCTGAATCTAAACAAAAAGCTGAAATTTTGTAATTACTCAAGGAATGGAAACGGGGCCGGCTTTAGGAAGTGCGGGGCCCAATTCGAATATTTTCGGCGGGGCCCTGGCAGGGATGACTAAAAAAAAAAATGTAAAAAAAAGCCTTTCATTTCTTCCATGTATTATTTACTTTCCATAACTATATAAATAATACAATTATATATTATGTACATTGCATCATATATGCTGTTGATTGCTTATTAATGACTGCCATTTCACATGTGTGGGTCCCTGCCACTCCCTGCAGGTGTGCACATGTGTGGGTCCCAGCTGCTCCCTGTCCCCCTCATTGAAGCAGGTGTGCAGGGTTACCGCCCTGGGAACTGCAGGGGAGCAGTGGACATGGGGCTGGCTGGAGGCAGAGCAGGGGCTGACTGGAGGTAGGGTCTAGCTGCAGGCAGGGCAAGGGGTGCAGGGCTGGCTGGAGACGGGGGTGTAGGGTGGGGTTGGCTGGCTTCAGGCAGGGCCGCAGGGGGATGCAGCAGGGATTGAGAAGGCTGGAGACAGAGGAGTGCAGAATTGGCTGGCTTCAGGCAGGGGAGTGCAGCGGGGTTGACTGGAGATAGGGCAGGGGGTTTGGGGCTGGGTGTGGGCAGGGTGTGCAGGGCTGGTGCAGGCAGGGGTGTGTGGGGGCTGGCTGGCTTTGGGCAGGGCCATAGGGGTGTGTGGCAGGGGGCGGCTGGAGACAGGGCAGGGGGTTTGGAAGAGGCTGGCTGTGGGCACGGAGTGCAGAGCTGGATGGGGATAGGGCAGGGGGTGCAGCAGATGCAGCTGGAGCCCTGGCCCTTTAAATGGCCCCCAAGCCTCCCGCTATCCCAGGGCTCTGGGGGTTATTTAAAGGGCCCAGGGCTCCCCTGCTTTTACCCTGCCCCGGACCTTTTAAATAGCGGTGAGAGCCCTGGAGAATACATGGGGATGGCAGGGCTCCGGCAGCTATTTAAAGGATGGGGTGGCAGAGGCAGCTGGAACCCCAGCCCTTTAAATAGCCCCCAGAACCCCCCGCTATCCCAGGGCTATGGGGGCTATTTAAAGGGCCTGGAGCTCCAGCAGGGAGAGCGGGGCTGCGGGGCAGCTTGCCGCTCTCCGGCTGCGGCTCCGGCCGGGAGAGCAGGGCTGCAGGGCGGCTTGCCGCACTCCGGCCGGGAAAGCGGGGCTGCTTGCCTCGCTCCGGCCGGGCCTCCTGCCGGGAGAGCGGGGCTGCTTGCCGCGCTCCGGCCGGGGCTCCGGTTGGGAGAGTGGGGCTGCTTGCCGTGCTCCGGCCGGGAGAGCGGGGCTGCAGGGTGCCTTGCCGTGCTCCGGCCGGGAGAGCAGGGCTGCAGGGTGCCTTGCCGTGCTCCGGCCGGGAGAGCGGGGCTGCGGGGCGGCTTGCCATGCTCCGGCCAGGGCTCCGGCCAGGGCTCTGGCTGGGAGAGCGGGCTGCAGGGTGGCTTGCCGCGTTCCAGCCGGGGCTGCGGCCGGGAGAGCGGGGCTGCTTCCTGCGCTCCAGCCAGGGATCCGGCTCTCGGCGCGGGGCCCTCTTAGGCGCAGGGCCCGATTCCTGGGAATCGGTTGAATCGGCCTAAAGCCGGCCCTGAATGGAAATTCCAAAAATGTTTTATTTGGAACCACTGAAACATTGTTTCAATAATGTTGACTCATTTTGGAAATGTCAAAACAAGATAATATTAAATATTGTGACAGCGTCAGGCCAGATGACTACAGGAGAGTGTTCGAAGGCAGATATGTTAGTCCCAGATTAAGCAGATCCCTTTTCCCTGGTTAAGGTAACAGCGGCAGTTCCAGAACAAGCAGGAACTTGCTGGAACCAATTAAGGCAGGCAAACTAATTAGGACACCTGGAGCCAATTAAGAAGAAACTGCTAGAATCAATTAGGACAGACTGGCTAATCAGGGCACCTGCGTTTAAAAAGAAGCTCACTTCAGTTTGCAGCATGCAAGCAAGGAGGTGGGACTAAGAGGCACTAGGAGCTGAGAGTGGGAAGGTGCATTGCTTGAGGATTGATGAGTACAAGCATCATCAGACACCAGGAGAAAGGTCCTGCGGTGAGGATAAAGAAAGTGTTGGGAGGGGGCCATGTGGAAATAGCCCAGGGAGTGTAGCTGTCGAGCAGCTGTTCCAGGAGGCACTCTAGACAGCTGCAGTCCACAGGGCCCTGGGCTGGAACCTGGAGTAGAGGGCGGGCCCAGGCTCCCCCCAAACCTCCCAACTCCTGATCAGACACAGGAGGAATTGACCTGGACTGTGGGTTTTACCAGAGAGGAAGGTCTCTGGGCTGTTTCCTGACCCACATGGTGAATCTCTGAGGTGAACAAATCCGCCAATAAGTGCAGGACCAAGCAAGATAGGAGGAACTTTGTCACAATATATAACATAATTTTAAAATTAGTATTTTACTATAATAGACCATATTTAAACAAACAAATGATAAAGTATAAACAAACTTTTACTTTATAAAAACAAATGTTTCAACATTATCAAAATGAGAGTCTAAATTATTTGACTTTTCACCTGTAGAAATTTTTGCCGAAACCAACACACTGCCACAAAAGGTTTTGATTTTGACAAAACTGCAGTTTCAGAAGGAGACTGTCAATTAATTTTTCAACCAGCTCTGGTATTCTGGTTTTCAGGATCCAAATTATTCTCTATGTAACTACATGGAAATTACAGTATGGTTCCATATTACATAATATAACCAACAGTCTAACACACAAAATGCACTCTGCTTTTCCTTCTCAGGAAGATTTGCACACAGTGGAATCATAGAACTAGAACTTAACTGGGCTGCAGAAAGAAACCTAGCTGATTTCAGAGGTTAGGTAATTTCTTGGCCTGTGTTTCTGAGGCAACAAAACCAATCAGGGAGGCAATGAAGTATTACAGAAATAGAGTTCATCATCTCCCCATCTGCTTCATACTAAAAGTTTTGGCTCTATATAGCCATAAGTTGGCTATTTGCATTCAGGTGGCTTTTTGGACAACAGCACCTTGACTGGCACTCTGCAAAACGAATCTGGTTTTCAGCTTTTGCAAGCAGGGAGAAAATCCTGTATTGCTTTGGTGATCTCTGTTTTTCCCCCTACACTTGCTTTGATTTTGAAAACCGTTAAATATTTCCCCAGAGGTCCATGTTAATCACACCAGAGAGGTGTATGTGTATAGTGCATGCACACTCTAGGTCAGGGGTTCTCAAACTGGGGGTCAGGACCCCTCAGGGGGTCATGAGATTATTACATGGTGTGTCGCGAGCTGTCCTCCTCCACCCCAAACCCTGCTTTGCCTCCAGCATTTATTTATATATGTGTGTGTGTGTTTAATGTATAAGGGAGGTCACACTCAGAGGCTTGCTGTGTGAAAGGGGTCACCAGCACAAAAGTCTGAACTCCTGCTCTAGGTTAAAGCCACTGACATATGCCAGTGTGACATACATGGCTTTTGCCTCCATAAAATGATTACCCAGGAGGTGTGGGTGGCTCAAAACCTGACATGTTTGCTTCACAAGGTATTCTGAAGCACAAGTTGTCTGTGTAGTCTTAGGTTCTGACCCTGCATGGTACTGAGCATTAATTCAAGGGCAGCTGAGAGTACTCGGCATCTTTTAAGTCTGGACCCCGAGGATACTAACATCTGAATCAAGAGCTTTGGCTCTGCATTTCATATACCCCTTGTGGAGAAATCCCTCACAAGTGACTAGGGATGAAACCGGTAGAAATTAATCGCAGTTCTATAGGAATTAGTCTCCAACCTGTAGATTTTAATAGTTATATAGAATTTTTAAACCCTCTTCAAGGATTCAGTAGAAAATCATATCTCGGCTTTATAACTCTCTACAGGCTGGTTTCAGGAAGCATATTATTCTTTATTAAATTCTATAGGACCTCTCCACAGGAGAGGGCTGGGGTGAAAAATACACTATATTTTTCAAGTGCTTAATTTGGAACAGGAAATATATTTTAACTAGAGCAAATTAGCAAATATACAAATGCAATTCCAAATGGAATCTGCTAAATACCTGAATATTTTTACATATAGTTTTCCCACTGTGAATGGAATAACATCAGGTATGCGTTGTAAAAGTCATTGTAAAGACAAAGGATGCTATTCCAAAATATTGAAAAAATTGATATTTCCAGCTTTGTCCTTTAATATTCTAGGGAGGAAAGACTGTAATTCCTAATTTTTATGTTTTGATTTCAGGGAGAATGTTTACTACCTGTTTATAAAGCAGTGTCTGCACCAAGCAATTATTTAAACATCAAAACAAAGACCACATCTGTGATTCTGTGACATCATCTTCTTCCCTATCTTTGCTACTGGAGACAATTTCCCTTCTTGCCCTGGGGTTTGTTTTTTTTTTGTTGACTTAGCCAGAGACTGAAAAACAGCTGAGCCAAAAGTAATTTGCTAAACCCCTTCTATCCAATTCAGCCACAGGTGAGGTTAGGAAAATCCTCTTAAACAATTCTGTCACACAAGCCAAGGCATCCCCTTGCCTCTGCAGTCAGATCAGATGATCAGTCAACAGATCCACTGGCATAGTAGATGGATTTTAGTAAATACCTGAGCAGAGCATAGTCCAACTAAAGCATTGGCATTCATATCAGTACCTTGGGTAAGTACTGCAACAGAAAATGGGGTTGTCATGGTATAATTCCCCACTCTGAACCTTAGCGTCCAAAAGATGGGGTACCAGCATGAATTCCTCTAAGCTCAATTACCAGCTTAGTACTTGTAGCGCTGCCACCAACCAGGAATTCCAGTGCCTGGTACACTCTGGTCCCCCCAAAACCTTGCCCGGGGACCCCCCAGACCCTCTGGATCTTAACACAAGGAAAGTAAACCCTTTCCCTCACCGTTGCCTCTCCCAGGCTTCCCCTCCCTGGGTTATCCTGGAAGATCACTGTGATTCCAACTCCTTGAATCTTTAAACAGAGAGGGAAAATTCACCTTCCCCCCTCCTTCTCTCTCCCCCTCCCAGACTCTCCCTGAGAGAGAGAGTAATCCTAACACAGAGAGAAATTAACCTTTCTCTCCCCCTTCCCTCCTTTCTCTCCACCAATTCCCTGGTGGATCCAGGCCCAGTCCCCTGGGGTCTCACCAGAATAAAAAAACAATCAGGTTATTAAACAAGAAAAGCTTTTAATTAAAGAAGGAAAAACAGTAAAAATTATCTTTGTAAATTTAAAGATGGAATAGGTACAGGGTCTTTCAGCTATAGACACTGGGAATACCCTCCCAGCCTAAGTATTCAAGTACAAATTAAAATCCTCCCAGCCAAATACACATTTGCAAATAAAGAAAACAACCATAAGCCTAACTCGCTTTATCTACCTAGTACTCACGATTCTGAACTTATAAGAGCCTGTATTGGAGAGAAACCTGGTTGCACATCTGGTCCCTCTGAGCCCCCAGAGTGAACAACAACCAAACATTAATAGCACATAGCACTTTTCATCTGTAGTTTTCACAGCACTTTACATAGGAAGGTAAGTTTCCTTATGCTCATTTCTCAGAAGGGAAACTGAGACACAGAAAGGTGAGATGACTTGCTAAAGGTCACGCAGCAGACCAGTAGTATAGTCAAGAACTGAACACAGATTGTGTAACTCCCAGTTGAGTGCCTATGCACTGTGCTAAAGGCTGGAGAATGCTCCTGCTTTTGTTCATTTTATTTTATTTTATTTCAGCTAGTTCACCTCATTTGCTAATCCATTGCATCTGCCATCTTGGATTTCTTTTCTGCAACTGTGTTTAAGGCTTTGGTTTCTTTAAGGAATACAGATACCTAGTGTTTGTGGGTCCTGTCACATTCACCATGATAATACTAGTAAAAAGATATTACATAAATATGGCACTGAAACCTTGAAAATGTCTAGAGAAATCCATCTCTTCTTGGATGGATGGATGAGCCTAGAGTCCATCAGATAAACATACTGTGCAAAGTAACTACAGAACTCTGAGCTGTTGTCATGCATCTAGGCAGACTTGATAGGCTTTGTCTACATAGCAGCAGGGCAGTGTAATTCCCAGCTCAGGAAGACATACATGCATTAGCTCTGCTTGAGCCTAAAAATGCTGCTGTAGCAACACTAGTATAAGTAGAAGCTCGGGGTAGTTGTGCAAACATGTAGCAAGGGCGTGAGGCAAGACTGTACTCAAGCAGCTAGCCTGAGCTGCCTCCCATGCCGTGGCAGCTACGCTGTTTATTTTTAGGTGCTAGCTGAAGCAGAGCTTGTGTGTCCATCTTTCTGAGCTGGCAATGACACTTTCCAGCAGCTATGTAGCCAAAGTCCCAATCACAATAGCATTGGGCAACAAAATCCTCCTACTGGCATACATATAAAAACCCCTTGGCGGCTACAGCAATATCTTACAATGGAAGGTAATACTAGGAAAAAAATAAATGTGTTTTTTGCTGCTTTTAATGAAATTTAACAGCTGAAAAAATAGAATGAGAGCACCATGTGACCAAGCCAACGTTATGAGAGTTCCAGCCAAATCTCCATGAAGTACTGGGCAATGTCAGATCAATTAGGGAACAGTTCTATAGAGAAAAATGAAGTGGCTCATTTTTCCAAATCTTCCCATAGTTATTGTAAATTAAATCTGAAATCTGTTGCTTTTTAAAAATTTCATTGAGTTTGAGATTTGTTTTATGCTCATTTAACTTCTGTTTGCTGGTTTAAATGACAGATATAGACAAGACTTTCAGGTAAATTATAACAATGGGCGAGATCCTTTCTAGATTCTACTCTCGGTTATAGTGTGGCAACCCCACGACTCAGCAGGACTGCGCTGGCATAACTGAGAGCAGAATTTATGCAAGTGTCTGATCTCTCACAGTAGTCAGTCACAGGTTAAAGCAATTCCACACATTTGACATATTAGAAACAGAACTGCATGGTCACAAGTACTCAGATACTGTGGTGATGAATGCTGGTATAGAAGATAAATAAATAGAGAGAGAGACAGATGGTGCTTGACCATGTATCAAAAATTCAGGCATGGATTCTGGGTAATTGACTATCTTCCCTGATGATAACTTAGTTATAGAATACCTTTCATTACAAAGTATCTCAGAGCAATTGAATAGATTACAACAGACTGTTTGTTGTTATATATAGCGATAGCTTTATCCAGCAATTAAATTCACCTACCTCTGAGGTGAAAAGCATAACTTCTTAATACAGTCCAGTATCTCTACATAGCAGTTTAGGACAGGAAGTGAAGAACTCAAGGAGCAGGAGAACATAAGAAACAAAGGAGCTGGTCCATCTAGCCCAATATCTTGTCTCTGACAATGGCCTGTACCAGAGTTTCAGGGGAGCATACAAAACAGGGCAATTGGAGAAATCCACCAGTCTTCTCCTCCTGGCTTCTGGCAGTCAGAGGTTTAGGGTCTCTCCAAGTATGGGGCTGCATCTCTGATCATCTTGGCTAATAGCCATTGACCAACCTATCCTCCATGAACTTGTCTAATTCTTTTTTGAACCTTGTTACACCATCAAAACATCCCGTGGAAATGAGTTCCAGATTGACTGGTGTGTGAAGAAGTAGTTCCTTATGTTTATTTTAAATCTGCTGTCTGTTAATTTCATTGGGTGGCCCCTGGTTCTTGTGTTACGGGAACGGGTAAGTAACACTTTGTTGTTCATGCTATCCACACCCTTCATCATTGTATAGACTTCTATCATGTCACCCCTTAGTTATCTATTTTCTATGCTGAACAGCCCTTATATTTTTTTTTGTCTCTCCTCACATGGAAACTGTTCCAAACCTTTGATCATCTTTGCTACTCTTCTCTGAACCTTTCCCAGTTCAAATATATGATTTTAGTGATGGGGCCACCAGAACTGGACACAGTATTTAAAGTGTGGGAGTACTATGCATTCATATAGTGCAGCGTTTCTCAAACTGGAATCTGGGGGTCCGTGAGGGTACTCCAGGGGGTCCGCGGGCCCTGCTCATCAACTCCTCCCCCTTCCTCCCAACGTCTCCTGCAAGCCACTGAACAGCTATTCCCTGGCATGCAAGAGGTCCTGGGAGGGGGAGGAGCAGGGACAGGGTGTGCTTGGGGAAGAGGGTAGGAAGAGGAGGGGGAGGGGTGGAGCAGGGGCAGAGAGAAGTGGGGCGGAGTATGGCCTTGAGGGAAGGGGTGGAGTGGGGACAGGGCCTGGGACTGAGCGGGAGGCTTGGGAGTCTGTGAAAAAATGTAAATCAAAATGGGAATCCTTGGGTTGCTAAAGTTTGAGACCCGCTGATCTAGTGGCATTATGATATTTTCTGACTTCTTATCTATTCCTTTCTTAATAGTTAGCCTTTTGGCCCACTGCTGTGCACTGAAATTATGTTTTCAGAGAACTATCCATGGTGACGCCAAAATCTTTCTTGAGTGGTAACAGTTTATTTAGATCCTATCGTTATATGTATGTAATTGGGATTATATGTATGTAGTTGGGATGAGTTTTTCTCCAGTGTGCATTACTTTACACTTATCGGTGTTGATTTTCATCAAACATTTTCTTGCCCAGTCACCCATTTTTGTGAGATTCCCCCTGTAACTCTTCACAGTTGGCTTTGGACTTAACTATTTTGAATAATTTTGGCTCATCTGCAAACTTTGCCACTTCACTGTTCATGCCCCTTTACAGATCGTTAATGAATATGTTGACTAGCACAGCATCTCAGTACAGATCCCTGAGGGACCGCTCCGTTTACTTCTCTCCACTGTGAAAACTGACATTTATTTCTACCCTTTGTTTCCTATCTTACTGATCCATAAGAGGACCATCCCTCTTATCTCATGACTACTTAGTTTCTTTAAGAGACTTTGGTGAGGGACAACGTCAAAAGCTTTCTGAAAGCAAGTACGCTATATTGACATAGAAATCTCTGAGGGTGTCAGCACCTAATAGATTGGTGAGGCATGACTTCCCTTTACAAAAATCATGTTGACTTTTCCCCAAAAAATCATATTTATCTATGTATTTGTAATTCTGTTCTTTCCTATAGTTTCCATCAATTTGCCCAGCACTCAAGCTAGGCTCACCAGCATGTAATTGCCAGGATCACATCTGGAGCCCCTGGAGAGATTTGATGATCTAAGAGGGCAGACTATCCAATGTACTTTTTAAATATGTGATGCTGAAATATAATGCACAGATGAAAGAGAAAACACTTAATGTCTCATTCACAGATGGTAGGTGGCTCCTACACAAATATGAAACAAAACTGCATGTTTGCATTAAAGAGTATTTAAGTTCTGACAGAAATATGGGACTAATTTTCAAAGAGGCATGTACAAAAATGTATGCCTGACTGAAGTATGCAAATAGCCCAGTGCCTGTACCCAAGCCCTGATTTGTGCACACATTCCATATCAGGGTATTTGCTGGACAGGAAGGATGGTCTCTTGGTTAAGGAGCAGGTCTAGGACTCAGGAGGAGATCTAGGTTTGATTCCAGGCTGTAGCCTATGTGACCTTGGGCAAAGTCACAAGGAATCAGGCTGACAACAGAGACAAACACATTGGGTCCATATTGAGAATCTGGCCCCAGCTGTATGTGCTGACCACTTAAAAATCTGGCCCTTAGTAACTCATCTAAGGCCCACTGTAGTCAATGGAAGAGCTTCCTTTGCTTTGGTGGTAGTAGCTGTAGCTCAGCTCTTCAGCTGTATAATGAGGTAAGGCATGGGGCATCTTAATGCACCCGCGTCCTGGACCCCGGGAGAGCACCCGTCGAATTTCAGCAGCATTTCAGCGGGGATGCCTCTCGATGATGACGCTTGTTGCCAACAAGTGATGTCAGTGAGAGGTGACGCTCCTGAATTTCAGTAGGCAAGTGGCGTCATCGAGAGGCGTCGCCAGCGGCATTTCGGCGGGTGCTTCACTGCTGCCGTGGTCCTTTGTTTGGTGCCCACCAGACAAAAAGGTTGGGAACCATTGAGGTAAGGAGTCTCTCACTAGATGTAGATGCAATGCCTAGCACAGTGGAGCCCTCATCTTGAATGGGACCTATAAGTGCTACTATCATAACAATAAAATAACTGGCATGCCTAACCTAGGCATGTTATTAGTTCACACAAAGTCAACTACCATCAAATGTCCCATCTGGGGAACTTCAGAACTAAAAGCACAAGCTGCTATAGCTTGAGCTAAAGAGCAAGGGGGTAACTGGCCCTGTAACAGACTCACATCCGTAGCAGATTGGGCACTGAGGGGTCCTGCAATACACGCTCACCAGTGGGTTACACCAGCTCTTCCATTAATACACAAGGGACATATGAGATCTACATTAATGTCAATAGTATTAAAGCACAGACTCCCACTCATCAAGGGGAGAGAAAAGCCAGGGGTACACCACATGCATAGGTACCTGATTCGATCTTCAGCTGCTGTAAATTAGCCTAGCTCAACTCACTTCACTGGAGATATGCTGAATTACATTAACAGAGTAGTTTGTATTTAACAAATAATAGGCCATTATTTGAGTCATACATTAACTTTGTAGTGATGCATCAGTATTACCTCACTGTTTGATGTGACATATGAGACAATAAGATATAAGTACCAAACCATGGCTATTAATAACTGTTCATTTGCAGCTACAAAAACATCTGACAAAACAATACCTACATGGATTCTTTAAAAATAGATTTGGCACCTTCACCAAAACAAATCTAGCTGTAAAAGCTAAAGATCGGCATTCACATAGAAATGCAGTTTGAACATGGAAATTCTCATCACATGGGAAGAATGCAATACAAATCCCATAGGGAGCACTCAGAAACAAAACATGCTGATCCAGACCCTGAAACTTGGCTCATGCATTTCACTGGCCCCTTTCCCTCCCAATGGGACAGCTGAGGAAAAGAGCTGATCCATCCACTCAATAAAGTTCATATCCTTTGCAGAGCTTAATTTGTGCCAGGGCTGAACCCCAGTCCACTGCCCTTTCCACTGGATCCTGTCCCCTTTCTAGGGGCAGTGGAAATTACTTGGTTGCAATGATATTCGGTCACTTAATACTCCAACCAAACCCAAAACTTTGTTGCAGTTTGGTTCATTTTTGTTTTTAATTTTCATGTGGTGTCAAACTTCCTGGTCTACGCCGAATCACAGTCATTAATATATGCGGTTCTCATAGCTTTTCTGACCTGGCTTTAAAAAAATAGGAACACTGGAAACCACATGGGAAAAATCTTATCTTACAAGAATCCCAGTTCCAAGAGATGAGTTCGGACAAGCTTCTGAGAAACGTCCGCTGGGTGATTTTCAGAATGGAGCTTCTGGGCAGCATGGAGATGTTGGAGCCGACCTAGGGCCTGATCCAAAGCCCATTAAAGGCAGTGGAAAGAATTCAATTGACTACAACGGGCTTCGGATCAAGCCCAAAGTGACCCTCATTTGCACTAGCCTAAAGCAGGAGCGATTCCACTGAAGTCACCAGACTGACAGTGGTGTAAAATGGGTGTGAAGTGAGGTCAGAATCATTGCTACATAACAGCCCCCACTAGTTGTCATGATTTCATCTGATGAAACATGAACCATAACTGGGGTGGACGGGGAAGGGGAATTTAATGTCTGGAAAAGCCACGATTAAAATAAAAAGCAAACATTCTCACAAGGATAAAGACTTTTAGTCTTCCTTTGAGTCAACTCAAAAGAGGAGGGAGACATTCAGAATAATTGGCCTAAATAATGTCGTTAATCCCAAACAGAAATAATGCATTTGTTATGATTAGATCCCTAGAGGAGGCTGAGAACATTTATTTTTTTCTGTGTAGCATAATGATTTTCCTTGCTCACTTGTTGCACTTTGTCTGTTTCTGCCTTCACCAGCAGCCGTCATTACCAGTAGCATTTCAGCAGAGTCTCGTTACTGCCTAAGTATTTCACATGATACTCTCTGCTGCTTCAGAGCCAACATGCTGTAAATAATACACCTCAAGAACTCATGACTGTCTCTGTTGCCAAGGCTAGCTCCTCTTGCTGTGTTTAGCACTAGTTTTAAATGGAAAGCTGGAAATGATAATGGGCTTGGTAAATCAGGAGTCTCTCTGTTGAAGCCGGTGGAGTTGTACAGACGTAAACCTTGTGTAAGTGAGAGGGGAATTACTGTTATTTGATTGCTTGTATTAAAGCACCAATCAGGTTTGCAGTCCCATTGTGCTGGGTGCTGTACAGACATGATCCTTGTGAACAATCTAATTAGAATCAGGCACACCTTATATTTTTCTCTCTACCGATTGCTCTGTGATCTTGGCTTCTCGTCCTGGACAGGAAGCTGAGAACCCTGACACACTGTGCAATGCTGCTCAAATCTTAGACAAGGTGGTAAGGAGCCAGCCTCCCTGAAACATGCTGCCTCAAACCATTGACAGAATCAACTGGTTCCTAAATCCAGGAGGCAATACTCTACAGCTCTCAGCAAAGGTCTCTGGGTCTACACAGGGATAACCGTCTTTCAGGCAACACAACTAATACTCATTGTACCACACGAAAGAGCCATGGAAAATATTAGATGCATGAGGATAGTTGAAACATGGCATGTGTAATTAAGAACCCAGGACATCTTCATGATAACCATTTCCTGTAAATTTCACCCTGTGACTACCCACCTTCCTTGCTGTCACCACTCTGCCATTCTAAACTTAGGACCCCGTCCTGCAAGTATACACTGCTGGATTCAGCAATAACTCCAGTTCACTGCACATGGCAGTAATTACTCTGCCCAGCCGTGTTCGCTTGCCTGGAGTCTTCAATTTTCAGTTCTTTGGAGCAGGCATTGCGTCTTACTTATCTGCAAAGTGCTATGGCACTGAATAAACCAATACAACAGCAAATAACCAGTGTGTGAAGAATGGCAAATGTATGGCTCTAGCTGTACAAAGGTCTCCCCAAACATCTTGAGAATTTTGCTCATTTTTAGTGCAAGTGAAAAGCTGGGGGGAAGTTTTTAGCCAGCACTATTTTTGTTATAACATTGGAATCCTGATCTTCTTCACCAAGAAAGGGCCTGAGGTGGGCTTCCTCAGCTCCGCTGTGTGTTTGCAGCCTGGCTAAGCAGCCTCCAGGCTCACAGCAGGAAGAGCTGGGAGAAAAGGACGTGGCTTGGGTTCCAGAGACAGAGCTTGGAGAAGTGCAAGGCAAGAGCTCTGCTTAAGCAGGGAGTTTGGTGACAGTCACTTCTTATTTCTGTTGGTACGTCTGGGGTGAAGGAGCTCTGCCTGAGTTGCAGTGTGGTGCAGACATTACTGCTGCAAGGGTCTGAATTATGTTCATTTCTGCCATCATGCCTGGTAGCATTTCTGCTAGGGTTCTGGTGCAGCATGCCACATGGACAAGTTGCTTCCAGCTTCTTCCATGGTGGCCCGAAAATCTCTATGTGCACCAAGCCTTAACTGCATAGAAAGGCTCTCTCAGGAGGTTGGGGAGAACAGAGAACATGACTCACAACTGCCCAACTGGTGCACTCTCTTTCTCCGTGATGGAGAGGGCCATTCCACCCCTATCCACACTTCACTCCTCCCCTTCAAGCTGTGAACATTACTTGCCTTTGTTTAATGTTTACAGGCCCAGTTCTGCCAGCCTTACTAACACAAGGATTCCCACTGCCCTCACTGGTTACAGAATCAGGCTCGCTGTGAGAACCTAACTAAGCCCCGTTTGTTTGCTCCAGAAAAGAGTCGAAATGCAGCTGCCCAACTCCGCTGATACAAGGAAACAGCCTTGTATTGGGTTCAAAGTCCCTCTGCCTCTTTCGGGAGCATGGGGGAGGACATGCTTTCTGTTGGGCTCTGGATTAGCTGTACTCACATAAAGCAATTTTAAAGCCCTAAAAATCTATCCTAGATCATAGAAATCTGCCACTTACATCCTGAGATTCTGCACCAAGTGCTCCATAGCAGTTTCACTGCTTGTCATCAACAGCAAGGCTGAGGCGCATGTAAATTCTATTGCTGCCGTTTCTATCTCATCCAAGAACCGACTGCTGTGGGGATTCATGCTACACTAGAGTCATGATCTATTAGAGCAGTGAATGAACTGACCTTCGCGAGAGGTGATCTAGTTTAGGCCACATAAAAGGTCCACCCCTTCATGCTTGGGATATAGTGGGTCCTCCTTCCTACCAGGACTTTCTTCCCTAAAGGGTAACTTTGCCATTATTGTCTGATGTACGGGGGGAGGCAAGAAGAGCTGTGTGTGAGCTAACCTAAGCTGAAGAGCATCAAGTAGTCAAAGGCAGGGCTGTTGGTATCAGGGCAGCTCCAGGCACCAGTGCACCAAGCGCATGCCTGGGGCGGCAAGCCGCGGGGGAGCAGAGGGGCCTGCCGGTCACCATGAAGGTGGCAGTCAGGCTGCCTCTGGCAGCATGCCTGCGGGAGGTCCATCGGTCCCATGGCTTTGTGGCAATTCAGCAGTGGGTACGCCGAAGGCGGGGACCGGCGGACCTCCCACAGCCATGCCACCGAAAGCCGCCTGACTCCGTGCTTGGGGCAGCACGATACATAGAGCTGACTGGTATTAACAGTGCACTGAACAATTGTCAGGAATGGTATCTCCGCTGCTAACTTCCAAGCATACCTTTTCAGCATGCTTACAGAGCTCCCGTTTCAAGTCTCTTAGGCGGGGTTATAAGGAAGCAAGCTCAGCCAAGGAAGCAGAGAAGCACTGTTGAATCTGAGCTCTTACCTCACCAATGCTGACCCAGCACTCTCAGCCAGGGCTTTATACACTTGCACGTGTGTTCATCACCCAAACTGCCGTTTAGGTGGTTAGAAGTCAAACTGTTTTGCTTCTTTACCTATTAATTCCAATTGTAAAACACTGCCTGCAGGCAAGGCCCTGGGCACATGTTCAATAAAAGCCATCAGTCATTCAGAATTAAGGGGATTCACCTCCCCCGCCCTCCTGAGAAGCCCAGGAGAACAGACAATGTGCTAGAAGGTGGGCAGACGGCAGCTCTGTCAGACGAGGGAGGGAAATGTGTTCCAGAACCACAGGCTCCCTCACTGGGAAAGCCCTGCCAGCTGCCCCCTCTCTTTGAAACCCTGAGACTGTTAGCTTGAGCAACTTGGCTGACCTCCACTGCCAAGATCTTAAACAAGAAAAAACACGACTAGGTCACAACTACTCACAGCTCTCGGGTGAATACTCAGAGCCTTGAATGGCTCCTGAAATATGAACTGGAAGCCAATGGATAACATGTGTGTCGGGGGGGAGGGTTTATATTTCTGTTTTCAAATACCACAAAGTCAACACACAGAGGGATTAGGGCTCAGAGAGATGAGAATCTTTTGCCCTCTGAGCATTTGCAGCCATGGCTGTAATTGTGCTCTACAACGCCCATCCTTTCACATCTTCCTTAAAAGAAATTCTCATTAGTCTGATGGCCTTCCACCCTAAGCAGAGCTCTTGATCTCAGCATGCAATTTCAGGGACTAAGTTGGATGTAAAGACTTAGCAAAACTTTTAATGGAGATCTCTCAGATGTCTTCCACCTCCCATTTCCCTAATTTCCGTGTAATGAGATGGATAACCAGTTCAGATCGGAAAGAGCGGAGCTAGCTTCTCATCTGTGAATCATCAGGAGAGCTAAGAAATAGCCTTGAACCTCTTGTGTTTGGAAGAGTTGTGCTAGGAATGAACATGCTGCATTTCCAGCTGTAAACTTTCACCACCCAATGACCTTATGTTGTGGCTGCCTCTTCTGTGTGTTCCTTCATTACTTCTAAGTGATTACTCTTCCATCAGATTCCCAGTTGTCACTGCATTTGGTCTTCGCTGTCGGTTTGGAAGCAGCAAGACAGGACTTGCTGCATGTAGGGAAAAGGGTAGTAGACTAACAGCCTTGTTCTAACATTACTTAAGGCCCAGGGTATCTTCTCCTCATGCACTTTTCCCTGAAGAGGCTTAGAGGTGCATACTAAGCTGCTTCACCATCTCGTACAGCAGGGATATAATGTATATTTCACACAGGCTGTAGGAGGGGTTTTAGTCGAGGTGCATTATGGCTAAGCCTGCGATTCCGTCACAGAGGTCACAAATTCTGTGACCTCTGCAACTTCCGTAACTGCAGTGGCTAGTGTGGCTGACCCCAGCACTGCCTGAGCCGGAGCGGCCCTGTCCCTGGGGCCAGCCATACTGGCTACTGCTCAGGCTCTCTGGGGCCAGCTTTCTGGGGCTGCCCAAGCAGCGGCCGGTGCGGCAGGCTCTGTGGCTGCTCCAGCAACAGCCGGTGTAGCTTGCCCCGGGGAGCGCCTGAGCAGTGATGGCCCTGGAGGCCATCGGGAGAGCAGTCCCCAGGGGCCTTGTTGAAGGAGGGCCACCGGGGGCAGTCAGCCCTCACTGCTGGAGCAGGGGCCCCCCAGAGCAATGGGGTCCCAGGAGCAGAGATTTAGTCAGCATGGGTATTTGTAGTAAAAGTCAGGGACAGGTGATGGGCCGTGAATTTTTGTTTATTGCTCGTGACCTGTCCATGACTTTTACTAAAAATACCAAATCTTAGCCTTCATTATGGCACACTTTTCATAGGCATTTAGTACCACGTGCTTTTCAGCAAAGGAAGGAAACGTGCAAATATACTTGCAAGAGTTTGAACAAGCCCTTATCTTGCTCCCTGGAGATGTGTCACCAACAGATCATTTAGAAATGTTAAGTCATGCATCATCCAAGCAGATGTTAGTGTTTGAAGGCTAGTGGTGGCATTTCTAGGACCTAGCATTTGTGATGACAAAGAGTTTGTGGAAGGAGTGAATCACTGCCTGGACAATACCGTCGTGCTTACAGCAGGGATTGTTCATGCAGCGCACTTCAGATGAGGCTGATACATTTGGTCCTAATATTATTTTAATATCTCTGAAATACACACATAATATATACAATACACTGCAGCCTGTGCTCTCCCACGTGCGTGAAGGGAATGCTCAGGGCTATCAATCCAGAAAATTTTCACCAGCAGTTAATTCACTAAATATACAGTTTGGGGTTTTCTTTAAAACCACAAGCATCCTGGCACCCATTCAGTCTGTGCCTTTCCTGCTGTATGGGCCTGATTCAATGCCCACTGAAGTTAGTGACAGTCTTTCCAGTTACTTAAATGGACTTTAGATCAGGCCCTATGTTACCCAGGAAGTGGAAACTGAAAATAGCAGCATGTGTTATGTCATCCTTTAGAACTCCATAAGCCAAGAGAAAGGGGATGATCCCTGAAGTCCTGACTGTCACCAAACAACCAATATGGTGCCACCACGTTGCCACGCTGGCCCATGCATCAGACCTTTACACCAAGGGGATTTTGCTAGTTTCCTTGTGGGCAGTTCCAGAGAGGATCTGCTGGAAGCGAGCGCTAGATTCCAGGAGTGAGTGCTGGCCCTGCTGTGCATTTTCACCTTTGCCAACAGACAGGACATTCAAGTATCCTGCTGCCTATACAGTTGTGAGAAGCTTGGTGCTGCTTAGCTAACCCCTCTTGCTACTTCCTGGCTGTCTCAGACACGAATAGGAGGCAGGGTAAAGCTGAAACTTGAAGCTGTTCACGATTTCTACCCATTTTAAAATTAGACATGCACATCTCCACATTTCAGTGTCTGTGCCTGAAGTCCTGCCAGAAGGATTCTCTGAGGTGAGCTCTTATGATTTGTTCAAGTGTCTAAGACAGGGAACTATATGATCTTTCTTCTTCTAAAAACGAAAGCAGTATATTTTCCTCCTCTTTTCCACTTCCAAAATATTTTCTGTCTTGGTACAAGGAACACACTGAGATGTACTAAGGTAAATTCCACCTCCATGCTACCACTCTCATAGCTAGTTAAACTCATTTTTGCTTGTGAGATGCTACAAAGTGTATATATAAGCTGCCACAGAACTATGCAATTGGAGTAGGCCAATACCATACATGGCTGGAGTCCTGGGAGTTTTAGGAAAGCTTTTACATAGGCACAGGACATCAGAAGAGTAGCAAGAGTCCCATTTAGACACTGCAGTAAAACCCTGAATTGTTGTTCCTAAAGATCAGCCTGTCACAGCACTAGGGTCCACACAGCCAGAATAAACTCAGCAGGAGTCTTGGGTTAAACAGTAAATCTTCTCTCTGGGGTCTCAGGTTTATTTACAGATTTCCCCCTTCCTCCCTCCCCCATGTGCAGCCAAAATACCACAAAAGTTAGCAAAGTCCCCAGATACATTCCCCTCAGGTAGTTTAACAGTCTTTAAATGCCTGAAACAAGCCATATAAATAGAGAAGCAATTATGGAAACAGAGCCGCTTGTCTTGGATTCTAGTTAGGAAATTCTTTTCTTTATCCCAATTCTGAAAGGAAATGAGTCTCTAAACCCAGCTATACTCAGCAGCATCCATCCATCTATCACCATAGGTATGGTACCTAGTGACCTTATTATGTCTAGTATGGGTCAGAAGGGCATTTTCTGGTTACGGAGGCTCAGAAAGGCACTCCAAGATGGTACTAAAAAAACCAGTGCTGGGAGTTAACCCACAGACCTCCACACCAGTGTGTGACTTGACAGGACTACAGTGCATCCTCCTTGCACCCACATAGACATGTGCACCTCATTATACAGTCCACAAGAGATAATCCTGAAATATAAGGCCATGAACAATAGCCTCAAAGCAGAAATATTAGTTCATTCTAAGGCGTTGCAGGCTGTCTCACTCAAGCACACAAATGTCTACTCTATAATCAAATCAGGTACAAACAGTCAGTTCTTGATGGCAGAATAGCAAATATGATATGCAGACTCTTTAGACAAACCTTGGAGTCAGAGTCAGTTTTACAACATAATTCCATTGACATTCTGGCCTAGAAATGGAAAGCCAGGTCTGTTTGTGGGTGTGCTAAATCAAAGGCAGAACAAGTCTAAATTTTCTATTTCTATTCATAGAACCTATAAAATAACTATATGCCAGCAACTCCCATAACGTTCCTTGCGTAGAAAGGAAATGGGTTCACTCATCCTGCTGCGCTGTTTAAATATGAAAACATTCAGGATCACTCTGACCTAATTTCTTCCAAGCACAAGAAAGACGGGGGAAGAGGGGAATCACAGCCATGGACTTTCCAGTTTCTTTGTTCTAGTTTCACTATCCCCTTTGTAATTGATTTACTACTTCAACAGTACTATAAGCACTAGCCTCCTACTGGACATTATGTATCAATACCTAATAATGGCAAGAGAGTCCAACACAGCACACTGGTGCTCTTAACTCCTGTCAACAATAATTATAGCAGCTGACAGACAATGTGAGACATATAGGCTGGTCCTCGAGGTCAGATGATGTAATAAATTAAGGACAGATACTAAAATCCTGCTTATCTTTAAGTCTGTTTGAGGATTGTAAGGTTTTCCATAGGACGAAAGTCCCATATGTCACTGCACCAACCTAAAATAACTCCCCACTTAAAGTTGTCCCAGTTAACGTTGTTACATTGCTGATCAATTAGGGAACATGCTCATTTAAAGTTGTGCAATGCTCCCTTATAACGTTGTTTGGCGGCAGCCTGCTTTGTCCACTGCTTGCAGAAAGAGCAGCCTGTTGGAGCTAGCTGGTGGGGGCTTGGAACCAGGGTGGACCGGCAGCCCCCTGTCAGCTCCCTGCTCCCCTAAGTTCCCTGTGCGGCAGCCACCCAGCAGGCTATCAACTGCCGGCAGTTCAGCTGTTCCTCCCCCACAGTGCCATGTGCTGCTCCTGCCTTGGAGCTGCTCTCGGGAGCCTCCTGCTTGGTGGGGGGGGGCAAGAGGGAGACTAATGTCAGGGTGTCCCCCTCCCCCCGCTTACTCCATCTCCATAGAGCTGGGTGGAGGAGCATGATAAGGCTCAGGACAGAGGGAGCTTGCTGGCAGAAGCTGCTGTCTCAACTTGCTGATCTACTTAAAAAGGCAATGTACTTAGACTGGGACCAGCGTACTTAAAGGGGAAATGCAAATCTCTCTCTCTGACACACACAGGGTGTGTGTCTCTGTCTACCATGCTGTCTCTCCTCTCTCCATTTGTGCTGCCTTGTAGAGTGTGAGGCTACATTAACATGTTAACCCATGAGGGCTCAGCTGTTCTAGTTCATCATTTAGCAGTAAGGCATTCCCTGGGAAATAGCCCACCCTCTGACTTCACCACCTCAACCAGCTTCACAATCAGCATTGCTGTGCACAGTATTAAATTGGTTGTTTAAAACTTATACTGTGCGTATGTGTATATATATAATACAGTCTTTTGTCTGGTGAAAAAAAAATTCCCTGGAACCTAACCCCCCCTATTTACATTAATTTTTATGTGGAAATTGGATTTGCTTAACATTGTTTCGCTTAAAGTCACATTTTTCAGGAACATAACTACAATGCTAAGCAAAGAATTACTGTACCTGCCTGAGAAGCTTTGCCTATTTCCAGCAATGGGAAGAAAATAACTAGTGGAACTTTACAAGAAGAAAGATGGCCTTATGGTTAGTTTATCAGACAGAGACTCCAGAGTTCTGGAATCCAGTCATTTAACCTCTCTCTGGGCTTGTCTACATCACAAAGTTGCAGCGCTGGTGAGGGGGTTACAGCGCTGCAACTTAGGAGGTGTACACATCTGCAGGGCATCACCAGCGCTGCAACTCCCTGTTTGCAGCGCTGGACGTACTCCCGTTTTGTCTCGGGTGTAGAGGATCCAGCGTGGTGATCCAGCGCTAGTAAGCAAGTGTAGACACTTACCAGCGCTTTTCTTGACCTCCGTGGAATAAGCAGGTATCGCAGCATACCTGAGGAAGCCTCTCTGGTAATCAAGCAGGTCTCCTTCCCCGGTTTGCTCTCGCGTTCCCCGAACCCCCGAGCAAGCAGGTCTCCTTCCCTGCTGTTTGCAGGGGGGTTCGGGGAACGCGAGAGCAAACCGCGGGGAAGCAGGTCTCCCTCCCCGGTTTGCTCTCGTGTTCCCCGAACCCCCGTGCAAGCAGGTCTCCTTCCCTGCGGTTTGCTCTCGCATTCCCCGAACCCTCGTGCAAGCAGGTCTCCTTCCCTGCTGTTTGCACGGGGGTTCGGGGAACGCGAGAGCAAACCGCAGGGAAGCAGGTCTCCTTCCCCGGTTTGCTCTCGCGTTCCCCGAACCCCCGTGCAAGCAGGTCTCCTTCCCCGGTTTGCTCTCGCGTTCCCCGAACCCCCCTTGAAGCCGCCCAACAGCGCTGCAGTGTGGCCACATCTAACACCACTTGCAGCGCTGGTTGCTGTAAGTGTGGCCACTCTGCAGCGCTGGCCCTATACAGCTGTACTAATACAGCTGTAACAACCAGCGCTGCAAAATTGTAGATGTAGACATACCCTCTGTCTCAGTCCCTCCTCATGTGTAAATGGGGATAATGTTTCCTTACCTCACAAGGCTGCTGTGAGGCTGTGATTCATTGATATGTGAGAGGGGGATACTATAGAGGTCCTACAAGGCCACACGTAGAGCTTATCGTAGCAACTGAATATATTTTCATGGCAATGGTCAGTTCTGAGCTGGGCTTACTCCTCTCATTCCTCTCTACTCTCTTGTGTAAGGAGGCATAATCTACCACTTAATGGATGCTGTTTCAGCCACAATAATTGGAAACCTCTAGTGGAGCCTCTGCTGGGTTGACACTCTATCATCTCTGCAGCTGAAAGCTTGTACTTCAGCAATGTTCTTTCATGCTTAATGAAAACACACACACACTCACATACACGCACACACACACACCTTTCCTAGACTAGAGGCAGAAAACTGCCTTTAAAATATACAGCAGTGAATGATGATCTCCACATGGAATTAATGGCCTGAGAACGTTTCTGAATTTTCTTGCCACAGTGATGTATTTGCAGTGGCAAGAACCAATAAATATAATGGATAAATGGTTAACGTTCCCCTGCAGATGTTCACAGCTTATTACTATTATTATATTATTATTATCATCATCATAATTCAGAGACTGGCAGAAGAAACTTGATTAGCAGCCAAAAATCTCTTGGATCTGAGTCTCGCCTTTCCACTCCACCAGAATCTAATCCCCGCATGCTAACTAGTGACTGGGTCAAAGAACCTCCTAAACTGCACCTGTAGCATCTGCACATGTACCCACTTGCACACACACGGGCACTTTTGTGGGCAGTTTCCCATTCTGAGCTCTCAAGGGCCTGTGGCCAGGCAAAAATGGATATCATAACATGTTTTCATGTGCAACATTGTAAGCTCCTTTGGAAGTTTGTCTTGGGGGTGCACTTTGATCCTGTCCAATTGAAGTCAAGGAGCTGAAAGCACTTGGCCCCTTTGGACAAGCATGCAAACATTACATATGAACAAAGACAAGATCCTGATTGTTTTTAAACTCATGAGTAGGTCTGAAGTCAGTTCAGTTGTTGTTCTTGCCCACAAGCATTATGTTTCCCAGCATGTTTTGAAATACAGGAACTGCTGGGCAGGGCCGGCTTTAGGAAGTGTGGGGCCCAATTCGAACAGTTTCGATGGGGCCCTGGTAGGGATGACTAAAAAAAAAAAACAACAAAAAAAACCACATGTAAAAAAACACGTGGGGCTTGTACTCACCGGGCAGTGCTCCGAGTCTTCGGCGGCACTTCGGTGGTGGGTCCTTCACTCGCTCCAGGTCTTCAGCGGCACTGAAGGACCCGCTGCCAAAGCGCTGCTGAAGACCTGAAGCGCCGCCAGGTGAGTAAAAATTAAAAAGGCGCCTCTAACCAGGGAAGGGTGCGGGGCCCGATTCGGGGGAATTGGTGGAATAGGTCTAAAGCCGGCCCTGCTGCTGGGCACAAGTAGCTTGATTGTTACATTTTTCATTTTAAAAAACATATATATTTTAAGATGGCCTTTAAAAACCAACACACTGCTTTGTTGTGGAGAAAATTAAATACCAACATAGGGGATTGTCCCAGTTCTTGGTTCTTCTTCAACCATGCCATTTTGCAGTTGACATTACTGTGGGCCTGATCCAAAGTCAGTGGGGGTCTTTCAGTTCAGGTGATTAGAGGCCAGATAAAATACAGTGTGATTATCTCAGTTATACAGATGGGGAAACTGAGGTACAGAGCAGTGACATGATTTACACAAAATCACTTAGGAAGTCTGTGGAATAAAACCTGAATTTCTCATCTACTGGGTCAATGTCTTTGCCATAAGTCCGTCTTTTGTAAAGGGAAATCATGCCACACCAATCAATTACAATTCTTTGAGGGGGTCAACAAACATGTGGCTAAGGGTGACCTACTGGATATAGTGTACTTGGACTTACAAAAAGCCTTTGACAAGGTCCCACACCAAAAGGCTCTTATACAAAGTAGGCAATCATGGGATAAGAAGGTTAAAAGATAGGAAACAAAGGGTAATCATAAATGGTCAGTGTTCACAGTGAAGAGAGGTAAATAGCAGGGTCCCGCAAGGATCTGTACTGGGACTAGTCCTATTCAACATATTCATAATGATCTGGAAAAGGGTGAACAATGAGGTGGCAGGGTTTGCAGATGATACAGAATTACTCAAGATAGGTAAATCTACAGCTAACTGTGAAGAGTTACAAAGGGATCTCACTAAACTGGGTGTTTGGGCAACAAAATGGCAGATGATATTCAATACTGATAAATGCAAAGTAGTGCACATTGGAAAACATAATCCCAATTATACATAAATGATGGGGTCTAAATTACCACTCAAGAAAGATCTTGGTGTCACTGTGGATAGTTCTCTGAAAACATCTGCTCAGCATACAGCGGCAGTCAAAAAGATAATAGAATGTGAGGAACCATTATGAAAGGGATAGATAAGAAGACAGTAAATATAATAATGCCACTATATAAATCCAAGGTACACCCACACCTTGAATATTGTGTGCAGTTCTTGTTGCCCCATCTTAAAGAAAGATATAATAATTGGAAAAAGTACAGAGAAGGGCAACAAAAATGATTAGGGTTAGAGAGCAGCTTTCATATCAGGAGAAAATAAGAAGACAGATTGTTCAGTTTAGAAGAGAGACAACTAAGGGGAGATATGACAGGGGTTTATAAAGTCATGAATGGTGTGGAGAAAATGAATAAGGAAGTTTTATTTAGCCCTTCACATAACACAAGAACCAGGGGTCACCCAATGAAATTAAGAGGCAGCACATTTAAAACAAACAAAGAGAAGAACTTCTTCACACAAAGCACAGTCAACTCATGGAACTTGTTGCCAGGGAATATTGTGAAGGCCAAAAGTCTAACTGTGTGCAAAGAAGGATTACAGTAAATAAGTTCATGGAGGATAGGTCCATTAATGGCTATTAGCCAAAATGGTCACAGATGCAACCTCATGCTCTGGGTGTCCCTAAACTTCTGACTGCCAGAGGCTGAGACTAGGTGACAGTGGATGGATCACTTGATAAATTGCCCTGTTCTGTTCATTCCCTCTGAAGCAGCTGGCACTTGCTACTGTTAGAAGCCTGGCTACTGAACTAGATGGACCATTGGTCTGACCCAGTATGGCCATCCCTATGTTCTTATATGATCTATGAAAAATATTCACAAGCAAATTATTTGAGGATATATAATAGCTTGAGTAGAACCATCATTTGCTTAAATCTAGAATTTGGTACAACTTCTAGCTTCTTATGACTGGTAAAACATTGTAAAGTCATTGTGTAATAAATTACTTACAACTGACCTATTTTTATTTACAGCAAGTAAAGAAAAACTCTTTTTAAGAGTGCGGATGGGCTGTAGGAGACAGAGAGGATCAGAGGATGTTTATTAAATCGAAAGGAAGTCGAGTCTTTTGAACAAAAGATCCAGAGAAGAGGATGAGCAGTTTGTTTCTCAACAATTAATTTTATAAGAGTAAGGACAGGGATGAGAAAACAGGATTTCAGGAGCACAGATTGAAAAGAAACTTAAATAAGGAAACCACCATAGAAGAAAGTGCTTTGAATCTGGCTGCCTTCCTAACCACAGCCCTGACTCAGCAAGACTCTAAGCATCTATGTAACTTTAAGCATGAGATTAGTCCCATAAATGTCCAGGGGAGTACTTTTGTGAGGGAAGGCAGTGTAATGAAGTGGAACAAGTACTGGACTGAGACGCAGGAGATTTGGGTTCAAGTCCCAGCTCTGAAACTACTTTGCCAGTGACCTTGGACAAGTCACTTCTCCACTATGTGCCTCGGTTTCCCTATCTGTGAAATATGGGTAGTGATACTGACCTCCTTTGTTAACCAGTTTGAGATCTATGGATGAAAAATACTATACAAGAAGTAGGTAATATTATAAAAAAGTTACACATGATTAAGTACCATGATGATTCAGGGTCTTTGGGAGGATGCCAAAGACTGATGGCAGTATTGCCAACCCTAAAAATTAAAAATTCATGAGAGTGGCATTAAAAAAAAAAGATACTTTAGAGGATTCTTTTTATTTGCCCTCTCTTTTTTCAAGTTTTCCTCTGTAACCATGAGGGCTAGAGACTAAGGGCTCATCTACATGGCCCCACTATTCAGACTACAGGGGTGTGAATTGCAGGATGCACTGCGCTGTAATACCCTTGTGTATATGCTGCAGATGTGAACTCGGAGATACCTAGCTCATGTTCTCTCTAAACAGGACTAAGTTAACATGAACTAGTTACCCCTTCGTTTTCACATGCAGCGTCCTCACAGTGGAGTTATAGCATTGCATGCTAGTGCATGCTGCTGCAGTTTGCACACCCCTAATTGGAACACGGTTCGTATAGACATAGCCTTAGGTTTTTTTCCAAAAAATGAAATCTGAGATTCTCATGTAATCACATGACTCCAGGAGCTGGGGCTTTAAGAAAAAGCATAAGATACCATAAGACTTATGATAAAAATCATGAGTGCATCTTGTGTAGATTTCAATATAGTTCAAAGAGTTATTTTTGTCATAATTTAGTAGGTTACTCTACAGCGGTAAAAGCCAAACTTGTCTGTAGCAAGCAATATACAGAGACCAGAGTCTTAAAACTTGTTCTGGTTTTCTCTCCCAGATATACATATGTATTTTTCTGGGTCCCATGGTATTAAGCAACCATACACTAAATAGTTACCACAGGAAGCCCAGACAATAAATTACTCCTCATTTACTCAAACAAACAGTGAAGTTGTTTTCTTTTCTCTTATAATTCAGAACAATGCAGAATTTTACTGAAGATTTGCCAAATATCCTAAAATTAATATTGCTGCAGTATTCACGTACGGCACTTTCATCATTTGTTGCTGCTTCTGTAAACTGGCTTTGCTCAAGATCAGGACTCCATGGAAGTCAAAGGCAAAATTTCCATGGATTTAAATGAGGCCAGGACTTCACCCCAGGTGTCTGTTCTGTTAAATCAACAAGAGCTGCTTCAATATTAGAGCTGGTTGGGAATATTCCATCAGAATAATTTTCCAACAAAATTGAAATTATCTGAAAGGAAATTTCAAATTTTCCTGAAAATTTCCCATTTTCTGTTAGGAAAATGATGGTTCCCCAGCAAAAGGGGAAATTGATGAGAGCCTTCCAGGCAGGGAGCCAGGCAAGCCAAAAAATTACGTCAGTTCTCCCAAAACAGAATTTTTCTGCAAATCCTTTCCTGCAAAAATCTTTGCATTTTTGACTTTTCATCCTGATTTGGAATGGAAAAATTCTCAAAACCATAAACTTTTTCAGAGGAATGGATTTCCATTTTCTATCCAGTTCTATTCAATACAAACAAATAAATGGGTTGTCCTGATCATTTTGGCTGCTGTAAAGCATCACATCACATTATATAATCAAGCAATCCTCTAAAATGATGGGATGCACTAACACACCTTGTTTCATTGGTAAGTGATATAACATGACACAGCTTGAAGTACTACATCAGAAAGCTGGTGCTCTAATACATTTTTTTTTTAAAAAGAGACACCATCTTCTTTCAGAAAAAACAACAATTCTGACACTTAGACAGCAAGAGACACATTGCCAGTGCATGGCCCTGCAGTTCTGCATGCTCTGTCATTTAAGCATTCGCAAAATCTCTTTATCAATTGTTGCTCACAGTGCATAACCCTGCTATTAATGATGATGATGCACTAGAATTAGATGTGCCCTTCTTTGCAGCTTCTTTTTACCATTGTGTATTTATAGCCTCCTTCAATCCAGATAACGTGGCTGACAAAGCAGGATTGACTTGATTAGCATGTAAGTAAAGTCCAATTTTGGCTACTTGCTTGTCTGTCACAGTTATGTTGGGATGGGATTCTTGCCTACCTTTTCTATTGATGTCTTGTTTGTTGCATTTACAGAAGAGCTAGGTGAATAATGCAAACAAACTATTCACTGGAATTTGAAAGAGAATATCAAGTTGCTTGTTTTTGCAACCCTTCCAGGTTCACTTTCCACGAAACTAACTGCTCAAGGATCGTGGTCTAATCTGAAGTCAAATCCATCCAAGTCAATCGAGCTGAACCCCATTTACACTGATAGAGAATTTGGCCGATGTATTACTACTATTGCTACTTTTGCTTTGGATAAATAATATAATTAGTTGGATATTAGGACGTGTGGAGGTTCAAAATTAATCAGTACCCCCAGAAATTCAGGTAACTTTACTATCCACCACCTTTGGTCAACAAAACTAAGCAAGAAATCTCATGAGAACAGGTTCTTGTCTCGAGATTTCCAGAATTGATTTCCTGCTTCTGGCTGGGCCATAAACAGCAATAAGAACATCTTCCCACAGTGTTTCAGTAGTATACAACAGAGACCTTCTCCACCCTGGAATTTCCAGTTTCTTTGTGGAATGGAAATGGCAGAGGCCAATGAACAAATATTCACAAAAGTAAGCGGAGCTTTCCTGACACTGCGCAGCTCAAAAACTTGTCTCTTTCACCCACAGAAGTTGGTTCAATACAAGATATTATCTCACTCACGTTGTTACTCAAAAATATATTCATTTTGGGTTTCACTTCAAGTGATGGCTGAAAGCATGGCCTGATTTTGCATGTACAATTATCACAATGTGTAGGAAAAAGATATTCAGGGGCAGCTTCAGGGACCAGTGCACCACGTGTGTGCCTGGGGTGGCAAGCCGCGGGGGGCGGCCTTCAAGTTGCCGCAAGGGCGGCAGTCAAACTGCCTTCAGTGGCATGCCTATGGGATGTCCGCCAGTTCCACGGCTTCAGCGGCAATTCAGCGGTGGGTATGCCGAAGGCGCGGGACCGGAGGACCTCCCACAGACATGCTGCCTGACTGCCATGCTTGGGGCGGCACAATACGTAGAGCCACCCCTGAAGATATGCATGGAGGAAACACTATTCCCCACCCACTTGTACTCTGGAAACAGCAGACTGGCCAAGGAAGTACCTAATGGAGACCAACATGCCTTGGTTCCTACTAAAAGTCGAGATAGAGTAGCTTTCAATACTCCTGGCTCTCAAACTCCCTGATCATGATGTTTCTCAAGTAAATTAAATTATTTCTTGCTTGCTAGGCATGATGCTTATTTCATCTAATCTGGGTATATGGATTGATGGAAGACAGTCTGAAAAGGAAAACTAGCCCCTGCCTCAGCTGCTCCTTTAGAAGTGCTACCAAACATCAGAGAAAAAGGTGATTTGCTGGAACAAAGGAGCAATCGTCTCAAGCTAGTTGTGTCTATTTCAGGGTTGGAGAGAGAGGGTACGACACGAGCTCTGACTGTACTCTCCCCACACTGCGGTATGGAATGCAACCGCTTCTCAGTGGAACCTGCAGACTTGATTCTGACCTACAGATATGGAAGGGAGGGGACATTGAACTTTGCAGCCAACACCCTTGCTCATGAAGAAATGCTGCCTCATCTGCTTGAATTGGGTTGTTTTGTAGTGGTTCTGCTTGTTCCTTCTGGTTAAGTACCAGCAAGGGGTGACATCTGATGTGCAAGGCAATTCACAACAAGTAAAGGGAGAGAGAAAGAGCACAAGCCTCTGCAATTGTATGGTTTTTATGTAACTGTGTAGTGCCCAGATACTACAGCTACAGGTGTTACAGATAAAGAGGTTCTAACGGGTTATATAAGTAATTGATCCTTTATGTTTGCAGAGGTTAAAATTTGGGTCTCCAGAATAAAAAAACAGACATGCTCTCCCATTGTCCTGTCAATTAAAGATATAGGGCTGTTTTCAGCTTCCTTTGGCAGGGAACCATACATCTGCTGGGTTTTGTTCTAAACAGTAACAGTCAGAAGTCTGAGCTATGACAGTGAAAGATACTCAGCAATAAGCATTTGACTGGAGACAATGTTAGAGATCCACGATTCAGATTGCAAGCTAAAACTGAACATCAAATAAATCACCATCATCATCCATGTAAGACTTCAAAAGAAAATGATCAAAAGTTCCATTCAAACCAAGCTAGAGTTAGCTGCTAAATGGCAGGACTAATTCTCTCTCTCTCTCTCTCTCTCTCTCTCTCTCTCTCTCTGTGCGAGAGAGAGATTTTTGCTTTCCCCACAGTTACAAAGTTTGGTTCTGGGGGGGGGGGGATTCTGCACCAGTGTGCAAGTGCAGAATTAATATCTTCCACAGATTCCGCCCCCCAACAGAATAATTGATTCTGACAGAGAAGTGAAGGGAAGCTGCCAGCCCCAGAGAGGGAGGGGGCAAAGGTACCTTCCTCGCAGTGCCAGGTGAGGAGGCACAGGATACGGTGCGGATGGAGAGAGTGGGACACACGAGACTGCTGGATGGTGTCACAGACTGGGACTCAAAAGGGCTAGTGGGGGGCAGACATGGGCGGGGCCACAGACCTAGTGGGGTGACAACACTGAGCCAGTGGCTGTATGGTGAATGGCAGTGCAGGGACACATGGAGACAGGGGCAGATGTGCCTGACTGAATGGGAGAGACTAGGGGTCTGCATGGGGGCTGGTCTACACTATGGGGGAAAATCGATCTCAGATATGCAACTTCAGCTACGTGAATAATGTAGCTGAAGTCGAAGTATCTAAGATCGAATTACTCACCGTCCTCACGGTGCAGGATCGATGTCCGCGGCTCCCCATGTCGACTCCGCAACTCCGTTGGGGTTGGTGGAGTTCCGGAATCGATATAAGCGCGTTTGGGGATCGATCTATCACATCTAGATGAGACACGATATATCAATCCCCGAGCAATCGATTGCTACCCGCCGATACGGCAGGTAGTGAAGACGTAGCCTGGAAGAGGCTCCGCAACTTCCTAACATAACAATAAAAAACTGTTCCATACTTCTCCCACCCAAACCCAGCAACCCTCCAGGTTCACTTCCAGACTTCTTCCCAGCAATTTCTTCCCTCTCCCTCAACTCCTCCATTACCCCTGACTCCCCCCAAGCCTTTGCACTGCTGCTGAGGGGTGCAGGAAATGTATTTTTGTATTACAGATTAAATGAATTATTTCTCAAAGTTCTGTATTAATATGCCTAATGAATTTATTTGTCAAAAAACATTTTCTGGATCTTTTTTTGTTGTCTGTATTGTTAGACATACTTGCTGACAGGTATTTTGAAATTAATTACCAAAATAATTGAAACTGGCATGATTATATTGTGTTATTTTGATAAATAAAAATAGGGAGAATTTTAAATTATTGTGCACGGAATTTGTAACTTTTTGGTGCAGAATTCCCTCAGGAGTATTATAGCAGGCAAGAAGCAAAAAAGGGCCTGATTCTTGTTTACACTAAGGCCCCTTTACACTGCCAGAGAGGTGCAAAGGGGCTTTAAGTGAGAATCAGGCCCAAGCTCTCAAGATGAACTGTCATGGTGACTTGTTACTCCTCTATCACTGTTGGAAAGGAGGAAACTGCTTGCTAGTTGCATGACACTCTGCATCCTAGCCTGAATAATTGGAGGTTTGTTCTATCATCCTGTATAGGCAACAAAGAGTTTTTCCCATTCCGTTTGCAAATGAGCTGAGGGACTTGATACAAAATAATTCTTAATAAGCTAGACCTTTGGTCTTCCTGGAATAGAAGGTGAATCAATGAGAATTGATTTTCTTACTCTGTTCGAGCACTAGGCTTTTGTCATGGCATTGGGACTGTCCAATGTGATGTTTCTTTTGTCTGTCAAGACGATAATCATGCTGTTTCTCAAATAAAAAAGTATAAAGAATAAGCATAGCTCATTTCAGACCAAAAATCCCCTTTCAGATCAAAATCTTACATATGGAAAGTGTAGGTCTTACAAAGCAGCTATTCTGCTCTGATCTTCCCTGGCCTGCTTCAGAGAAAGATGGCTTTATTGATATTCAGACCATGATCTTGTAATGGTTTTGAACCACTGTGACTATTTTCATTCATTCATCTTAACAAAGCATGCTAATTAACTGTGAGCCACTGTCTAAGAAACACGTACAACTTTAGCAGCTGATTTCATCCTGGCCACTAGTTCCTTTTAAAAATTCTTCCCACCCTCAACCCCAGCCTTAAGAGGGTTGGATCACTTTGGAAAACTCAATGTGCAAAATTGGGGGTGACACCTCTGAGTTCTTCATTCCCAGAAGCCATGGGATGAGGCCATGAAAAAATTAGACAGGCAGCCAGGAGGGGAACAAAAGGTTAAGGACTGTCTTTTCCTTTTTCCAGATATACAAAACTGTATTAACAGTGAAACTGGTCAGGAAATGGAATCTCCATTCCATGGGAAATTCTGATATTTCAAAATTTGTTTTGGTTCCAGGCAGGAAAAAAAAACTGAAATTTTGAAAATTTTGAAATTTACCAGAAATTCCAAAAAGTTTTGATTTGGAAACATCAAAATGTTTTGTTTTGATAAAGGTAAAAATATTTCTTTAATATATCATATCAATTATACCATATAAATATATGAATCAAAATGAATCAAAATCATAAGTCAAACTAAAAAACAACATTTTAACCTTATTGAAACATTTCAACATTATTGAAACAAGATGAAAAAGCTTAAAACAATTTGTTTTGGGTAGTTTCCTGCCAAAAATTTCAATGAAATAGACCTATTCCCATGAAATGTGTCAATTTTGATGAAATTGTGTTTTCCAACAGAAAACTGTTCCATCAACAAATTTTCAACCAGCTCTAATAACTTGTTTCCTTACTGTCTCAGGTCGTAGGTGGAAGAGATGAAGCAAAGTCTGGCCCAATGACTAGAGCTCTAGGATTTGGTCGGGAGATCTGAGAACCATTGCCTACTCTGCCACAGACTTCTCATGTGACCTTGGCCAAGTCACTTAGTCTCACTGTGCCTCAGTTCCCAGCCATAAAATGGAGATGATAGTACTTATGAGGATAAAAGCAATTAATGACTGTAAGATCCTCAGCTAATATGTTGGTTAGGTTCAGACGAGGAACCTAAAGTCTCACCTTCCATATCTATCTAAGGAACAAGGCTTCCACAAGGACAACAGGTATTTACAAACCAACATCCCAGAGGACTCCATCAGGGATTGCGCAGCAGGATCTCCATCAATCCATATTTCTCTCTATGAAGGTCAGCATGCGTCAAGCACACAAGAAATGTCGAGGTTCTCATTTTTTCATGGAAATTTCATGAATTATGAAGATTCTGGTGGCAAAATGGCCTGGAACAAGTGAGGTCATGAGCAACTGCTGAGCAGTCTTCAGTACATTCCTCACACATTGTTTTCAATGGGAGTTGCAGGTGCTGAGCACTTCTGAGAAAATGGACTGAAATGGAGATTTTTTTTCATGGAATTTGGCAAATTATTTGTGGTCCCCATGGCAAAGCTCTAGGGAGGAACTGTCCAAAGCACTTAGCCTTGGACAAACTCTGTTCCCATTGATGTTAATGGGGATTTTTACCATCGACTTCAATGGAAGCCCAGGTAGGCCAACACTGAGTAGTTCTGAAAATCCCACAACAGCTTGTGCAGAACCACCCAGCCAGGTGCATAAACTGTGCCAGGCTGTGAACTCCAGCCTATACAGTATTTTAAGTGTTCCATAACACCATTTGTTTGGGACAGGCACTGGAGTTGTACCTTTCATGTTACATTTCAGCACTGAAGCCCTGCAGTGTAATACATCAGAAATTATAGATGCTGACACATCAGTCTTTATCTCATAATGAAATATATCAGATGAATCTCACTTTAAATTAGACTGCACACTGGCAGGCTGCATGGCAGGGTTATATTATACAAAGGAGAGCACCAGCCAAAGAAGGTGTAATGTCACTTTCCCTCAGTTAGAATTTTGTTAGCATCTCCATCTACAGATGGGCAATATTGTACTGCCAGCTGCACTCTGACACTCTGCAGTATTTTAAGAGGAACTATTTCCACCGTTAATTTACATTGGAGGGAAAGACTAAGAACCATACTTGCAAAAGCAGCTTCTGCATTTGTGATGGCATGTCCCCGCAAGCATTTTTTCTGAGCTCATGTAAATTTGATTTTGTGCATGCATAATCTGCATCTGCACATGCAAAGTAAACAGTTGGTAGTCTGATTGTATTAACTCAGATAAAACTCAGGGTGTGCAGATGGTCTGCCTAGTTTGCACATATCCATCTGAATACAAGGGTGCAAATCATTTGTCCGCATGTACGTAGCAATACATGTCTGCTTTATGCACATAATGCTCTGATTTGCACATGTATGTGGGTTATGACTGCACACTGAACCAGGTGCAGACATACATCCAATTGTGCACTTACAAAATAAATGCTTCTTTGTATGTGCAGAAGTGCATGAAAACAAAACCCAAAGTCATCAAGTTATTTCAGATAAGCATTATTTTCTATTCTCCTCCAGAAAATTTTCTCTTCACCTTTCAGTAGGACATGTGCCACTAACTCCCTTAGGTGCTTTTGAAAACCTCCCCCAAAAGGTTTAATATGACAGTGAGACGTTGCAGTAGTATACATAGACGTAGAATGGCTAGATTTTTGTTGGTTATGTTGATTTCACTGTATGCAAACAAACTGATTTAAAAGTTTGTCCGTCAATAATAATCAAAATTGATAGTCAGGCAAAGAAAGAAAACTGCTGCTTCACAAGTTCTTAGAGTCTGATTTAAGGATATTTACTTCATATAGTATTTTGACAAATTGAGTTTTAATGCTTATAAAACCTGTAACTTTTTGAATCTCAACATCTACTGTCATTAACTGTATTATCCCCTAAAAAATTCCCCAAACTGTGAAAATGTAAATTGATAAAAAGTGGAAAAAAATTATTAAAAATAAATATTGATAATATCTGTTGAAATTATTTTAAAAAGATCAAATTCTGCCAAGCCTAAGTATATTCCAGGATGCAAGCACAGACATGGAATATTTGGGCAATGCACAGTTCTCTCTCTCTTACATCATGCTATTTTTATCCGTTACGCCAGAGATTGGAAAAAAATATGATTTTTAAGGGACTTGAAGGAAAGGATAAACTGGATGAATTTTTTTGTAATTTTTGTGCAATTTCCAGCAGCTGAGCCCCTCTCGCCACAACCTTGGATACCCCCCATCGCTTGTACCCCTGCTCCCTCACCTATAAAAGGCTTCACACTGAAGCTATCTTGTGTTAGTTGTTTGTTTGCCTGTCACAAGCCATGAATCCCTTCCTCCATGGTTGGTGCTATCAGCGTGTCCCTGTGCTGCTTGCCATTTTTGGCAGTCAAGCCCAGAAATATGCATGAGACATAAATAATTCCTTTTTAGAATTTGATCAAAAGGACACAGCACTGCCTCTTGCCAGAGGAACACTATAACTCAGGCCGAAAACTGCCAGCTCTGTGAAGGGAGGGGGAAGACAATGAGTGAAGTTAACCGATCAACTTTAGGCTTTGGGAAACACAAAAAAGATAGCTGCTTTAGAAGAAAATGAGTATGTGCTGATGTCTCTGTGCATGGGTGTGGGTGAGAGACAAACAAACACACAATGTAAAGGGAAGCACAATGATACCGTAAGGAATTATGCACGGAATCTTGTATAATTCAGCATTAGGACAGACATGGTTTACTGAATCACCGATTCTGCTCCCTTTCAGGTGTGAATGGAGAGGAAAGAAAAACTGATCTGATGAACTCCCTGATTTTGAGAAACAAAACACTTTACAAATTATTATTATTAAGTGTTATCGTGGAAGCACCTGCAAGCCCCTGTTATGCGCCAGACCCTATTGTGCTAAGAGCTGTACAGATCTAGAAGAAAAATATGGGCCCTACCCAAAACGCTTACAGTTATTGATGTCAGATTTTTAGGATTCTCTGTCCTTCCCCGCCACCTCACTGCAGTGTCTCTCAGAGTAGAGAAGAGATAGGAGTCGGCTATAATGAATATCTAGAAGATCCTTTATTGAGGCTGCTGAAATAGTGTGTAGTTTTCTAGGGCTCTCTATGTAATCGTAAGCCACGGCTGCCCAGTTTCACCAGACAAGCTATCCCCTAAGCCCTGGTCCAAACAAGGTGATTGTGGAAGAGAGTGTCAATTCCACTCTGTCTGCTAGAGCAGTGGGAAAGGACTGTGTGTGGGCCCTCCCTGCCCAAGCTCCAAGTAAACAGGCCAATACGCTGACATACTGGTTCAATCCATGTAGCTGCTTCATGCAGGAGACAGATGCTTGTGGAATCAAGCTGGGTCAGGAGCTACAAAGGTTCAGAGAAGTGTTATGGCTTCCTTCCTAACAACACCACACCATGCTGCTCTGATTCCCCTCTGGTGGTGGCTTGGCCACAGACAGAGGTTGATGAGCCTGCTGTAGCCTTCGCTAACAGAGATGAGTACTTTGGTCCAGGAAAAATGGAATTAGCTCCAGAGATCCAAGGTTCAATCCCTCCTGTTGACAGCCTACCCAAGGGTGTGGCATTACAGACATGTCCCCACCTGTTACTCACCACTTTCTCAGAGGCCAGTCTGTGTTAGATGCAAGATCTGATGTGTTATAAAGCCGTTAAAAATAAATGGGTGCGATTAGAAATCTGTACAGTATGTACCATCTCCACAGCATGGGCCAAGCAAGTGAAAGGACAGCCAGACTGCTGCTGCGTCACCCTCAACAGGTCGGATGCTGCCATGATCAGTGCTAGGTTCACCTGTTCTTTTAAAGAAAAATATGTGATGGTGAAAGGTCCCTTTATGGCATCAGAGCTAAAAGTTCTCTTTATATGCACGAGATGTGTATATATTGTCCTGGCAACATATTGCCCATGTTGAGGGACCACTATTGGGCATGCAAGGCAAATTTAGTTTCCATGGTCCATTCAATCCTTGCTCTGTCTATTGCTACTGCCAACAAGGGGACAACTCAGTGTTATCTCTGATGGGTATATTTTGATGTGGACACATGTCTACTAGGAAAATGAACTGAAGCCAGCTTCATTTTTGATCCAAATGATGATCTTGCTAAGGACTCTCATGCTGGGATTTAAGGTTGCTGCCCATCTCTGAATATGCAAGACAGTCCCAATTTCCATGGCTATACTCTAGGTCTAGCATATAGAACAACCAAAGAGTTCTGAATTAAATTCTGCAGACACTATGAACTTGCTTGCACAGGTCACAAGGGCTTGTCAATACATGATAACAACACACCCCCACAGAACATTGTGCATTGATGCAATGTCATTATTTGAACGCACAACACTGCAACACAAATAAGTAGCAAAGAATTCAATCTGTATAAAGAGCTTGCTCTTCAAATGCCAAATGATTGAATTCCATGCATTTGCAACAGAGTTTTAGGGCTGTGGCAGCTTGGTTAAATACATTTGTACCTCTACTGCTTCCTTTAAGGGGCAGGGAAGCATCTGGGGTGGGATAACTCTGCTCTCACTGAAGTCAATTGGAGTTTCACCATCCACTCCCAAGGGAGCAGAAGTAGGCCAATGTTGAGTGCTTTGGAAAATCCCACCTTTTAAGTTATACTAGATGGCATCAGAATGGATGCTGTGAGTCTAAGAGTGCCTCACTGCTCACTTGCAAAGGATTCACTATCATCTAATAGCAACTCTTGTTGAAGAACAACAAGAATGATTAAAGGTCTTGAGAACATGACCTATGAAGGAAGGCTGAAGAGGGGACATGATAGCAGTTTTCAGGTATCTAAAAGGGTGTCATCAGGAGGAGGGAGAAAACTTATTCACCTTAGCCTCCAATGATAGAACAAGAAGCAATGGGCTTAAACTGCAGCAAGGGAGATTTAGGTTGGACATTAGGAAAAAGTTCCTAACTGTCAGGGTAGTTAAACACTGGAATAGATTGCCTAGGGAAGTTGTGGAATCTCCATCGCTGGAGATATTTAAGAGTAGGTTAGATAAATGTCTAGGGATGGTCTAGACAGTATTTGGTCCTGCCATAAGGGCAGGGGACTGGACTCGATGACCTCTCGAGGTCCCTTCCAGTCCTAGAGTCTATGAGTCTGTGAGTCTATAACTCTCAGGGCTTTAACTCAGCCGGAGCTGTAGAGCTCCAATAAATATTTCAACCCCCCTGGAGCTTTTATAGCATGTTGCGGCTGTGGGGGTCTCCAGGAAATACTCTGAGAATTTAAGCCCTGGCAACTCCTGTCAGGCTTGACAAACCCACTACACCTAACACAGTGTTTCTCAGACTGGGGTCGCCACTTGTGTAGGGAAAGCCCCTGGCGGGCTGGGCCGGTTTGCTTACCTGCCTCATCCGCAGATCCGGCCTATCGCGGCTCCCACTGGCCGCGGTTCGCCGCTGCAGGCCAATGGGGGCTGCTGGAAGCGGCGACCAGTAAGTCCCTCGGCAAGCATTGCTTTCAGCAGCTCCCATTGGCCTGAACCGCGGCCAGTGGGAGCCGTGATTGGCTAGCCCTGTGGACGGGGCAGGTAAACAAACCGATTCGGCCTGCCAGGGGCTTTCCCTACACAAGTGCTGACCCCACTTTGAGAAACACTGACCTAACACATTGCTGTCACAATATTTATCTATAAAGAATGTTGTATAAGGTATCAAATGAAAACATATCGTAATGGGGTTGCCATAATCAGCGTGTGACGTACGAACGGGTAGCAATTAAGAAGTTGTATGTGTATACTGAAAATATGTTTAAACTAAGTAGAGTTGATAAACAAGCTTTTCCTGGGCGAAGGAATGTTGATTTACCTGCCTGTCTAAGTCTCCAATGTAAATCAACCATGGAAAAAGCCAACACAAAGAAAACTTCATTTGCATATTACATCAACAAAATTAACAGAAGGCTGAGAAAAATCAGCCTGGGCAGCAGCAGGGTGTCTGCACACCAGCAGGGAAGAAGAACTTTGGGGGTATATGTCACAAGAATACAATTCAAAACTTTGCTTGACTATAAGAAGAAGGAGAAGGAACCCTCTGGGGATCCATTTCACCGAGGAACACACCTGGTGGAGGGGAATGATTCATGGAAAATCTGGATCCTGATCTGACTGAAAAAAATCAGCAAACTTTTCAAAAGGACTCTGAGGGTGAGAAAACTGCTGTAGTCAAAGGATTGTCACTTGCTAAAGTTATGTTTCGCCTCTTAGAAGCGAGTTTTAGTTTTGTTTAATTATTAACTATATTTGTTTCTACTACCCTGGCTCAGTATCAGCTGAATTTCTATCTTTGTTAATAACATTCTCTTTGTTTTATCATAAGTAGATCTCAGTGCTGTAGTATTAAGTAAAGTGGGCATCCAGAGCTAACAGGCTGCTGTGTATACTGTCTCTTCGGAGAGGGCGGACTTAGTCATTTCTGTGAGTGTCCAGAGAGAGGGGCTGGTACTGCAGGGGAATGCTCCTCAAATGCGCCAAGATTTTTCTGCTAAGCAGAGTAAGGGCTGGCATAGTCCTGAGCTTCTGAAGTTTGTCTGGGGTGGCTAACAGATGTGAGTGACAACTCCCCGTCACCTCCTTTAGCACATGCAAATCTCCCTTTTGCTAAGGAAGAGGGGTATCAAGGTCACCCAAAGTTCTGTTTGCCCAGAGAAAGGGTCATAGATGCTCTGGCAAAAATGTGGATTTGCCAGCTGGGATGCTGTTGCAGCCCACTTAGAAGGTAGAGAGCAAGAGGCCCTGAGCAACAACACAGCAGAGTCTGACAGGGTGCTGATTCCCAGCTGGTCGGGGCCAAATCCAAGAGCTAAGAACAGCACAAGATGGAGAAAAATGAATCCAGGATATCTATTTCCAACCTGAAATGCACACAACCCCCATTCCCAGACAGGCCCAGCTCTAGGCACCAGCAAACCAAGCACGTGCTTAGGGCGGCACAATTCAGGGGCGGCATTTCGGGTGGGTTTTTCTTTTTTTTTTTTGCTTGGGGTGGCAAAAATCCTAGAGCCGACCCTGTTCCTAAAACTGGCAGCCCTATTCAGGGCTTAAGGACACCAGGACTAAAGAGCACGTTTGGGGTAGTCAGAGACATATAAGGAAAATTGCCTAGGGATGGGCTCCCTGTTGGATTAGGGACACTCCTTCAGACTCAGTCAGGCCACCGCCTCCTTGCCCACTAGAAAACTGTGCTGCTGGTTCTGTCTTGCCAAGCACCAAACCACCCAGTCCCTCTCCTACCACCCACTTTCAGATCCTTCATATACGACAATGCTGGTGTGACAAACTCATTTCTCACCCCCCATCAAAAAAAACCAAAAACAAAAACAAACAACCTTCTCTTGTGTAAAAGAACACACTCCCAGGCAGTTTCCAACAAAAGGAAGAAAAGAAAAAAAGAATCCCAGCTCCCTGTGTTATTGTCTCACAGCTGCTTAATTTACCAATTCAGCCTTTCTTCCTTCTGTAGGTTATAAAGAATAAAAGCACACAGGCACACGTACGGACCAGGGAGGCAGTAGATTGGCGACGATAAATGATTCATGAGCAGGGTTCAGGGAGGCATTTGTGACACACAAGATTTCCTGCCCTCACCAACAAACAAGCAAGAGGGTTTGACAGTCATGGCAATAAGGAAGATTTCTGTCACACACACATTCCCCTCCCCCTTCCCTCTGCTGTTTCAGATACTCCAGGAATACTCCTCCTCACTGGCAAATGTCTGGAAAAACACTCCAAAACCTCATCCATGCTTCTGCTTACAGAGCCTGAAAAATTCATAAAAAGAACAGGAGGACTTGTGGCACCTTAGAGACTAACAAATTTATTTGAGCAGAAGCTTTCGGGGGCTACAGCCCACTTCATCAGATGCAACAATTCAGGTTATTCCAAACTGGCTTGGTGTAATGTCAGGCTGTGAAAGAACCAGGCTTACGATATGCCACAGGTGACTCTACCACAAAGGGTATGGCTGCACCACAACCACAGGGTGTGGTTGCAGCACATGTGGACATACCTATGTTAGAATTAATCTAGCTAGCACATGGTGGCTTCAAGGGCAGTGAAGCTGCAGCAGCACAGGTTTCATTGTGCTGGCTGTACAAACCTGGCTGGGACCCTAAGTCATCCCTTCGGTGGCCAGCCCACGCTCAAGTCTGTGCTGCCACAGCTTTGCTCTTATTGGTACCCAAACTAGTTAGATGAACACTCGCTCAGGTATGCCTACTCATCTGCATTCACACCTCCAATTGCAGTGTGGACATACCCTGAGAAATGAATGCCCAGTGCAGTCCTCAGCACTACAACTGCTTCCTTTATGCAAATATTTATTTCAATTCTTGAGGTCACCTCTCAGAAAAAGCTTAAATGTCCTACTGGTGCCCTGAAAATACATAGACTCAGGTTTTCATTGCCAGGGGACAGATCCTCAGCTAATGTAAACAAGCACTGACTTCAATGCACCGCTGATGATTGACACCAACTAAAGAACTGGCCCATGTGTGCAAATACCAAGATTATGCAATAACATTAAAGAAATTCTCTCCCTGCTACTCGCAAATGGCATGTCAATACAATCCAGTACAGCTGCCTTTTCTTAAGGTCTCAAGGACACATCCTGTCCAATACCATACATGCCACTAACACATAAAAGCAGTAACATCTCTGTGTCTCTGATGAAACCACCCCAGGGTAAGACACGTGGCATGGAAGTAACAGGGTTACTCTCATTGGGTCAGGCTCACTGCTTGTGCTAACATATGCAAGCCACTGAAATCAAAGGAGTTGCACCAGCAACTTATTTGGCCCATTCCCGGTAAAGGCCTCAAGTGGGCTCTTTTACTTGCTGTCTGCCAGGCAGCTGTGTGTGGCGAATTGCAGATTCCCTGTGCTCGGTGGGGCTCTGAGCTAGTTGTTTGCTTTAGGCAAACCAGAAATCAAGGTTTCTTTATTTTGTAGAAACACCACGAAGAAGAAGAAATCTGAAGGTAACTCACTGTAAAGAATGTATTTGCTATAGGAGCTGTTTTACTAAATAATGAGTGACTAAAGATGGCCCAATGACACCAGTAATTCATTGCCCCTTCACAGTCAGTGCTTCCTTTTTCCACAGTAAGCTCCGTTAATCACTAGATGTAAACTGAATTGACAACTTGCTTTAAATCCTTCAATGCAAATTACACATGGAACCTATGCCAACCATTTAATAAACAATTAGTTAATAATTGAGCACCGCTTAGAATGGCAGAGCTCTCTCTAGATATGACTCTACAAGGGTGCTCAATGAGATCCTCTCAAAGCTCCTTTTCACCTAACAGACTGTTAAGAGTTTCCTCTGGTTGTAGATTCCAGGCACTTGGCATGCTCTTTTAAAGCAGGGGTTCTCATTGCACCACAACCCCTTTCTGACAACAAAATTACTGCACTACTCCAGGAGGGAGGATTGAAGTCTGAGACCACCCAAGTCCGTCCGTCCCTCCCCGATGGGGGTCTGAAGCCTGAGCCCCCTACCCTGGGTGAGGTGGGCGGGTGGTCAAAGCCAAAACCCAAGGGCCTCAGCCCCAGGCAAGGGGCCTGTCACCTAAGCCCTGCTACCCAGGTCTGAAGCCCTCAGGCTTCAGCTTTGGCCCCAGGCAGTAGGGCTCGGGCTTCCGGCCCCAGCAAGTGTAAACCAGCCCTAGTGACCCCATTCAAACACGGCTGTGAGTTTGAGAACCACTGCTCTAGCGGAACAATGCCCCCTACCCAAGCTCAGAGTGATAACAGTGAGAAATTCTCAGTCTGCACTATGGAACTTTCTCCTTTTGAACTGGATCCAATTTCAGGTAGAGACTGGCTGGTCACTGGCAGCTCTAGAATCAGATGCAGGCAGGGAGCTGAGAACAAACTGGGGTCTGCTACCTTGTGGGATTTGCTGGATACAAACATGAAGGATATTTGTATTTTTCTTTTCGTTATTTTAATTATCCCTAGTCACAGCTCTCAATTCCCAGCCTGGGAATCAGCTGCCATGGAAACCTTGCAAGTGCCCTTTTCTCATAGTTACTTCCTAAAACACAGTTGAAGATCATCTCCTAGCAGCTCAGAAAGAAATATGACTCTGCAATTACCCCTCCTGGTCACTGTGGAATTCTTTTTCTGGCAGCAGTATTAAGACAAATGGTTTAGAAACCTATTGTGAAGCGAATCAACCACAAATGGTGATGGATACGAAAGGATAAGCATCCTGAAATGCAAATTTATACCATTATATTTTAATCCTGTACTGGGTTAACAGGATTCCATTAAGCAAAAGCAACCGAAGTGCAGGGTATTTCCTGGAATGGTGCTATTACTATTATAAAGCTAATAAGAAAAATAATAATATAGAGCAGGTATATGGATTTTTAAAATAACAGTAATATCACACCTGGGTAGCCTCTTTCATTAAAGCATCACAAAGCACATTACAACCTTCATTGAGCCTCAGGACATGCAGGTGAGGAAGGCAAATATTATACCTATGGGTAAACCAAGGCACTGAGAGATTATAGGCTAAATCATGCCTCCTAAGAGGCTGAGTTCCAATGGGGAGCAGGAAGGGGGGGTATTAACCCTTTAAAAGCCTGAGGCCTCCTGGGTGCTGGTGGTAGCATGGATCGGTCAGAACATGTAGCAAGCACACCACCCATTCCCCACCCTGAAGTGGTCGACGCTGCAGGCAGCCTCATTCCCTCCCCATTCTAAGGCATAATTTAGCCCTAAGGGCGAGGGTTTCCAATGCGTTCAGGTGATTAAAGATGCAGGCAGGCATCCAGTGGGATTTTCAAAAGTGCCTAAGCAGGTTAGGTGCCTAAATCCTCTTAAAATCAATGGGATTTACCACCAGGGAGGGAGAGAAGAGGGTTCCTGTCCCTGCGCCGGAGCACAGATTCTCTCACATCCCAGGTGAGAGCTCTAACCATGGGCTATTAGGGTGGCTGCCTTATACCTTTTGGTGCGACACAAAATGTTTCATTTAGATAATGTCGAAACAGCTCATTTGGACACTTCTGGGTTTTCCCTTTTTTTTATTTTTGCTAAAACCATTTGCCAAAAATGGACACGAATTCACGGAATGTTTTGGTCAATCTGAATCTGCATTTTTTGGTAAAAAAAAAGTTTCACCAGAAAAATTTCACTCAGCTCTCATTTTAGGTATTTCACAGTCAAGAATGAAGCCAAGGTCCATGTCCAAGGCGCTGTCTAACCACACTGCTCAGAGGTGGGTGATGGGACACAAAATTAAAGCAAGACTCTAAGTGATGCCAACTCTCATGATTTTCTCTTGAGTTTCGAGATAATTATTGTTTTCCTTAAAGTTCCATCTCCTGGAGTCAAAGTGGATATGTGATGATTCCAGCCTTCATTCTTAAAGAAAAAGGAAGTTTCTAGTTCTCCTTGTTGTGGAGAGAGCTTCAAAATGTGATCCCTCAAGTCTCAAAAAGCAGAAGGCAAATAAAAATCTATTATTTGTACATAATCTCATGATTTTTGGCGAGCCTGACTCGTGATTTTTGAACACGTGGGGTTGGCAATACTGCAAGTCACAGAGCGATGATGTTTACCACACAGCATAGTGTTAGCTCCAGGTTTCTTTAATTTAGTTTTGCTTGGGAGGCTCCAAGACTTTTTTTGCCATCTGTTTAGTTCACACTGGTTTGAAGATAGGAGTCGAGTTTTACAAACCACCCAAGAAAAGTTTGTTCTAATGCATTGATGGAAATGAGGGCAGTGAGAGGTGGAGGAGGAGGGAAACTAGTCAGTGAGGACACATGAATGAAGGCGCAGGAATGGAAAGAGGACATTATTAGCGGTAAATATGCCCAATGGCCTGTGAGGGAACACTAGATGGGGGGGATCTGAGTTACTACAGAGAATTCTTTCCCGGGTGTCTGGCTGGTGATTCTTGCCCACATGCTCAGGGTTTAGCTGATTGCCATATTTGGGGTCAGGAAGAAATTTTCCTCCAGGGCAGATTGGCAGAGGCCCTGGGGGGGTTTTGCTTTCCTCTGCAGCGTGGGATATGGGTCACTCACTGCAGGATTCTCTGAACCTTGAAGTCTTTAAACCACAAGTTGAAGACTTCAATAGCTCAGACATAGGTCAGACATTTGTTACAGGAGTAGGGGAGTGAGATTCTGTGGCCTATGTTGTGCAGGAGGTCAGACTAGAAGATCATAATGGTCCCTGCTGACCTTAAAGTCTATGAGTCTATGAGATGTGCACCATGGGCAGAGAAGAGAGTCTGGAAGAGATTTGGATACAGATTTTCTAAAGAGCTCGTGATTCATTTAATTTTTCTTCTTATCGCAGGTGTGTGGTGCAAGTATTTAAACAATTCATCCCTGACCATTGCAAGGAACTGTTGTATGGCAACAATTTGTCAATTCTAGATACCTCCTTGTCATCTGCTGTTTTATTCACTTGTTGTGCTTGGCTGATCTGTCTTTAATCATTTCAAATTATCTATCATTCAACCAACATGTCATTTATAGACTTAAATTGCATAGCTCCTACCATTTTTTGTTGTTGCAAAGCCCTTTTTCTGTCAATCAGAGATGGTCCCTTGTTGTAAGCTAACAACACTTAATTTGTCTATACAGAAGAAGAGACCTTGAATGCAATTAGCATCTAATTACTGGGGAAATACAAGAAATGGGTAATATCTGCATCAAAATACTGTACAATGTGTTCAATGTATAAAATAACCAAAGCTGAAAGCATGGCTTAGTCATACACTTTCCAAATACTCAGCTCAATTCTACCAGGTTTACATAACTCATCCTATGGTTCAGTGGATGCAGGTGAGTGGAAAATCTGTGCATTCTCACCAATTTACTCAAGTACCAGGGTGATAGATGCATATAACAGATATATGTAAGGAAGGGACGGCACGTTCTATCCGTTTGAGCAAAACACCAGGAGTCAGGAGACCTGGTTTTTGTTCATGATTCTACCACTGGGTCTACTGTGTAAGTCAAAAGTCTTTGGCAAGTCACATGCACTCTCTGCACCTAAATTTCCCCATCTCTTAAAGAGGCATAATAAAAAAGACTACAACAAAACTTTGCCCAAGTCTGGGTGCATAATTACAGTGATTGCAAGCAAAAATTACCTAATCAATTAGCCATTTCTGCATGCAGTTACTCAATTTGCATGTACAATCAAGGTACGTAGTGTGTGCAAATTAGGAACACGATTGGGTACCTAATTTTTCTGAAAATCTGGCTCTGTGTTTTGGAGATTATTGTCTGTACACAGGGAGTGACAAACTGGTTGTTATTTAAAAGCTATCTGACTTTGCATTTTCCCCCACTTGTCTTTGTTGACCTATACATAATCAGACTCATGTTGAACTCAGTAATGCTGTAAACTGCTTAAACTTAAAAGCTACATTTCTCTACTTGCCAAATTCCAAAAACGAAAGTACTGGCAATAAAGTCTCATTGGCAGCAGGATAGACAAGATTTCACCGCTGGGAAGCCCTTAAAAGATTATTGTTTATTGTAACAAATTTGAGGTTTCCAGCTCAAAGAGAAGCAAAGATATTTCCCCCCTCAGTCCCCCCATCTGATGTTGCTTAAAAGAGGGGTCAGGACTGTGTGAGGGAGTCTCCTGCTGACACAGGAGAGCAGAGGAGTATATAAAATGCTAGAATCTGAAGAAAAGCAGAACCTGTTTGTGAAAGAGAACAGAGTCAGGCAGCTCAGGGAGGTCAGACCTCCCTCCCAGTGGAAACCAACCCTTTGGAGATATTTGCGAGGATTCCACTGGCCTCTTCTCTATTCAATACATTTAAAAAAAAAAATCAACTTCCACCTTTTAAGTGGTGATGTCATTTTTTTCGTTTTTTAAGGACTAAAGTATCTTTTGCAGGTATCAGTTCTAAGCTGATCATTCCCATAACTGAAAATGTATGCACCACAGGGTGTGCACCAATCAATATGCATCAGTGGTATTTCCAAATGTGTCAATGTACAATGATGGCTACATTACATTTAACACCTTGGTTTTTAAATATGTTTGAGGTGTGCAATTGTGTGCCAAATCTGGACATGGACTTACAACTGCAAACTTGGTGTAACTGTACATGCAAGTAGCTGATTATTGTTGTCTGTACACTCCGTTATCCAATTTGCATGCACAACTGGTACTCAGATCCATGGTGATGGGCAGCATAGGAACGCTTATGAATTAATAACACTGGGGTAAGTGTGTGCACAAATGTAATGTACAACTGCATGCTCATTTTGCATGCACAATTGTTCACTTAGACTCTTTACAAATCTGGCCCTGATGGATTTTAAAAAAACCAGCTACTACTGTCAGAATTTGACTATGTTGTAGAATATGCAGAGTTGGTAGCACCAGACTATACCGACCCTCTTCAAGCAACCACACTTCTGTCCATCCCTGTTACCTTGATAGCCTGCAGTTCAGCTCCATCTAATAATTTATGCTGACAAGTCCTAATTGGGTTTCAGATACAGTTTGATGTGAGTGGCAGCAGGAAGCTTCTGAAGGTCTGAAAGGTACAAAGCTGGCACTTCTCTCAGCAGGGGAGAGGCATGTCTAAGAAATCGTGCAGTGGTGAAAAGTTGCTTATTTGGAGAGATTCTGCTGTAAGTTGGAGAAAGAGATGGAGTCATGAGAGCTTTGAAATTCAAATCTTTGTTGTAAGTGGAACCAAAGTTAAAGCTTCTAATCTAATCGAAAAACAGAACTGCTAAAGCTTTTCTCAGATTTATGGTTATTTGAAACCAACTCCAAATATTTTCTAAATTGCTGCTTTAATAAAGCCAAACAAAATCCCTTCGTACAGATTTTCCTGGAAAGGAGAAGTGATGTATTTGTAGTTTAACTTTCCCATTGTCTTTTATGGAGTGTGAGATATTCCCCTTTGATCCAGTTCAGCTGGAATTTATTCAAAGCAGCAGTGCACTAGGTGATAAAAAAAGGTTTTTTAGATGTTAACACACACGGTCTTCAAAATTCTTTGCCTACAGATTTACATACTTCTTTGATAACAGACTGTCCAGTTATTCAATCTCTCTGCAAGTATTTCTTGCTTAGAGTCTCTGTAGGTAAAATGTCTTTTGGAAATGCACACGGGGTATGTTTATACAGCAAATGAAGGTATGACTAGCACAGCTAGACATACCATATGATAGCTGTGATCTAGTTAGAACAAGTAACGATCAAGGGCGGCTCTAGGTACTTTGCCGCCCCAAGCACGGCAGGCAGGTTGCCTTTGGCCGCTTGCCAGCGGCAGATCCCCGGTCCTGTGGATTCGGCGGAACGCCTGCAGGAGGTCTGCCAAAGCTACGGTACCAGCGGACCCTCCACAGGCATGCTGCCGAAGGCAACCTGCCTGCCGCCCTCACAGCGACTGGCAGAGCGTCCCCCATGGCTTGCCGCCCCAGGCATGCGCTTGGCGTGCTGGTGCCTGGAGCCACCCCTGGTAACAAACAGCAGTGTAGACGTGGTGGCATGGACTTCAGCACTGACTAGCAACCTGAGTACATGCCCAGGGTTCCAGCCAGGCTTCTACGGTGGCAGCTAGCCTGCGCTGAAGCCCCTACCATCTCCTCTTCCCTACTGCTACTAGTCACGCTAGCTAGATTGCAGTGTGGGCAGGCATACCTGCTCTGCCTTCAATCACACCTTTGTTTGCTGCCTAGACAAATCCACAGTCAGGATCTAAAATCTGGAAAGAAAAAGGGTTTGTTTGTTTGTTTGTTTTTTAAAAGTATGGATTTCAAACATTAGAGTTTTAGGGCCAGATGAGATCTCAGCTCCCATTTAGTCACCTAAATGATTTTCAAAGGCGCTCAGCGTGAAGCAGTTCCCATTGCTGTCAACAGAAGCCGCTGAGCATGGAGCAATTTTGTCTCTTAATCTCTTTGGGATATTTCTCGAGTGTCTTCACTTTATGGTGCCTTCCCCTGTCCAATTTTTTGGTCATTTTGGAAGGAAAGAAAACAAGCCACCATCTCCATGTGGACCTGTTACTTCATAAGTTTTACTCTCCAGACAAGGGCAGAGAAGTCCTATCTAGAAGCAGATCTTTTCCCCTCCCAGCTATTATGGGATGAATGAGAAGGATAGTCAAACGGTAGAGAGCAATTAAGTGCGCTGAAAATTGTTGCATGTGGTTTCAGGAGTAAGTGAGTTGATTTCAACTTGGAAATAGTGATGGCCTCTTGCCAATGTTACATGAAAATCTGAAGTACATTTGTAAACCCTGCCTTTCACTTATACATGATCACATTTGCACACGCATATAAATGTGCATGTGACAGGCTGCACTTACCTGTGGTACTGCATATTGGGGAGGAATAGGATCACAACATCCTCTATGCTACTAGAAGTTCCCCCTACACCAAGGCAATCCTCTCATGGTTGGCCCCACCAGCTTTAGTGTAACTTTGCAGTGGTGGAATGGTATCAAGCAACCTAAATTCAGGAGAATGTCTGGGCCATTACATTTATGTATCTCATTTCATGTCATTCAGAATTCACAGCAGAATGGCAACATGTTATATGGAATGATGTTTAGGAATCAATAGTAATGGGATGAACATGGAATATCCTACAGGCTAACACTGTGAAGCTTTGCATTACATCTGGCCTACACAAGGACAACAGATGTCTACCTTTCTTGTTACCCACTGGTGAGTGAGCATTACAGGTCTTCCTCTGTGCTCAATCTGCAAAAGATACTGGTTGGGAGTTTTATAATCTGGAACCACACGCCAAAAAGGTCCGGCCCTTGCCCCTTGACTGACACTTCTCTGCTGGTGGCAGTGTCATGGTGCTTAAACCTAATTTATACACAAATCACACAAGGGCAGATTCTGATCGTCTTACTAATTAATGTCCAGTACCACCTTACTTCATTGACATCAGTAAGATCACTCATGGGGTAAGGTGCTATTCAACATCAGAATCTGGCCCATAATTATTCTAAACACCAAATCATAAGGGTTTGGATGAGGAAGAAAAGTGGGAACAATTGGATGGCTCTTGATAGACCCCTTTATAAAAAAATATTGGCTCACTTCAGCTCACAGTCATTGGAGTTTTCATGTTATACTAATTTCTCTTTTAATTTTTTTCTTTCATAACACACCACAGGTGCAGCAGCACCAAAGTGAACCACAGCCTCCCTCCGCCTCAAGTGGGGAATAATGGTGTAAAACCAGCCAAAATAAGGGAATACGGAGGAAGGATTTGAAGGCAAGCAAGGTGCATGAGAGGACATCAGCTATAGCTATTAGCTAATGATTGTTGGCCAGTCCTAAAATGCTGCAAATATGGAATGAAAATGGAAACATTAAGAAGTTTTGAGTTCATAAGCGCTGCTCTGATATTTGCTAACAAATGTAGTATTGCTAGGCTGTGACTAGAGATGGTCAAAAAATGGCTCTCTCGCCTGTCCTCAAGAAAAGTTTGACTTTTAGGTGAAAACTCATTCATGAATTTATAGACCTCTATCATATCCCCCCTGAGTCGTCTCTTTTCCAAGTTGAAAGTCCCAGTCTTTTTAATCTCTCCTCATACGGAAGCTGTTCCATACCCCTCATCGCTTTTGTTGCCCTTCTCTGGACCCTTCCCAACTCAAATATCTCTTTTTTTGAGATTGGGCAACCAGAACTGCATGCAGTATTCAAGGTGCAGGTGTATCATGGGTTTATATAGTAGAATTATGATTTTTTTCTCTGATATATCCCATTCCTAATGGCTCCTAACATTGTTAGCTTTTTTGATTGCCACTGCACATTGAGCAGATGTTTTCAGAAAACTATCCACAATGACTCCAAGATCTCCTTCTCAAGTGACAACTGCTAAATTAGATCCCATCATTTTGCACATATAGTTGGGATTGTTTTCCAGTGTGCATTACTTTGCATTTATCAACTTTGATTTCATCTGCCATTATGTTGCCCACTCACAAAAGAAATTATAGGAAGAGATGCTATAAATATTACCAATTTATACAGCACTTCATTTTATCCACAAGATTCTCTCTTAGCAGAACTCATGACCACAAGTAGCCTCTGCCTAACTCTCCATTAACGAGTAACAATTATATACTCTCAGTTTTAGAGAGTCAAGTAATGAATATTTTATCTCCCTTTCCCTCTCATTAGTTTGCAGCAGTTCTCAGGGTACATGTGAGAGGCAGCCTGTCTGCTGTATGGGGTAGCAAAGAGCCATGACTCCTACCTGTGCAGAATCCCTATTTCCTGTTATGCTACTGAGTAGGTGTCAATTCAAGGGATGTTTTCTGTCAGGGATGAAAGTACCATGGTAAGCGGCTGCTTTCTTGGTAGTGCCAGAGAGACTGGAAATCATGCACGATTCTCAGATAAAATATAAACGGCAGCAGAGTCAGAGGATATACAAACTTCCCATGAGGGAGTAATTACTTTACTGTCTTTTTACTGCTCTAATCATGTCTCTGATCCAAAAGGCCTGCCAGAATCTGCACTCACTGCTCAGTGCGACAATATAATTTGCCTCACATCCTGCATGCCTTAATGATAGCAGGAGTCACTCACTGGTTTTATAGTTTATAGGGATGGAGTAGTAGCCCTTTAAATAATTTCTTAGTCCTTTAGGGGTGCTCACTGTGTTCTGTTTTAGATGCAGCAATATGTTTATAACTAGGGCTTCAATGTTTGTTTGTTAGGTTATTTGGGACACAGCTGTGCATGTGTGCGTTCTTCATATTATTTTTGTTGTGTAAAGAGCAAAAGACACAACAGATTTTATTGGGCCAAGTAAGGCCATTAGGATAGAGCTCCTGGTGATAAATTATGCCAACAAAGCAAACAGATTGCATCAGGCACAGGAGAGTGGACAGCAGGCCAGAGACCTGTTTTGATGGGGAGACAACAAACTGTTCTCTTCAGTAAAACACACTCAGAAGAACTGAATTGTCAAAAGAAAAAAGTTACATACAAAATTCATGGAAAATCTGCTTTTTTAGGTCCAACTCATGAAGAACCCCAGTCGGAGATGCTGGGCTATGCACAGGGGAGTTCCTTGGAGGTTGAGAGGAAGGAATCCTTCCCTGTAGGCCTTGGAGCAGCCGTAGAACCACTCCATAGATGATATTGCAGCCTCAAGGTATGTGTGTTTACCTGCCGATTAATCGGTATAGTCCTGGATCCACTGGCCTGAGCTCCATGCCTGCCCTGCTGCCAAGTTCATGCTACACTGGAGGAGGTGGGTTCCATTAAGCACAAGAAGTGTGGATGCCCTGAATATATTCTGCAACACTGCACCCTATCTCCCAGGCAGGACCTTCCTCAGACATGGAGAATGGTGTGTGATTTGTCCTGTAATCATCAAGTCACTATACAGCTAGACAGACTGCTATAACTAGAAGTAATGGGATCCTAGCCAGAATACTGAAGAACATTCAATAGTGAACAATCCTGAATTGGCTGGACGTGGACAAACAAACCTGATAGGTTGTTTTAATTGCTATTTTCTCTGATACCTTAGGAAAGTATAAAGAAAGGGCCTTTCCTTTGCGGTGGCAGTCTGCTAAAGTCAAGTGAGACCAGATTAGTTAGCAGGTATTTTTTTTCTCCTGGTAACTTTATACTCCTGATATAACATTCCCTTTCAAAACCCAGATTCGCTCACTAAATCACTGGTACTATTTACTTGTCTTAGAGTAGTGTCTAAAAGGCCCAGCTTAGGTGCTGTACACACACACGATAAAAGACAATCTGTCCTGGAGAGCTCACAGTCTAACTAGACAAAGAGAAAAAAAAATCAAAAAAGAAGGAAGACAGAGGCACAGAGTGAGGGGAGGCGATTTGCCCATCGTCACCCAACAAGTCAGTGGCACAGATAGGAATCCAAGCTAAGTCACCAGCCCTCTTGCAAGTTACAGCAAGCAAGGCAATTGCTGTATAATAAAATCCCTGCCTAACACACACAGCCTCAGAACATGAATAACTGGGCATCCTCCTGTGATCAGAATCAGTGACTCCACGTGCACATTAGAATATTACATTCGCTTTCAACTTTTTAACATGCATTATTTCAACCCATTTCCTCCCTAATCCCCACTCAAATATGGCAGTTAGAGACATTTCTTGCTTCCATAAGCAGAACCTCATATTCTTATAGCGAAGCTCAAAAGTGCATCAAAAATGCATCAGAATAGCTCGCTCACACTGACGGGCAGCATAAAGTTTGTAATTAACATTTCAAAGCTATGATGGGCCATGCAGGGGAAAAGCAAAGGAGGAGACAGGCATAAATTGTCAATTACACTTTATTATTTCAAAGGGGTTGGTGAGAGCCCCTTTGAAATTAGCACATTGGGCCAAGCTCTTTCCTGGTGTAACATTATTGAAGTCTTGCCTGTTTTCTTTTCTGCATTCTGCTCTACTTACCTATTTATGTAAAAAGGTTTAGTAATCCAGTATCCTGCCATTGGCCAGCATTCTCATGTATTAGCTTAACACTGCCTGGCTAAGAACATATCTGTCCAGTTAATCATTTCGAAAATAAATAGATTCCACTGCACAGAACAAAGAGTTGTCTGCAGATCCAGAGAATGTATGTAGACAGCTTAAGTGACATGCAAAATACATAAACAAACAAACAAACATCACTCATCAAAGTAGACAGCATTACAGGACATTAAACTGGAAAGGTATGTGAATGAGGATAGCACGACATAAATAGGGCTGGGAGCTATGGATTTGTCCTGTATTTGACCCTCTCTTTTGAAGGGCAATCTTTTCAGTTCCCTTTTCTGTGGATTTTTTTCCTAATGTCAAGTCAACTGTGGTTAACTGTGCGCTTTTTTGACTGATTCATCATTTTATTTGTATCAAGTCAAGCCACTGTCTTCATTAGGCCAGGGATTCCTAGTGATTTTTTGCACAAATAATAAGTACCAGATCCCACTTTGTAGTAATTAATCTTAGGGATACTGCATAAATCCTCCAGTAAGTTATTAGAGAAAAGTTGTATTCTATATCAGGAGAAAAGGAGAATGAGATGTACTCATATCATGCTAAGCTGCTCTGTCTTTAATATCCTTCTGGAGAACTATGGTACACATTGTTTGCAGCAGGCTGCCTGTGCACCCACTATAAATCCGTCTCTATAAAAAGGCATAAAGTGGGTGCTCATTTTATTTGGAGGTAAATTGATTTAAATAGCTATGATCTGAATTATTTAGCCTTATTTTTGAGGATTTTTTCCTCTCCAAATCAGAATTCCCCCCCCCCCCAAGTGAATGTTGTTTGGAGCTAATGATTCTGGATTGACAGCCACACTAAATCCTCTCTTTGTCCCAGAAGAAACCTGGCAGGAACAGAGGTGGTGCAAGTTTCCCCAACATTGCCCTGTCAGTGTGCGCTTCACCTCTGACCAACTTTAGGGTAAAGCAGGTAGCTCGGGCTCCACTGTTGTGACAAAATATACAGCTGTGTTCACACTCTACACACTGTTGTAATAATTTGTGTATAAGGCATGTCTTGTAAGATATCATTTGAAAACTCATACTTTGCTGGTCCATGTCATCCTGATAAAATATGTGTGGAAACACCATATGGTAAGATTTCCCTGTATGATGTTAACACATGCACCACACCTCACAGCCATGCCCAAACAGAAGTCAGCAAACGGGTCTGTCCTAGACAAAGGAATGTGTACTTGCCTTAATTTGCAGGTAAGCAATAAACAGAGTCATCAAGAAGGGAGGGAAACAAATAGGTCAGAAAAAGCCATCAGGGAACATCCTTCCACGTAGGCTCTTTGTTTCCTAGTGCCCAGCTGGAAATGATTTTCAAGAGGGGGACTGAAACTATAAAAAGGAAGGACAATCACCCCAAGGCACCCCTCTTTCTCTCCCTGTCTATTGCATTCACTGCACCTGAAGAGAAAAGGAAGTAGGCATTGGACTCTGGGCGAGGGGTCCTGATCCACAGAGTTTGGTCAGTAAAATTGCAGGAAGCATGTGGTGAGAAACTTTGCTTCAATCCAATATATTTTATTAAGTCAGGCATTAGTAAATGTCTTGTCTTTATTTTTCTTATAACCATTTCTGACTTCTTTGTCTCATTCCTTGTACTCACCTAAAATATCTTTGTAGTTAATAAAATTATTTTACTATTTTATCTAATCCAGTGTTGAAACTGAATTGATAATAAAATGGCATGTTATTCCCTTTAAGGAATAATAAACTTAAAATATTTGCATTGTCTAGGAAAAGGCTGGGCAGTACAGGACATACATTTCTGCGAGGAAATCTGAGACTGGGGGTGTGTTGGGGTCACCATGCATCAGAGCTGAAAGTAAGCTAATATGGTCCGGTACGGCACACCAGCAAAAGCCAGTACGCCCTACTGGACCAGACTGGCTTCCCCAGGCTGGCGATTTAAAGGACCTGGGGCTCCCTGCAGCAGCCAGAGCCCTGGGTCCTTTAAAGCACTGCCTGAGCCTCATTGTTGGAGCCCCAGGATAGTGGCAGCAGGGCTTGGGTGGTGATTTTAAGGGCCTGGGGCTCCGCTGCAGTAGTGGCAGCCGGAGCCCACGCCCTTTAAATTGCCTCTGAGCCCCAGGGCTCCCAGCCGCCTCTGAAGCTGGTAGCTCTGAGGGTGATTTAAAGCCTCTGAGGGTGATTTAAAGCCACAGCCGGAGCTCCTGGGCCTTTAAATCGTGATTTAAAGGGCCCAGGTATTAAAAGCCTCCACCTCTTCCGGTTGAGGCCATGCCCCCTGCTCAGGACTCCAGCATACCAATAACTCGTTTAAGTTACTTTCACCCCTACCATGCATAACCCAGGCTGGTGAGAACCAGAGTGTAACCCAAGTGTGACTGGTAGGCTGCAATTACACAAAGACACTCAGGGTGTGGCTTGCATGCTAGGCGGCTGTTTGTGATCGGCCCAGGTGGGAGCTACTACAGCAAGGCTATTGTAAGGCACCCAAGGTTGCAGGGAAGGGGTGACACAGCCTCCTACTGGTCTAGACTCTACCCTGGTATGTCGCAATTGTCCATTCATCCATTAGCCTCTCTGCTGAGAATGCAGGTTCCAGGAGCTAATTAGTGCCAGCTGAAGTGAGAAGTTTTGTGTTGAACATCTGTACGCTAGAAACTAGCCCCAAACCCACCAACTCTTGTCATGTCCAGGGCCGGCGCAACCCATTAGGCAACTTAGGTGGTCGCCTACGGTGCTAACATTTGAGGGCCAGCAACTGCGGCAGCCAGATCTTCGGCAGCCCTGGTCCTCAGTTGTATTTCGGGGATGGGGCCTTCCGCTACCTCTGTCGGAGGTGCCATTTCAGGGGCGGGACCTTCCGCCGCCTAGGGCACCAAAAAAGCTGGTGGCATTCCTGGTTATGTCTGTTACCAAACCACCACAGATGAAAATGACTTTCAGGCACATAGGTCCTTGATGGTCCCAGGAAACTTCCAGTCATCTTGGAAGGTATGTTATAAATTATAACTTTTCTTTGCAGTGATGCCTACAAAAACCTTGGCAATAGGCAGCTGGTCACTGCCTATCATGCGGACTGGTATCGTCTCATTGTTTTGTTGTGTTTTCCCTGTCTGCATCCACCTGTTATCTCTTTCCTACACTTACAGCGTAAGCTCTTTGGGCTAGGGACCATCTTTTTGTTTTGTGTTTGTACAGTGCCTACTGCTACGGGATCCTGGCCAATCACTGGGGCTCCGAGGCACCACCACAATACAAATAATAAATAAAAATTTTGAGTTAGGCAACTGATGCCGCAAACATTTGTGTGCGTGATTTAGCCATCTGGATCATCCACTGAGACTATTCAGTGAGTACAGCACCGCATGAGCGTAAGGAACTGGATTATACATAATTAAATTAGTTGCTGTGGGAAGAATAATTTCAATTGCTACAAAGAGCAAACTTAGTAACTGTTGATTGAGTCTATGTGCTGGCAGAAAATTCTCTCTTTTATCCCATAACATTGAACCATTTGCCTTTGTCATGGAAAATAATACCAAATAAGTTATTTCCAGATCCTCAGCTGGTATAAATCAGCATAGTGCCATTGAACACAATAGAGCTAGGCCCATTTAGACTAGCTGAATCTCTGGACACTACATAACTAAAATAATCTGTGAGTCCACAACATTTCCCAGGCCAGTACTATTATTAATATTAAAGTCACTTTTGCCACATTTGCTTTTTTCCCATTAAAATAGCTTAATTTTTTACTATCAAAATGACTGATACTGTAGTAGAGTATAGTCTATACAAAAAACAAAGACAGTGGACTAGATTCTTATCTGGTATAAATCAGCATAGCTCCATTGACTCCAATGCAGTTAGATCAGTTTAGACCAGCTGAGGCTCTGAGTCAATAAGGAGAGGACTCATTGACCTAGTTTCTTGTAGGCGCCCCAGGAGTTCTTCAGGGAGATTTGAATGAGGAGAGGTAGTAGCCTTCTGATCAGCTCAGGAACAGCATCCCATGCAAAGGGGAAGAAAGCATGTAGGCAGTTGTGAGAAAACTGAACAACTCATCACTAAAGCCCTTCCACACAAAGGCTTTAAAAAAAGAAATCAGAAGGGAACTTTGGGCTGACACTAAGATAATTATGGTTTGAAGGCGTGCACTTGGCTATCAGTGGAATCCGAGTTGATACGTGTATCAAAGGGGACTGTGCTCCTGTTTTCCTTGCCCCTTATCTGTGCTGTGGTAATGTGGTTACACTACTCACAGAGTATTTGGTAGCTCAGCAGAGCCTTTTTGATTATACAACTGCTTGCTTAATGATCCATTGCAGCACTATCTACAATTTTTCTAAGAGTGTCCCTTAGGCAATAGAAACATTAATTGTAACAGTATCACACCAATGGTTGTGGATTCGTAAGCAAGGTCTATTAATGGGACTATTAAAAACTATTTTTAAAAGAGAGAGAGAGATCCTGATTTTATATAAAACTGTCCAGCCCATCTCATGTAAGGGACAAGCACATGCTGGTTGTGGGATGGCACAGACGTGAAGTTCAGGAGTGATAACTGAATTGTGTTTGCCACGTGGCAGTACAGAGCACCCAGCACTGTGCCACAGAACCTTCCTTCTCCTACATCTCAGATCTCATCCTGCTCCATCCAAGCTTTTCTCCTTATTGCAGAGGGGACCAAACTAAAATCCATCAGCCACTCCTGCCTGGGTACCCTCACATAAACTTGGTAGAGTTGCCCAATCAATATCTGCCATATTTCCTCCTGCTTCTCTAAAAACTCCCCTGTCTCCGGCCTCCCTGTTTCATAGGCCTTCAACTCCACATGGAGCTTGTGGGATGCTCCATTGCATGTTTCAACCACGGGTTGAAACCCGTGGTTGAAACATGCAATGCTGGAAGTTGGCCAGACACCGTACTTTCTAGCAGCCAACAGTGTTGTAGGATTAATGAACAGGCACCAGTGACTGCTGGAAGTTGTGCTCCATTGCTGTTTTTCTCCCATTGCAATCAGAAGCACTGCTAATGAGTTTGCATCACACCATGAGCTGGTGGAAATGGTTAACAACTCCTGTTCCACTTTACGGACATGCTCCCCGCCTGTTAATATCCCCAAAATACCATGCATCCCCCAGTTTTTTTGAGGGGCAAAGGAGAATAAAATGTAGAGGCTATTCCACCTTTGAGCTCTGATAAGTGTGAAGCTCCCTGTCATTTTAACTACCGACAGACCCATGTTGCAAAGCTCCCTATCATTTTAATTACAGGCAGGAGTATCCAAGCTTCCCTTCAATTTGGGTGTTTATATGCATGCAGCTCTTTGATTTGGGCCCGACGCTAATTTTAATTGCAGAATCTCACCTTTTTTTTGGGGGGGAAGGGGGTTAGTGGCAATATCACTTTGCTTTCCACCCAGGTCATATCTCCATCTGTAACATCATCCCCATAGACTTCCACTGATATTGTTTTGTCTTTCTTCACCTCGTAACATCATCTCCACGGACATCGTTTTGACATCATCTCCATAAGCTGCCAACAAGTATTGCATTTCACTTCATTCTGTTTTTCATCTGGAGGAAGAGGTCATCTCTGCTGCTATGGCCTCAAGAATTATGGTGAGGTCCATTAGAAAGGGAAAATAAAATCAATCACAAAAATACCCTGAGAAAAAGCATCCACTGGGCATTTGTTCATAGTATATATTTTTGAGACTTAACTATCCTGCCCACTTTGCTAACTTTTGATTGTATTATAATTTTATTTTGAACAGAAAATATTTGAATTGGGGAAAAGACTCTCCCTCTGGCAAGCTATTCCATAATTGCCACTTTCACCAACTGGGCCTTCCTCAGAAGCATCTGCCTCGGGCAGTTGTAGGATATTGGATTAGATGAACCACTGGTCTGATACAGTCTGACAATTCCTGTTATTTAAGCAATAATTCCTTGTTTTTAAAAGCAAAAATCTACCAAACTCTTTTTTTTTTTTACTAGAGTGTTTGCTTCCCTGAAATCAGAGAGACAGCATTGTTCACAATAGTCATTTTTAACATGAAAAACTATGCATGGCCAGCCCATTACCTTAGAGACAGCACTGTGTTCCCCCCATATCAGGGATCCAAATTCATTTTTCATTACCAGCCTCATGCCAATGAGGGGGCAGGGCCTGGGATAAGGGCAAAAGGAAGGGAACATAAATTTGTAGTAAAGAGGGAGCGCCTGGATATCTGGTGTTAAAGGCTCAAATATTCCCCTGCAGGAGGGAAGGTCTTTGAAATACAGGGACTTCAGGGGAAGGGCAGAGGGTGATAAAAATGGAGGGAAATTGAGATTTTAGGGGCCTGAGACCCTCAAACATATACACACACCCCTGCTGATCTTGTTACTTGAATTACACATTATATTTATTTTAATGGAACTTCAAACACCTCTCTCCCTGCATTAGCCCAATTCAACTTTAAACCCCATAGAACTGTGCACCTAGGGTGACCCGATGTCCCGATTTGATAGGGATGGTCCTCATATTTGGGGCTTTGTCTTATATAGGTGCCTATTGCCCCCATCCTCATCCTGATTTTTCACACTTGCTGTCTGGTCACCCTAGGTGCACCTGTCTTTAAAGGATGCTTAGAACTATACTGAAGCATCCTCCCGGCGATGTGACCGCTCCCCCACCCCCAGTCAGGAAGAAGTTAAATTGCTCCTCTGGGCACAATCAGATGAGTGCATCCTTACAAAGGAGTCTCCTTGCTCAGTGCAGGGTGGCACTCTGTAGGAGCAGGACTGCAGCTCAGTGCTCCCCAGCCCCTGCAAGCAAGCAGGGTTGGTGACCAGGGAAATGTCTGGACAGTCTTGGCTGCCCAGGCTCTCTCAGAAAGGAGAAGGATGGGTATTTTTCCCTTTTCGGCTTCTTGAAGGCCTAGTACTTGGCTTTTTGTGGGCTGTGGAAGCCTACTGACTCTGTCTGGTCTACTTCAATTCCCGCTGCAAGGAGGAAGACACCCTAAGTAGTTATCCAAAGGGCGGCTGCCCTGATTCTGCAGCCCTCTCCCTAAGGGGGCGCTAGAGAGATGTGTTCTGTGAACAAGTATGTAACAGGCTACAAGGCCGTCGGGAAAACTTCCCTTGTTTCAAGGGAGCAGAGACACAACTGAGTGAGAAAAACAAACCACATGCAAACAAATCTACGTTGTTTGTAAGAGATGGTGTCATAAACAGATAAGTAAGAGTTAATGGAACAGAAGTACTTCATATCTCTTTTGCCTGTAAAGGGCTAACAAGATCAGTGAGCCTGGCTGTCACCTGACCAGAGGACCAATCAGGGGACAGGATACTTTCAAATCTTGAGGGAGGGAAGTTTTTGTGTGTGCTGTTAGTGTTTGGTGGTTGTTCTCTCTGGGTTCTGAGAGTGACCAGACGTGCAACCAGCTTTCTCTCCAATCTCTCCGATACAGGCTCTTATAAGGTCAGAATAGTGAGTACTAGGTAGACAAGGCAAGCTAGGCTTATGTTTCTTTTCTTTATTTGCAAATGTGTATTTGGCTGGAAGGAGTTCAAATTTGTATTTTGCTGAAAGGATTTTAATTTGTACTTGTATACTTAGGCTGGGAGGGTATTCCCAGTGTCTATAGCTGAAAGACCCTGTACCTAATTCCATCTTAAATTTACAAAGATACTTTTTACCTTTGTTCTTTCTTTAATTAAAAGTTTTTCTTGTTTAAGAACCTGGTTGTTTTTTTTTATTCTGGTGTGAGACACCAGGGGACGGGGTCTGGATTCACCAGGGAATTGGTGGGGAGAAAGGAGGGAAGGGGGAGAGAAAGGTTAATTTCTCTCTGTGTCAGGATTACTTTCTCTCTCAGGGAGAGTCTGGGAGGGGGAGAGAGAAGGAGGGGGGAAGGTGAATTTTCCTCTCTGTTTAAAAATTCAAGGAGTTTGAATCACAGTGATCTTCCAGGGTAACCCAGGGAGGGGAAGCCTGGGAGAGGCAATGGTGAGGGAAAGGGTTTACTTTCCTTGTGTTCAGATCCAGAGAGTCTGGTCTTGGGGGTCCCCGGGCAAGGTTTTTGGGGGACCAGAATGTACCAGGCACTGTAATTCCTGGTTGGTGGCAGTGCTACAGGTTCTAAGCTGGTAATTAAGCTTAGAGGAATTCATGCTGGTACCCCATCTTTTGGACGCTAAGGTTCAGAGTGGGGATTTATGCCGTGACAAATGGGAACCCACTGGAGGGACTCGAAGAGGAAAATGACATGGTAGGAACACTGAGAGGAACACAACTTTAACAGCAGCGTTTTGAAAAGACTGAAGCGGGGGCATTGGGAGGCAGTACGGCCAGACAGGAGAAGGCAAGTGAAATCAAGGTGAGAAATAACCAGCAGATAGACAAGAATTTTTGCAGTGGTGACAGTAGGAAAGAGCAAATCTTGGCGCTAATAAAGAGAACAAAGCAACTGGACTTAGCTAGCTCAGGCAGGATGTGGGGCTGGTAGATGGGGAATACAGAAACAGGAGTCAAAGATAACATTGCGATTACATGCCTGTGAGACAAGAAAGATAGTAGAGTTGTCAATGGAGATTGTGAGCTAATCTCCCTGCACGCACTATAAGGTAATTTAATACATCAAAGCCCTATGGATTCCAGGTAACCAGCACCCAAATACTTCTAATCAGATCAGGCCAAATGATTCAATGCAGAAAGCAGAGAGTATCTCTCTGTATAAGGGCCTATTATCTCTCTGCAGTATCATCAACAGCTACCAAGTCAATGAGACAGATAAAAAAATAAAGCATTGGACTGGAATTGATTTCATTGAATTGTTGTAGGCTTTGGATGGCATTGGAACAATTCAAAATGCATCATCCTTCATTTAGAGTAGTTCCAAACCAATTGCTGACTGCACACACGTAGACACCACTTGCTCTCATTATGCTGGATATTTCAGCTATCGCGTCAGAACTTTTCGCTGGGAAAACCTAAATACATTTGTTCTCCGAGAGACAAAATCAAACACAGGAAGACAAGCTGTTGTGTTTTTCTCTCTTATAAGGTTCTTATAGTGACAAGTGAACCAAGGAGAATTAAACAAACAAATAAAATGGTGTAAATTTAACAGAAAAATTGTATGCTTCTGGGTATGTGTTATATTTTGGGGATTAATTTAGGAATGATGTGTTCCCCAATTTCATCCAGCTCCAATATTCCTCTGGAAAAATCTGTCCTTGTCATTCCTGTGTTAATCCCTTCTGTGAACATTCAGAGTAAGATCTAGGAGACATGGCTATGGCTGACTTTGAAAGTTTTTGCAAGTGCAATTTCTTCGTGGAATTTTTTAAATTTATTTTTTCTGTACAAAGATCCACAATGAGATGGATGAAATGTCAGCAGTGCCTCAGGAAACCGGTAGTTGAAGCAGGGGCCTGCTCTCCAGAGATTCACTCAAGAATCAAGTGACCAAACCTCTTCAACTTCATTTGTAAAGTCCCTGTATTTACTAACTGGCCTTCTTTCATGAGATACTAGATTGTTCCAAACCCTACTGCAGCCAACAAGGGTGTAAGGAGTTCCTTTGGGCCTTCCCAGGTGGCCACGTCATGGCTGCCCTGATTGTTGCTGCGGGCATGGGGACGTGACGGAGGAGAGCATGGATTTTGTGCCCAATACCGTCCCCCCCCAAGAGAAGCAAGAAGTAGGTGGAGCAATGGCACGTCTGAGGGGGGCAGTATGCTGCACCATATAAAAGGAAGCAGTACAAGACACACAGTGATCAAAGAATTAGAAAACATGCCTTATAGAGACAGACTCAAGGAGCTCAATCTTTTTAGCTTAACAAAGAGAGGTTAAGAGTGACTTAGTTACAGTCTATAAGTACCTACGTGGGGAACAAATATTTAATAATGGGCTCTCAATCCAGCCGAGAAAGGTAAAAATCAATGGCTGGATGTTAAAGCTAGACAAATTCAGACTGGCAATAAAGGATAATTTTTTAACAGTGAGAGTAATTAACCATTGGATCAACTTACCAAGGGTCGTGGTGGATTCTTCATCACTGAACTTTAAAATCAAAATTGGATGGGTTGGGTTTTTTAAAAAAGAGCTGCTCTAGGAATTATTTGGGGTAGTTCTATGGCCTGTGTTATTCTCCCATCTCTCTAGTGCAAGAGGGGAGCATTGAGAAGACGAGGGTATCTCAGAAGCACAATGCCTTGATATGGCACCTTTTATGCTTGCTCAGGCCACAGTCTAGTCCTTAAAGAGAAAGTCTGATGAATACCAAAGTGCAGAACACAGGTGCCAAGGGAGGGGGAGCTGCACCACCTTGGGCAAAATACAGAGCTTGAAAGGACACTGTTGAACAAGGATACTGTCCTGTATGCAACTGTATTTGAGCCTAGGAAATACCTTCAGGTAAGGGAAAGCTAGTAAAAAAGGCATTTTTACAGTTCAAAAGTGAGCCTGTTTTACATAGACTTCCGCCATCTGTTTCTATTATTTACGAAATTCCCCCTCCCCAGTTCCCAATGCAAATTAACAGTGGGTCCAAGCTGTGAACTTTAGATGTATATCCAGGACAAGAACATCCTCCCGGTTCACAAGGTGGGGATTGGGGCTGAGTTTACACCCAGGCCCAGCTCTAGTGAACACACGCCCATTTCCAGTGGAAACTGTCACCTTCTGAGCAAATGGGAACTTTTGAAACTCCAAATACTCTATGACTGAACTGCACATATTTCCAGTGCAAAATCAGGAGAGCAAAAATGTGGAGTGAAATTTCACGGAGAAATTTCCCACTGATTTCACAGAGCTCTAACCACTCTGGACAGTGGGTATGTATGAGTGCACAGGTGGGTACCCGCATGTGTGTGGTTTAAATGACAGGCTTCCCTTCCATTGAGGAGGAAATGTAAGCACAGTCATATTTGTTTCAGCACGTTGAGAGCTTTACAGGAAACTGACTTTGAGCCCTGATGGCACATCTTGTTTCTTAGTTAATATTTATACGGCTTTGTATTTGAACAGTGTTTTACAACAGGAAGAATATTGAGCACATAAAACAGTAGTAACCCCATGTCCCCTACCCATGCAAGCAGTTCTTACATCTGTATGTTTGAAGTCAATAAGATTATTCACGTACAGTCTATTTGTACGGATAAGGGGTTTGTAGGATGGGTCCATAAAGACAGTAATCAATACAAAGAAAGAATGTGATGAGGGCACATTTTTTAGAACTCTGCCTGATCCACTGGGTCCCCAATTTGCAAGTGCAGCTTCACGCTTAAAGGATCAGATCTTCATCCATTGACTTCAGTGGAGTTGTGCAGATTTAAGCCAGCTGAAAACCTGCTTCAAAACACTTTCAAAAATCTGTCTCGAGATTAATTTTTTTGGAACCAAGTAAAGAAAAATAACTTTGTGCAGAGATTTTTAAAATAAAAACAACCCACAGTCCATAATACGCACTGACTTTTAGAAAACTCTGACTAGCTTTGCAAGTGTCGAGATGGTCTATTTAAAATAAAATAAGAACACGCTTTCCCTTTAGAAGACTTTTCCAACATGTGCCTGGAGCAGTATTAGCTAAATCTAAATGAAGTAGCCATCTCATGACTCAGACTTTCCAATCTCCATAATCTCTGTCCGCAGGTTTCAGACTCAAGAGTTTCTCTCTCTCTACAGTTTTGCCATAATTTATGCACCTACCTTTCAAAGAGTCACTAAAAGTTTGACAGCAAAGAAACAAGTCAGTTTTAGATATATGACAGAACGTGTAAATAATTCCCTGCTGAATTCTAGATTACCAGAAAAACTGTCTATCTTCTGTGTGACTAACTTTCTATCAGGCTCATAGTAAGCTTAGTAATCAAAAATAAACTACTGTACTAGTAATCCTGTCAGAACAAGTGCAGAGTTTAAATTAAAGAATAAGCAGTTAGATTCAGTCAGAGGTGTGCGGCTGACATACTAAATGGAGTCAATTGGTTGTTTTCAATATACATTTATGAATTACTTGCTAGCTTGTACACAAGGGCCTGATTCAGCACACCCTGAAATCATCCACTGATTTCAATCTGTGTTGGCTGGGGCCCTGTAAGACTCCCAAATGTAATATGGATATCATTTTACAAAATGTGTATTTATTTATCCCAATTGTACTGTGTCTTATAAGAGTTAATCCATTTTCTTTAAAGTCATAGAATTGCAAGTTATACTTCAAGTTTGCAGATCATGATCCTTTTGTCCTGAAAAACTAGGGTGAAATCTTGGTTCCATTAAAAAGTTAATCACTGTTTTGCCATTGACTTGGGACGAGGATTTCACCCCAGTCCTTCTGCTGGTGTTCTCAACTTTAATCACTGAATTTATTCTTCATACATCCCTCTCTAGTCTGTCCCCAACACAACAACTGAACTCAAGTTCTTCTACCTCTCCAATCCTGGTAGTTCCCCTGGAAGCCATTATCTGGCTTCTCCAAATGCCAGAACTTAAGGGTCAGAGATGTTTACAGGGCCGGTGCAACCATTTAGGCAGACTAGGCGGTTGCCTAGGGCACCAAGATTTGAGGGCGCCAAAAAGCGCCCCCCAATTTTTTTTAAATGGTTGAGCAGCCGCTGCTGCTGGGACAGAGAGGGATTCTGAGCTGCCGGCGGCAACTGGCAGCCCAGGGTGTCCCCTGGGTCAAGGCGCCGCCGCAGCAGCCGGCAGTCCAGGGTGTCCCCGGGTCAGGGCGTGCCACGGCAGCCCACAGTCCAGGGTGTCCCCAGGTCAGGGCGCCTCCGCGGCAGCCGGCAGCCCAGAGTGTCCCCCGGATCAGGGCGCCGCCGCGGCAGCCGGCAGCCCAGGGTGTCCCCCGGGTCAGGGCGCCGCCGCGGCAGCCGGCAGCCCAGGGTGTCCCCCGGGTCAGGGCGCCGCCGCGGCAGCCGGCAGCCCAGCGTGTCCCCCGGGTCAGGGCGCCACCGCGGCAGCCCGCAGCCCAGTGTGTCCCCCGGGTCAGGGCGCCGCCACGGCAGCCCGCAGCCCAGCGTGTCCCCCGGGTCAGGGCGCCGCCGCGGCAGCCGGCAGCCCAGGGTGTCCCCGGGTCAGGGCGCCTCCGCGGCAGCCGGCAGCCCAGGGTGTCCCCTGGATCAGGGCGCCGCCAGAGGGGGCGGCAGGCAGCTCCCATGGAGCTGCCGCAGTGGTGCCTGCGGGCAGTCCGGTGCTCCGCGGCTCAGGGGGAGCTGCCGGTTGTGCCTGCAGACGGTCGGCTGCTCGCATGGCTCCAGTGGACCTCCCGCAGACACCACTGCAGCAGCTCCACCGGAGCCACGGAGCACCAGACCCTCCGCAGCACCACTGCGGCAGCTCCACCAGAGCCGCGGGACCAGCGCGCGGGGCGGCGACATTGCCATCCGCCTAGGGCGCTCAAAACCCTAGCGCCGGTCCTGGATGTCTACACAGTCTCAAAGATGTCTAAACTGCTCAACCTCCACTTTTGTATCAGCTCTTGTCTCCTGCTGTACCTCTGTGTATTATCACATCAAAGAAAATGTAGGTTAGATAGTCTCATTGACTTCAATAGGGGCTGCTGGCATATCTGAGGGAAGATTTTATCCCTTGTAAGCTGTGGCTCCCATCCTGCAAAAAGAATGCCATGGGCAGACCCATACATTGGTCTGTTGAGGTCTTGCTGGAGTGAGTGCAGGTGTGGGACGGAGCAGGAGTCTGCCTGTATGTCTTTCTTTGCAAGACTGGGACCTAGAGAATTGCTCAGTAAAACAAGTGGCCAAGGAAGTTTGTGGCACTGCAGTGACTGGAGATACTCAAGCCTAGATTTTATTTGTTAAAACTCAATGACTGGACACCAATCCATGAGTTAGGAATAATGCAATAAATACTGGAGGGTAATATCTGATGAACCACTAAAGGTCCCTCTCACCTATATGATTCCATGATTCCAGATCTATAACATCAGGGGAAAATTTATCAGAAATATTAATGATATTCTCTTGTTTACTAGTCACAACAACATGACACATACATAAATGAACAAACACATCATACTTTTATCCACAATGCATGAAGGAGCTTCATGATCATAAAACTGTGGTTTGAGATGATCATCGTGCCCCTATAATGTAATAGGTTTATTCTACGAAGCCTTTTATGATTTGAGCAATTGGTATTTGAGATACCACCTCTCTATGTGCACAACAGATGCAGGCCTGCTGTAAGTAGATCCATTTATCAGCTCTATTTCTAAAAAGTCACATTACCAAGTATACAGCATATAAATGATATCAAATAGCCAGGGTAATGAGCTATGGCAGGATATTAGAAACCCCCGTGATGATATCATAGAACTCCTGGGATTGATTCATTTGTTGGTAATCCCCTATATTATTCTATAGCAAATGAATGACTCTCCTTGAAATGCTTAATATTCTCTATTGTCCATAAACTCAACGGCTGTAAATATTTCTTTAGGAGTGAGAGCTTTGGGGATTATTTGGCCCCCGGAAAAGTGCAAGAGAATTTAAAAACACGTCATTCACTGGAACTCCCTTCCCTGGCATTTGACTTTCAGACCTTTGATGCTTTAAGACTAAAAATATGAGTAATATAAAGGGCATGTTGGTGCCAACAGGGACAGACTCCCAAGACGGTGGCTGTTCTACAACAGCCCAGCCTCAGACATCACCATGTTGTGTGTGACCTTGACAATTATTGCTGGAGTGAATAAATTGCTTCGTGTAAAGCTTCTTGCCTCATAAAACAAATAGAAAAGGAGCAAAACTGGTCAATTTGCCACTTCTTCCCCCTTCCCTCCGCAGTGGCTCAGTATTAGCTTGGAAACCTCAATGATAGCACAGATGTCAGTTCTATAATTAGATCAATTAGGTCATTTTAATGCACTGTGTGTTATTCACTTCAAATAACAAATACCCTGCAGTAACACCTACGCATTGTGCACCTTCCCAAAGGCTTGGAAACACACACATTCAATTCTTGATGTGCTGCTCAGTGTTGTAGCACGCAGCTCTGATGCCTGCTAAATCATCATGTAGCTTGTAGCATACCTGGCCTGCAGCTCAGTCCAGATTTAATTAGCTGTCCCACAGGTGAAAGAAAAAGATTGATTTTGTCACTTCTTTCTCAGCATGGAGCCCTGTATTAAAGGATTTAATCAAATCTTGTTGAAATTCAAGACAGGCAGCCTGGGCACTGGGTAACAGCAGCCCTGTGAGTGACTGCACAAAAAACCTGTGATGAGTGCAGTGTTTTCATCTTCGGTCATTGAGTGCTTTTGCAGTCACACAAAATGACAGTCAGCATCAAATCACTGTGTCCCCTCCTGTTGCATTCTCTCCTTTAATCACCTAACATCAAATCTTGCAAATCACCTCAGATCACTGCAAAGTTACAGGGGAAACAAGCAACACCAAAACATATGGTTTTAATCCTTAACTCTCGGTACCTCAATTTATAACAAGAGCTGAGGAAAATTGTTCATGGAAATAGTCGATTTGTCAAAAAATGCAGTTTTGGTTAACTCAAAACTATTTGTGAATTTGCCAAAAGTTTGCTAAATAGTTTCGGACAGGAACTCCCCTCCCCGCCACCCGCCACACACACATATATATACATTCACAAAACAACTGATGGGAGAGGTTTGGGCATCCCACTGGCATGCAGGAGACCCAGGTTCGAATTAGAACTCTGGGGCAGCAATTTGAATCCAGATCTTCTCAATTCACTGAAATATTCTGAAACTTTTGGACTCACATCAAACTGAAGTTTTTAATTTCCTTTTTTATTTTCTTCAGAACTGACAGTGATCGGGAAAATTTGCTATTTGCCTGGTTCTACTTATGACCCTATCCGAGGAATACTTTGGCTGTGACACAAGCTATTCAATGGCAACCATCTTTTAGATTCTGACATCCATTTGTTTAATTCACCTTCTGTACCTTACTGTGAAAACCAGAAGGAATGACATGTTGTACCTGAATTTCACTGTTTGGGCTAATGGGGTCCAAAATGGGAAACTAGTGATAGGGAAATCTAAAAGAGGCTTGGAGTTGAGATTTGGTTTGGATAAAATTTGGATATTTTCCTAAACCTTAACTGAACCAACCAAATCTTGAATCTGCAAAAAATTGCTAAAAATCATACAGCAACAGGCTTTTGCTTGAGATTTATGGCATTTCATTTCTGTCAAAGTAGAAGTATCAGGAAAAACACTTCTCTGGCAGTATTTCTGCATGTCTGGTTCTGACCCTAGACAGAAAAAAGAAACGGAAAACGGTACCTCAATATCTGAGAACCTTCAAAACGTTTGAGAACCTTCAAAAACTAAAGATGGGCATTGGGCCGAAACCAACAACTGACACCAGAACACCTTCAAACTCTGAGGAGAGATGGTGTTTGAAGTCTAAATTCAGAGACAAATTGTGCTAATGGCACCTATTTTTATAAGATATAGATCCAGAAACTCTAGATCCAAACACACCCAAACTTTGACAGGTGTTTTTGTTTTTTTTTTACCACAACATCAGACTTTTGGGTTCATATCCATCCTCCTCAAATCTCTATTGTAGGATATCCACTCTAAGTAAAGTATCAGAGGGTAGCCATGTTAGTCTGGATCTGTAAAAGCAGCAAAGAATCCTGTGGCACCTTATAGACTAACAGACGTTTTGGAGCATGAGCTTTCGTGGGTGAATACCCACTTCCTCAGATGCATGTCTGAGGAAGTGGGTATTCACCCACGAAAGCTCTTGCTCCAAAACGTCTGTTAGTCTATAAGGTGCCACAGGATTCTTTGCTACTCTAAGTAAAAATATCCATACCCAGGAAAAGGTGCACAGACACACAACTATCGGACAGCAATTGCACTGATATTAGGAATGTGTGGTTGTATCAACAGGAGCTGAGGTTTTTTTTTTAAACTCTACGTTCCTTTTATCCAGTTCCTATGTAATTTTTGTCTTTTATGTTACCCTGCCAGTAAATTAAGTGCTTGTGAATGGCACTGGATTGGCAGCTGTGAGGAGGGAAGAGCTGTATGTCATTTTCAACATAGCTACACAAGTTAACAGCTAACCAGTCCTTTGCTAACATGCTGCGTCCCTGATCTAATATGAACACTTGCTGTTTTGAAAAAGACATAATTGAACCAAAGCAATTTAATCTAATCAAACAGTAATGATTTCATTGTTAAGTCCTATGATCACTGGACTACTGAAATATGTTTTCCAAACTGTACAGGAATAGAGGTATTGGGTTACCAACATAGCAAATAATTCATCAAAACAGCAGCATTCATTTCACATTGAAAAAATATTGAAGTTAACATACTGGATTTTTATGTACACTGTACATTTCCTCCCACTTGACAATCATTCATTGCAAATGTTCCCTGTCATTATATAATCAGATACATTTTAATACTACAGGAGGATGCATATTTTTCCTTAAGGGGGAATGCAAAGTGCCACGTTCACCTGTAGAAACATAGATGAATGTTGTAGCTGAATATATCAGGAGGAATGAGGAGGATGGTCTTGGAAAGAGATGATATTACCCATGTGACAGAGAAGAGAAAGGCTTTGGTTTGGACGCAGTTTCCGGGAGAGGGGTTGTTGGGTGAGAAGTGGATTCTCAGTGAGGGCATTGCCAGGGCCAGATAAAGGCATAGACACTACAGATCAGTGGTTAAGGACCCAGCTAATGGAGTCACACAACGAGGGCATAATCTCAGCTTTCTTTAAGAACCAAAAAAAAAAAAAAAATTCTAGGCCAAGTAGTAGCACAGAAAGCTTGAAAATATGACCTGAGTGTAACTGATGCACCAAGATCTGCCTGAGTCTGCAGACAGATTGAAACAGTAGCTGTAAGAGGTGTGATCTGTCCCATTCATCTTAACTGGGTTTGAATGTCAAAACCTACTGCTCTGGGGGGTTGCCAATACCATTCCAACAAAGGACATGGTGTGTAACAGGGGGAGAGGGATAAAATGAGCTAGGCCCAACAGCTCAAGCCCATACACCACATTTGCTGAGATAAATTCTGAGACATCCATTGTTGTCATGACTGCCTCTCTGGGATGCTACCAAGTCAAGGGGAGCCTGTTACATGGGAATAAGGAGATCCTATGTCATTCCTCCATCTCTGGGAGAGGAAGAGAGCCCCTGACACTGCCACTCCAGCTGCGAGCGAGGGGGAGAATAGGACAATGGTATTGTGGTGGGGCCATGGCAACAGAGCTATGGTGATGTGCGTCATGATGTTCCTATGGCCCAGATTGCCTTAATCCAACCTTGCGTATTGATAACTTGGGTTTGATTCAGGAAAGTACTTAAGCACATGCTTAAGTACTGTTGCTTTTGATTAAGGTTAAGCAGGTACTTAAAGTGAAGCACGTGCTTAAGTGCTCTCCTGAACTAGGGTTTGGAAGAGGTTAGTGGAGGAGGAATTGCTTTACTTTGTTTTTAAATAGAAATAATGATGATATATTTAGACCTAGAAACTGTAGCTGTGACTCTTTTAAAAATTCCACAGCTCAGACAGACAGAGAGAGGTCCCCCTTAAATGCCAACGGATCTCACACACAGTCACAATGGTAGTCCCCTACTCAAAGGCTTTGTCCACACTAGTAAGCGTTTGCTGATATAGCGTTTTGATGGCAAACCCTCCGCTGGGAGATGTAACCTACACCTGATAGAGAGTTCTTTTGCCAGTGGAGTTTATACCTGAATGGAATAAGCTACACTGACTAAAGGACTTGTTTTTGCTGGTATAACCATTACTACACTAGGGCTTTCATTGGTGTTTGTTGGTCAGAGACATGGATTTTTCACACTCCTAGCCAACAGACCTAGGCCCAAGGGAAAAGTACACCAGAGTACTGTCATGTCTGGCAAATACTGATTTTTTTCAAATAAATTACTGTGCACAGATTAATTGGAGATTTTGGCCATTTTCTATCTCCCAACTTTTTGCAATCTGTTGGGCAACAGCTTGCCAGTGTAATCCTCAGTACCGTATCTGGGGGGTCTAGAACACAATAGTTTATTTCTGTAAAGCCAACAGACTTTCACCTTACAGTATAATGGGAAAGCACACGAGTGTACATCATCTGGAGAGAAAACAGAGCATGAGTAGCATATTAATCTCTTGTGGCATACAGCCCAGACCCAGTTGCTACTCCATAATCAAGTGATAAATCTGTCCAAATAGGATTCTGAGCAGGTCTCCCTTGTTTATATTGCAGAACTTTATAACCATGGGATTCTTCACCTGCAGAGGAATAGTGTCATTGTGTAGCCAGTTAATGATTGAGATGGATCACTTGATATAAAATGGCCTCAGAGGCTGCCTGCATCCATGACCCAGAGAGGGTCTGTACTTACTCCTTGTTGGCTAGCTGTAGCTCAGGTTATTCTGACTGACACAGATGTTACAAAACTTCCCCAAAAGTAAAAGGTGAAAATAAAAGGAATGGTTGACTCATCTCTTAAGGACATGAAGAGCCCGTTACTAGGGACGGTTTTAAAGTGGAAACATTTTTTCCACAGAAGTTTTATCCTTTTTTCATTGAAAAGTTTCAAAATTAAAAATTTTTGACCAGCTCTGTTATAAAAACATATATTGCCCAGGATCATTGCTCTAATTGTCCCTCTTGCCCATGTTAAAAATCTCCACTGCGTATGTATGCTCTTGGGATATTATTATGTCTTTGGACAGCTGTTAGCACACAGAATTCTGACATTTTCCAGATCGTCTATCCTAAAATGAGACAATACTAATTTCCTTTGTAAAGCACTTTGAGATCTATAGATGAAGAGTGCTGTATAAGAGCTAGGAATTATTATTATCCTATAATTGTTTAGGAAGGTATGGATATATATAGCCACAAGAACCAAAAGGTAAAAGTTGTGGTGAGATCTTCATTTTGTAATCTCAGAAAACGGAGTTGAACATGAGCACTGCTAAAGCAGGGTGCATCTCTCCCAGTTCTAGTCTGCACACTGTAGGCTTTAGTCTGTGATTTTCCCAAGAAAACTGAGAAGGCTCCAATAGGTACAGAACACTTCTGTAGATCCACTCCTAGGCACCATGGTAATACAAATAGTAATAATAATAAATAATAATAATTAAGAGGATCTGCAATAGCTTCTTGATAATTGATTTTTAAATACCTTTAGTGATGTATACAATGGCAGCAGTGGGCCATACCCTGAGGGCCTCAGTTAATGTAAACTGGCATGGCTTCACTGAAATCAATGTACGTACACTGATTTACACTACCTGATGCTCTGGCTTCCTGTGTCTAAATGCTTCACCAAGCTCTTTGGAAGACAAGTTTCAGAGTAGCAGCTGTGTTAGTCTGTACCCGCAAAAAGAACAGGAGTACTTGTGGCACCTTTGAGACTAACAAATTTATTTTAAGCATAAGCTTTCATGGGCTACAGCCCACTTCATCGGATGCATAGAAACAAGTACCTTATAGGAGGTGATTGGGTAAGATTGTTCTTTTTCTTTTACTTCATCACCTCTAGCTTAATTACAGGTATTAGTATGAGCTATTTTTCATGCGCTGTGCTCATATAGCACTGAGAACCAAGTTGAAACCACTCTACCCATATGAATAGTCCCATTGCTTTCCTTGGGGTTACTTGTGTGATGAAGGCTAGCATATTGTGACCCTAAAAGAGCAGTGAGATCTCCATCTGCCATGTAAGGTCTCCTGTATGGCAGCTATTTGATATGGAAGGGAGTGTTGGCTAGTACTTAGAGCTGTGGACTGGGATTTAGGAGGCATGGATTCTGTTCCCCACTCTGCCATTGCCCAAGGTCACCTAGCAGGGTAAGTCACTGCTCCTCTTTGTGACTCACTTTCCCCATTTGTAAAACGAGGATAATGTGTAAAGTGCTTTGAGATCTACTGATGAAAATCTATCCCATAAGTGTTACCATTGTTATGAAGAGTCTCTATCACAGTGCTTCACAAGTACAGGATGCTTATGTATTTTTCAATGCTGATGGATCAGATTTCTGCAAGTGGCAACAAGTGTCCAAATCAAAAAGGTAATATAGATGCCTGAACATCTGCTCCGGTCAAGGGAGCTCTGCAGGCCCTTTGGATGCTACAGATGACAAATTACTCTCAAGCATTTTTCAAGAATCTTAATTTAAGGAGAGAGAATTTCTTATCTTCCATAGCAGTTTAGAGCCTGGATGCTCTTAGCACTCTTGATTAAATGAACAGTCTATTAATGTCCTAATTCAGCAAAACACTTGCTTAATTTTACAATCTTATTGACTTCAACTGGACTACTCACATGCTTATAGCTAAACACATGCTCCAGTGCTTTGCTGAATTAGGATATTAGAGGGCTGTTAATTTCAGCAAGAGTGGTAGAACCATCCAAAGGGTCAGACAAGATTTAAGCAATATGTACACTTCGGGCATAAGGATACTATCAGTTATACCAATCTGCTTTGATATTAGCACTTTTTGGGAAAAATAATAATCCAACAATTTCAGCGCTCTAACATCTCCGTTTTCTCCAATGAATATGGATTATTTTAAATGTCTTCTAGAGTTTTTAATCCATTAAATACCAGAATTTAGCAGGCCTCTAATGAAGAAAACAAATGTACAGCACTTTAAAAAAAAATCATAACAGATATCATGGCTGGAGCTTTGCCACATTTGTTCTGTATACTTTGGAACAGCTTGTCATTATTTTACTCTGAAACTATTGAAACATCAGAACACTAAGTAGCCAGTCAGACAGGAAAGTAGATGGAGCTTGAAACTAAGCCTTAGTGATGGGTCATCAAGGACCCTTTGTCTCTAAGTTACCTATAGGATACTTGACCCAGCTACGGTTTATATGTATTATTTTAACAGTGCAGATGTATATTGTATGTATGCACAGAGAAGTAAATGGGCAACATCATTTGTTTTTACAGCAGCACCAAGAGGCCCAAACTGAAATCAGGGCTCTGGTGCGCTAGGTGATGTACATATGCCTAGCAAGAGGCCGTCCCTGCCTGAAAGAGCTTACACTTTATGTAGACAAGACATACAACGGGTGGGAGAAAGGAAGTATTATCCCCATTTTACAGCTGGGGAACAGAGTCAGAAAGAGATTAAATGACTTGACCAAGGTCACACAGGCAGCCAGCAGCAGAGCTGGGACCTGAACCCTTATCTGTTGAATACTTTAACCATAAGGCCATCCTTCCTCTCAATACTTCCTTGACCTGAATGAGATTGTATAGGGACATACCATAAATCAGAGCAGAATTTGGCCAAATGGCTCTGACCCTGGGAATTGACAGTTTAATTCAGATATAAATGATACACAGTTGAAGTGTTTCTGGTGAAGGGAAGCAGCACAGAGATCAGCACTGAAAGGCTCTTATTGAAAGGGAGGTCACTTTACGCATAGGAAGAAGGGGGCAGTACCAGGTTTAGGGTGTGTGTGGGGGAAACTGTGTAGCCAATGGAAAGAAAGAAACAAGTAGGTAGATGCCGGGCTCAGTAGGAGACAATAGAGACACCAAAGGAAATGAGCAGAGATGTAGGCAGGGTGGAACTGGGTAACACCTTGATGGGAAAGAAAAGAAGATTGAATAAAACAAAGAAAGGAGATTTATTTAATTTTTCTTGGGATATAACATGAGTGGGACACTTTTTCTAACCACTCAGATACACAACTTCACAATTATACATCTAATTTGCACACAGAGTTATCCTGGTTTTTTCCACAAACTGATTTTGTAATACAGTAAAGTGTCAAGTATATTTGCATATTTCAATTACCTGATTTGCATGCTAAATCCCAGTAATTGCGTACACAAATTAGGTACTCATTTCTTTTTGCACAAAAATGCATAAGTAACTCATCCTAAATGACAGACCTAGGCTTTGTCTACACAAAAAGTAGCAGTTACACACCAAATTAGTTAAAACTGTGCAAAATCCCTGTGTGGATGCCCTTAAATTGATTTAAACCTGGATTACATCAATTTAATTTAAACCGATTCCTTATTGAATGAAGCTAAATCTATATGCAATAAATAAGGATCCACACAGGGGGGTTGCATCTTTATAACTAAATGGTTTTAAAACACCCACCATTACCTGTAGACCAGGCCTTCCAGCTCTCTAGTCTTTTCACAATTACCATGTTACAGAACCTGCTAATACAAGTTCTCCATTCAAAACCATAAAAATATTGTGGTGGATAAAAGAACAGGTAGGATTTGTTGGTATCTACTAGATAACTGAAACTTCAGAGAAAGAGACCAACTTTAAGATGGGTTATGCTTAAAGGAATCAAATTATCTTTTCAACAGAAGATTTTTTTAAACATCCGTTATTTATATTGCCCTAGTGCCTAATAGCCCTGAATCAGGACTCCATTGTGTTATGTGTTGCACAAACACAGAACAAAAAAGACGATTCCTGCCACAAAGATCTTGCAATCCAAGTAAACTGTTACATGACTTCTGCAAGAGGTGCTGTCCATGCCCACGTTATCGATAACTGTGTAACAAGCTTCCCATGCCAAAGAACAGTGTTGACTAATAGGCATTGGAACCCAATGTAGAACTCTACAAGCAGCATCTTTAAAGACAATAATTCAATAAATCAAGGGGGATGTATTCGTGCACTACCCAGAAGTCAAAAATCCCATACTCATTCTGCAGTTTAATGGGCACACAGAAATATGGAATTATATATGTCCCAGTGATCAGCTAAGATTGAACTGGAGTCAGTTGTCACTCAAGTGAGAGACCAGAGGTGTTTAACTGGCATGATAAAAGAGTCTTATATTTCACTAGTTGAATTGAATATCCTAAAGTGGCTATTGGCCAGTGCTAGGAACATTTAATGAGATCACATTTCACTTACCTCACTGTCATTGGTGAGAGTCTTAAATTCCTCCTATAAAACAACCTTCTATGTGTAAACATAGATAAGGAATACACCGTACATATCAACAAAATGAGCTCCATTCCCTCAATTGATCTGAAATGCAGCACAGTTATCATAGTAGGGAAATATCTTTGTACCTCGATGGCAAGGTGAGGATACAGGCACCCTGAATCATACAGAAGGGCCTGGAAGCACTGGTGGTTCAAAGGTAGTACAGCAATTACTGGAGCTGTTGACCTCTAGGGAGAGATCCTGCAGCCCCTGCTTTTGCCAGTCTCCCATTGAAATTAACAGGATCTCTGCTTCGACAAGGTCCCCAGTGTTAGACCCCAAATCTGTGTGAATTTTACCACAGGAGTGACTATAAATTAAGTATGGACTTCAGGATCGGGCCCTACAGGAGTAACCCACCTGATTCAAATTTAGCTTTGAAAAACAAAGTAAAAAATATAAAATCCAATTTAATTTTAGTCAGTTTTCGATCTTAAGAGTTCATCGTCAAAAGTTAACTGTCAGACATGCCATTCAGCACCCAAGGATCTGATCTCAGAATTTCAGTCCTCTCCTGCGGCATCAGTATAATCTGCCTTAATACATTGCAAAAGCAGGTTTCAGAGTAGCAGCTGTGTTAGTGGGCCATTACAGAAAGTAAGACTATTTCTCCATGCAGAGTGGGGAACAGAATCCATGCTTATTCTACCCTCCCCCCAGTTCCTCACATCTCCTTGTCAATTTGTGGAAATGGGCCATATTCATTACCACTACAAACAGTTCTTTTTCTCTCCTGCTGATAATAGCTCATCTTAACTGATCACTCTCCTTATAGTGTGTATGGTAACACCCATTGTTTCATGTTCTCTGTGTGTATATATACACACACACGCCTTCCTACCGTATTTTCTACTACATGCATCCAATGCAGTGGGCTGTAGCCCACGAAAGCTTATGCTCAAATAAATTTGTTAGTCTCTAAGCCCTCGTCCAGACTAACCCGCGGCATCGGCGGGTTAAAATCGATTGCTCGGGGATCGATATATCGCGTCTAGTCTGGATGCGATGTATCGATCCCCGAGCGCGCTTACATCGATTCTGGAACTCCATCAACCCGAACGGAGTTCCGGAATCGACACGGAGACCCGCGGACATCGATGCAGCGCCGTCCAGACGGGTGAGTACCTCGATTTTAGAAATTCGACTTCAGCTACGTTATTCCCGTAGCTGAAGTTGCGTATCTAAAATCGATTTTAATATCTAGTCTGGACGTGGCCTAAGGTGCCACAAGTACTCCTGTTCTTATTGCAAAAGCAGACAGACATGCACTTGATATAGTCTACAAAAGCAGCAATTGTGTCAGCATTCCTTTAAAAGGGTAACAAGTACCACAGACTACAGACAGGGCTCTTGGCAGTTGAATGCTGCAGCACCTGCAGAGATCAATCAGAAGTTTATGTGAGAAAGATTAGAGGTTAAAAATAGCCATATGAATGGCCTAAATTTAATTCTGTTAGCTGGCAACGTGTGTGAGGGGGGAGGTATTTGAGGACACTTGCTGACAATTTGGTATTTGGTATTTTTTGTTTCTTTAATTCTGTTGTTTTCTGATTTAAAAAATAGCATGAAAATCTAAACTATACAGGAGAAAATGTCTATTCAAGAAATAGCCCACCCCAAAATGATACTTGGTGAAGATAACAACAACGCTACACCCATCCATCCAACCCACATACATGAGCTTTGCAGTGTGCCCTAAAGGATAACAAATCTTTTGGAGCAAGGATCGTAAATTCCAGAGTTGAGCATCCTTAACAAAAAACAACAACACCCCCCTGCTGCAAGCCTCCTTCCTTTTAAATCAAGAAGCTGCTAGATTCAGTTCTGCTGCCAATTGCCACCAATGATAATATTCCCTAGTTCTAGAAAAATATATAAACACAGAGTCCATCTTGGGCTTGGGTCTGAATTTAGTCATATCCCAGCATATTGGCCCCTAGAGAGTACAGTGATAGGCTGATTAGACAGACAAATTTTAAATGAAATATAACTGCAAAATTATAGGAGAAAATATTCTGGACCAACTAGATTTTTTAGGCCAGGTTTGCTATTGTTTGTCTGAATCCTGAAGAGGATTTTTCTAGTTACTATTTCCTCTGAATTGCCATTTTTAAATGTAGACGGATAACAACAGATACCTAAATCAGCAGGCAGTTGTGAGGCTTACTTAATTAATATATTTATAGCACTTTAAGATCCTTTGATGAAAGAAACTAAGAAGTGCACAGTATAATTAGTATGTATTATTAATAAACCTCCGGCACACTGATAGGAGAAGAGAGACTTTTGTACCCCAAAAGTTCTTACTTTTGATACGAAAGACAGAATTAAGATAAAATTTAAAAAGCAAGCGAACAAAAACGTGGAGTTCTTTATTCCACAGTAATTTGCAGGCTCTTCTGATAATAGAATGTAGAACCATGTAAGGCAAATTATCATGCTAATTTTCTCTCAGGTTTTTGAGGAATACAAAGAATGGAATATGACAAGATACAAGGGGAGTTATTTTGCTCTCTGTCATTGGGGTGAGTGAATATAACTACTCTGCAAAGTTGAAAACAGCGCTTATTAAATGCACAATCATCAGTAAAGTTAAAAACCATGCAGAGTCAGAGAAAAAGTGCTCAAAGCAATGGCCGGATGCTTTGATACACACAGGCACATTAAAAAGAAAGTATGAGTCATTGCGTTTAAACCCCATGCATGCCCAGTAGGATCTAGATATTTTGAGAGGTCTGAAGATACAGAGTCGGTGGTGGATTCTCATGCAATTTTATAGAAATGCTGAGCTCTGTTTTCTGGCAAACCTACCTCTTGAGTGCTCATGGGTAGGATCCTGCATCACTGGAGAGGAAGGATGTTCCAGTGACTAGAGTCCTAGCCAGGGATTTGGGCGATTATATGGTGATGGGGGCCAAATAATAGATTGTCATTGACTTCATATGTCATTGGATCAGGACATATACTGCCATTGTTAAATGGCCGTTTTAAACCCAAATATTACCCACTTCTCTAAGTTTCCATTACTGATTTAAAAAAAATGTTAGTGAATCAGTTACTTCAGTGGAGCTATGCTGATTTACACAAACTGAGGATCTAGCCTACTGTATTTACAACAAACAAACAATCCCCAGGAACGTGGAAGATTTGTAAATTCTTGCTTCGATTTTTGCTTATTGTTATTGCTCCCTTGATCTTAAGATGATGAGAAGTCTTGGAAAAACATAATGTCAAAGAAATGAGAGAACATGTCCGGAATCCAGCTTGGCCATCACAGAAACCTAGACTCTACTGTGCTCAGGGCAGAGCCATGATGAAGTTTGGAAGTTTTGTAATCAGTCGTCAGTAAAGTCAAGCATGTATATGAGACTTCGCATGTCATGAAATTTCCAGTGGAAGTTCTGAAGCTAGTCCTATAATCTAATGTCTGTACTTCAAAAGCCTTTGTAGAAAGGCTTAGACAGGTAAATCTTTGATAAATTATTCAACTAACTCTTTTAGCAGAATTAGTTTAAAAAATGTACCCTCAAGGTTTCTTAATTATTGACACATATATTTATTTTAGTGTTGTGCCTTTGAAACGGTTTCACTAATCATCGCCAGTCAGAAAGTATTTTTGGCATTTATTCTATTTACATAACACAAATGACACTTAGAAATCCAATTTGTTAGAAGATGAGGGATGACAGAGAAAATAGTGACAGTTTGTGAATGGGAAAAAAAGAGTTAATTTACAACAAATATTAGTCACAATTAATCAACCAACCAGCTCTTACATCTCCAATGGTAATATTAATTTTCCTACACTCTCTGTATCAGTTCTGTCTGGCAAGAGGAATCAATGTCAACCTTTGTGTGACTGGATGCAACTTCACAGACTGCTGAATGAAATCAGCTGCATACAGGATGACCAGATTATCAAGCACATACACTGCAACTGTTGAGCAACCTTCTAATTCATATGAAGGATGTTTTATCAAAATAAATGCTCTTATATACAGGTGGACGTTATTCCCACTTAGAACAGACCAACTCAGTGGAAAGGTCTTTTGATAACAACTGTATCATAGATAGGCTTTATCTGTAGAATCTGAATGTCAAATAATATGGAAATATATTGATTGTATTATAAAACAAAGCTGTGCCCTTGAATTTTTTAGTGTATTGGGAGAAAGGAATGGGAGAGGGGGAGGGGAGGAAAGCAGCTTGCTACTGTTATAAAAATGTTCTTAGTTAAGTGTAATTACCTTAACTATGTAACACCTTCCTTGAACAAGTTAATGATTTCAGTGTTTGATAAGAGCTACAGGAAAAAAATCTTGTAGAAATTAATGGAACATAAGAATATTTCCACCAAATTTTTGAACTATTCTACAGGATTTAATCAATAATTGTATCCCTATCATAGAATTCCATAGGATGGTTCTGAAAATCTATCAGTATAGAAAGGATTTGGCTCTATATTAAATGTCACAGGCTTTTAGAGTAACTTCTGTACAACACTATTAAATTTCTATACAACCTTTCATTCCCTATTAAGTTCTACAAGACTTCTCCATAAGGGCTGGAATCCTTAAACTAGGTATAGCTACATAAAGACAAAGATGGGCTTAAACTGCCTCCCCAGAGTAAGGACATTGAGACGGCAGCAAACTATAATTTCATCTTTGGTACATCAGCTAATGTCTTACTACTGCAGAACACAGATTAGGTAAGATTTGGTACCTGGAACACTTGTCTATACTAACAACAAAATCACGTTGTGAGCAATGTGGTCTAGTAGTTACAACAAGGCACTGTGTGGCAGAAATTCCTGGCTTCTTGTCCTGACTCTGCCACTGATTTGCCATATGACCTTTGGAAAGCCACCTAATCTTTTGCTTCACTTTACAAATGTATACAATGAGATAATTGCATGCCACATCTGTGTTACAATGCATAAACATTCAATCTTTTCAAAGCACTTTCAGAGCTTTGCTTGATAAATATAGACATTATTATAGAAAAAAGGAACCGTTCCAGTGAAACTCAATGGAAGTTTTACCATTTGAACCCTTGGCTGATACCATGAGACATAAGAACTACCATGCTTTGACTATTTCTATACTAGCATTTACTATGGCTATGTCTACAGTACCATGGTAAGTCAACCTAAGTTACTCTACTCCAGCTATGTGAATTGTGCGTGTGTGTAAGTATTAGGGAAGAAAATTCAACGGCCCTGCATAGGAATGTCTGGCTCTTATGTAGGATTTCCCTAGGCTCCAGAGCTAAATCCCTGCCTCAAGATTCAGGATGAGTACTGCTGAGTCATGCTGGTAGATATATCCAAGTAAGCTCCAGCAGGTTTCCAAGGGGACAGAGAAAATTAAGACACAGGAGAACCTAGGGGGAAACCACAGGAACAGCCAAGCTTGGGGAAGAAGATTAGGCTGAGGTCTGTGTTGTACTGAGTTACCAATAAAGGGAAATCCCAGGGAAGGAGGGAGTTTGGACACTACCTCAGAGCTGTGTGCAGGGTAGAAAAGTTAAGAGATACCAGAAACCTAGACACTGGAAATAGAAATGACCTATTAGATCACGTAGTCTGCCTGTGCTAAAAGAGGTATGTTTCCTGTCTCCCTTTGTCAGAATACAATTTTTATCCATTAAATTTAGTGGGAGCAAGAGATACCAGCTTCTTTAGACAGGACTAATATTAACATGTTAACCATACTGATTGGCCACACTTGCCTCTTCTGCTACTGCCAGGTACCTCCATAGAGTAAATCGTATTGACTGTGTTTATTATAAGAACTAAATGATCAGCTGTGAACTTTCACTGACATAAATATTTTGCCATTAGTAATAACAAATAGCATACTCTTGTAATTGTGAAAGTAGGATTGGATTATTCTGCTTTACAAGTTAGGAGAAACCTAAAGGCAACCCTGAATCAAAAGAATGGACAATAGAAGGAGCTGATAATTAGGTGCCAAGTTTTATTCCTAAAAACCAATGGTGGAGACATTTATCCCAGCAAATAAAATGAATTAAAGTTGTTGTTTTTAATGGAAAGAACTGATTTCTACACAGTTTAAGAGTGCAATTGCACACCCCATTTAGTATGCAGCTACAAATACAAGCCTGTGCAAATCAAGTAATCACATGGTCTGCTGACCAGAACTGGCAAACACTGCATGCGATTATTTGGTTTGCACTCGTATTTACTCCAGTTGCATGCACATAACTATGAATATAACTGCACATCTAAATTCTTTGAAAAATCTAGCCCAGAATTCTTCTCATGAACAACAATCAGTAATAAACATCTGCAGTTAGCGCTGAGCAAAATTTGGAATTTCTATGCCCCAGGAAATTTTGACATCAACAGATTTTTATCCCAAATTGGGATTAAAAATTGAAAATTTTTCATGGAATGGAAATTCTGATAAATTCTGAGTTGGAAATGTCAAAAGTTTTCATGTTGCCATTTTTGATGAAAATATTTTGACATTCCCAAAATCAAAATGTTTTCATTTGTTAAAATGAAGCATTTGGGGTTAGTTTGAGTCAGTTCAATGTTAAACTGCATTTTTCCATGGCAGTGCATTGCCTTGTGGGAGCTGTAGCTCAGGAACTGGAGACCTCCATTCTCCCTTGTGGGCCATACTCCTTTGCTGGAGTGTCATATGACTCGATGCACCACACAGAACTTGGTCAGCAGGAAATCTGCATTACATCATGGGAATGCAGGGAGTTCAGCCTCCTCTAGGATGAGGGGCTCAGCCCATAGGACCGAATGTAACTCCCATAAGGCAATGCACTGATGGGTAAAACATTAACCAGCATTTCTCTATCTTATCCTATATAGAACATTTCAAATCTGTTCAACAAAACAAAACATTCTAATTCAAATCAAATTGACCCAAAACAAAATATTTAACTTTCATTTTCCTCATGGAAAATATATATTTAAAAAAATCTGCAAAATTGAGGTTCTCTCACAGAAAATGTTTATTTAACAGAAACTGCATTTTCTGCCAGAAAATAATCCTAATGGAAAATTCCTGATTGGCTCAATCTGCAGTCATTTTCACATATGCCAAAATGCAAATTATTTGTTCAAATACAGCCCTGATGGAAGGGACATAGTCCCCCCGAAATCACCAAAGTTGCACTAAGGTTGAATTTGGCTCACTGAGGGTAAGACAGGCTTGCCACAGGAGACTGTAAACTCCTCATAGCAGGAAACAGACCTTTGGTGCATGTGTGTCTTGCACAGCACTGAGTACATTACTGGCTTATAACAATAAGTACATTTAAATAAAGACCCTATTTTTAAAAACATGGCTACCTGGCTCTGGCACTAAGGTCAGGCAGGAGATTTCCAGGAAGATCAATGAATTAGAGAGGTTCCCCGCTGCTGAAGGAATGAAACCACAGTCTGAGAACTAGCTGAGTGAGTTTCTAAATGGGGCTGTTGAAAGCACAGGAGACAGAGTAAAATATAGCAAACAGTGACTTGGCAAATGAGAAGGAGGATAAGGAAGGGAGAAAGCCTAGTGCAGTGGAGAATGAAACAACATTTATGGGAGAGATTTTCAAAGGCACAAATGGGAGTTGGTGCCTAACAGCAATTCATGATTTGAAATTTTCACCCCTGAATATTTTGCATTTCTGTAACACCTGTTACCTAGAAACTTGGCATGAGCAAATAAGCTTCACAATCCCAGATGTGAACCCAGAAGTGACTTGTTCAGCAAGCAGTAGAACCAGGGAGTCCTATTTTCCATTCCCCTGCTCTAACAGCTAACCACGCTCCCTGGGAACAAGATGAGTGTTGGCTGCAAACATGTAGGATTCAGATTGCACTGACGAACACTAGTGAGGAAGCTATGGAGCAAAAGCAGAAGAGAAGTGCAGCTAGCAGCACATCTCATCTGCAGGTACAGTTACATATACACATCAGGTAGTTTCATGTACAAATAACTAATCAGATGTATTTTCATGTGCAACTGCAGTCATTTCACAACCAAATTAGACAGGCAATTGCACACTTATCCTGAGGAAAAAAAAACGTGGCTTATGTGAAAAGAGACTGAGTTAATAGCATGCATGACCAGACAGAGGGTGCTAGTGAGGCGATAGAGAATATTTTTGGTGTGCATCAGCTGAAATATTTCATTTGGATTTCAACATTTCTTTATTCCCCCCTTCATCTTAGATTTCAAACCAAAAACATGTTTTGTCACAAACAAACGTCAAAAAAAAAACAAAACATTTTGACCATTCCAAGCCTTTTTTCTAACTTTTTATTTTTGAGTTGGGAGATTCACTGACATTGTTTCATAAACACTTTTGTTTTTCAAAAATCAGCAGTTTTCAACCCAAAAAGTATAAAGGAAAAATACCCAACCAGCTCAATTCTGGGGATTGTAGTTCAGAGGAACTCTGGGAACTGTCAGCACAGTAAGGCATTCTGGGAAGGTTCCTGAGGCTGGGAAGGTGGAATATAAGCAGCAGAGAACACTGAAGGGAACAGGGCATATTGTTGGCTCTCCCCAGGAAAAGGATCTAAGTGGGGTTTAGGAAGAACCTGGGAAGAGACCTAGAGATACAACTGAAGGACTTGCAAATGTACCCGAGGAAGGAGTGATGTTTGGGGCTAGAATAACCAGCAACTGGGAGGAGACATGGAGAAGGTGGCAGCTGCTTGTGCATCTCCACCAAATTGCAGTGGAAGAAGCCCAGTGGGCAAGACTGTCAATGGCCCAAAAAGGAGGTGAATCCGTGCACCAAGGGGTGGAGGCTTTGGACTGATACTAGATTTCTGTTTACCTTGGAAGGGGAGGAGTTTACTTGGGTTTGATGAAGAGCTAAATTAACCTATATAGAGGAGGGGAACCAAAGCAGTAGCCATGTTGGACAAACGAAGAAGGTAAACTACACCTATGAGCCTACAGCTGAGCAAAATGTAGACAGCCCTGCTTTAATGGAATGAGCAAGCATATCACCTGGCAACCTGGCTAAGAGATAGGAGATAAATGATGGAAGTGGGAAGGGGAGAGTCTGATATACTGCTAGCTGCTTCGTCAAGTGGGTATTCACCCACGAAAGCTTATGCTCCAATACTTCTGTTAGTTTATCAGGTGCCACAGGACTCCTGGTTGCTTTTTAGAGATGAATGAGAAAGGATGCCGTATGGGAATTTGAAGACATTTATAACCTGTGTGTGTAAAAGCAGAATCTTACAGAAGTAGCATCTCAGATGGATTTTTTTATTTTTGTTATAATAGTCATAAGGAAAGAAGAGAATTTATGGAGGAACCTCATTAATCCCAACGTAAGGCATCTTGAGATTAACAGCATAGAGAAATGGGCAGATGAGAGGAAAAAGCTGCTGTACAAATTCTAGAGGCAGGCATAATATGATTACTGAATTGGAGCTGCATGTTTTCAAGGATAAATCTGATATTATTGCAACAGCAGAAATATGGTTGAAACAGGGAAATACATGGAAATTTAGCACACCAGAATGGAGAGATTTATACTCCTAATAAAACAAACGGAGAGGGCAGCATAGGAGAAGAATTAATATGACAATATGCAGAGCAGCTTTACAAGCAGGGGGATGTGGATGATTTTGACATGGTGCTCTAGGCCTGCAGAGCAATTAAAAAAATAAAATAAAATAAAATCAGGTCATGCAGGAAAGTCTATAAGAAGATCAGAGGTTTATATTTTTTCTAGTGGAACACTAATTGTTCTGATATTGATCATGGTATGAATTTGTGAAAACTAAAAGAAGAACTTTTTTCTGAAGAGGCAGGAAGACTGTTTCTTATAGAGTTGTTTGAAAGGTCTAGATGGTTAGAGGATTTCAGGTCGTGATCACTAGTAAAACGAGCCACGCATGCTACTTAAACTTTAGCTGGTTTGTTTTGTAATTTATTTATACAGTCAAGCTTGGACCAAATGCAGTCTCTGGTTTCCAGGGAAGTCCTAGTATCTAGACAGTTTTATGGCTTGGCAGACTGAGACCCCAAGAGAATGAATATTGGGCAGAAGTCACTGAGTGAGTGAATGGATCGGCTGAGATTTAATCCCAGGGACCTCAACATCAGGGAACTGCCAGACTCGAAGGATGCCAATATCTGACATACTCATGAGGTTCAAGTCCTGGAAAAGCAATATTCCCATCTGACTATTAGAAGGCTGCTTTTAGGGAATTGCAAGTGAAACCAATCTTTAGCCCCATTAGAAAAAGAGCTACTTAAACAAGAATCTGCAACTCAGTTTCATCCAGGTTAAATCCAAAACAGAAGCAAGGGCAACAGAGGCCAATGTGGTTAAGCAGGGATATAGTGGGTGGTCCACTGTATAAGTAGAAGGCTTTTAAAAAATATAGACAAACTGGTAAGGAGCATTGAGAGATCCATAAAAATAAACTGATGTAAGCTACAAGGATAAGCAGAGGAGCAGAAGGAAACATTGACTAAAATTACAGTGACTATTTCAGCTAACAGTAAAGGATTCGGCAAGTATAGTCACAACAGTCAGGAGAAACTGATCCATTAAAGGAACCAGTAGGAATTAGGGGCAAGAGATAAAGAAAAAATAGAAGACTTTGTTATACAGGTTTTTTACAGGAATGGAGAGTAGTCTAAGGCTCTGACCCTGCAAACACTTATGAACAGGCTTAACTTTATGCATGTGAATAGTCGCTTTGAACACAGCTGAACTAAACTGAGCTCAGTAAAACTACTCATGCATATAAAGTTAAATACCTGTGTAGTTCTTTGTAGGACCGGGGCCCAATGCTGCAATTGTATTACAGTATTGTGGGGAGGAGTGTAATGTGCATGGAAGAGTGGAAATGGATAGTATTTATAATATATATCTCTATAACATCCATCTTTATTGGGCCTGGGTGCTTGGCGGATAGGGGTGGGGTAGAACGGCCCTTCTTGAGGCAAACAACGTGTTAAGAAAAGGTAATACATATTTCTCAAGTTTTAAGGAAAATGGCATCAACAATTAATGAGACATAAACTGCTGTCTTGAGAAGTTCTCAGATACCAGCTCCGATATTTGGAGGCTCTCAGGGGACAGGATATTAGCAAATCTAACAATATTATTCCTATTTTATTTAGGCACTAATATGCTCAGCACTGTACAAGACAAATAAGACATTCCTTGCCCTGAGGAGGTTACAGCATAAAAGCCAATCAAAGATTCAACAAGATGTATGGAGAAACCCAGAGGAGATGTTAATTTAATATGTTTATTTTTAGTTCATTCATGCAGTCTCTCTCTCTCTTTTTTTTTTATATAAATTAAAGAGCCCACTTCTGCCCTGATATACCTACCTCTTCCTTTAATGGTGTTGGGACCAGAGCAAAACTGGGCCCAACATGTTTATCAGATATACTGCAGAAAGTTATTCTGGATTTGTTAGGTTACGTGTTGTAGAGAAAGTATTAGAATAGAAACAATGAGGAGAGATTTAGTTAGGGAGTCCACCTTAAAAAACTTAATCCGATTAGGACTTGTTCCTTATCATCTAACTGAGAGATGGGGCAGAGCTGACAAAGGCAAAGCATGCAGAGGGGAGGAGGAAGGTTAATGTTTTGTTGAAGTCCAGTACTGGCTTATACAAAGGCTCGGGTGCAGAAAGTACAATAGTTTCTTGAATTATTTTAAAAATTGCTTAAGCAGGAAACTGCAACCATCTTATATATGTGACATATTTAACTGGAAAGAATCTTCTACTGGGCAGCAACAAATCCAGAGACAGGAAAGAGTAAATAGCACAGATGAGAATTCTACTGACTCAGGACGAGATTAGGGGGTTGAGAGGAGAGAACTAGAAAGAGGTTGTCGAAGTATTTCAGTCTAGCCCAACTGTAAACTGGGGAGGTGTGTGGGGAAGAGGGATGAGACAGGAAATGCTGGTTTGCACCAGATGAAGGACACTTTGGTGACAACTACTGGAATAGATTACTAGGTCCCCTTTCCATAGGAAAGGTTTGAATGCCCTGGAGGAGGTACTATGCTGGCAAAAGCAGAAATAGTCTCATTTTAAGAGGCAATGTGAAGGAGGGTTAAGCTAGCAAAAGAATTACTTGGAGGTCGCCTACTTCTACTAGAAGGACTTACATGTATGCAATAGCTAGATGAGGTGAAGCAGGGAGTCCAGATTCAGAGAATTCAGTCTTAAAGTCATGATAACTGGGCACAACTGTTTGATTCTGATAATAATGGGTCAGACCCTCAAATCCTTACTCTGTCCTTTCTGTGGCCAGCTTCCCAGTGACTTCAGTCAGGCCTGTGTCAGGATTGGGCCCAATAAATACAGTAGATGGATGAGCTCTCAAGGAAGGTTATCCAAGCAAAGAGTCCACGGTGTACAAACCCAAGAGTAGCGAGTGGGAGTGAGTGGAGAAGTATCCACATGCAAGGAGGCAAAGGTTTCACTAGGCCTAGTGGCCTTTTTCTGATTAATCGAATCATTAATCATACCTCTTTCCCTTGCTACAGTTAAAATACAGATTCTAATAATTTGTCTTCAAATATTCCAGCAGTTCCCAGACAAATTACAGCACCACATCAATTATAAGCATGAAACATAAGAGGGGTAGCTTAACATGGGAAGGGCAATAATGCATTTGCAGTTCACTCTAGATTAGTCCAAAGCCTGCAGTGCTGAATGCACTTACTCTGAGAATTTTCTCAGAGATAAACCTAGAGTGTATTTCACTTATAAATCACAAAAGACACTTATTTGGCAAGAGTGACCCCCTGCTCATATACAATAAATCGTGAACTTCAACAGTCCCTAATGGATTTTGAGTCAGTGCCACAAACAGCTAAGCCCAGGGCCTGTGTTTCAGGATTCCATAGCTGTGCCAAAATATGCCTATAAATTATTAACATCTTCAGCAGTGTCATCTGTGCCGTTTGAAATAAAAAAGACATTCTGTGTCTCCGTCTGTCATTAAAAAAGCAATAACCAATTCATCAAAGCAACACACCTTTCCTTTCCCCTGCCAGAATAAATCATTATCCCACACACACTCTCCTCAAACTATCTTCCCAGAACTTTAAAGACACTTTTGTTCATATTGGCAATGCTGCAATAGAAACAAACAAAACAAAACATAATCCACATGCTACAGGGACAAAGATCCAATTTGCATGTAGAAATGTAAATCAAACAGATAACACTGAGAAAAATAGCTCTCCTTTCATTTTGGTATGCAGTAGCATTGCAGGAGCACTGGTCCCAGAAATGTCAAGTTTTCAATCCTTTAATATTCAGTCTCTTGTACTTTCCAGTTCTTAATACTGCATTTCCATCTCTTTTAACCTTTATTTTTATCTCCACAGTTACAGAATAGTCATGTTTGTTTGCAGATGCTTCATCACTAATGAAAATGTGCAGCTGCCAGGACATTCTCTAATACGGAGCAGCTAATTAGCTGTCAACTATGACACAAATTTCTCACAACTATGATGTTCTTTTAAAATTATATTAAAATAGAACTGCTGGATCCAAGTGTAACAACTTCAAACCAAGCAACACATCAATCAATCATTAACAGCCAAGGAATTTCAACAGCATTGTATAGAGGGTGAAAATTAAAATCTGCTAGAAGCAGGTAAAAAACAGATTTAAAACATTGCCCTCAGTAAAACCAAGGACTAAAAGTGCCTGGTACTTCCTTGGGGCATTTGCATTTTACCCTGAAAAGTTAAGATAAGCCTTGAAAGGCAGCATGTATTAGTACAGCCATCGTTGCTTAACACTAGCTTGTTAGAAATTATTCTGAATAACCCTATACTCAGTGATACATACTACTAGATTTTTACTAGTTCAATTCAAGCTAGTAAAACTCATAGGAAACTCTGTATAGATCATTACAGTTTTGGACCAAGATTGGACATTTACTGTGACAGTGCATCAAAACAAGACATAGGACAAGCAGTGAATAAACCTTAACTGCTCCTCAGAGACCTTGCCAAACCTACAGTAAAGCAGCCCATGCTTTAGAGAAACTAATGAAGTTACACTTCTCACTGTAATTGTGCAGCTGGTCCAACTGGCCTCTGGGGACTGGATGGCTTCTGATGTTTATTTTTCTTTCCTCAACTCACTCCTCTACCCACAGATGATAATAATTAATAGAAAATCTTGCCCTGTTTTGCATGAGCAGGGTAGAACTGTGTGGGAGGCCCTCCCACTCTCCCAGACTGCCCCCCCCCAAAAAACCCCAACACCTTATCCAGAAAAGCAGAAGAGCCAAAGATTCCATGAAGTCCACTAGGGACTTGGCTATTGTTAATGAATGTTACATGGAAGATGCTCAAACCTTGGTGTGAAAGGCACCAGTACAAATCTTTAAAGGCACATACATCTAAGCTGTGTCCCCTCGGTTTGCTTATGACAGTTGACTGTCAGGAACCCGTTTCAGCCCCCCACGGGCAATACTTGTGGATGACAAACAGTGAGCAGGGATCTGAGAAGTTACCTTGGCAGCTACTGAAGAGTTGGGTTTCTCTAGAAGATCCCATAGTTTTTTCCTCTTGTCGGCGCAGCAGGTGTTATCAAATTCCTCCCCTTCCCTTTCCCTCAGCGTCTCGGCTTCTCTCTTCAGCTCCTCGTTCATCTGCTCTTTCTTCTGGTGGTACCTGGCCTGGCAGCAGGACTCCAGGTAGATCTCGTCGATCCCCCAGTAGTCCAGTTCTTGGCTGAAGGACAAGGCGCACATCTCCTCCATCATGTGCAGCTTGCCCGTGCGGTAGAAGTTCAAGATGGACGTGAATGCCCCCGGGTGCCGGTCAAAGAAATACTCGTTCTCCTCCAGGTTATAGTCGTCACATATCTCCATGAGGGACTCGTGCGTGTTGCAGTCTCTCAGTTTGCCCAGCCTGGTCCGGGGCAGCCTGTCCAGGGTTCGCCAGAGAACTTCATGCGCCAGCCCCCCCACGTTGAGCTTGACCCTCCGGGAGCAGGCCTTGCTCCGAACGATCTCCATGGGGTCGGGAGGCAAAGAGGTAGACGACCGAGAGCCATGCTTGTTCATGCCCGCGGGCATCGCTGCCTCGGGAAGGCTCCGCGGGGCCGGGCGCTCACGCTTCCGAGCCGGCGGGCTTCACCTGTTCTCCTTCCCCTCCATGCCGAAGAGCTGCAAGAGAGAAGCCAAAGCCGCACGGGTCATTCCCCCTGCCCGCCGGCTCCGGGCGTCAATCGGAGCGGCCAAGAGCTCCAGGGGCCGCGGCTGTGGGCAAGCACTGGCCGCTGTTCGGCCTCGTGGTGCTGAAACCGGCCCGCTCAGGGGAGGCCGGGGGAAAGCCGCCGTGCATCCGGGGAAGGCGGTCCCAGGGGCAGGGAGCACCAGGAGCTGGGGCCCGCCCCGGGGCGAGACTCGCGGGGTAACACGCGCCTTTCCCAGGGCTCCAGCCAGCCTGGCAGAGGGGCTCCAGGCGAAGGGAAGGCGCTGAACGCGGCTCTGCCTTGGTTTGTGCAGGGCTGCGAGGAATGAGAAACACAGATCGGGGCAATCCCCCCACCCCCCACCCAGCTCCCATGGGCTTTAGCCAGACTTGCGGAAGCCAGGACCATTATTCTAGGCTCTAGGAGAGTTCTGGCCACACAGACACTAACCCATGGGGGGGGGACACACAGTTCTACCGCACTGTGCACCCAGCACGCACTCCTGGGTGACATGGCCCCGGGACAGCCACGCTGGAAGCGAGGGATATTTACTTAGCTCTAAAATCATGCCAGGATCTATGTTTTTTCTTTGCTTTCCGATTGCTTCTCCCCCGCCCGCTAGATCCCCCAGTTTTCTTTTGTTAAACCCAGGTTAAGGAACTGTGAACTTAAAAAAAAATATCCACAACCTTGTGTGGCGCTCAGCCCAATCCTCCCGGACTGTTCGCAGAAACCTGCAAGCCTCCAGTCCGGTCCTGTACTCCTCATCTGTTACCTGGTTATAAATTTAACCCAAAGGCGTCAGGGATATAGGCTGCAGCTAAGGATTTACGTGATGACACGTAATTACGCATCCTGCCTGAAATGCACAGTCCTCGGCATGAAGAAAGTCTGGGGACGGGAGCAGCTACCGTACGTCGGAGCATGCATTGTATAGCGGGTGCTGAGAGCTCTTCCAAACGAGGGGAGCGGCTCTGGAGGAGACAGGGCTTCTTGCCACAAAGGGGGGGCGCTCTCCTCCCACGCCCCCCAAGATGTAGGGAGTAGATTATGCACGTAGGGTCAAGGGGAACACTGTTCCCAGCTACGGGCTGCCTGCGTGGCTCGTCCTCTTGCTCAGCTGCAGATGCTGTTTATAACTCTCCGCCTGTGAATCTCCCGGAGGAGATTGGATGGGGGAAAGGAGGTGGGAGAGAGATGGATTGATTGCCAGTCACTTTGAACAACGCATTTCACATTTGGGAGACTCTTCCCCCATTCCCTCCCTTCCATCCAACATAAATCAACGGAGGGTCAGTAAACAATAATAAACCCAGCACACGCTTATTACGAAAGCAGCTGCCTTGCAGCGTCCCCTGGCACTGTTGCTTACACAAGATAGCATTAAAATAAACCCAGTACAGATGGGAAGCAGTTCACACTGTCCTCCATGCCCAGCCTTCCAGCCCTATAAGGATTTCAAGGGTTCAGGGGCGCGCTCTTTCGCCTCTCATAGCCAGTGCAGGGATCCCGGCAATCAATCAAAGACCGACTGTGTCTTTAAACAGCAGCCGGGTCTGCTCCTTGACCGTGACCCTGGCTCGAGCCATAAACTCCGGCAAACGCTCCTAAACCTGCTTCCCCCTTTTCCCAGGTGAGCTGGGCTACCTACCTTCTTCGCCAAGGATCAAAGCTGGGCAGTCGGCGGACAACAGGGAACCCAAGGGGTGGCTACATCCTGCATCAGCCAGAAAGCGATCAGCAAGCTGAGGCCGCTTGCACTGGCTCCTTGGAAGCCTTGGGCAGAGAGATCACAGTAATATTCCAGTATGTCCAAGAACCCCAGTGCTGGGAGGGCTGGGGAAGGGAAGCAAAGCAAATGGGTCCACAGACGCCGGAAAGCTGCAGATTATTCCCAGGATCCTTTTGCAAGCAGCTTCCCAAGGCCTGCACTTGGATGAGGCTCTCTCCCTCCGCCCCCGTCTACATTCCAAGATGGAGCCACATTTTCTCGTTTTGAAGATACAAAGGAAAGCGCCTCTCTTTCCTTGTGCTGTCTCTTAATGGAGATCAACAAGTCTGGTCTGAACCTCCAGCTTTTCCCTGCAATTCTGGCCCAGCGGTGTTTAGAGTGAATGGGAAGGTGGAGGTTGATGAGGAGCGCAGCGCCACCATGAGCTGGGATGCAGCATTGCAGGGGAAGTTAACACTTGCCTGGCCTGGCTGCACCAGGCTGGGAATGATTTACAAGGAAGGAGGAGCCTGGAAAAACTTTTATTACCGGAGTTTAGGAAGAGTGTGGGTAAGAGAGAGATTCCTGAGCATTTCTCCTTAAGAGAAGCTGCATCTCAGGTCTTTTATTCACATACATGCCCAATCACACACACAATCCCTCTGTTCCCAGACAAAATGATACCACAAAAAGCCAACAAGGATTTGTGTCAGAATAGTAACTGTTAGGAGCTGAAAGCAAAGTTATATTGATAAACGTATCATGGCCCTTCCTGTTGCCCTGGCTTGTTGAGCTAGAACCTACTGGGAGTTGAGCTGTTAGATATGCACCTGGTGGGGTTTTCTCCTTGTCTGTCATCTAACCTTTTGCAACTGTGTAAGGTGGTGTTACTCTGACTTCAGCAGGAGTTTGGTCTGAGTGAAGACTACTGATTTCCTCCATGGGCTCTATATCCCAGCCTTTATTCTACTAGATCTTAATTGTTGCATGCGTAAATTGATACTGAAACATGGAAGGGAGGGAGGAAGCAGATCTCGGATGTTGGTCTGGTTTATGAACTCCACTAAATAAAGCAAGGAGGAAAATTTCTTGGCCGGGGGTAATAGTGAAGAAACAGTTCTGAAGCATGTGGCACTACCAAGCAGCCCTACAACCTATTCTCTGTATCCTTCCCCTTCGCTTGTTGTTTGCCTCCTTCCTCACTCCCTGTCTGTATAATGTCAATTTAGACTGTGAATTACTCTGTCTGTAAAGCACTTGCATTGGGTGCTACATACATGAATAATAATTGAGAGATTAATCCTCTTGCTAATAGTGTTCTCCACTTACTACTATGCTTCTCTCACCATGCAGTCTCTCACCCTGGTACTATCATCTAATTAATACCTACATATTAACCTATTATCCTTAGGACTGGGTCCTTCAAATCGTCTTCACATGTAAATATCACTGAAAATCAAGATAGTGCCATACACACAGGGCTTGTAGGGTCAGGACTTATCTCCAAAGGAATAATACTTAACTCTTACACAGCACTTTTCATTAGTACTGCTCAAAGCATGTTACAAAGGAAGCAAGCATCATTATCTACATTTTACAGATGGGGAAACTGAGGAATAGAGAAGTGAATTGACTTGTCCAAGATCACCCTGCAGCCACTGGCAGAGCTGGGGATAAACCCCTCCTGAGTCCCAGTCCAGTGCTCTATTCACTATGCCACACTGCCTCAAAGAAGGCTTTTACTGTCATTAAAGCACATGATCTTCAGTCAGAAGATCGGGTTCTGTTCTTGCTTCTACCGCAGGCTGTATGTGAGACCTGGGGCAAGTCATATCAACTTTAGGGTTCAGTTTACCCATCTGTAAAATGAGGATAATAATAATAAGCTGTCATGCATAGGATGGTCAGGCGAAATTATTAAAGTTTGTAAAGTGCTTTGAAATCTTCAGTTAGAAGGTACTATGAGAACAGGTTATTTGCTTGTGGTACCATCTATGATGTCTGAGGCATATAATCTTACATTATAATAAAGTCAGGCCTCTGTTTGCATAAGATGAAGCATCTCTGAAGGATTGTGAGCATTAAATGGTACAAATTCAAACCAAATGGAGATATCCTTTTTCTAACTAAACAGGCCCCACTCTCTCAAATGGTAGCCCAATGCTGAAGTAGCATGGTTATCTGTTTGAAATGCCTACCAATTTCCTTGTGAGAATTATTTTCAACTTTGACCCAATGAATGTAGGATGGAAAAGCCCGCCTTTGGGAGACATAAAACATGATGGCTGGACAGCATCAACAGATACTGGTTTTTCACAGGCATCCTATCCTGAAATGCACCAAATTTGGCTTAGAACAGATCATGGAGGTGCATAACACATTTGGTGACCTCTGTGCTGTCCAAGCAACAGCATGAGAACTAACCTCTGCCTGTTTAAGAGGGGAGTAGGAAAATGACAAATAATATACAAGACAACAAATCAGATTCAATGCAGATAAATCTTTAGGAGAGAGGCAACCCCTACTTTTATCACCAGAGCATTTATAACCTTTTACACCACTCTGATGACACTGTTAATATCATTCACATGTTACTGTAGAAACTATGAAGTACTAGCTGAACAGATCATTGCAAGAAGGGAAAAAAGGATCCACAACAAAATAGCCTGGGACCAAGTTGGCAACACCACTGTTGATTGTTCACATTATATTTCCTGCCCTTTACTGCTCAAATGAACAGTCTCACACTGGAGTCAAAGTAACTTCTCATATAAAAGCTCTAGGATCAGGCCCTAAATAAGGAAGAAGGATTGCCAAACTGATTACACCTAAAAGAATCTATTCAGACAGAATTTCTATTTCTGTAGATTTGTGTCCTCCCAGAAACTGCTCACTGGGTCAGCTCAGGCAGTTTGCCAGCAAGGGGCAGCTGTATCTTGCAGTGCTCAGGGGGCTGTTTTTTCACACCTCTGAGCGCGAAAGTTGCAGCGCTGTAAAGTGCCAGTGTAGCCAAGTCCTTAGGCTTATCTGAACTTTTCAGAAACGTTGTGAATTCCTCCCTCCCCCCTGCACACACACCTCCAAGCTACCAGCATCGTCACTGTCAGTAAGGGTCCTTTCAGGCTTTGGTTTTACACTGTAACTCTCAGTCCCAGGCAATATAGTAAAATATGCTTCCAAAGAGCCCATAGCAGGCAAGATGGGAAGGCTGACAGGGTAAGAAGCCAGCCAACCTAGTGTCTGCATTCACTTTATAAAGCTCTTTGTCAGACTTATTGGTTCTTAATCAGGGCCAGGCTCCTTTGGTCTGTGAGGCTAAGCCATAAAGAAATTCCATTCTGATTTGGTTCTTAAAGAAGCTCTATTTTAAGTCACCAGAAAGCACATTAAAAGCCATCCCACTTGACTCCAGCCTTAAACATTTCTGTGGAGGAGTCCTCCCTTGCATACATAAAATAGTATTTCAGCCCTTACTGACAATGGCACACATACATTGCTGCCTCACTTCCTCAGAGTGATTCAGTAAGACCTACTGTTCTCAGGGTTGTTAATGAAGACGGATCTGGAGAACTAATAGCTCCTAAGTGTTGCAGAAACACGGGCGTATTCCCTAAGGTGGTTGTACATGTAAAGTTACATTGCCCACAGCCACATTTGTCTTGGTCACATCCTGAACATACTGAATTTGAGACAGCACATAAACACATGAAGGGAAGGAGAAAAAAACCCTTAAATGTTTCTTCTGTGTGAGTTTAAAACCCTCCACAATGGACCAAATGCATCCTTGGTGTAGCTGCAATGATTTCAATGAAATTACCCAGGATATTTATTTAGCCCTGTTTGTAAACATTATAGTCCTGATCCTTCTCCCTATACATCCTCAAGGGTGCACAAGGCTGGAATTGCAGCAGCAACTGCATGGTTTCCTCATGACAGGCTCCACAACGACTCCACATCTGACATCCCTCACATGCTGTGGAGCGGGTTGCCAGGCAGGATGCCCTGGTGACCCACAGGGAGAGGTAGTGGAGTAGCATAGGGCACATGATGGGCATGTGGCCAGTGGGGCTACATTCCACACTGGCCAAAACCAGAGGGTGTATCTGTCCCATTGCTTGACTCCACATCTGACAGGAAAACTTGATTCTCCCTACCTCTGCTGTTAGCTCAGGCTTTGCTCTGGGGAAGAACTTTCATCCTATGAGATTTGCCATCTAACACTTATCTTGAAGCTCTGAATTCTCCAAAGGAATTTTATTTTTATATTATGTAGTGACTGAAGATGCCTAGGCCAGGGGTTTTTAGGCCTATAGGGTTAAATTCTACTATTAGTCACACTGGTGTAAATCAGGAATAAAGCTATTGGAATAAAAGAAGTTACTGCATACTTACATCAGTGTAAATAAGTGCAGTAACTACCATGCAGTATTCACTATATTGGATCAAAGCATTGATCAGTATCTTTCCTTCAACTGAGGCCTGCAAGTACTGATCTATCATTTTATACTGTTTGGAGTGTCTAATCTCTTGGAGCTAGAACCCTCTGTGATCATTCTGTGTGCCACCCTGGTTCTGTGATTGTATAGACAGTCATGAGCCAGGCTGGGAATCTCTCTCCTCTCTTGAGGTATCTCTAACTAAACCAGGCTGTTGTTACCTAACCGTGGATCTGCAGTGCCTCTCTTCCCTTCCTGACACAAAGCCAGTACCTGGTTTTTCAAAGGAAGACAAAAATCTATCACGCCTACTCCCAGCAAAGCACCCTGCCAAATACTCATAACTGTGTCCTTGGGAAAAAACGTATTTCCTGACCAACTTATGCCCTGAAATATGAAACTGATTCCCTCTTATTTTAGCAAGCAAGCTTACAAGTATTAAATCTTACCTTGAATGCCATTGAGGAACCACAACTCCCATTAGCATCAAGATATTCAGTTGCTCCTCATCATCCATCACAATCAGGCCCATTAAAGCTTTCCGTTGTCCAGTCCTCTTTATAACCCAGCTGATGTATTTCACTCTACAGCTCTCTGTGGCAGTGAATTCCTGCCTTTCTTTCAATCCCACCAGAACCCTTTCTTCTCTAGCTTTTCAGTAAGATCCTGCTCGCACAAGGAATTCTGTGCAAGCTGTTGTGCAAGACTGGGATCCAAATTTGTGCCCAACTAGGGTAGGTGTTATGAGAAGAAGAAAAAGGAACTGATTCCTTTCTCCCAAGGACCAACTGTGTCATCTCCATAACTGTCTGGTCTCTACTGGCTTGGGGAACAGATGTTCTGAGAGTGTATCCAAATGCATGGCTTATTCTGCACGGCAGCAGCTAATCAGCAGGGCTGGGCCAGGCTTTTGGTCTTTGCCTTAGTTATGGGGGAGGCAGGGGTAAGCCAGCTAGGCTTAGTGGGAAAATGAGAGCTTTCACGCCCCCATTAGTTGTGGCACTTGCTGACTCATGCAGCAGGCAAAGCAAACTGAACCTCTATCATGATCACATGGCCCCACTTAGTCAAGGGAAAAGTTATATTAACTATGAGGCATGACTCTAATAACAAAGGTTAGTGGCCTTTTGGGATCAACATGCACATGAAGATGGTCATGGTCAGCACTAACGGCACACTAATCTGATGCTACCCAGTGGTATGGAGTGGGGGGTGCTGCTAGAGGGGAAAGCACATGCCTCAAAACAATCCCAGCTGGTGAGGAGGGGACACTGCACCAGCCTACTTGCAGGCTTCAACTGCCGCTGCTGCATTGGAAAGGGAGGAACATGCTTAAAGCAGTAGGCTCCTCTCAAAGTTGTCCCAGGTGGTGGGGAAGGGTGCAGAAGTAGAAGCCCCTAAAAATGAGGCATCTTGGATGGATGTTTATGTAGTCTACCCCTAGCACCAGCCTTCTTTGGGATATATTAGGTTAGCATTAATGTTCACATTTTGGGTACAATGTAAATATATTTGCTAATCTCAAATCTTAATAAGGTGCATTCAATAACAGGTCAAACTCAGACAATGAAGGCCCAATGGATAGAGCACTGGACTCAGGAAACCTGGGTTCTATTCTCAGCTCTGTTACTGGCCTCCTAGGTGACCTTGGACCAGTCACTGCCCTCCCTGTGCCTCACTTTCCCCATCTGTAAAATAGGGATAATGATATTGACCTCCTTTGTAAAGTGCTTTGAGATTTATCTCAAATGAAAAATGGTAAGTGGGGGCAAGGTATTTAGTATTAAGGTGATTATGATTTGGTATTATAGTTAATCTTAAGGGTGAGATTATTCAGAGGGATCAGAGTTAGACCATAGCTGAACATTTCTGAAAATCTGAGCCGTAATGTAAAAATCACAGCAGTTATGCGCCTAAGTGACTGAGAGGCTTTTGAAAATGCTACCTTTTATTTGTCTTTATTGTGATGAGGACATGGCTAGCTACCTAAAGAGAGATTTCTCTCCCTGCAAAGTGGAATTGTTCTACTTTCAAATGCATCATCAATAAAATCATTATATTTAAAATGTATAGCATGTAAATTAAAAATACTGAGCCCACTAACCTGTGATCTGTCAGTCTGAGGCATTTTGAATGCATCCATCATTGTAGAATGTATTCTAGCCCCACATGAAAAAACATAATACTAACATTCTTGTAGGATTTTCCATTGGACTAGTTTGTAGAAATTCACCATCAGGATCCTGTTTCTTTCCTGCTTGGCTTGAATAACTGACACTTCTCTCTGCGGCTGCACAACCTTTTTTCCTCCTCTTAAAAAATAAATAAGAAATTGAGCTCTGATGCTTCCTACAACGTTACCTTCAGAATGCCTGGAATATGCCTATGATTAGGTTAATAGCAGCTGTTTGTAAGAAAACATCTCCAGCTGATAGTGGAAATTCACACCTAAAGTAATGGGTAGCTGCTGATTTTAGGTAGACCTAGCAACTTTCAGTTGGGTGCAACAGGATATAAATAGAGATGTAGTTAGAACAAGATAAATATTACAATTGTAGTAAGCACTGAGCATTATGTGTAATTGTATCTGATTCACAGGCTGTGAGTGATCTCTCTATCTGGGTGGGAGAAAGCCCTAGCAGCATTTGGAAAGCCACCCCCTCTTCTAGCCCTATAACAAGTGATGTAAAAACCACTTCTGGTTAGTGATTAGGGTATTGCTGAGTAAGAGCAAATCATTGCAACTGAGCGGTGGGGAATAAACTCTCCAGTATCAGGTGACAGAGATTACGGCTCACTTGAAAGTTCCAGGACAGGATCTGTTTTGGAAAAGCTGAGGCAGCAAAGCCTGCCAAAAGCATAGCTAGTAGTCAGGTTGGTAAAGAGCTGATTTACCTGCACGTACTCCATATTATGTTGCAACATACCTGTTGATTTAAAGTATCAGAGGGGTAGCCATGTTAGTCTGGATCTGTAAAAGCAGCAAAGAGTCCTGTGGCACATGACATACATCCGACGAAGTAGTTATTCACCCACGAAAGCTCATGCTCCAAAACTTCTGTTAGTCTATAAGGTGCCACAGGACTCTTTGCTGCTTTTGTTGATTTAAAGGATCTTTAAAAGATTTGCTGTAAAATATAGATACTCAGAGCTTCTTTGTGACAGCAGGAAACACTGCTCTACAGCCAAAATGCTTCTGAAATAAATGTAGTCCAACTTTACTAATTCTGGGTCACTGAGAACGAAAATGATGCTTAAAATTGTTGATTGGCTCTAGTTTTCAAGATATGCTATTGGGTCAGTATATATGACCCTTGACTTGGGAATGACGGAGGATAAGTGAGTTATAAAGAGAAGGGATCTCAATTTAAACCAGAAATGACTAAAATACATCTTTGACTGGATCTATGAATAAATCTATGACTGGGTTTGGACAGTACTTGCTTTTTAGGCAAAACAATGAATGATGCAATCTGAAGCTGGTATTGCATCATACATGATATGAATTGCATCATGTTATTCCTAGAAGGCATGGATGATGCAGTCATAACGAAGCTTACATCACTCTGCTGAACAAATTGCCCTATATCAGCTCTAGAAATCATACAGTGTCCTGCTCTCTTATTTGTCAGTGTTTGATTTTGCAAAGGGACACATTTCTGTTTAGCCAAAGTGAGCAGAGATGCCTCCTACTTGTGTGAACAGTGCAGGTAACTTCTGCTACGTTTGTGGTGAAGTGACTTTTGCATCACAAAAGCGCAGTATAACCACTATGGTTAAGAAAGCCTATCACCTTTGTTTTGGCTGCAAAATTGGAGATCAGGACAAGAGGTGGGCCCCACACATATGCTGCAACACTTGTGCAACAAATCTTCGCCAGTGGTTGAACAGGAAAAGGAAATCTATGCCTTTTGCAGTGCCAATGATTTGGAGAGAGCCAACAGATCATACCAGCAATTGTTACTTATGCATGGTGCCTCCAGTTGGGAAAGGTGTGTCAAAGAAGAAAAAGTGGACTGTGCATTATCCAAACATTCCATCAGCTATACGCCCAGTACCCCACGAAGAAGGGCTGCCGGTTCCTGATGCACCAGAATCATTCTCACTTGAGTCAGACGAGGAAGAGGAAAAGGATGAAACTTCTGGTCCTGAACCATCAATGTCACAGGACCCACATTTTCTCCCATCCCGAACCACACCTCATAACACAAGGTGAACTGAATGACCTTGTCAGGGATTTGGAACTACCCAAGAGTAAGGCAGAGCTGTTGGGCTCCAGACTACAGCAGTGGAATCTCCTGGCAGGCTATCAGGGCAAATGGAATCCATCAATGCTTGCAGACTATTGCTGGACAGTGACAAGAGATGCTCCATTTAATGAATACAAGAGACAAGCCAAGAAGCGCCGAGTAGACACTGAATAGGACTAAACTATGTACATAATAATTTTTTGCCTTTTGTTTCATAATAAATTTTATTTATATAACCCTTTTGCTGATTTTTAAAGTGTTACATAAACAGGACAGGTGAAATATTATCATGTAAAGCAACCATAAACACATGAAAAAACCTAGGTTTACAATTTATGATTAAAACTCTACTATCTACACAATATACATAGACATAAAATGTAAAAACTTAAATATCTTAGAAACAGTAGCCAATCAGTTGTTTTAATTGTCATATTTGAATTCAGCACATCAAAATACATAATAAATATCACATTTTATCTCTGAAGCAGACTTCTCAAAAATTGTAGACCAGTGAAATCAAACTTAAATTCGCCCCCCACAGAAGGACAGGATCTTACCCTTGAACTAAAGAAGAAACTCTATTAGTGGTTAACAGTATTGGATCTATGACACACAGAAGCATGGTTCTGGTTCCATCCAGCCCAGAACAGGCACGCATAGGCACACCAGCCAGTTCATTACAATAGATAGAATACAGTATAATACAGAGAACCCTCAGGTCCCACTGACATCAAGCAGAATTGAGCGCACTCATGTCCACAGGGCCTGTGCAAGGAAGTTTCGTGCCCTAGGAGAAAATTCCACCTTGCGCCACCCTCCACCCAGCTAACCCTGCCCACTGTGACCCCCCTGGCAGATAACCATGTCCATCCGCCCCTCCCACCAGAGGAACCCGCCCGCCATGGAAGCTAACCCAGCCCACCCCCCAAATCCAGGGAGCCCCCACCCACAGCAGCTAACCCCACCCGGGGAGCCCACCCCAGCTCACCTTGGCTCCGCCTCCTCCGCTGAGCATGCCGTCACCACTCTAAGTCTCCTCCCTTCTCAGGCTTGCAGCGCCAATTGGAGGAGAATTAGAGTGGGGGAATCGGCGCCACAAACCTGGGATGGGAGGAGACTTAGAGTGGGGGCTGTGTGCTCAGCAGAGGAGGCAGAGTGGAGGTGAGCTGGGGCGGGAAGTGGTTCCTCTGTGCGCCTCCCGCGTTACTACAGGCGGTCCTCCCCGCACCCCCCCACCCCAGCTCACCTCCACTCCACCTCCTCGCCTGAGAGGGCTTTTAGGCACCCTCAACCACTAGCCGCCCTAGGCAGCCGCCTAGTTAGCCTAACGGTTGCACCGGCCCTGCACATCCAGAGTTTTGCCATTCAGCTGCTGATTTCAATGGGAGTTAGGTGCTTAAATACCTTGGAGGAGGTGAGCCTCAGATTCTACCAAGATTAGGTCTGAGGTGCCAGGTCTACTGCCATTCCCGTCTTTATTCCCCTTGAAACAAATACATAGTTGTACTTACGCATCACTACACATAACTCCAAATAGAGGGAGGAAAATTAATTAGAGGTTTCAATATAAAGGTATCAGAGGGGTAGCCATGTTAGTGTGGATCTGTAAAAAGCAACAAAGAGTCCTCTGGCACCTTATAGACTAACAGAAGTATTGGAGCATAAGTTTTCATGGGTGAATACCCACTTTGTCAGATGCATACTACGCAGTATAAAGATAGTATACAGATTAAATGACGAGAAAATCCTACGATCGCCCTCAGCCACCAGGGAGCCGGTTCAGGCTAAAATTAAAGTTGTGCTATTAGGACTGATACAATCACAACAGCTCAAAAATAAAAGGACGAGAACAGAGTGACCAACATGTATGTATTGAAGTTCACACGCTGAAGAAAAGCTGCATTAATCAGTGCAGCTCCAATAATATTGGTCAGTTTTCATAGCACCAGTCACTGCTATGCAAGAGTTTCATTAGCTTGATTCCGCAGGGAGCTGAGGTTTAAAAAATGAATCCTCTCTGTTTTGCATTGTAATTCTTTATTATCCTGAAGTCCAGCAGCCCTATGTTTCCTCTGCTAGACCCAGATAGACACTGACCAGCTCCCTACCTGATTCTTAATCTTGTCAGACAGGCAGAGATAAAAGAGGACTCATTATTTGTCGCAGTTCCAGTTTCGTACATAGCATTAGCAGGAGTGAGTTTGGGCAGACTGGGGTGCAGTCAGCACACTCTCCCTACCCCAGCACAGACTATTCATATGCCCCTGCCTTGATAGACCCTACCTCTCAGCTGGGACCCTTCTTTCCCTCCCATATCAGGGTTGGCGCTTCCATTTAGGCGACCTAGGCAATCGCCTAGGGCGCCAGGATTATTGGGGGGCAGCATTTTGCCGAGGAGGGGGGGCGGCAGGCGGCTCCGGTTGACCTGCCGCAGGCGTGCCTGCGGAGGGTCCGCTGGTCCCGCTGCTCTGGTGGACCTCCCGCAGGCACGCCTGCGGCAGATCCACCGGAGCCGCGGGAGCAGCGCATGGGGCGGCAAAATGGCCGTGCACCTAGGGTGCCAAAAACACTGGCGCTGGTCCTGCCCATACTCCCCACTTCTTGACTTCCATTTGCTCCTCCCCAGATCTGAGGCTTCCCAGCCCCACTCCTTCCCATCCCTTTTAATCGAGGTGAGAAGAGAACACATCCTAAAAGACAAATTTAAACATTTTATTAAAGCTAATGTTAAAATTATATAATACACAGGCTGAGAAAAGAGTGCCTGTACATCTGGGAATAGTGCTTAGATTATCCACAAATACAAAGTTTGTTTTTAAAGTCATAAGATACATATAGTGCATAATCAGCTATAACGAGCCCAACTCGTAAACTGACCAGATAAATCCTAGAGCAGGAGGCAATCCCGGAAAACTGCATTACACCAACCAGCCTAGATGTTCCTTTCAAGCTATTGGTGGAAATAATACTATGAACTTTCCCCAGAGGATTTCAAAGGGCTTGGCAAACACCACTTCATTTTTAAAGCATCCTTGGGAGGGAGATACTGTTATGTCCCTTTTACAGATGGGGAAACCGAGGCAAAGAAAGGTGAAATGACCTACCCAAGATTGCACAGGAAATAAGTAACCAAGCTTGTCACATAATCAGGAGACAAAATGAGTAGGTTCTGCCCATGCAATGAGCTCTATATGGATGAACCACAGCAGCCATGCAGAGCTAAGTTAACATGCAAGAGGCTCTCACACCTGCACAGAGGGTGTAGAATGCCAACATGTTGCTCATGGTGCAATCAGGACCTTAACCCTTAACATTATTCTCTAACGTCATAGCTTCTTCCAGCTAACTGAAAACTGCATTTTTCAGGTGTCAACAGTATAAGTGAGGGAAGCCTTTAGGGGATCGGTTACTAATGCACATACTTTAGTAAGAATAAATCTATTATTTTCATGCATTTTCAAGTTTTACTTAGGTATAAGAGTATTTTGCAGTTAAATAGCAGGATTTGGCAAATTAGGACAGCCTAGTATACAAATTCTGCCTTTACCTACACCTCCATGTTACCCCCATAGAGTGGCAATTGAGGGCAGAACTTTGCCCTCCAATTTTAATAAACGTCACTATTAATTTTCCCACTCTGTAATGTAACTACAATAATAAAAGTCACAGCTGCTTCGGTGTCTTCCCTTCTCTCTCACACATACAAACTTCTATTACCATTGTAGACTGCTGTTTGCTTTGCTAAACAGAAAATATAGTACGTTACCTTCAAATTTAAATCAATTGTTGTAACAATCCCTAAAAGATGCAATTACCAACTAGCTTCTCTTTGTTTCAGTTTCCATGTAGAAGCTGAAATGGACCAACACCATCAGATTGTTTCCTGGACACCGCCAGCCAGCCATCAGATGGTAATGACTTCCAGTCACTAACCAGGGCTGGATTTGAATGTGTGATTTGGAGGTCAAGTCCTCCCCATTGTAGCCTATTAAAAAAGCCCTTTGGTCATCCAATGCAAGGATAATTTATATCACTCATTAACCTTATTTTTGCTGACAGTTATCCCTGTTCTGTTCCACTATACCCAGGGCCGGCTCCAGCTTTTTTGCCACCCCAAGTGGCGGGATAAAAAAGAAAAAGAAAAAAAAAGAAAAACCCGATTGCGCTGCCTCCAAAGAGTGAAGGACCTGCCGCCAAATTGCTGTCAAAGACTGAAGCAGACCAATTGAGCTGCCACCGAAGTGCCGCTGCTGCCAACCTGGACGTACCGCCCCAACAATGGAGAGATTGCTGCCTCTTTCTATTGGCCACCCCAGGCACCAGCTTCCTTCGTTTATGCCTGGAGCTGGCCTTGATTATGCCCCACTTTCCCCTCCATGTGCTCTTCATTCTTTCACCTGCCTCTCTTGGAGCCAGTCACCACTATTCTTTAATCAGACAGAGGCGTCACTCTTGAGCTGTATAAAGAAATTCAGTTCTACCAGAACTGAGTGCACTATTTTCTGGGTAGACTTTGCATTGTTTTCCATTTGTTAATCACATTTTAATTAATTGGAGCAAGAAGATCATTTTAAAAACAACTCGTCTAACATTATTCCCTCCCCCCACAGGTGCCCCCTTCATTGTGTGATGTAAAAGACTAAAATAAACTATTGCTGAAGGTTGCCTGGGATTACTTTGCATGGGACACCACCATTCCCCATGAATTCGAATGATCCCTTTTAAATGTGCCCATTTTTGTAGCATGCACAAGGTAGCTGATGATGGTGTTCCCATTCTTGGCTTGAACAATATATATCATTAAACAATTCAAGCTGTAATTAAACAATTTTTAAAAAAATGAGGCCAGGGTTAAATATCAGTTAACTGTCTGATTCTGAGCTCCTTGCTCAAGCTATCGAGTGCCTACTCACACAACTAGTTCCATTAATTCCAGAGGATTCAGGGGGCCTGGGATCTTTGGCGGTGAGAGCCCCCCGCTTTGGCAGTAATTCGGTGGCAGGGGGTCCTTCTGCTCTGGGATCGGCCGCCAAAGTGCCCCGAAGACCTGCGGCGGGGGACCCCGCAGCCGAAGACCTGGAACTTCAGCGGCAGGTCCCGGGATGGAAGGACCCCCTGCCGCGGGTCTTTGGGGCACTTCAGCGGTGGGTCCCGGGGTGGAAGGACCCCCCCACTGCCGAATTACCGCCAAAGACCCGGAGCGGAAGAAGCTCTGGGGGCCCAGGCACTGCAAGAGTTTTCCGGGGTCCCCGGAGCGAGTAAAGAACTCCACTCCAGGGGCCCCGAAAAACTCTCGTGGGCCTGGGGCAAATTGCCCCACATGCCCCTCCTCCCCCCCCGGATGGCCCTGTATTGGGAATAACTGCTTATCAGTGTGAGTAAGAGGGGTGCAGACTGGCTCCCAATAAAGTGAAATGGGATAAAAAGCAAAAGAAAAAACACCAAGAAAAGCAACATGTTGGGCCAGATTCTGAAAGCCTTACTTGTGTAGTGTATCACTGCACTTCATTGATGTCAACAGGACTGCTATCTATCAGGAGTAAGGGTATCAGGCTTTAGGCCAGGGCTAACAGCACCAGGCCAAACAACACAAATCAAGTCAGAGGTGACTAGCTGTAGACTTTAGTAACAAAAAGTGAGGCCTGAAAAACAGGTCACGTTTTATTAATTGGGACTAACAAAACATATGCCAGTCACCATACAGCTAAGGTGGGTTCTGTGTAGCTTGAAAGCTTGTCTCCCTCACCAACAAAAGTTGGTCTAGTAAAAGATATTACCTCACCTTCCTCGGATCTCTATTATCCTGGGACCAATATGGCTACAACAACACAGCAAACAAGCATCACACAGATCACTCTTGTGTTGTTTTCTAGCTTTCCTCCAGGCTTCATCTTCTAAGGCTGCAAACTCGTCTGGGCAGAGATGATCTCTGCCTATTACTTGTACAGTGCGTACCACAAAGGGGCTCCCATCCTACCTGAGGCACTGCAGCAAGCAAAATAAAAACAGTAATGCATGTTTCTTAAGAAAAGCCATAGGGAGAAATTGTTATGAATTATTTTTTAAAACTGGCATCTTTCTGCTTTTGTCTTTCACTGTGCATTAAATATTGACAATTGAGCAGATTGATGCAAAGGAAGAGTCTAATGTAGGCGGCTCTAAATTGAAATATTACAGTAGAATGGGTAGATTGTCTCTAACAAACTCAGAAGCTCCTAATAGTGCATTTTGTATGTCTAATTAGGAGGCAATTTGGACAATCTATAATTATCCTCTAAATCAAGTACTGTAGACTTTTGCTCATAGTTTAGCGACTCTGTCTCTAATGGAATCTGCACTATAGCAGGCTGTTTCAATATATACTTTGGCCACAAACCACATGAGCCATCTGGCTCTTGATATTTGGGTGACTTTTTTTTGGTAACTAAGAAGTTAAGCTTTCATACTTTCTCCTAGCAAAGGATCACTGCAGCTGAGGCCCTTAACAGAATCTTTCACGGCACAGAAAGAAACTTAGCATCATTATTCTTTCCTTGGGTCCCTGGAACTGCTATCAACCCATACTAGTAGTATATTACTTCTCCTTCCATACCAGCTCAGCTATACTGATTAGTTTATTTGTAGGGGCGGGAAGAACCCAGGCTCCATTCCTTCCCCGCACCCTCTATCTATGTAGGGATGAAGGGGGTAGTGGCTTTGTTAAGTCCATTCTCCTCCATTTACCCCCCCACCCCGCCCTGCCTTGCCCTCATACACATATGCCCATGCACACTGGGGAAGCTTCCCAGAAGAGTAAGAGGTCTCCTTACATTCCACTATGCCCTAGCACAGCCACAAAGTGCAGGTCACAATTTGGCCCTTAATAACTAGCAATGAGCAAACCTCATACATTTCAGTCTGAGGTTTGATTCTAATTTGATACACGCCAGCTTGCCCATTCTGCAAATTACAGCCATTTAGATCATTATCATCTATCTAATCTAATCTAATCTATCTACCTATCTATCTACAAACAAAGGTGGCTCCTGAGTGTCAGAATCAATGGCTAATGTTCATCGTAGGATCACGTCAGCAAAGAGGAATTCTGCATGTCTCAGCCCCATGCTAAATACACGTAAAGTCTATCTTGGTGTGTTCACATTAAAAACGAATAACACCGACTGAGATGCAGGGTAAGGCCTGTTTAACATAATTTGTTCATAGAAAGATTTAGAAAAGCCTAACAGCTGTAATCCTTTTTAGAACCTGGGCTGCAACAGAAGTATCCTTTCAATGTATTATTTTAAGCTTCATAATATGGTTATCATTTATTTAACTGATTAACTGACTTGTGTGCTTTTTTTCCAGAAATGTGCGTTGTACAATGCTAATTATTTTTGGAGTATCACATACAGATGCAGGTTTATTCCTAATGACAGTTCCTTGCCATATCACACCTATGACATTATGAAAAATTGCTGGGTTATCTTTTCATCCAAATACAAAAGAAAAGCCTTCAGAAATTCAGAGGAACGTGTCACTGGGCAATCTCGGTTTACCTTCTATCACCTCTTGATTATTTTAGAATGTGAGCTTTTACCTGGGGGGCAAGAAGCAAACAGAATCTTAACTTTCTAGCTAAAGTGGCAAAAAAAACTATACTGAAGCCACTTGCTTGACCCTGTGATATGCTGAGCACTGCAGTTCCATTACTTCACTGCATTGTTCCAGAGTTATGGGCACTGAATACCTCGCAGAAATCACTCAGTCTTTCAGTACTGAGAATTTAATTTGCAAGGTTCTAAACAATAGTTTTCCTTGAAAAAAAATGCCTTGTTTTCTTCCAATGCTCATGATTCATTTCCTTTTCAGAATCTGAGCTTTTTCAACAGGATCATTCCATTAACTTAAAATAGCACTTTTCATACTAACAAAAGTTAAATACCTTTCTCCTTTTGCTACAGCATCAGGCTCATCTCCATTTTTGCAACGGTCAGATACATTTATATACAAGTTAATAGTATAATTTGTTTTTTAGAAGGATTATGGTAAGATGCTATGTACCATAGTTAATGTCCTGTAGGGAACATTCCTAAATTGACAGGGCATGGCCTAGATCAGCTAATAGTACTTTTCCATTTCCACCCCTCATACTGTAGGCAGTGCTGTGCTGTACCATAGATACAGCATGTGGAGCAATTAAGCCAAGCCAAAAGGCTGGTTTCAAGCATCCTTGACTAAAGGAATGCCTTAGGGTTAAGGCAGTGGACTGGGACTCGAGATCTATATAGCTCCTGACGCTGACACAGATTCCCTGTGGTCACCTAAGCTTTCTCTGCCTCAGCTCCCCGTTGGTAAAATGGGGATAATGACACTTCTTTACTCAGTAGGGGGCGATATGAGGCTAAAACCATTAACACCTATGCTTAGGTATTATGGTGATGAGGACCATATAAGTTCCTGAAGTTGCAGCCTGATCTGGATCAGAAATTTGTGTCAGCTCAGAAGCTTACGTGACTCTCACCCTCTTGGTTCACCATCTATTATGGAATGGAATAATTTTCTCTTTGGTCCCCTTGTTCTCACCCTGTTTTAAGTCATTGATGTATTTTACTTTATGACATTACTATTTGGCAGGAGTGAGAGCTTGGCTACACTTGCAAATTACAGCGCAATAAAGGAGCCCCGGGTGCCCTACCTCACTGCTCATCCACACTGGCAAGGGACGTAGAGCCCTCAGACTCTGTGGCTACAGCGCTTCTATTGTGGCAAGTAGAATAATGTTTGATGCGCCCCTGCTGGAGCGCCACAACGTCAGTGTGAACGAGGTGTTGCATTACTGAGCTCTGATCAGCCTCCGGAAATGTCCCATAATCCCCTTAAGTCAAGTGGCCACTCTTGTCTTTGTTTTGAATCGCAGCAGGAACGCTGTTTCTGACAGCCCGCTCCTTATTTGCTCCAAGACAAAGCAACCATTAGTGTGGAATGCTGTGAGTGAGAGAGAGAGGCGGGGCGGGTGGGGGGCTGCTGCTGTCTGAACTTACAAGATAGCATGCTGACTTGCTCTCAGCCCCCCCCAAAACCCACTCTCTCTCCCCCCACATACACACAACACACTCCCTGTCACACTCCACCCCACCCCGCCATTTGAAAAGCACGTTGCAGTTACTTGCATGCTGGGATAGCTGCCCATAATGCACTGCTCCCAGTGCCGCTGCAAGTACCGCAAATGTGGCCATGTCAGTGCCCTTGAAGCTGTCAGTGTGGACAGACTGCAGCGCTTTCCCTAGTGCACTCTCTGAAGGCTGGTTTAACTCAAAGTGCTCTACATCTGCAAGTGTAGCCATGCCCTAAGTCCCAGGGCCAGATCACGGTCTGTGTTGCATGGCTATGTTGGAGTGGAGCCTCCCCTCAGTACACCAGGAAGATACAGCAGCAGAGTAGCAGGCAGACCTAGCAGCTTCTTGACAGCTAGGGAGGAGATCCAGACAGCTTGCTCAGTGACACACCATGGTGCCAATGGAACAGTCTAATTGTTTTGGGTGCATGTCCTGGCCCAAGTCTTCCTATGCCCTACTTTATGGAGCAGTAGTAAAGTACACCCAACTCCTCTCCCCCTTCCCAGCCAGCACAGCCAGCCACCCTTAGCCATCCTGCCTGTGTGACCACAACGGCTAATGGACCCCCAGTGTGCCCAGAAACCGCTACAAGCCCCCTCTGTGCCCTTGCACCAGCGAGACAGGACATTGCCTTAAAGAAGGGAAGCCATTGTTTACGGTCTTCTTGATCTCACTGCAGAAAGTACCGAGCTGACTATAGCTGCTGTGGTATTATGGTGGACAAAGTTAACTTGTTTAGTTTAGGGCCTGATACCTAGGAGCTTATAGGTCAGACATGGTCCTTTCTGGATCTGTGGTACCAGATGTGGCAGAGCTTCTCCTTACCAGACTGTGGTGACTAAGAGCTGCTAGTTCAGGGATTCATGAGGTCACCATAAACCTTATTCTTCTGAAGAAATTTGGATGTGCTAACAACTGAAGAGAAAGATGATCAGCTTCATTAAAGTGCTTTTCCAAGCTGTAATTTAGTCTCATTTCTCCAGCCAGCAGCTGCTATGTTTAAAATGTAGATTTTTAGAGAGATTGCTTTAGGAAGGCAAAGGGCAGCAGCTAACAGGGCTATTACCAGGTCAACTATAATGAGCATTGTAAATGTATATAATGCTAAAGGAAATAGCCAAGCTACAATAATGTGTTATCTGAGTTAAGGTGGGTTGATAGCCTCAGCCACACTGCAGAAGAGAGGTTTAAATAAACCTCTGTTATAATAGCAAGATTTTTAGGCTGTACAGTGCTTTCAGGGCCATAAAGACAAGTGCTGTCTTGTGTAATGAAAACTATGTTTTGTTAAAATTTCACTCACAAAGTTTTGAGGTAAAACGGTTGGTTCTTACAGTGCACAGTGTCAAATGTTATCAGTTCTTTCCTGCATATGGCTGACTTGTGACTGTCAGGATGGTATTGCCCATGAAAACTGAATGTTAAAGTGCCTGATCATGTCAGTACATATTGTATTTTAATTCATATGCATAAGGGGGCTGAATTAAAGTTGTGCAGATAACTTCCATTCTAGCATTTCCAAACTTTGTCTGATTTTGCAACTTTACCATTCTTTTAATGTAGCTTTTTGTTTAACTAAAAGAATAACTTTATTTATATGCATATGTGTTTGGGTGGGGAGATTCTTGGGTAGATGTGTATGCATATATCTTCTTTCTGCTAAAATAAACAAAACAGCATAACATTTCTCAGTTCATAGACCTTAAATGGTATAGATCTGCTTATGTCTTTCTCAAAGCACCCAGGAGTAGATGAAAGATTTCCAGATATTTGTAGTTAGTAAACAAAATGATTAATAATTTGCCATTGGAAATTGAATTAAAAAATAAAGGATTCCAAGCTATTTTCTTTACAAAAATAAATTGAGAGGAGAACATGTGCAAATTAAGCAGCTCTTGTTCAGAAATGATCCCAGGAACAGATGCAATGGATTTGCACTGCACTATCAGGGGATTCTGGACACAAAAGAAGCATAAACAGACTCAGAAGGGTCAGCCTCATACAACGGGAATCCTTCAGTGGCATCAAGTCAGTGCAGAGGTTTCAGTGTCAACTCTCCTTCTTGTTGCCTCTTCCTGCTACCAGTGCAGTTGGCATGCCTGGAGGAAAGGGGGCACAGGGCAGCATCTTTTTGGAGCCATCAACATCTTCCATAACTTAGAGCAGCCTGAAGGGACCAGCCTGCATTCAAGAGCTTCAAGATTAGGAAAGTGCAAATGGTGAACATTATGTCACTTTCCAACACTCTCTCCCACACCACACACTCCTCCTACCTACCCGTGCTGTGTGCAGTTTGTCCAGCCAGCCCATAATCTGGGCTGTAAACCTATGATCTGGAATGGCCCCTTACCTTCAGCAATCAAAATGCTCAGATAATTCCACTAAGACACAATATGCTTAATAATGCTGACCCACTCAGTGTATCTTCCTTCCCAAAGTTCTCTCTCATGCTGGGGTGCAGGAAGACCAACTCTCTGTATGGATGCCAAGGCCCAGCTACTCAGAAATAAAAACTCAGCTTTCTGTGTCATGACTCTGCTAGATATATTTAGTCGTACCCGAGGATTTGCAAGAAATTCCATGAATGTGCAAAATTGGTTGAGAGTTACACACAATAGCTTATGACAGCTATAAACTCCCCGTGATGTAAAGTTAGCTTTGACTATATCTAGTGATTAGTTACTAAACATGACTGAATGGTATGTTGAAGCTCCCCTATCAACTAGAGTCATTTAGCATTAAAGCTTAATCTAGAAGGTACAAAGCCAACATAATGGTGACTTATTTCTTCTAATGTTCTTTCTAACTGCTACCATTACCCCACCCCAATGGATTAATTAATAAAGCCAAAATACACTAGTTGGATCTAGAACCAGTTCGATGACAGTTCTCAGAAAAACCAGAGGAACACAAAGGGAGACCAGCTGGATGATGGAAGGGAAACCATTGCTATTTTACTAATCTTTCAATTTATATTGAATCATGATGTCATTCTCTGGCTGTAACATTCCAAAGCCGTATCTTCCCTTGTCAAACCCTGGGATTCTTGCTTCAGGATCTTTCAGTTCCAAGTCAAAACTGGTTAACAAGATGAAAACAAACCTAAAATGATAAAGTGACCAGGACAGTAAAGTATATGATATTGACAATCTACTAGTTTTTCTATGCTTAGAAGACAAATAAATAGAGAAGGAACTGGTAGTTCTGCCTATAGTTAAGGTTGCCTGATAAAAATTAAAAGTAACACCCCGTTTTCAGTTGCTTACGACTTTGCCATGGCAGGTGCCTGCCACAGGCGGAATTATTTTGGAAAATTTCAGAAAAAATGGTTTAGCCAGTTCCAAGAATGATATTATGGTAAAATACATTGTACAAACTGAAGAAGTGCTATTGAAAAAATAGTATGTGATCATATCATTAAAGATTGTATCATAATGCATGCAATGGGGCCCAATGCAGGTTGCACAGGAAAACTTAATTCTGGACTTTTGTAAGTTTTTCATTCTTAATATAACTTTGACTTAACAACTTTCACATTCTTTTAATGTAGTTTTGTGTATGCAGTATAAGTATGAAGCTACAGTAGAACAGGAGGCCTGGGAGCATTTCCTCTCTACCACCACTGTATACTACATGGCATAACTAACTAATTCACAAGTCATTTGGAGATTTTGTGATCTATGGTGTTAAAAAAACACTTATTTAAAAAATAAATAAAATGTTTTCCAAAAGAGTTTGTGGGTTATTGAGGAGTACATACAGAGTTTACAAATGGTCTCAGCCTGTATTTATACAAAGTAGATGCCAGAGGAATTAGATAAATATTATCTGCTTTGCTATTTTTTTTTTTAAACAGAGATCCAAATTTTATAGAACAAGAGGGTTCTTATGCTGGATATTAAAATTACAAGTGGCCAGAATAACTAAGTTTCATATACTCTCTGCATTTACTTACTGTTTGATGCTATTGACTGCATGGAACTTTCCAATACATGTGTTAATTCCTGCTCCCCATGGCATGTTGTAATATTTGAGCCTTTCCCCTCCTTTATAGAAATCTTTTTTCTCTGTGTTGTCTGCATTCAGGAATCTGTCGTATTTAAATTTCTGAAAAATAAGAACGCATTTCTCTCACCCAGTTATTCTCTGTCCCACGGGAGCAGATGGCTATTTCTGAACACCGAGGCAATCATTTGCTGTATATTTGTATTGTGATATCCCCTGAAATGCTGCTGTAGGGAGAACATTAGAGGCTTTCTAATCACTGATTGGAAGACACTCTGAGAAGCACGGAAGCCTGTGATGAAACATCTGTCAGGAGTGGTCTAGATAATACTTAATCCTGCCATGAGTGCAGGGGACTGGACTAGATAACCTCCTGAGGTCACTTCCAGTCCTATGATTCCATGTTTTCCAAACAACGATTGGAGAATATAGGTCAAAAGAGCAGTGTGCTGGGGAAAACACAGATATGGACTTCCCTATCTAGGGCAACCTAACTAGGTTTTAGAGACATGAGAAGACTTTCCAGGGAACCCTGGTATGGACTGGGAGAGAGAGAGCGCAGAGCAAAGCGCACTAGCATGGGTTCTGAGATGAAAGATTATCCCAACCTCTGACCTTCCAAATGTGTGTTCCCTACCCTGCAATCATGCAGCCATTGGGTATGTATGAGCATAGGAAGAAATGGTTTTCTTCATTTTTTAATCTATTTTCTCTCTTAAATAAGTTATACATTCTTTATCTTCAACTGTAACTTGGATGCGATTGTTAATGTGAAAGAGAACCATTGTTGACTGTCCTAGGGAGCTGGGGGAGCCTCTACCTTCTGAGTGTGAGTCCACCAGCCCTGCAGTGCCAAGCTCACTGGGGACGGCCCAAAGTGAGGCTTGGAAAGGGCCCGAGTTTCTCTCCCTAAAGAGAAAGGTACAAAGGCTCATGCTGGCATATGTGGAGACCCTGAGCCATAGGTGTATGATGATCCACCATAACGGACACAATCAAGAGTTTCTTGCACACTGGCAAAGAGCTGTGAAATGGAGAGTCTTCAATGATCTCATCCAGCTGGAAACAAACCCAATCATTCCCCGATGCTCACCTTTGAAATCATGCAAACATCTGTCCTGCTTTAAACCTTGCCTGCCTGCAAAACACACACAACCATGAAGACCATGTATTTTCAGCTTGATGACTCATATGCTGAATCCTTTAGTCATGCAAAGTAATGCAAAACACATAGTTCACTGGCCTATCATTCGTGCTTGGAATTCTGCTTTTTCACCTATTCTAATGGAACGGTTAAAGCAGGGTTTCTCAAACAGGGGAAGTGATCCGCGGCCAGTTGGGAGCAGCGATCGGCCGGACCTGTGGACAGGGCAGGTAAACAAACCAGTCCGGCCTGCCAGGGGCTTTCCCTACACAAGCAGCAACCTCTGTTTGAGAAGCCCTGGGTTAAAGGGCCTATAATCAACTAACAGGAAAATCCACCATTGGGGCTGATCTTTCTCACCTATTAGGGCACCAGCTGATTGTCCTAGCATTGCTCATGTGGACCAAAACCTATTTCCCCTGAATAAACACTGTGGGAATTAGCCCTGACTAACAAATACACCTAAGGATAGAGGAGTATGGAATAGTCTGAGTATGTTACATTTGTGCACTTGTGTTGACAAATTCTGAAAAATTAGGAGAGGCAGCTTGGTTCAGTGTCGAGGGCACCATACTAGGAATCAGGAGATGTGGGTTCTACTTCTTGCTCTACCAGTGACTGACTATGTGACCTCAGGAAAGTCACTTGGCCTCTCTCCATCTCCTTTCCCCATTTGTAACATGGCAATAGTGATAATTGCCTACACTGATGTGCCTACTAATACATATCTACCTCTGCAGAATGAAGGGCTTGAGGCAGCCCTGCTGGAAATCAAACCTGGGATTCCAGAGAGCCTAGTTCAAGTATAGGTTCCTAAGTGATTCGTTTAGTTGCACATGGGAAGTTTAATTAGTGCTAACTATCCACAGAGCAGGCAAACAAACTATACTGGACATAACCCCTCTCTGGTATACATACTTAGCTGCTGAACTACTCTGTGAGATTTGTAAGGACACTCAAAGCTCTGCAGTGTGCATCAGCAACATGAATGGTGTTTTTCACTCTGGCTCCACGGCAGGGCTATGTGCTGGACTGTGACATCAGCTCATATCTTTCATTTTGGTAGCCAGCAGGCTTTAGACTTATCTTGGAGGTAAGTGCACTTCAGCCAGAAAATAGCTGCAGGTGACAGCTGCTTACTTCCCTAGCAAGGCCAGTCTATTGAGAAGCATGGTCTTGGTCTCCTTGTATCTGCAGAGACAGCGCCAATATTCTGAGGCCATGTTCTGGGAGTTCAAATGGGAAAATATTGGTCCACAAGAAGCAGCAATCGGGAGCTGACAGAACCCAGCCTAGATGAGTTATCCAGCAGGCAGAACCCAGCCTAGATGAGTTATCCAGCTGGAGCCAGGAACTGTCCTGTAGAATCAATGCCTTGACACCTGAAGTGGGGGACACCATTACAGGAAGTGCCAAACATGCTGTGATTCTTTCCCATGTTTGGTCACTAGACTTTCACAGTGTGCAGCAATGCCTCTGGAATCAGACCTCTCTCTCACTTCATTTTCCAGCAGTAACAGGAGCTGTGTCTCTGCAACAGAAGTGTTTGCAATGCTAAGTAAGCTAGGCTGGTCCTCCAGGCTTTGTTGCCCCCTCTCCCTATGACAGCCAATGGTAGAGTCAGTAATGGCTCTTTTTGGTTCAGTTTTCCCTTGCAGTACTCTTGGCTAGCATCTCAACCCGTTGAATGTTTTCTCTGGCACATTCTTTGGCAAACACTGATCCCTAGATTTCAAGGTCAGAGGGGGCCATTATGATAAGCTATCAAGATGTCCTGCATAACACAGGCCATAGGACACTTCCCCCCACCCCCAGTAATTCTTGCATGGGGCTTGTGAAGCAGATCCTCAGCTGTAAGTTGTCAGAGTTGCAGTAAAGTTATGGGGCTATGTTAATTTACATCAGCAAAAGATCTGTGCACACAGTTTGTGGGTGAGCTATAGCATGTTTGTCAGCAAAATGTCCAGTGTGGATTGTTAAAGACTTTGAATGATGGAGGATCCACCACACCCCTAGGTCTTCAGCATGATCTTGTTATACTTCATCTAATTATGCCTTTTTCTGCTCAATTAATGATATAGCTGTTTGTGGTCAGAAATCTTTCCCGTGTAGATACTTATAGACTGTGATCAAATATTGTCAGGGAGCCAGCTGCAGCAGGGCCAGTCTCCTAGCAACTCCCTGGACATAGGGATCCTAATGGGGGTTGCCTGATTGACTTCACTTTCTGATTGATGGAGGGATGGAGCTAGCTACTATTTAATCCAGCAACAGCCAATGCTGGCTGGCTGCTCAACATGTTCCCTACCCACAGCTGGCTTGGTCCTGCTTCCTGCACTTACTACTTCTCTGCCTGCCCCTGTGCCCTCTTCAACCCATACCCTTCTCCATTCTTGACACCACAGCTCTGCTTTCTGACCAAATCTCTGACTCAGCCATTGGTTCTGGCATTCAGCTTCTGCTCCCTGGCCCTGACCCTCAGCTCTGTTCTGTTCTTAATTATAGCTCCAGATATTCTGTGGCCCTGAACCTTGACTTCAGTTCAGCTCCATTCTAACCTCCAGGCCTGGCGACCCCTATGGCTCTGTCCATTAGGCCCAACTGCCCATGTCCTTGAGAAGCATAAAAGGAACACAAAGATTTTTGTAGCTTGAGAAGTGTCTCTGCAACCCAACATCATAAATGGAGAAACACAATTCACGCTAGGAGAAGCTATAAATTCCCCCAGATTAATGGGCATAAACAGAAATCCACTAACAGCTTGAATTTAGTGCTGGTGGAAAGCGATGAATTGACAATCCTGGAGACTGAAGTCCTGAGTTTATCCACAAAACGGGAGCTGCATGTACAAGTTTTCCTCACCCTGTCCTATTGATGCACCTCAACTCTAAGCTATAGGACCTGCCTCTAGGGAGACAGACTTAGTTCACTGGAGCCCTTACATGTGATTCAGCTGCAGGATTTGGGAGCAGGTCACTTTACCACACAAACAAACCAGTTCCCATGGTTTTTTCCAATGAACCCTCAGTGGTAAAATGGCATCAGGTCCCTGTATACCTTTGCATGGAATAAGCTCAACTTCAAATGATAACTGAGCTGCCAAGATTCACTCCCTGTGCACCCCAGCTTTGTCTCTCTTCCAGCAGTAACGTGAGAGCATTAAAAACACAACCCATCAAAGAGCCAGATGTGACATACGGCGCTGAGCTGCTATTGCTATTGAGAAAGGAGCGATGACTCAAGGGGGAAAATGAGTCAAATTTTCTGCAGTCTTGCCTGATGATCTTTCGACTTTTAAAATCAACCTGTCATAAGGTTTTGTTGTGTTAAACTAATATTTGGAATCAGAACACTGTCTCTGAATGGAGCACAGTAACTTAACCAGTTATAAGAGGTCTTCTGACCTTGCAAACTGTATCTAATAGCATTTACATTGCCGTAATGCTGACATCATTTCTGACATTTTGGTCCATGGTAGACTACGCAGAGGAAGCAAAAACAGCTTGTTTCTTTGTTACCAAATAGCAATTAGCAGGGGGCTTAAGGGGTAACTCATGTTTCTATATTTAAAGATTGCATCAAGTTGTTATGGCAACTGGATAGTGGAATTCCAGTCATCATAACAAGTCAGCGCTGTCCTCACGTACCATTGTTTCCGCACTTTCATTTTTAGAGCTCAAGTTTACATAACTTACCAGCCTTTCCCTAACCCTGAATCTGAAGGAGAAAAATAAAGTAACTCATTTGATCTTTTTTTCAAGGCAAGCTTTTCCACTTAAAATGAGAAGCAGATTAAAGGAACATGATAGAATGTGCTCTTAAACCTAAACAGTGTTTATTAAAACAAAAGCCAATTACAGAAATCCTCAGAACCTTCCAAGATGCTGGAGTGCCAGGATCCAGATCCAGTTGGTAGCAACCAAATGTTGTTAGCTTCTGGTGATCATTCTTGAATGGGCCATTCCAGCTTGGTTCCAGCCACAAACAGGACCGCTATGGTAGTTGGTACCCATTGGCAGGAACAGCAGAGAATGTGCTGCCTGAACAGCCCATGTGGAATGAACTCTTTCATGCCCTCTTGTCACTCCCATCAGGTCAAGCCGGAGGCACTCTTACAGCATGGTAAGAGAAGTCAGCACTACTGTGGCCCAATGCTGTACCTGTTCTCTTTGGCCAAAGGAGAGAAGACTTTGGTCTCTATACCTAGCTGTGTACTTTTATGGTCTTCATCTCTGTAGTATCCAAATCTCTAGGAATGTCAGGCCAAATCTCACCTGAGCATTGAATATTCACACTGTTCTTAAAAAGAATACCTATAAAGCACAACAAGGCACCTTAAAGAAACATCACAGTTGTGCTGCCCTCATTCAGAGGCTGGCTGCTATCCCTGCTGAAAGAAACCTCATTCCAGTTTGGCATCTAACTACATTTTGTGCTGTAGAAACTGCATCATATGTCCAAGTCTCCAATTTACAGTTGTAAGTTAATGGGACTCTTCACCCAATCAACCAGTCTTGTCATTAATTCCTGCTGAATTCTTGGTTTCAGCTCTCAAAAGGACCGGACCCGCTGGGCATGCTATACATAGTGCTACCCCTTCTTCCAACACCAGTGTCACTGCTCTGCTGTGTTGCAGCGGACGTCCAGGACCTTCTAGTCAGCTTCCCAGTAGAGGAGTCTAGTCACACAGAGTCTGGCATGCTCTAAGTGTAGTGTGATTTATTTACACAGGCATGCCAGTTCTGAAATGAGATCACCCAAACAGCATGCAGGGCAATCCAATCCCTTCCTCCAGGATTTACAGGGAGCGGCTCTGCTTCAAAGCTTAACTCTACTCAGAGCCCCAGACTGAGAACAATCACTCCTGCTGCTCGCAAAGTGTCCTCTCCCCAGGCTGACTTTACAGAAAACCTCACATAACCTTAAGCTAACAATACCACAACCTGTCTTCCCAATTGCTCACGAGCCCAAACACACACTTTGGAAGACTATGGGTTACAGCACCACCTGGCGATGACTGCCAAAACAATATATAAACAACAACAGGCAGGGCTGGCTCTAGGCACCAGCTAAGAAAGCAGGTGCATGGGGTGGCAAATCTGAAGGGGCGGCACTCCATCAGTTCTTGGGGCAGCACTCCAACTCCCCCTCTCTTCTTCAGCAGCGCTTGGGCAGCAGCTTTTTCTTTTTTCATTCCTTGGCGGCAGTTTGGCAGCAACTTTTTCATTTTTTCTTCTTCGGTGGCACCGCTGTGGCCGTTTTGGGGGTTTTTCTTCTTTGCTTTGCCACTTGGGGTGGTAAAAAAGGTAGAGCCGGCCCCGATAAGAGGTGTTCTAGTATTACTATTGGAATAGCGATTCTGATATTCAACTACTCTGCCAGTCAACCCAGAGTAACCAAGTGATAGATTTTCAAGATGAAAGTGACAGTCAGCGCGTGAAGCGCTACAATTGGAACAGCAGCCATCGGATCCTTTGCAACCTGGCACTAAAGCAGCAGGTGGTTGTTATGGGAGGGGGAAGTCATTCATCCGCACTGGAAAGCACTAAATGGGATTCACCCAAATCTGAGAGAAAATAGCCAGCAGTAGTTATAGTGCCAGCAGTTTCTGAAGAAGCCAGAAGCCCATCTGGGGCATCACCCAAAACGGGAATGTCTGGACTGTGCTAATATTCCTTTGTGATGTATCTAATCTCTACACAGTCTGCAGGGAAGGTTGGGGGTTAGGGCTATAGGGACAGGAGGATGGGAATGGGAAATGGTCCATATAGCCTGTAGTAATTACTGAGATTGAACGATAGAAGAGCCCTTTCCCTCTCCCATGCAGTGCTAACCACTGTGAGGACCCCTTTGCATCCCACAGATGACAGGGAAATAGATCCCTCTGTGCAGTCCTATGTAATGGGATTATATTAAAACTGTTCTGTAGATCTGGTTACATATAATAGAGTTACAATAACTCAGCCCTTTCTGCTCACAGTAATTGCAATGTACAGCACTGTACATTCAGTGTTAAAGGAATTCAAGTACTTCACAAGCATTTGACTGCACAAACCATAGATGAGGACAGGGCTGCCCAGAGGATTCAGGGGGCCTGGGGCAAAGCAATTTTGGGAGCTCCTTCCATAAAAAAAATAGTTGCAATATTATAGAATACTATATTCTCATGGGGGCCCCTGCGGGGTCCGGGGCCTGAGGCAAATTGCCCCACTTGCCACCCCGCCCCCGGTCAGTCCTAGATGAGGAGGATAAGCAGTCCAGCTTTTCAGAAAGGGGAGAGGACAACTTCCCACTAGATGAGTATGCAACCAGTACACAAACAACCATAGGAACTGCACTGAGATCCAGCTCTCAAATACTGGATTGCAGCAATGTTAAATGAATCAGATGGAGCTTGTCTGAAATTTAATTTCAATCAGGGCAAAATAAAGTCCAGGATATTTAAATACTAGCCATTTCAGGCTACATTTCCAGAATTCAGGTGCAGAATTGCATGCACAGCTCAGGTAACTGCATGCACAAATGACCAGAACTGGTCCCTCTCACATGCTGTTGCCTCATTTGCCTGTGTACTAGTTGGCCACAGTCAACGTGAGGATCAAACCCGAGACACCAAATGCACAAGATCCCACTACTGAATTGCCAAGGAAGACTGAAGCGGCAGCGGCAGAGCTGCAGATCACGATCGCAGCTTTTTTTTTTTTTGCTGCTTGGGGTGGCAAAAGACCTGGAGCCGGCCCTGATGCAAATTAGGCACACAAATGTCCACTTGAACTCTCTGAAAATCTAGTCCTTATTTTTAGAATTTAATTAACCTAAAAGGGCATCTATTCAAACTGGCATGTTAAAGATGCCAAGTTCAGGTTCAGTAATGCAGCCTACTGTATTATAGAATCGTAGATTATTAGGGTTGGAAGGGACCTCAAGAGATCATCTAGTCCAACCCCCTGCTCAAAGCAGGACCAATCCCCAAATGGCTCCCTCAATATGCTCAACTCAATCGTTTTAGATAAACCACTAAAGCTGGGACACAGAGGGAGCAGCACAGAACATTGTCACAAGAATTAAGATTCAAAATGACACAAAGTTACCTCTGGCTCCTCATAGATTTCGGAGTCCATTTGTGGGCTTAAATATGGAAAAAGACAGAGTCTGTCTTCTTTTCTCAGGCTGAACTTCCTGCCATCTGCCAGTCTCAGTTGCATGTCTGCAAGTACTTCTCTGCTGATAAAAGGAGCTGCTGTCAAACGCAGTGTTTCATTCAATACACTGTCTGCACAAGAGGAAAAGCAAAGAGAATTACTGCATGCCCTAAACGAGACTGAGCTAACTGCAGGCTGCTTGCTTTACATTTATGCACAATGAATGGAATTGCATACCTGCAAAAAATAAATTGCGTAATGAAGTTCTATCACATCATATACTACCAAATGGCAGATATACTTTAGACTTAGAAGGTTTATATCTCCTGCCTTCCCTGGGAAACTGAACTAGACATAAAGGAGAGACCACAGAAATACTACCCATGTCTTCAAGGACTTTCTCTGCAATTCTCCTGCAAAAAATGTGAATCCAACTATTTCCTGCATCTCAGTCAGTCACTCAGGAGCTAACTGCTTTGTTACTGAATAATGTGTGCAGCTTTCTGACTACAGAGTGGCCTGTGCAGTTAACATATATATGGTCAAAACCAAGGAGAAATCCCTCTCTCATTTAAAATCCATGTTTGACTATGTAGGTTGCTCAGCCTATACAAATTCAAGGTAGAGCCGTCCGTTAACATTACTCTGGTAGACACCCAAAATCATGGACGGAACAGAGACATTGGATTTATGGCTTATTTCAACAATCTGTACTCCACTAACCTCCCTCTTTTTGTCCTATGACTACAGAGGTGTTAACAGGACACTCTACCTTGAATGGTCCCTTAGCACTAGTTATGCTAAATAATCTGTTCCACCTTGCATTTTGCTGTGATGCTGGGAGTTCCTTTCTCAGACCTGAAGGAGAGCTCTGTGTGTGGCTCGAAAGCTTGTCCCTCTCACCAACAGAAATTGGTCCAATAAAAGATATTACCTCACCCACCTTGTGTCTTTGTTATTAATACTAAAATTTTCCATAAAATAATTTATGTATTGGAAAATCCTGATTGTTGAAATTGAACAAGTTTCCTGTTTTGAAAAAAGTTTTGAAATTGTCAAACGGCCTTGTTTCACTCTTTTTTAAATGAAAACGCTTGTTTCTTCAGTACAAAAGGTTTTTTTGTTTAGAAATTTACGTTAATTTATAGTAAAAATATGTAAAAAAAAAGGTCAAAATCAAAATGAAGTGTTTTAAAATCTTAAAAATGCAACATTTCAATTGATCCAATTAAAAAACTAATTGGATTTTGTGTCTGTGGAAATTTTGAAAATTTCAACTTTTTGCCCCAATTCAGTACAGGAAAATGTTTCAAAATCTTGAAGATTCAGGAAAATCATTTCCTTCTCACTTCTACTAAGAACATTCTGCTTTCATCAAAACCACAATTGAATATTAAAATAGATTCAGATTTCTTCTCATTGCAGCCATTATTTCAAGTCATTAACCCAACTGAAAAGATTATGCTTCATACACTAACACAGTGACTTCCACCTCTCTAATAACTTCTTTCAAGAACTGTTATCACTAAATCTGTTCAGTGTGGCTATTAAAACTGGGTTGACTGCTCACAACAGCATTACTTACTCACTATGCAGACAGCAGGTTAAAGATCAGAATGTATCATGTAGATACATTTTATTGAATAGAAAAACAGAAAAGAGGAGAGCAATGCACTTGCTAGATAATAGAAAACATAACCAAGGTGAAGACGTGTTCCTCAAAGTATGGAAAAAATAAAATGTACATTTCCCAAACACTTTTGAAAAACCAGCTTCTACAGCTTAAATATTATGTTGAGCTTTGTCACTGAAGAATGGTATATAATTAAACAGTTATACTTTGCAGTTAACATCAGTCTAGTTAATTCAACACTTGTAAAATCTTGAATAGTACCTAGCAGGCTGTAGGCCAGGTTTTTAAATCTTTAAAGGGCACAACTGAGAGCAAAGTGAGAATGCCAGTTGCATTCCTACATTTTGACATTCATTTACCTGGGATTTCTTCTACGACAGCTAGACACAGCTGTATGCAGATTCTCTGATTTGCATGAGCAAGCTATTAACTGCATGTGCAAATTAGGGCCATGATTGCACACATATTTTGCGCCTGCAATTTTGGCCTAAACGCCTTGAAAATTTCCTAAACTGCTAAAGAGAATTTGAGTCAAATGGTACATGGATGTCCCCAAAAGAGATGTACTAACCAAAAACAGGAGTGCTGTCCAGCATCTCTTGGCTAATGCCTTGCATCTGTTTCATTGTTTGTCCTCTGTTTCTAATTACTTTTTCTAATTCACTTTGAACTGCTGCCATGGCTGCAGGATGTTTTAGAAGAAACAGGAGAAGCCAAAAAACTGCAGGACCTGCATTACCCTAAAAATAAAAACACCCAGAAGGAATCAGAGTTATCCCAATTGTGAGCAGATGAATTGGAACAAACAGAATTTCCATTACATCACAAAAGGAAAACCTAAGTCAAGTCAATGTCAATTCAATTTTCATTACAAGCAAAATCTTTTTAGTCAATAAGTGAAAGGAATGTGTTGGTAACATTTGAAACTTAACATAAAACAATTCTTGAAGAACTGATTTTAAAGGATAAGTATCCTTCAAGCTCTTTTACACGATTAAATGAGAGTATCCCAGAACAAAATGGCTGCCTCAGAAATGTGAAAGATCTCACAATTGTGCCATTAAAAATGTGGACAGCAGAATTTGCTGGGTCATGTATCCTACAGTCAGCGAGGCAGACTAGTGAGTGTATGGCAGTAGCAGACAGTGAAGGCATAAAATATAACCCACTGTAGGAAACCTGTACTCATTTCAATAAGATTATCTGAAAGCAACAGGAGAAGTTTACAAAGACAATAATAGGCAAGGATTTACCTATCAGTGTTTCAGCTACTGTATAGAAAAATATTTATATGTCCAGGAAATAAATACACTCACGCTTCTTTGCATCCTGAGGGATTATGTCCAACCTCTTGTATTGTGGTGAGTGGAATGTAATATACACAGTGATTTCAGAGAGCCCACACAAAGCTTATGCAGCAATTAAGTCCCACATAACCCTATTTTAGTGGGTTTGGTTCCATTTCATCTGCAGTCAGCATCTCTCGCTAAGTTATATTGTGTATAAATCTATCCCAGGACCTGAAGAAGAGCTCTGCGAAAGCTTTAAAACTTGTCTCTCTCACCAACAGAAGTTTGTCCAATAAAAATATATTACCTCACCCACTTTGTCTCTCTAATTTTGATTTATAAGTGTTGAATACTTGGGCTTGGTGATACTGTCTTTTGGCCTCCTACATGTTGATTGTAAGATCCTCAGGACAGGGGCCAACTTTTTGTTTGGTGTTTATACAACACCTAGTACACTGGAGTTCTGGTCCTTGACTGGGGTCCCTAAGTGTTACCACAATACAAATAATCATCATCATCAAAGACACTTTGAAGTGAGAGCTCAGCTAGAGTGCCACTGTTCCAGAGTGCAAGAGGAAATATGCCCCCATGTCAAACCAGCAAAGAGAAGTACTTGATGGACCAGCGCTGTATATATTCATTCTTGTTTTTAAAACAACTGTGATGATTAAGTGAAAAGCACAGTAGCATGGCTGTCAATATAGAGTGCAGATACAGTACATTAAATCTAAGTAATTTAAAGAGAAGAGTATACAATTTAATAATTCATTCTGTTTTGGTAAGTGCAATGATATTTTATCCTGCCTAATTTTCAAGTAAGGCAGTTTACTTTTTAATTAAAAAAGAGGCATTTATAAATGCATATGACCATTTACTTATTCGTATTGCAAGGGAACAGACGTAGTCATGCATTAGAAAGAATAAAGGATCTTTCCTCTTCCTGGAGATTATATTCCAGAAAACTAAGTGAGCTGAGTAAATTCTCCTTGTGATTAAAGAGAGTTTCGGCCCACTGCACAGTGCAGTGTCATTGGAGGAAGAGTTGTTGGCTGAGATCAAACCAAAAAAAGAACAAAGCACTGAAAAGTCAAGTCAATGCTGAATTTATTTCAGTAACTGTTTTAAAGCAAATGCCTTCCCAGCAATTATGTACATTACTGAGGCAGATAACAGGAGCTCAAAATACTTCAAAGAGATTGGAGAAGTAACACTTCTCTTCCTAGTTCGCAGTGTTATTGTAGCCGTATTGGTCCCAGGATATTAGAGACACAAGGTGGGTTAGGTAATATTTTTACTGGACTAACTTCTGTCGGTGAGAGACAAAGTACTGAGTTTATACAGAACTCTTCTTCAGGTCAGTGTAAACTCGAAAGTTTGTCTCTCTCTCCAATAGAAAGTTTGCTCTATAACTCTCCCTTGTGTCATTAATAAGGCTACGAGTACATCATGGAGGCACAGAAGTCATAGCTGTGGCAGCAGAGGACTCCCTTCCAGCTCCAAGACTCCCCCTCAGCTCCTGGCCCTGCAGGGTGGTGGTGGATTCCCCAAAACTTCCCAGCCCCCTGCAGATGGCAGGGGATCCCCAAAGCTACCCAGCCCCTGCTGCTGCTGATGGGGGATACCCTCAGCTCCCCAGCCACCATGGGAGGTGTGGGGATACCCTGCCAGATCCCCAGCTGCCTCCAAGCCTGCGGGGGGGGGAGGGGAGAAATACCCCCCCCAACTCCCCAGCCAGGGGGAAGGGGTGAGGGGCTGCAGCTCCCTGCCACTGCATGCAATGGGGGAGGATGCTGGACCCTCCTCATTCCCCATTTTGTCAGGGATGCTTTTAGTAAAAGTCAGGGACAGGTCATGGCTTCCGTGAATTTATGGTCATTGCCTGTGACCCGTCCATGACTAACAAAATCATAGCCTTATTTCTTCATGACTAAGACCCCCTGCATATGGGTATCTTTTCTCTATCCTGGTTAGGATTCTATAGAAGTTATGCAGTGGTTTTCCACTAGCAGCAGAGTGATCTGAAGTGTTCCCTGTTTGAGCATCTCCAATAAAATCTCTGGATTTGGGATGTGAAAATGCTCCCTCACACTGTTAGGTCACACACAGGAGAAAGTGTTTTTTTAAAAAAGGTCTGAAACTACAGCTGCTTAGAAAGGTCCTTGCTCAGAAAGTCAGATGTGATCAAATGTAAACTGGAAATGCCTGAGGATAGACTGTCATCCGCGATCCGCACCAGATAGTATGCATTACTTCTCCTGGGAAAGCCGCACCTTGGCCGAGGACACTAACATGTATTAAAATAAGGCATACACCACCCTCTAGTGGTGATTTATGTTATGTACGTGTCCAGCAGGTGTTTGAGGAAACGTGCACATAGAGGGGCAAATTGTGAACTCCTACTTGTGTGTGTAATGAGTTAACACACACAGTCTTTGCACGCTAGCACTTACACACAGATAGAGGCAGCTTCTTAGCTGGTATAAATGATCACAACTCCACAGATATCAATGGCATTATGACAATTTACAGCACTTGAGGATTTGCCCCATAGAATTTACATGCGCAGAACCTATTTAGGCTTAATTTGCATGACTTGTCTCAGTGCACACAAGTGATACTATCCAAATGCCTCAGGAATAAATCTGTAAAAATCACGGGGTTAAAGTTTCATGGCAACTATCATTCACTGTATTGGAGCTGGGTATTGCAGCTCATATGGCCCTCGGTAAAAGGGCCTCAGAACAATGAATGATCACACACACACACACTGAATGAAAGATGGCATGTCAGCTTTACTCACTGTCCTGAAACACTCTGCTGAAGGACCATACAATCTGTGGGTGAAATTTGCCATGCTGGGTACATTAAGGACAGGGCCAAATCCTTGCACTGCAGGAGTGGGACTTGCATCTTTGTGTTTATGCCCTACTAAATTTTGTAATGAACAGACTCGACCTGGTGCATATGTTCACCACTGCCCTCAACTGGAGGGAATCAGAGGGGCTCCACTATGTGTCACAGATCCTTCACTGCTAACAATCCTACAATTCTCCTTTCTCTCAAGTGGTGGAGACCTGTGATTTTGGAGAAGGAAGCTCAATACTCTATCCCCACTGTTGTCTTGCAGTTTAGAACAACCACGAGGAAGTTTCCAGCTTGGCCCTGGCTTTGCCGCAATATTACTTTACATCAATGTGGGCGTTTTATTTTCTTTGACGTTTTCCCCATGTGGTTAGAATTTCTTCAGTGTTTTCCAGGAGCATCACAACCTCTCTAATGGAATCAGTATCATTATTGTTAGTCCTAAGGCAATTTCTAGCTTTCTCTCCATCTTGTTATCTCCCCGAAAGAGCTGAGATGGTTTTACCTGTGTGGCCCAAAGCTGCATCAGCATGGCTCTGGGTTGCATATCCTCGTCCACTCCCAGTTCCTCTAGGTGCTGCTTGTAGCTCTCTAGCCAAAGGCTTTTGTTGGCTTTGGAATTCAGTCTTTTTACAGACAATAGCTTCCAAAGATGTCCCTTGATCCTGGCAGCTTCCTTTTTTTCCGCTGCACATAAACAAAGGCAGAGATTTCGTTATTAATACAAACATTAAGAGACACTACAGCTGACCAGTTCTAGTGACTCCTGGTCTAAAGTGTAAGTGACACAGATAGAAGGAACTTAAAACATTCACAATGGTGCCATCTACTGCCCATACTTGCTCTTCTAGAATAGCTCCTATGTAAAAGCAGGGCCTTGCTCAGAAATAATTTCCAACTTAATGGCTTAATTTTCAGGTGGTTTCCAGAACAATGGTCCTTTCCTGTGTGCTCTCAGCAATCCCCAACAGTGAGACTCTAATCACAGGTGCTGGACCTTGGAAGGGGAGGTCAAAAGCAAATCCATAAGAAGTCTGGGAATTTTTCCCCCCCCCCATGGGCATGCCATTAATAGATACCTACATTCAGACAAGTACAATGAACCAGGAAGTTCTCAACAAAAGCCACTCAGTAAATTGTGAGTTATCTAAACAGCTCCTGCAGGACAACCAGCAGCAGTAGCCACAGCCACACCATAGGGACCAGCCAAGCTCAAGGCAACACTTTACACCTCAAGCAGCAGAGCAGCCACGCTGCTGCAGATAACCTCTGAAGACAGGGAATGAGGAACAGTTAGACCTCTCCATGGTGAGGTGTTCAACAGCTCCCTGCCAGAAATGCTCCTCCCATGCCTTGTCTATACTGGGAACTGAGTTTTGTTAGAAAATGTGTTGATTAGCATGCTGTTGAACCCTATTTAGCCCCGCGTGTAGACAGTCATTATTTAAAAACACAGTAGCTACTTAGAAGCTTGGGATTGAGCACACACAGCTAACATTGCTAGACAAACCCTTATTCTCCAGACTACTCCATGTGGATGTGCTGATATTCCAGTGAGGCTGGCGTTCTCTTTCTCAGCAGAAAGCCGAGGTAACTAGGTTCCACGTGAGCTGGGGAAGTTTAACCTAAGCCCTATTGCAAGGGCAGAGCTGCAGTGCAGCCCCATCTGGCCGCTACTCCTGCCACACCATGGAGCATTATGTGGATCTGGAGGCCCTTTTGCTGTCCTGCGCCATCACCACCTTCCACACCATACTATGCAGGGACAATGCAGACTTCTCCAAGTGTCACACAAAGGAAACACAATGGCCTGGTCCAGTTCTTGTAATGCAGGGAAGGCCTCAGAATACCTCAGGTGCCTTCGAATCCCTTGGGAAAGAGGGGCAGGTTCCTGGGGTGCTGAGGGTTCTAACCATTCAGGACTTTATTGGTTAAAGCCAGCATTTTAAATTGCACCTGGAAATGACTTGGAAGCCTGTGCAGATCAGGGAGTACAGGCATAGTACAAATGGCCAGCAGCACTTGGAACTGGCCAAAGTGTCTGAGGTGCATGCAAATGGCATATTATATGATTTGATTTACATGTACAATTGCATGAACTGTATCTACAAATTGAGTGTATAATTGCATGCCTAACATGCTTGAATATGTGGCCCTATGTCTATGTGTATGGTAGAGGGACCAGATGTCCTGATTTTATAGGAACAGTCCAGATTTTTGGGTCTTTTTCTTATATAGGCTCCTACTACCCCTCCTTATCTGTCCTGATTTTTCAGATTTGCTGTCTGGTCACCCTAGTGGATGGTTCTTTCTGGCCCACAGGCACTCACCTGCAGTTAGCATGGAGCGGGCCGCTCTCATCAACAGCTGGTCCAATTTATAAAATGCATTGTAGACCTCAGCAGAATGGGCCCGGTCTTTATCTTGGCAAGAAGGATCGTTGTAGTTTTCTTCTTCATTTCCATACAGCGTCAGGTATCCAGCTCTGTTAGGAACAAAGAGGGCAAATAAATTTGTATTTAAAATACAATGGGTGAAAACCTGGCTACACTGAAGTCAAGGGCAAAACTCCTGTTCAGCCGAACAGGGGCCAGGATTTCACCCAATATTTTTAGTATTTTAATCTTAATATAACATAATTAAAAGGCTCTGTGCAATGTATAGTGAAACTTTTTTAGATGACATATTAAGCAACAGTTACTTCTTAAGACACAGGATGATGGCATAAATAGAGTTTTGATATTTTAATTTGCAGCTGTTTCCCTTTGCTTTCCATGGAAAGATTTGCCCTTAGAAAGTCCAACATTATATAGGATTTGATGTATGGATTATGCCTGTTTGCATATTTTTGCTAGAGTCTAATCCAGCTCACACTGAAGTCCCCTGGTTTTTATATATTACATCCACACAAAAGGTTGTAAAGTCACACACTCAAAAGTTAGGAAACATCAGAATTAGGGTTGCCTCTGCAACCTTAATTTGCACACGCACACACACACACCTTTGTGCATATGCCTTATTATACTGTGTTTAATTACACGATCACATTTATTTTTTCCACAGACTCTTTGCCTCATTCAGTGCACAGGAGGGGTGGCCCTCACTTAATGAGCAGCTATTCAACATTTTGTTTTTTCCTCATTGTTCAGTGTGTAGCCCCAGGCCTTATTTGCTGCATACTATTCAACCCCTGTCCTAGAGGTAGAATTATTAATCTCCTCCTGGGCTTTGCTATGATAGTATCGGAGTCCTTCACAAACGTTAATTAACTTATCTTCACCATTGCCCAGTGAGGAGAATGGGGAAGACACTCTTATCCCCCATTTTATAGACTGGGAGCTGAGGCACAGAGATTATGGTCAAAAGTTTCTACTAATTGTGGGTTCCCAGTCTGTGATGATTTTTCAGAGTACTTAGCATCACATAGCACTTTATGCGTTTAAAGCACAGATCAACTGTGTGTGCTCAGCTCTTCTGCAAGTAAAACCCCAGGTATCAAGATGGAGCCTCAGAAAGAGAAAACATATCACTAGTGACCACCTATGAACATCTGGGTTGAAGTGACTTGCCTAGGATTGCACAGGAACTATTTGGCAGAGGCAGGGAAAGAATCCAGTTCTCCAGGGCAGCATTCCACCATCTTAACCGTGAGACTGTCCTTTCTCTTCCTGAAATACCATCTCATTAATTATACACCTTCCAAATTCTGCAACAAGTGAGGCAGGGGTCCTAGATAACAGCCTGCTCAATACACAACCCTAATTCATCTTCACACCTGGTCCAACTTATTTACTGAATGAGGCAGGGATCTCATGGAAAAAATAGCATGCGATCGTGTAACTAAAGGCAGTATAATAATTCATACACACAAGGTGGTCAAATTAGCATTGCACAGGAAACCTTCATTCTGTAGTTCCTATCTTTTGAAGGCTTGACTTTGCAACCTTAAAATTCTCTTCATGTAGTTATTTTGTGTGTAATCTCCTAGGTTTTTTAAAAAGCAAACAGAAATTCTATCAGGTGGCATTGTGTGTGTGTGCGCCCGTGTGTATTCTATTGGATATAATTATTTTTAAACAAATAAATATTTCCTCCACAGTCTACAATCCGAACATTACCAGGCTGTAAACTTGTAAGTGCCACTGAAATGTTTAATGCAGCACCAACACCTTAGCTATGCTTTCTGGCAGTGTAGGATGTCCAGTACAACAAATGTCCATACTGCAGGTCAGTTCCATAGACCATTGGATGGATTTTGTATATCCTATAGCACACAGGGGGTTAATTTAATGTTAGGTCTGCAAAATCAACCCTAATTAAACTTCTTTTAAAAAAAAAAAAGTCATGAGCCAAATATTCCTTTTCTATAATGTCTCTTTTCTTGGCGTTTCAGTAAAAAGAAAAACTTTGCAGTTTCATTTCTCCATTTGGAGCCCTCTCAGTTTTAATGTTAATGACACTAACTCCTGGAAGCAGACCCTGGTTTTGCATTTCTGTAGAACTTTCCACGCAAGCCCTGCCATTTGTTTTCTATATGTCAATGAACATCACTTCTGTCGGGCAGGTAAGGGTCCTTACCCCCAATCGACACATGGGCAAAGTGAAACACAAGTAAGACCAAGATTTCCAAACATGGCTACCCAAAGGCAAGTAGAGCTGTGAGTGCTCAGCACCTCTGAAAATCAAGCCACATATTTAGGCTCCTAATTCTGGGCCAGCAGTGACCTGTCCTAGGTCATGCTGCAAGTCAGAGGCAGAGCTGGAAAAACAAACTCAAGTTTTCTTGACTTCTAGGCCAGAGTTTTAACTACTTGTCACTCTGCTTCTTCCCCATCCCTTCATGAACAAAAAGCATCTCTCCATTTGCCCCTAAAACACGCTGTTCGAAATAGAGCAAAACAAGGCAGCAGTGACTACAGTTTTAAAATATTAGATATTCTCAAAAAAATTCAGTGTTCATAGTGATAAAACAATACCTGCACTTTCATAGCATGTTTCAGGCCTGATTCTGTTCTTGCTGTACACCAATTTCACACCAGTGTATCCTCACTGGCTCCAGTGCCATTGCTTCTTATTGACGCCAGTGTGAGAGCCACAGCAGGCCCTGCATCTTTAAAGCCTGGTGCAAACATCCATTCTTTTTTAAATGAGTCACAATTGTTAAAAAATGGAGCAGAGCTGACTGCAATATCATTCCCCTTCCAGTCCAAAGGGCTGAAGCTTTATAGTGCAGCACTTACCTGAGCATTATACCATAGGAAAGATTAAACAAGCCTTCGTCTGTCCACTGCCGGCTCAAATTGCTTGGGTCAGAAAGCAGAAGGGTCTGAAGGTTGAAGAACATCGCCTTGGTGAGGGATGGAAGGTTCTTATTTTGCAGAGCCCTGCAGAAGCAGAAGTTACTTTGTGAAACACCTTCATGTATAAGTCTTACTGTTCTATAATCAGTGTTCAGCTGGGGACAAGCCTCACCTATTTATATCACACAGATCCCTGGGTATCTGAACCTAGTCACTTGCACAGCCCAAGCCCCTGTGTTCTGTGCAAAGGGGAAAGTAATGGGTAGAGTTCACCATGCTGCACTAAGGCACTGTGAAGTGGCCTGATCTGGAGTTTGTTGTTGCCCATTATGGAGAGTGAAACCAGCTGCACAGTTCTAAGATACATTGGACACGCCCCAACATTTGGGGGTGAGGCTAAAGGTTGGACTGGAGTTTTGCTTTGGACCCATGTTCTGGGATAGAAGCCACTGAGAGGGAATAAGTGGTGAATGTGGAGATGCCATCTACGCAGATTTATTTTAAGTGCCTTAAGTGTTTTGTACTCCTGTGTGGAAAAGTGGCTGTTATAGACTTAACAAAAGAAAGGCCAGTTTGCTATGACATGTAGCAAGGATTTGCCTCTACTGGTAGCCACTGGTCAGATGAGAGGTTTGATTGCAACAGTACAATGTTTTTCCATGGAGGTTACTAGCTTTCTTATGCTGTACTTCCACTGGAACTTGCTAGTACATGGAGCATGGTTCTTAAAATGAGCAGCCATTCTGTGACTTCACTAACCACATTGGAGCCACTGCTCTTTTCCTGCTACTCAAATGATTTCCAAGGGACTGATTATGGGCATTCTCCTTAGCTTACTGTCAGCCTGGGGTTTCCCATGTAGGACTCTCGGGGGGCTTGCACAGCACTGCAGCAGCAATCCTTCCAGGGGAAGAAGCTGTGCTCATTTACACTGGTTGATTCAGAACTCTACGCTGCTCAGACCAATTTACCTGAGGCACACTGACAAATGAACCTGCCAACCTTCCAATCTCGGAGTGACCACCAGAGCACTAACATAGTGTAACAATGTTAACATTCCCACAAGAGCACAATAAAGAAAGTGTATACCATAAAAGATCAGTGCCCTCAGCCAATGCGCAAATGCAATATTGCGGAATAAATCATCTGAAACCAGCCTGGTTTTATCCAAACCTCATTTCCTTATAAATTGCATCAGCACAATAAAGGTCAAGCCACTCCCTCCTAGCAATTGAAAGTCCAGCAATTTTTAAACCTATAGATTGGAAGGCGATGTCTGACTAAGGGTCAGACATCTAAACGATTCACATCAACATCTCCCAGGCCTTAAAACTTCCACTGGCAAACAAATAATCTGAAGGGGGGAGTGCACCTAAAAGCGATTTCCAGCCATTCATGTCTCAGTGTGATGTATCTATTGGTGAAGCAGAGATGTTCCCAGAAGTTCAGACCACAGACTATCCCATTTTTATGACACTACAGTATAAACATGATGGTTCATTGCTTTCAGTCACGCTGCCGATGCTCCATCAGATGTACACTCTCCCGTGGGCTTTGTTTACCACTGTAAACTATGTGGTTGGCATATTTATCTCTAGTCAGGTTGCTTCCCCTGCTTTTATTTAAAGGGTTTAAACATGTCTCGCTGCTATCACCCAGCAAGAAGTCACTACATCTCTCTGATATCTTAAAATATTAGATGTAAGTATTGATCCCAGAGAGAGTAAAATGATGACAGCCCCAGGGCTCTGCTGCTTATTGTTGTCTCCTGCCGAATAACTGCAATTGCTTCAGCACAATTTTTACTGGTTTCAGGGTTGGGACAGCATTTTCTGGTGTACAAGTGTTTTGATGTCCAGACAGATAGTGTGAGACAGGCATTGCTAATTTGTAAGGTCTAAATCCTGCCCTAACTGGCAGGAGAGACCAGAAACGTTTCATGATGTTGGCTCTATCATGTGAATCTTGATATCCAAGGCAGGACACTATGGGGAGGGTTGGGGGCACTGCACTGTGGAGCCCGCTTTGCTGCTACTCTGCACAGCATTAAAGTGCAGCCCATCTGCTGCTGGCTAGAGCTTCCAGCTGACTGACGCATTCCCAGGGGTCCCCATCAGCGCACGCATATCTGCTGGCCATTGCACCAAGAGCTCTCCTTAGTGCTATGAAGAGAGACCCTGTGCTGTTGCTTGTGCAAGAGACATGCTGGAACTCCCTATGTCCTCTCCTTCCACACACACACACGTTGTGCATCGCTGTGCCCTGTGCCAGCCGGAGTCAGCGCCAAGGGTCAACATGACATTTGCTGCCTGGCTGAAAAGCAAGACTGATATACAAGCAAGGTTTGTTCCCAGATATGACCTGGATGACGCTTAGCCAAGTTATCTATATTCCCTCCCATGGTGTTAATTCTTCCTTATAAACTAATCCCTCTAGCCAGGCCCCTTATAACCTTTGTTGCTCTTCTTAAGTGTAGTACATACCACATTAATAGGCATTGTGTGTGGTATTAATATAATATATGTTTTATATACACACACACACACACACACACACACATATATATATGGCTGGTGGGAAATTATGGTAACTGAATGGACTATGCTCTACCCACAATTATGTTCACCCATGTCAAGCATCCCGCAGCACTTTGCAAGGCTGATATTAGCTTTGGCATTAGAAAACAAAACTTTTCACAACAAAGATACATGAATACTTTGTACCAAGTACAGCTAGGGAGTACTTGCATGGCTCATCAACACTTGGAATGTAGTATTCAAAATGAGATATGGGAAAGTATAGCCAGGTATATTAGAATTCGAAAAGGTTCAGAAAAGGGCAACAAAAATGATTCAGGGTATAGAACCAGCTGCCGTATGAGGAAAGATTAATAAGACTGGTACTTTTCAGCTTGGAAAAGAGATGACTAAGGGGGGATATGATGGAGGTCTATAAAATCATGACTGGTGTGGTGAAAGTAAATAAGTTAGTTTTATTTACTCCTTCTCATAACTCAAGAACTAGGGGTCACCAAATGAAATTAATAGGCAGTATGTTTAAAACAAACAAAAGGAAGTATTTTTTCATATAAACACACAGTCAACCTGTGGAATTCCTTGCCAGAGGATGTTGTGAAGGCTAAGACTATAACAGGGTTAAAAAAAGAACTAGATAAGTTCATGGAGGATAGGTCCATCAATGGCTATTAGCCAGGAAGGGCAGGGATGGTGTCCCTAGCCTCTGTTTGCCAGAAGCTGGGAATGGGTGATGGGGGATGGATCACTTAATTATTTCCTGTTCCGTTCATTCCCTTTGAAGCAGCTGGCACTGGCTACTATCGAAAGACAGGATACTTGGCTAGATGGACCATTGGTCTGACCCAGTATGGCCATTCTTATGTTCAGGTACCCAGGACAAAAGCTGGCACAAACTAGTAGGTTAAACTTAAACTTTAAATTGACATATAGGAGGCTTTCAGCTTGGAAACAACCATAATATAAACACAATCAAGTTTGAAGATGTATCTGTGAAGCACACCTTTTGTGTAAGATGAACACACTGAAAGAATTTGCTTCCCAGAAGGAGGGGAATTTATATCTCCTTTTTGCATTGTACCTCTGTGCCTTTAGACAGCTAATTTGGCTACGTTTGGTAATTTGGTCTCTTGAACATTGTTAAGAATGGACCACAAGTGTAGTCAAACAATTGGCTCTACCTTTTAGAGAATCCTGAGGTGCCCTGCCCTGAACACAGTACACCAGGCATGGCCTCTCTAGAGCTGTACATAGAGGGATTATCACCCCCCTGCTCTATATGTGCAACCCCAAACCATGTTAGCTCTTTTTTGCTGCCACACCATGTTACATTTTAAACCCACCAGGGCTATTATTGGCTATTTCTTTTTAAAGTTAACAAAGATAGGTTATGATCTATCCATCTTCCTAGTGCACCCATCTCTGGAATTTAGAAGCCAGGCATCTAGGATAGTTAGCCCATTGTCATTTTATCCTTACTGAGTGACTCACTAGGAAAATCTAGATAACCTCAGGTCTTATCCTCTTCCATTTTGCTTTGTACTTATGCTGTAGTTAATATCCCTGTCCTAGATACCAGGAACTGCCTGGCTCTCACTGGAAAATAATATCCCAAAACAAACTGGAGACTTTGACACAAATTTTCTTTTGTATTATACTCACGATCTCAGCATGACCTTTTCTTCATTGGGGTCATAGTCAGGCAGTTTGACATCAAACATTCGATCCATTAAAAGGCGTGCATATTTGCTGAAATCTAGTTTACAACTTGACTCCCAAAGCACCGAATCATACGAGTGAGGGTCCAACAAGATGGTGATAAACTTCCCAGCAACCTGGATCTAAAGAAGGAAAACAATCCACAATACAAAATTAATGGGTCTATTAGCTTAATGAACACAAAAATACATTAAAAATGTGAAATATTACCAAACAGTGGGACAAATGCTAAGCCAAATCTGCAGTAATAATTCCTGTAACTCAGGCACAGTTCTTTTCCTTCGTTATTCCCAGCTGAGCACATATCTTCAGCTGGTGCAAAGTAGTCCAGCGCCTTTGACCTCAGTGGAGGCACACTGATTTATACGAGCTGAGGTGCAATAGTCTGCAAATCATTTCAAAATGTTATTTTGACTGCATATTTGCTGGTCTGAAAAATTCCCATGCTCCCACGGAAAACACACAAACTCACTGATCAAGATGGTAATATACCTGGTCACTGTTACACATCTGGGCTCAGGATTCTTAGGACCTAAAATGTTATGACTCCGAATATCACCTGTAATTATACAAGTTAAGGGACCCAACTTGCACTCCTCACTCAGGCAAAACTCCCACTGACTTTAACGGTGCTAGGGTCATTTCCCCTCACCCCCCAACACTGTACAACATTATGAGGGCATCTGCCTTCTTCTGAAGCAAGTAGTTTTGACCCCTACAGGAGGCAGAATGGACTGAAGACACCAATCTGTGGTCTAATCTAGGTATGGGAAAAAATATATTGCTATGAAAAACGAAGCTGCTCTGTGGCATGTATGAAAGGTCATGTTAAAGCCTTCTAAAATAAAGCCACTCATGCACTGTTTAGTTTAAAAGCAGCTCCAGGCTGGCTTACTGTAGGTGGGGGAAGGAAGAGGCAGAGTGGCCAGGAGAGAAGACGAAAGGTTTGTTGATATCTATGCTTGTCTGTGGCATACAATCAAAGTTGTTTCTACAAAGCTTTCTCAGCTACTTTTGGTTGAACAGCTGAACTGTGCACCCTGCAGGGGTTAAACCCAAGCACCACAGGCAATTCACAGCTGGCACCTACTGTGAAAATATCGCCATGTTTTTGCTTCATTTTAGACAGGAAGCTGGCAGCATCTTTTCCAAATTCCACAGCATGTCCCAGCCAAGGAACAAAACCTCTGTCCAGTGGAGGTTCACTTGGTAGCCTGGAAAAGAGATCGGTAAAAGCTCTTAAAGCTTGTGGAAGGATTGCCCTACAGTTGCTTAATAACCATTGGCACTTAAACTCCTGCATTCCAGCACATTATGGGTGTGTCAGTATGAAATGACATTACCATCTGCACCTTGCTTTGTTTCATAGATCAACCATGCTTTATAACATCACATGAACAAAATTATATAGCCAAACTGCATTCGAGTTACCCCAGTCTGAATCTTTTAAAGTCTCCAGGGTTCCACAGGCGTAACCCAAAAAAAGGATTTGTAATTACTATCCCGAGTCAAAAAGGAACAAAGACTAATTAGCAATTCAAAGGAAGTGTTTGTGGGTTGTTGTTTTTTCATTCGGTGAAAGTGTCTCAAATTTATGCTGGCTAAACAGTATAATAGTGTACATAAGCATTAGTGACAAAAAGATATTAATTTGGGGGTTTATTCTCTAATACAGCTAATATAAAAGAAGAAATTAAATGGACATACCTAAGAGCATTAAAATAATCCTATGGGTCTTGCAAATTGCAAAACACTGACATTTTAGGATTAAAAGCTGTCATGCTATTGCATCTGTAGCTCACCATATTAAGGCTAGGAATGTCAATACCATATATATGAAAAAGGGTATGTCTACACAGCAAAGAAAAACCCACGGCGGGCTCACAGGGCTTGGGCTGCAGGGCTATTTTATTGCAGTGTAGACTTCTGGGCCTGGGTTCTAAGACCCCAGCCTGAATCAGCTGGCACGGGTGAACCACAGGTTTTTCTTTGGGTATGTCTACAGCAAAGGGTAAATCTGTTAAGGACAAGACAGAGCTATACCAAGGCAAATGTTACATCCTTTCCCCTTACTTCTGCAGTTTTTGTTTTTGGATTGTAAGTGCTTTAGACCAGGAATCTGCCATACTCTGTTCTGAGACAAGATCGGTGAGGTAATAGTTTGTACAGGACCAACTTCTGTTGGTGGAAGGTGGAAGCATTCAAGCTACATAGAGCTCCTCTTCCAGTCTACAGCACGGCTACAACAACATTGCAAACATGCTCTGTTCTGTAAAGACTCAAGAACATTTTTGGGTGCTGTAAAAAATAATCAATCATAATTCTACAGCAACATGTAGAGGGTACATTCTCAATCCTATGCAATACCAAGCCCCAATGGAATGCAGTAAACTGAGCACCGTCAACTTTGAAAGATCCCTACAATAGTGGAAAAACAATCCACAGTTCCAAAATGAGGACTGCAGTACCGTTAAAATATCTGGGCATTCAGATTGCTCCATTGTCACAAACTCACTTGAGGTGTCATTGCTCTGAGTAAATGAAAACTGGCAGTTTAGAGACTAACAAATTTGTGGCACCTTAGAGACTAACAAATTTATTTCAGCATAAGCTTTCGTGGGCTACAGCCCACTTCATCGGATGCAGAGAATGGAACATATAGTAAGGAGATATATATACACATACAGAACATGAAAAGGTGGGAGTAGCCATACCAACTCTAAGAAGCTAATTAATTGAGTTATAATCCGCAGGAGAAAAAACACTTTTGCAGTGAAAATCAAGATGGCCCATTTCAGACAGTTGTCAGGTGTGAGCTTTTGGGAAGAAAATAGGAATTGTGTCCTTTTCATTCCCCTGCCAGCTCAAAGGGAACAGTGATGGCATGACTCGTCCACGCATTCCCTGAGCAAGGCAAATCCAGTACTGTACCCTCACTTGTTGTTGGGTCACCACTCAAGGAGCTGGGATTTGAACACTGTTAGAGCCTTCATTTTGAAGGGTCGGGATCACATTCCGATTTCATTATCACTGGTGTAAAAAAGTAAAGTCAATGGAATTACTCCAGATTCACACCACCAGTATAATCAAGAGTACAGTCTGGCCCAACGACAGTGAAATAAGTACCAGGGATCATTTTCAAAATGCCCTGTATTTGTTACAAGGCAAGAGGGTGTAAAGAAGGGCCTGTGTGGAGCCAAACAAACTTGAGACTGGGGTCTATAGCAATTCAAACCACACTCTGGGATCTTGCAGAGTGAGAGGATTTTACACAAAACCCATTAAACAGGGAATCTGTGCTGATTTCGACTGTGTCCATCCTAATCAGCGGATTCAAATTGCCAATCTGTGGTCCCTGGCTCAATAACTGGCAGTAGGTGAATATCACAGAGCTCAAGATTTTGCAAACTTGAGTTAAATTCATAGCTCTGTCCACGGAGTTTGAGTTTGCAAATGTTTTTTTCTCCCTGTCATTTAAACCCTTGGGTCTTACTCCTCCCCCGACAATAATTCAGACGCGCTTTTAAGCCGTGTTTTTCCTACCTATTAAGGACAACATAACATTCCCTGAAAGGGAGGCTGGCCCAAGCACATGCCATATACATGCTATACAGACTGCCTTTAAGTCATCAGTCGCTATTTTCCTTTCTCCCCTTCTCCTATGTTCACAGTTTCTCTGTATTCACATTTCCCTTCATCCATATTTTTTCACAGGATTCATTCCCCCTCCTTTCTGCTCCTCTTTTCACAGTGACCCCTAAGCAGAACCCACTGGTTCTGGGCCAGAGATTTACATAAGTAGGGACTGCAGCGTCAGGGCCTGAACTTATGGAGCGAGGAGGTCGCAGCATTTGGTATACAGTATAAAAGAAAGAATCCCTCAGACACACACACACACACGTACGTTGTATCCTGCAACTCATCAATGACTGGGGTTCTGGTCTAGCCTATGATGGTTCAATGGGGTTTGGAGAAGAGACCTGAGAACACAGTTCCCTCTTGTTAACCATTCCACTGCTGGGCCAGCTAAAGGGCAGGGCTAGAGCAGCTCTCACTGACCAGCAGACAGATGGAGCAAGGAAGGGGCTCCCCCCAGACATCCGTCCGCGTGCGGCCACCCCACTCCCGGGCTGACGGTGGGGCCGGGACCACCTGCCGCTGTGGATGCTCAGCGATGGGCAGGATCAGAGCCGGCAAGGCAGGAACTCCGTTCACTTAGGTCCACACTGCGCCCCTCACCGTAGTCTCGGAGCCTGAGGATCCCAATCACTGGAGCCGGGCGCTGGCTAAGGCACCCTCCCCCCGCGCTCGCAGGCTGCCCCGGCGAGGCTCCCCGGCTGCCCTGTCTCTGGGCACAGGTGCAGGCTGGTCACTCACCGCGTGCGCCGGGAGCGCAGCGCCAGCAGCAGCAGCAGGGTCCCCAGCAAGGCGGCGGCCAGAGCCCAGCACATGGCGCGGCTGATCGCCGGGACCCCGCCGGAGGAGCCGAGTGGAGCTGCTGCCTCGGTCCCCGCCAGCCTGGTCTGGCCGGGCGGCCGGCTGAGCCCCTCGCTCTGGGCTGCCTTGGTCTCCTCCCCTTCCGTCCCTCCCGGCCGGGCCGCAGCAGCCCCGCTGGACCCGTGGGAGGCTGCCCCACTGGCGGCTACGCGCTGGCTCCAGCCCTGAGTGCGGGGGCAGAGCCCCCAGTCCCCGCCGCTGGGGGAAGCGCTCCAGCCCGGCTGGCAGGGGCTGGCCCCTGGTTCTCCCCTGTCCCATGGGGTTTCAGGGAGCTGAAACCAGACATCCAGACCCTGGTCCCCGGATCCTCATCCCTCACTGGGAGCCCTAGAGAAACGGAGGGACAAACTCAGCACCTTCTAGCCCTTCCCACCGACTCACCCCAGTTTCAGTCGGCACCCCAACCCCAGCAGCCAAACTAGAGTGTGCCAAACCAGAACGATCCCACCCCAAATAGCGCCCCCCACACGGCTCCCTGTGTGTAGAGGGAAAGCCCAGCAAATCCCTCTTGGAAAGAGCCCCTCAGACCCCGATCTCCACCCTATCTCCTTCCCCATACTCTTCCATAGAGCCAAGACACTAACTAGCCCCTTGTTCGGAGAGCATCCTGCAGCCCAACAGCACTAGATAAATAACAGGCAACAACTGTCTGTGTTTATTCAGAAGCCTTTCCATGATACTCATCACTGTAGCCTCAAGCGGTTTTTCCTTGCCCCTCCGAAGGGAAATTCTAAGCAAGCAAACAGGGCAGCAGAGAAGTGTGCCCATTGCTTAATCAGTTACCTTTGTGGGCACTTCATCCAACTGTTTTTGAAAAACTTTTTAATTAAATACTAGTCTTGCCGATTTTATTAATCATTTGAAATATTGTATTACTTTTTTATAGCACCCACAAGTGTATGATGCACTTCACAAAAGACACTTAAAAGACTGATGGAGCATCACATATAATGAATGGCTATGATCAAGGCCCTGTGAATGCCACAGCACGATGGAGCTTGCTTAAGAGACTCTGGTTACTCTGGCACTCCGGTATGGCACAGTGGCTATTCTGGAGCAGATTCAGGATTATGTGGTCACTCAGTTCGGGATATGCATATGTCTTGATGGTTCAAAACAATTCATATTATGTACAATACCATGAATATACTCATTTTTATAAGCGATTCTGCAAACGTGTCCATTATTATTTGTGTTTGGGGGCACCTCGGAGCCCCATTCATAGATCAGAGCCCCATTACGCAAATATACCGCTACCTCAGTATAACACCACCCAATATAACATGAATTTGGATACAACGCAGTAAAGCAGTGCTCCGGGAGGGCGGGGCTGTGCACCCCAGTGGATCAAAGCAAGTTCAATATAACACGGTTTCACCTATAACGCAGTAAGATTTTTTGGCTCCCAACGACAGCGTTATATCGAGGTAAAGGTGTACATAACAAAGAGACAGGCCCTGCCCCAAAGAGCTCGTCTCCGTAATCTGGAGGCAGTGCCTTTTTAAACATCTCTGTAAGGTGCCATTATATAAATAATTATTACTACTAATACATACACAAGATTGTGCCCTTAGGACCCAACACACCCAATGACCATTTATCTCATACCAAGGTACTGACCCTGCAGTACTTACTGAAGCAAAATTCTCATGGCAATCAGGAAGAGCGTAAGGACAGCAGGCTGGGTCCCCAAATGCCTGGTAGCTTTAATCAAGGACGAACTGGAAGTTACTGCAGCAGATGCTCAGTTGCTTGCTGAACTGCTAATGACCTCATGAACACTGTTTGAGTTGGAGAACAGACCACTGACAACAAGACAGAAACTTTTTTAAAGTCTTGTGACAAAGCTCCTCCTCTGCCTTGGTGGGTTGTGCACTTATTGGCGGATTTGCTTGCTTCACAGATTCATGGCAGCCCTCAGTTTGGGCCACTTTTGCTAGTGGCCCAAACCTGCCATTCGCTCAGCTAAGCTCCTCGCTAGCCAGTATGAGGAGAGGGAGAACAATCCCCGCAGCCTCTGTGTCCCACCTAGTGGGTCAGGGGACAGGCAAGAGACTTCCCCTCTGGTGGGACCCACAGTCCAGGTCAACTCCTTTTGTATCACATAGGGACTTGGGAGAAACTCTGGGCCAGCTCACTACTCCAGGTTCCAACCCAGGGCCCTGTGGATTGCAAATGTCTATAGTGCCTCCTGTAACAGCTGCATGACAGCTACAACTCCCTGGGCTACTTCCCCATGGCCTCCTCCAAACACCTTCTTTATCCTCACAACCTTTCTCCTGATGCCTGGTAATGCTTGTACTCCTCAGTCCTCTAGTAGCATGCATTCCCACTCTCAGCTCTTTGCATGCTTCTTGCTCCCAGCTCCTCACATACCCCTCACTAACTGAAGTTAGGTCCTTTTTAAACAAGGTGCCCTGATGAGCCTGTCTGTCTTAATTGATTCTAGTAGCTTCTTGATTGTTCTGGAACAGCCCATTATTTTACTGGGGGTGGGGGGAGGAAAAGGACCTGCTTAATCTGGGGCTAATGTATCTACTTTCTATCACTTTTATGTAGTCATCCGGCCTGACCCTGTCACAGTCTATAGAAATAGGTGGTTTGTCATTGTCTGAAATATTCTTTGCTGAGCTGTTAAAATAGAAAGATGTTTCCCAACCAGCTACCTGCCTGGCGGAGACAAGTTCTTTTTAGGGTAATTTATACCCTGATGAGTTATTTTATAATCTGAGAGAACTGGAGTCCGATTCTGACCCCATCTGGCTTTATATCAGTGTGACCGCTGACATCAGTTGTCTTGCTTTGCATTTACACACATGGAAAAAAGGAAGAATCTGGTCCATGTTCTTTTGCTTTGGAATTAATACTTCTGTGTGTGTCTGGTGTGAAAGGTTCTTTCTTCTGTAAGAAATAGGTCCCAAGACTTGGGAAACAATTAAAAATTATATATATATGGTGATGGGGCAAGGCCAGATGGCTACAGTAAAGTCCTGAGGAACAGGTATGTTAGCCCCAGGCTAAACAAATCCCTAGGACTGTGGTAACCAAATGGCAGTTGCTCTAGGTTAATCAAGGCACCTGGGGCCAATTAAGATCTTTCTAGAAGGCAGTGGAGATAGCTACTTTGATTAGAACACCTGCAGCCAATCAAGGCAGGCTAATCAGGGCACCTGGGTTTAAAAAGGAGCTCACTCCAGTCAGGCAGGGAGGAGCCAGAGGAGAAGGAGTGGGTGAGGAGCTGGGAGTAAGAGGCACAAGGAGCTGAGGCTAAGAGGGTGTGCTACTGGAGGACTGAGGAATTATCAGACAATCAAGCATTATCAGACACCTGGAGGAAGGTCCTGTGGTGAGGATAAAGAAGGTGTTTGGAGGAGGCCATGGGGAAGTAGCACAGGGAGTTGTAGCTGTCATGCAGCTGTTACAGGAGGCACTATAGACATTTGCAATCCACAGGGCCCTGGGCTGGAACCCAGAGTAGAGAGTGGGCCTGGGTTTCCCCTCAAACCTCCCAACTCCTGATCTAACACAGAAGGAGTTGACTGTGGGTTCCACCAGAGGGGAAGATCATTGAGGTGAGCAAATCCACCAATAAGCGCAGGACCCCCCCAAGGTAGAGGAGAAACTTTGTCACTAGATATAGATAAATTATTATTTAAATGACTGACTATGAGCCTATTGCCTGGGGTGGAGAGAAAAATCTATTTTTCCCCATCATTCCACTCCTACCTAGCTGCAGATAATCAACTTTGTTCCTAACCAGAACTAGATAAAGGTGTATGTTATAGAGGTATACTAAAAAGGCAGAGGAAGAACAACAATTCCTACAGTAACCATAGCAGAAGCAGTTATGTCTCATGGGAAGGCATACAACTATTTTAAAACACATTTTTTTCAACAGGGAGGAAAAACTAATTAAAGAACTGGGTTTGTTTATATATATATATATATATATATATTGTGTTTTCTTCATCTGTTGTGAAAGGTAGCCTGTATTTTTATCTGCAGAACGATGACATAATCAAAAATGTTCTAGTTCAAAATGGTCAATGTAGAACAAATTTATGTTGACAACAGTGCTAGAGGCTTGTTTCTAACAAATAAATGAAAGGAGTACATTACAGTTAATTTGGGTAGTTACTAAATGGTTTTTGGAAAGCATTTGAGACAGTAAAAGAGCTCCAAGTGAACTGAACTTCAGTGTGGATTGGATACACACCAGAATCTTCCCAAATTGTGAAAGAGAGACTTCTAGAATAAAACCTTCTAAATATCAGACTATGGTGCTTTTTAGGTGGGAGAGAATGGCAGCAACATTACCTATTGCTTTTAAAAGGTGTTGTTCAATTAATTAACTGGGAAGCAAAATACAAAAAGAACCAGTGATTTGCAGAATCTGCCCAAGCTGAGGGAATATTAAAATGTACTCCAGAAAGAGCATATTCAACTAAATTATTTCCCAACACATTTCCAGCATGGCTGTGCATTATGTCCTATGGTGTCAAGTATCAGAAGGTAGCTGTGTTAGTCTGTAGCCACAAAAACAACAAGGAGTCTGGTGGCACCTTAAAGACTAACAGATTTATTTGGGCATAAGCTCAAATAAATCTGTTAGTCTTTAAGGTGTCACTGGGCTCCTTGTTGTTTTTATGTCCTATGATGATGACTGAGTTTAACCTTAAGGCTAAATAGAAAACCATCCCCCCAAACCTGGGTTTTACATGCAAATAGGTGAGTGTTCATTGGAGATACTTATCTCATAGAGCTAGAAGGGACCCTAAAGGGTCATTGGTCCTGCTAGTGAAGGCAGGGGGCTGGACTCAAGTACTGATTTTGCCCCAGATCCCTAAGTGGCCCCCTCAGGGATTGAACTCACAACCCTGGGTTTAGCAGGCCAATGCTCAAACCACTGAGCTATCCCTCCCCCCAGGGACTATCTTTTTGTTCTAGGCTTGTACAGCACCTAGGATAATAGGGATCTTGTCCATGATTGGGCTCCTAGGCACTACTATACAGAATTCCCACCCATGCAAACAAGGAGTCGAGTTTATGTATAGGGAGACACTTGTATATGGAGGCCACTTCCTCAGATGCATGTAGTGGAAATTTCCAGGGGCAGGTATATATATGCTAGCAAGCAAGCTAGAGATAACGAGGTCAGTTCAATCAGGGAGGAAACAGATCAACAGAGCCAGACGTGTACCCAGAAGCCTCCTACTGCAAGACAAACCCAAGAAAGAAACCAACAGGACTCCACTGGCCATCACATACAGCCCCCAGCTAAAACCCCTCCAATGAATCATCAAGGATCTACAATCCATCCTGGACAATGATCCCACACTTTCACAGGCCTTGGGTGGCAGGCCAGTCCTTGCCCACAGACAACCTGCCAACCTGAAACATATTCTCACCAGTAACTGCACACCACACCATAATAACTCTAGCTCAGGAACCAATCCATGCAACAAACCTTGATGCCAACTCTGCCCACATATCTACACCAGCGACACCATCACAGGACCTAACCAGATCAGCCACACCGTCACTGGTTCATTCACCTGCACATCCACCAATGTAATATACGCCATCATATGCCAGCAATGCCCCTCTGCTATGTACATCGGCCAAACTGGACAGTCTCTACGGAAAAGGATAAATGGACACAAATCAGACATTAGGAATGGCAATATACAAAAACCTGAAGGAGAGCACTTCAACCTCTCTGGCCACACTATAGCAGACCTTAAGGTGGCCATCCTGCAGCAAAAAAACTTCAGGACCAGACTTCAAAGAGAAACTGCTGAGCTTCAGTTCATCTGCAAATTTGACACCATCAGCTCAGGATTGAACAAAGACTGTGAATGGCTTGCCAACTACAGAACCAGTTTCTCCTCTCTTGGTTTTCACACCTCAACTGCTAGAACAGGGCCTCATCCTCCCTGATTGAACTGACCTCGTTATCTCTAGCTTGCTTGCTAGCATATATATACCTGCCCCTGGAAATTTCCACTACATGCATCTGAGGAAGTGGGTATTCACCCACGAAAGCTCATGCTCCAAAACGTCTGTTAGTCTATAAGGTGCCACAGGATTTTTTGCTGCTTTTACAGATCCAGACTAACACGGCTACCCCTCTGATACTCTCCCCTACTAGGTACACATGGAAAGAGTTGGAATAAATGTAAACATACATGGTGCTGTTTGCAAGCATGCTTACAAAATACATTCAGCATTGTTCATACAGATAGTGCAATCCACCCATTCCATTTCTCTACTGTGTACTCACATCAAATGCTTTGTACAGCAACTGTTGAGAAAACACATTTGTTGCATGGAACAGCTCACAGTCATTTGAGCAGTGGCTAACACAGGGCTGGATCCTCAGCTGGTGTAAAATGGTGTCACTCCACAGAAGTCAATGGCACTTCCCCAATTTACTCCATAACAATCTTTATATAGGTAAATATGTTGCTTCTTTGGCTAAAAATGCAGTGAAAGTCAGACAAAAGTAGAGATAATAGAGTTCAGTGGACTTACACCCAGGATGAATTTGTTCCATATTTTGTATCATTGTTTCTTTTCAAAGATGCTAGTAAAGTTGACTTTATTTCAGATTCGGCTTCTCTATTTGCTGTGGTTCAGTTTTCTTTGTAGAAAATACTATAAGGATGTGGGTTGCTGCCAGCAAAACAGGATCCCCTCCTGATATAAAGCGTCAAACCGGTATCCTGCCTTTCTTTTATTTTCCAAAGCATTTTTTAGCCTTTCTCCAACCGTCAGTGGAGTTAAACCCAGGATGAGTTTGGGACATAGTGTCCCCTATGTTTTAGTGTAGCATTCAGCACAGATGGAAAATGTTAACTTCTTCAGTGTTTGCATAGAATCTTAGGGGCTGGGGACCCAACTTTCAGAGGTCTCCCAAAATATGCTCCAAAACGTCTGTTAGTCTATAAGGTGCCACAGGATTCTTTGCTGCTTTTAGTAGGGGAGAAAACAGTACCGAGACACAAACTCTAGAGCTGGAAGATTTCTTAACTTGGAATTTGAATAATGGGACAGGTATCAGCTTGTGTGCATTAGCATGGTTACATTTACTTCACCAGAGATACTCTGATTTACACCAGCTGATCTGGCCCAATAAGTTAATACAGATCTTGTGCCCACATTTCCCAAATGTATCAGCTGGTGGTCAGCCATTTTAAGTGCTATACTAGGGATAACAGAGAACACCACAGTAGAAAATGGAGACAAAAAAAAATAATAATTTGAAACTTAGCAGGTGAGGTAAAGGATGGTTCCCTGGTGCTCTTCCCAAGGTATAATTTCATGCTTTGGAAGTGATGTTCACTGCCATGTTACAGTATTCCAGAATGGCCTATACATATATGGCTTTTGGAAAATGAAATGTAGCTGTGAAAGTGTAATGTGAATGATTTTACAAAGGCAGATAAGAAGCTTCAAAACAGGTTATCTCAAAAATACCAGCCTCAGGCAAGTAGCTCTGGGATAAGTAGAAACAGAATGATTAATCTTGCAAAATATTTTGGCCCATACGCCAGTGTCTGTGTACAAATAAGTGTTGTTCTGGACCTTTTCAGCTTTGAATTGTAGGCTTTCATCTGTTTGAATGGGCAACAGGATTCTCCTGCTATCAGTAGATCATAACACGATATAGGCTTTGGTATCACATCAGTATGTTGATGATACTCAGGTCTGCAATCCCTTTTCATTGTCCCCAGTCATAACCAGTGCCAGACTCCGCAAAAGATTTGGCAAGAACAAAGACCTGGATGAAAGCCAGTTGGCTAAAGTTCCCCCTGGATAATAACAGAGGTGGTGCTGCTCTGCAGCGGAAAAGCTTTCAGAAGAGATGGCAAAACGTACGACTGCTCCAGCAATTGCAGGCATCTGCCGAACCACTGTCGAAGTGAAGAGCTGTGCTGGGGCCTTACTAGATGCATCCCTGCCCGTCAGTTCCCAGATTACATGAGTGGCTGTCACAAACACCTTCTGAAGCTTATGGCAATGAGCTCCATCTGGATCTAACCCAATGAACCTCAGAAGCTATGGGTAGCGCAAAGTAGAGTGACCAGATGTCCTGATTTTATAGTGACAGTCCCGATATTTGGAGCTTTTTCTTATATAGGCACCCAGGGCCGGCGCTATCATTTAGGTGACCTAGGCAATGGCCTAGGGCACCAGAATTTTGGGGGGGGTGGCATGCGGGTCCGATGGACCTACCGCAGTCATGCCGGTGGACGGCCCGCTGCTGGAAAGGCTCCGGTGGAGCTGCCACAGTCATTTCGGCGGACGGTGCGCTGGTCTAAAGGCTCCAGAGGACCTACCGCAGTCATGCCTGCGGAAGATCCACCTGAGCCTTTAGACCAGCGGACCTCCCGCCGGCATCACTGTGGCAGCTCCACCGGAGCCTTTCCAGCAGCGGACCATCGGCCGGCATCACTGCGGTAGGTCCACTGGACCCGCGGGGGGCAGTGAAATGGCCATCCGCCTATGGCATCAGAAATCCTGGCACCGCTCCTGTAGGCACCTATTACCCCCCACCTCCTGTCCCGGTTTTTCACACTTGCTATCTGGTCACCCTAGCGCAAAGTATTGTTTCCTTCCAGAGTGAGGTAGGAGGGTGAGATCATCTTGTACTGGTGGCGCCATGCGCTGCCAGGTGTGCTCTCCTCAGGTGCACAAATAATTTCCAATATATTTAACAGGTAAAATTATTCACAATTTTTAATTCTCGGAGTGCAAATACTGCAATTTGTGCAACTAACTTCGGTGCCTTTGATAAATGTTATGGCATGGAATATGATTTTTATATTGTAACAGTCATTGTTTGGGCTGCATTGGTTAGTTACATCAGTAATCTAATTAGGGTACAGAAACAATACAATGGTACTTATGTAACTAACCAAGACAGTGTGGGCAGGAATAGGGTATTCTTATCCGGATTTAGCTTACTGAGCACTCATAATGATATCTAAACATTCTAAAAAATATAGGACGTCAATACAACTAAACTGCTTCACACTAGCTGAAAATCTGGCACACAGTCTGGAAAAACATAATTCATAAGAAATAATAACTACAATAACTAAGTCCATATGGGTGAGCTCAATATTTGTTACACAACTTTTCTTACAAAACTTGCAGGCATGCTATAATTGAAATGAGCAAAAACTTCAGAATTATTAATCACTGGTTATCTAGTTTACATCAAACATAATAAGGTAAAAGGAATGAAACAGTGTCAGTCGGATTCAAATACATCATCCATCTTCTCACAGGTGGATAGAGGACAAAAGAAATGACATGTTCTGGAAGAATTTGTTTGTCATGGAGTAGGGCCATTTTCACTTGAGCAAGGGGAAACACTGTTGGGGACCCAAAATTCAGCATGGATCCTTGCCTACCTGGGATACAGAATCCAGAATCTGTAGATGGTCAATGGAAGTTTTGTTCCAAACATTATCATAGTCCTATGCTTAGATAACTACCAGATCCCTTTCAAGAGTTTTAATTCAGTTGTTTGAGGAAGCTGCTCAAAGAGTATCCATCTGAGAATTCAGTATAGCCTATCAACAAGGGTCTGATTGAAAGCCCATTCAACAGTCTTTGGATCAGCCTCTTAAAGAGTAGTTTAGGCTCTCCAATGGAAATCAGTATTATACATTTCAAGTTAATATCACCACAATCTCTCATGGTTTTACATAACTCCTCTTCAGATACAAAAGGCCCAAAACAATTCAGGGCTTAACAGGACAAACTGCTAATAACTTAAATCATAGTAATATTTCAATATTCTAAGTTAAAGCAATTTTAGTAATAAAGCCAGACTCACTGCTAGATCTGTGGACATGGATATATTTTTGCAGGACTAGAATAGCTTGCCAAAACCACTCACCTCATGTTTTTATATTGAGAAGCTTTTTTTTTTTTTGGTTGAGAGGTTCTTCCTATGACCAGAAACAAACAAACAAGTACCACAAATATTTACCAACCTCCTTTAAAAACTTCAGGCTGTTTGCACACTATCAGCTCCGTGTATTCTTTCTGGCATAACAAGAAGGGCTGCCTGGATGAGAAAATGTTTAGGTCACTTGGAATGGAAAAAATGACACTGGAAACTTAGTCATGTTCATTTACAGAGTATATGCTCCCCTGCTCAACTGTTATGGCCACTCCTGGATGCACACTATGGAACTCTAGTAAAGTTTTATTGCTGTGGATTGTGTGGAAAGGGAAAAAGTTATTTCTTCTTCTGTTTACGTATCTTTTTTTATTTCCTATGTGATGTACACATGTAAAAAACTACTCCGGAACAATCTATGCTCTAAACAGATGTCTGGATAGTCAAAACACCTAATTGGAAACCAGTCCCATAAAATCTAGAGATTGTATAACCTTGTTAATCAGAAATGTTTTAAAAACTTAACATAAAAGAAGTAAATGGCAAACAGATGTACCAGAGCAAGGCTTTGACTGCAATGTTGTTTTTATAGATGTCAAACAAGAGAGAAATCCTTGCAAATAAAATAATCTTGGACCTCAGAGAAAGGAATTTAGCTACTTAAGAAAGAATTCTAGTCGCTATATGCAGAAATCGTCTGATTAGTTTTGCTAATCTCTTCAAATTGAGGGATTGATCTGAATATTAAGCCTGAGGCTGCCTCAGGGACACTCATGCAGCAGAAATTCTGTAAACTTCCAAACAATATGCTGACAAATGTACGTACAGAATTTTGTTCAAAGGAAATTGGTATTTTTCAGCTGTTTGGCTGGATTTATTCAACTGCATCCCACATAAAGCAGCCCACGTTACATGCCATTACAGTGTATATATAATGAATTAAGGCATGTTAGGGTTCAGTATCAAGCCGTGTAAATATTTATCAACACATTTGTTATTTTTATCTGAACAAAATTTTAGAAGTTCACCTGGAAAAACTGCCCCCAACAAATAGTGTGTCATTTGGGTTCCCCTGATTCAAGTAAGAGATGCCTGAGTAGGCAAAGGTGGTATAGCTGACAAGATGTCTTGCTGCTGTTCTTCGTCAGCTTTATTGGTGCACACAGCCCCATATACAGAGTACAGGCGTTGTATAGAAAATACCACAAAACAGCTCCTTTCCTGAAATAATGTGACACTGCCCTTCATCCTCCTGCTTACCTTTTCTCCATATAACTAGCCAGATGCCGACTGTTGCCTCTCCTGCTTCTGCTTTTAAGCCCTTTAGTGGCAAGGGAACGAAGTTTAGCTTTGCCAGTGTTGCCCAGGTCCTGCCAGTGCTGTGATTTGGATTCAGGTGATCATGTCAGTTTCAATTCCTAGCATCTTAAGGATGCCCTGTGCAGCAAATTCTTTGTCACCCACCTCTGCATGGGAGCAATAAGTCTTCCAGCCACTCTCACTGCAGCTCCTAACAGAGCTAAACATTTACATTCAGTGGCCTCCACTGTTTACCTCCCCAATCACACTTTCTTCCTGTTTGTGTCATTGGTCCTGCTTCCCTCACTTTATGATCAGCTGAGTTTTGCAGCAAGCTTATTGACTCTCTATTCTTCTACCATAGGAAGTTGCAATATACTGGTGTCCCCGCCCAAAATCTATCCTTGCTAAATTCTGGTGAAATTTGGAGATTAAAAGGAAACAAAAATTGGCCCCTGCTGGTATTCCAGAGAGAACTACATATTCATGGGGAACCCGGTCTTGATCTGCACTAAGTGGAAAGGATGGACAACCAACCATTAGTCTTTGGAGAATCTTGTGCTTGCAGGGCCTGTACAATACCGTGCATCTTTATACAATAGATATCCAAGGCAGCTTGGATGAAATGGCTGGGATGAGGTCTCAGCTGAAACAGCGTAGGCTTCTCTATAATGGGTCAAACTCAAACACTAAAACCTGAACATCCTATCATTGAAAAAAGCAGAGATTTGATTCTGGTGTTTGAATCCCAGATTACTGAGTGTTTGAATGCAGGTCTTGGTGAAGACCATTATAAAGATATATACGTGGCTGTGAATTCAGGGTTCAGATCCAGAGTTTTGGTGCGGGTCCATCATTATTAGTAACATGCTGAATCCCAGGAGCATGGTCATACTTGATCGCAGCAGCTAACTTTGGCCTTCCTTGGGATTCCACAAATCTGCATCAGCTTGAGATAAAAGTCGCAATATTACAACAAAAAAACTTCAAAACCAGACTCCAACGAGAGATTGCTGAATTGGAATTAATTTGCAAATTGGACACCATCAAATTAGGCTTGAATAAAGACTGGGAATGGATGGGCCATTACACAAAGTAAAACTATTTCCTCATGCTTATTTTCCTCCCTCCTACCTCCCACACAGTTCCTCACATTTCCTTGTCAATTGCTGGAAATGGACCATTTTCATTACCACTACAAACAGTTCTTTTTCTCTCCTGCTGATAATAGCTCACCTTAACTGATCACTCTCCTTACAGTGTGTATAGTGACACCCATTGTTTCATGTTCTCTGTGTATATATATCTTCCTACTGTATTTTCCACTACATGCATCTGATGAACTGGGCTGTAGCTCACGAAAGCTTATGCTCAAATAAATTTGTTAGTCTCTAAGGTGCCACAAGTACTCCTGTTCTTCTTGAGATTTGTGGAATCGGTAGGAAAACCAAAGCAGCATTGTCTTTACCCCGGTTCAAAGTTGGCAGAACCTGTGTGGGAATCACACACAGACAATACATTGGTTGGGTCAATTATTTTAAGTGTACAAGCATCTAGGATAACTCCAGACTGTAATTTTACAGTGCAAAGAGAACTTGTACATAAATTCATTTGGATCACTTGGGGCTACATCATCATCTGAAAGAAACAGAGAAAGCCTTCTAGTCATGGAAAGGACGACAAAGGCTTTCTTTACAATGTGGCAATTTGCATGTCTAGGGGTAGTAATGAGTCCATCCTGACCCTATTACTTTGTGCCATCTTAACTGTGATCTGCTGTCCTCTGCTGCTGGTAAGTTTAGAGTATTAGCGAAGTCATCAACATTAAATTTCACTCTTGTCTTTCCTTGGAAGGAATTTGAGCCAGCTTCTTTTCACCCACCTTTTCAATGCAAACTGAACTCTTTTAGAATACAAGGGATGAGTGTGAATTTCAGTTTGCTGCTTTAATAAAACATTTAATGTTGCATTTCTTTGCTATGGGCTATTAAGTTTTGTCCACTGCACTAATGGGAATTCTGTATGGAATGCTCACTGAGTTGTTCTGAAAATCAACCCCAAGCCCTTACCAGGAAGAGTGCATGTATGATGTATGGACTCAAAGATTGTCAATGGAATATATAACCAGGAAACACTGAATAATTTATCTCTATATGCCTTGGGTGACCTGTGCATAATTCTTCCCCTTGACCAGTCTAGGAAAAATCCCCGCTAGAACTAAATCTGGCAGATGGAAACTAATGTTACCCGTTATTTCACCATTGATCTCCCCAGTCATACCTGGGGGAAAAAAGTCCTGGCCAGAAGCATCACAAAAAATTATTTAATCAGCAAACAGTTAGATAAAATCGATTTGTCCTACCTTTCTTCAGGAATAACTGATGTTTCCTTACTCTTTCATTTCCACTACTAGACAGAAATCGACTGTTTTGCAGGAGGCAGTGTGGCCTAGTATCTAGAACACTAGACTGGGAATCAAGAACCCTTGGTTCTACTCCCACATCTGCTACTGGTCTGCTGGGTGATCTTGGACAAGTCACTGCCCTGCGGTATGCCTCAGTTTCCCCAATTGTAAAGCAAGGATAATGGTACTCACCTCCTTTGTTATGTGCTTGGAGATCTACTGATGAAGAGTGATGGGGATTATTGTATTTGAAACAGTTTCCACCTGCTTCTTATACCAATGCAGTTGTACCTGAAAGTTTAGAGAACAGAAGATTACATATTTAGGGCCATACCAAATTCACAGCCATTAAAAATGTATCATGGACCATGAAATCTGGTCTTTTGTGAGCTTTTACCCTATACTGTACAGAGTTCACAGGGGAGACCAGTGTTTCTCAAATTGGGGGTTCTGACCCAAAAGGGAGTTGCAGGGGGGTCACAAGGTTATTTTAGGAGAGTAGCAGTATTGCCACTCTTACTTCTGCACTGCTGCCTTCAGCGCTAGGAGACCAGAGAGTGGTGGCTGTTGGCCAGGAGCGCAGCTCTGAAGTCAGAGCTCCACCAGCAGCAGGACATAAGTAAGAGTGGCAATGCCATACCATGCCACTCTTACTTCTGCATTGCTGCCTTCAGAGCTGGGAGGCAGTAGAGTGGTGGCTGCTGACTGAGGGCCCTGCTCTGCAGGCCGCAGCGTGGAAGTAAGCATGACAATACCATACCGTGCCATCCTTCTGCGCTGTGCTGGTGGTAGCTGTGCCTTCAGAGCTGAGCTCCCGACCAGCAGCCCCCACTTTCCAGGTGCCCAATTCTGAAGGCAGCGGCACTGCCAGCAGCAGCGCAGAAGTAAGGGTAGCAGCACTCCACAATAACCTTGCGACCCACCCACAGCAACTTTTTCGGTCAGAATCCCTACAATTACACCACCATGAAATTTCAGATTTAAATAGCTGAAATCATGAAATCTGCTATTTTAAAAATCCTATGACCGTGACATTGACCAAAATGGGCTGTGAATTTGATAGGCTCCTACTCATATCCCAGGGGAAATACGCTTATTGTTAAATATTTGTGCTACAGAAGAAACTTAAGGCATCAACCAAGATTGAGGCCCCATTTTGATCAGCACGTACACACCCCATAAGGGACAGCCCTGGTCCCAAAGAGCTTATACTCTAAATAGACAAGGGGTGAGATTGGAAACAAAAGTGCAGAGAAGTAACTTGCCAAAGGTGACAGAAGCAGGAATAGAACCAATGTCTCCTCTGTCCCCATTCTGTGCCCCATCCTCTGCAAGGAGGTAAAGGTGCCTCAAAGGAGATGCTCCAGCAACCAAGCTGTGTGTTAATCTGGACAGGCAAAACACTGGTTGGGAAATCTTCATGGACACAGGGCAAATCCCAGTCCTAAATCACCAGCAAGACTCTCACTGAGGTCAGCAGGGCCACAATTTGGCACATAGTGAAGAAGAAGATACTGCAAGAGGGGAAATGCTTTGCTCTTTATGTGGAAACAAGCAGCAATCTATTCTGGGGATAGAAAACACTACGGTAGTCAGATAGTGTTTATTTGACTAAGATGTGTTGACTCTCATGTTCACAGCATCTTCCCTACAGCATCGTTAAACAACAGCCAGGAAAAATCACCTTGTCACGCCGCTACTGCATTCACTGCAGGGGGGAGGCCTCTGTTCACACTGTGACGAACTTGTAACAGCTGGCTGCTGAACTGTGCCGCGGTCATGAATCACAGCATGGTTTTCAAAATTCTTATAACATGAAAAACAGCTGTAGCTGGGAAGAAAGTTAACATCGCCACAAGCCTTCCCCAGTTACAGCTTTCATCCCTCCTGCAGCTCCTTTAATGCTGCTTCCTTTCTTCCCCCTTTTTAGTTACAGTCTGGGTTTAGAACAGTGTGCTACAAAGAGTAAGAAAAAAATTGGTTGTCGTTTCCTGCTGATACATCTCTTTCTAGGTGACTCTTCCAGTGTGCACTGAATAAGGCAAAGTCTACCAAAAGTTCAGTCTCATTCATGCAACACTCCTGGGGTTGTTTGACAAAAAAAAATTTAACTACAACTTTCAGTTGCTTAGGCATATTATAAATAAACCTGGTAAGCCTGTAAGCTTGCTAAACCTTAACTAAATAATTAAACATTTTAAAAAATCCCTCACACACAATCCAGACTGTCTTAGGGGAAGAGAGAAAGAAAATTAGACTAGTATCTCATGCTATTTTTTTCTTCCTCTCTCTTTCTCACGCTAACAGAAGGAAGCTGCCATCTGCTCTATCTAGTTAGCCAGTGAGGGGTTTGAGACGTTTACTCTTAAAAAAAAGCTGCACCAGAAGTGATTTAAAGTCTTTTCCACTCCAGGCTATAGGCCTCGAGCTAGAATAGAAAGAACCACAATACAGAAAGTACAAGAATCTTCCTTCAGGTGCAGAAAAAAGTACTGCCTAGAATTCAGATACAGAAGGGAAGAGCAAAGCATCAGACACCGAGGCTGCATTTAGTTAGGATGAATCTCCTATACCATGGACACCTCAGATCCCAGTGGACATTGCTAGCTGGCATAGAGAACCAGGTGTATCCAATCTGGAAGTGATGTGTGCATCGAACACAAGGGTAAAGGCAGAGTTTCCAGATCACAGTGTTTAAGAGTTCAGAGTCTAGGCCCAGTTTTCAAACACAGACACTTAACAGAAGACCTCTCTCTCCTATTCATATTAGCACTTGGGTGTTCAAACACTAGATGTGGTAACAGAGCAGGAAAAAAATCTTCATAAACAAAATTAATCCCCAATCAACAGCGAAAAAGTGAATAATATGATGAATATTGTTGAGCCATCTCTAGAAATTGTCAAATAGCAGAAAATTGCCACACAATTTATCAGACATATATTGAAAAATTTCACTGAGCTGTCTGCAAATACTATTCATCCAGCACCTGCTCCACCATGTACCCATCTTATGCCAATTTGAGAAGCAGAATATGGATTTTATGAACCACAATACGTAGATTAGAACTCTTTTGAAGTTTTAAACATTTTTGCTCCAGATCTGATCTATAGTATCAGATTCACCCCCTCTCAAATTTAGAAAAAGTTTGGATCCACATTCAAAATCTTTAGCCCAGACTAGAAAAATACTATAGAAACAATGCAGGCTTGGGCTCTCCAATGAGCTTGCCTAGGTTTGGAACCTGAGTTCTCATTTCCTGGAGGACATTTACTACGAACTATGTGGCAGACATTATTCTTTTAGAAAAACCCTCGGACACATTTCCGTGAGCGAGCTACAAGTTAGAGGGGAAGGAATTCCGTACTTCACTCCATCCCGCAGCCACTTAGTGTTTGAAAAGTGTTTAACCATTGCACTTCTCAATGGACAAATTAAAAGCATTCAGGCCACGGGCCTGCCACTTGACATTTGTTCTGATGTGTTTTTCTAACAGTTCATTAGAAAACATTTGACCTATTACTGGAGTCTGAGTCAGTCATTTCTGCAATTAAACCAATATGCAATGCCCTACTTCCTGTCAGGAGGCCTTTTGGCTGTCATGCAACAATCAGGCAAGGGCTGTATTTCACTGACCTTTGTGTTCTCGGCATCTGCGATGGCAAGGGAGTTTAGATATGAGAGAGGAGCACAGCCAGCCTCTCAGCTTGCAAGGAAAACTGCTTTCTCTCAACAGAATTCTAGTGAGTCGGTGCTTGATTCTGCCCCCCATGAATTCAAACCACCATTGACTAGAATGGGGTAGGATCAAACTTCAGGGGAAGAAATGTGTGAATGACAGGGCAGAGTCAGAGCATGGCCAAGGCATAGGGGCTGAGACAGAGTTGCAGGTGATCCATTCAACAGACATTTTTAGGCTGTTCGGTTAGTCCTCCTGCCATCCAGGAGCAGCGGTTACTTCAAAATCATTAAGAGCTGCTGTTAGAGGAAAGTGGCCATGAGGGGCAGATACTGACACAAAAATGTGTCTGGGGTCGTCTACAAAAACAACATCCCTCACATCCACGGTATTTGCTGGGCACAATGTCCTTTCTGGCCTACAGCATTTGCTCCTTGCCTCTCACTAGCCCGTGATGGAAATAGATTGAGCCAAACCATTAGAGACAATTTCCCAGATGAGAATTAAAACAAAGCAACCGACAAAACAAACTGTGGGCTTGATCCTGAGCCAGGTGGTGTAAATCAGAACAGCTCTATTGAAGGCAGTGGGTCAATGCCAATTTACACCACCTGATGATCTGACACTATATAGAACACAGGAGCAGTAGCCTGTCAACAAGACAGCTGCCATGTGGATGAATGTCCCAGCACTGATTTGATAAAGGGCTAACTGAATCCCAAACTGCACCTAGCCAGAGAGAAAATAATTTTGGAACAGGAAAGGGGATTTTTGTAAAGGGTGTGCTCTGTTTTCTCTGTGTGCAGGCGGGTTTGGAAACTCCCCAGGAATGTGTGGGTTACACCTGCACTCACAAAGCTCAGTTTACGAAAGAGAACTTTATTTATTCTTGGATTCTACCTTTCTTGGAAGCTTCTTACAGGGAAAGAGCCAGGTTTCTAAAGGGATTTAGGCATCTTACGTTGCAAATAGATGCCCAGTGGGATCTTCAAAAGCACTTACACACCAAACAATGGACGTTAGATACATAGGTCATTTTGAAAATCCCCCTATATGCCTATCTGTAGTTACAGATGCCTACACAACTTTAAAAATCTGGCTCCAGGTCTTCCCCAGTGCTCGGCTCCATGCCAATTTCCTTGCAGAGTAGTACACACATACTGCTCATAGGCCTCTGCAAAGAACCTCTCCAAGTTCTGCCTATTTTTAAAGGGGCAGGTTCCAGAGCTCTCTCAATATAGTTTATTCAGACCAAATTACTACCTTTAACAATAAGAACCCTTCCCTAAAATTGTCTGTCCCTGGGTGCTTGCTTGTTACAGCTGGGCTTCCCCGGGCTAAGGCACAAGGACCACAGCCCAGAGGCAATGGCTTGACTTCACTGTGCACCCACTAGATCCTGGCCATCTAGTCCTTTTTTTCCCCACAGAAATCCCACAGCAGAGCCCTGATGTTCCTTTTTTAATATGCCCCCTCTAGTTAATTCGTCTAGTTAAGCCCCTGCACTCCTTTGTCAGGCAATGGATTTCATAATGCAGCATTCCGTCAGGTCTATAGGCACTGAGATCGGTGATCTCTCACTCACAGACTGTGACTACGCTGCTGCCGTTGTTCTTTTAGTACAGAGCCCCGACAGGTTTCGTGAAGCACTCCAGAGTATGGAGGAGGAGTCAGCTAACATTGGTCTCCATGTTTCATAGTCAAAGACAAAACTGCAAAATTTAGGACCAGGTCCACCTGAGACTCCAATCTCTTTGTCAAAAGAAATGGTTGAATCAGTTTCCAGCTTTTCCTATCTGGGTTCTATACTTACCAGCTTCTCCAATCCTCCATTGGATAGGCATTGCAACATCTGCCGTAGGCTTTTTACAATGGATATGGAATCAACATAACCTTAGTATGACAACCAAGTTCAGGATTTATTCAAGCTGCATCCTTCCCATACCGTTGTACAGCTACAAAACACGGACACTACACCGCACAGACTGGACAAAGCTGGAGGTTTTCCACACAAAATATCAACGTTGTATATTAGGCATAAAGTAGAGTGACTTCATCTGTAATGCAGATGTTTATGATCGTTTGGGTTTACAGACTACTGGGGCCATTTTCTGCAGGCTGCAACTTATGCTTTTCGGACATGTCACAAGGTTGCCACAAGATGTTCCAGCGAACGCCGTTCTCCAGATGGCTTGTAACATCCGGGATAAAATTCCACCAACTGAGGGGTGGAGGCAGCCCAGAGGTAGAACCCCTATTACATGGGTTCATCAAGTCTGTTCCGACGCTGGACTCTCAGGCAGTCAAGCCTTTGCGGTTGCAAACGATCGCTACAGTCGACTGTCTGGCTAAGCATTGAAGAAGACGACTAGTTAAGTAACACTAGGTCAGGACATGTAGGGATAAAGTGAGAAAGGCTAAAAGCCAAGTAGAGTTGAACCTTGCAAAGGGAATTAAAACCAATAGTAAAAGATTATATAGCCATATAAATAAGAAGAAAACAAAGAAAGAAGAAGTGGGACCGCTACACACTGAGGATGGAAAGGAGGTTAAGGATAACCTAGGCATGGCCCAATATCTAAATAAGTACTTTGCCTCAGTCTTTAATAAGGCTAACGGGGAGCTTAGGGGTAATGGAAGGATGACAAACGGGAATGAGGATATGGAGGTGGATATTACCACATCTGAGGTAGAAGCCATACTTGAGCAGCTTAATGGGACAAAATCAGAGAATTTTTAATGAATCAGTAAACTCAGGGGTTGTACCGTACGACTGGAGAATTGCTAACATAGTTCCTATCTTTAAGAAAGGGAGAAAGAGTGATCCGAGTAACTATAGGCCTGTTAGTTGACATCTGTAGTATGTAAGGTCTTGGAAAAAATTTTGAAGGAGAAAGTAGTTAAGGACATTGAAGTCAATGGTAATTGGGACAAAGTACAACATGGTTTTACTAAAGGTAGATCGTGCCAAACCAACCTGATCTCCTTCTTTGAGAAGGTGACAGACTATTTAGACAAAGGAAATGCGGTAGACCTAATTTACCTCGATTTCAGTAAGGCATTTGACACGGTTCCACATAAGGAATTATTAGTCAAATTGGAAAAGATGGGGATCAATATGAGAATTGAAAGGTGGGTAAGGAACTGGTTAAAGGGGAAACTACAACAGGTCGTACTGAAGGGTGAACTGTCAGGCTGGAAGGAGGTTACTAGTGGAGTTCCTCAAAGATCGGTTCTGGAACCAATCTTATTTAACCTTTTTATTACCGACCTTGGCACAAAAAGCGAGAATGTGCTAATAAAGTTCACGGATGACACAAAGCTGGGGGGTATTGCTAACACGGAGAAGGACCGGGATATCATACAGGAAGATCTGGATGACCTTGTAAACTGGAGTAATAGTAATAGGATGAAATTTAATAGTGAAAAGTGCAAGGTCATGCACTTAGGGATTAATAATAAGAACTTTAGATATAGATTGGGGATGCATCAGTTGGAAGCAACAGAGGAGGAGAAGGACCTTGGGGTATTGGTAGATCATAGGATGACTATGAGCCGCCAATGTGATATGGCCGTGAAAAAAGCGAATGCGGTTTTAGGATGCATCAGAGGAGGTATTTCCAGCAAAGATAAGGAGGTGTTAGTACCGTTATATAAGGCACTGGTGAGACCCCACCTGGAATACTGTGTGCAGTTCTGGTCTCCCATGTTTAAGAAGGATGAATTCAAACTGAAACAGGTTCAGAGACGGGCTACTAGGATGATCCGAGGAATGGAAAACCTGTCATATGAAAGGAGACTCAAAGAGCTTGGCTTGTTTAGTCTAGCCAAAAGAAGGCTGAGGGGGGATATGCTTGCTCTTTATAAATATATCAGAGGGATTAATATTAGGGAGGGAGAGGAATTATTTAAGCTTAGTACCAATGTAGATACAAGAACGAATGGGTATAAACTGGACATTAGGAAGTTTAGACTTGAAATTAGACGAAGGTTTCTAACCATTAGAGGAGTGAAGTTCTGGAACAGCCTTCCAAGGGGAGTAGTGGGGGCAAAAGACATATCTGGCTTTAAGATTAAGCTTGATAAGTTTATAGAAGGGATGGTATGATGGGAGAGCCTAATTTTGGCAATTGATCTTTGATTATCGCCAGATATGTATGCCCAGTGGTTGATGATGGGATGATGGATGGGATGGGATCTGAGTTACTGCAGATAATTCTTTTCTGAGTGCTGGCTGGTGAGTCTTGCCCACATGCTCAGGGTTTAGCTAATCGCCATATTTGGGGTTGGGAAGGAATTTTCCTCCGGGGCAGATTGGCAGAGGCCCTGGAGGTTTTTCGCCTTCCCCTGCAGCGTGGGGCGTGGGTCACTTGCTGGTGGATTCTCTGCAATTTTAGGTCTTCAAACCACAATTTGAAGACTTCAGTAACTCAGGCATAGGTTAGGGGTTTGTTATAGAAGTGGATGGATAGGGTTCTGTGGCCTGCTTTGTGCAGGGGGTCGGACTAGATGATCACATTGGTCCCTTTTGACCCTAGAATCTATGAATCTATGAAACACCTGGTTAAAGTATCAGAGGGGTAGCCGTGTTAGTCTGGATCTGTAAAAAGCAACAAAGAATCCTGTGGCACCTTAAAGACTAACAGACGTATTGGAGCATAAGCTTTGGTGGATGAATACCATATGCATGTGACAAAGTGGGTATTCACCCACGAAAGCTCATGCTCCAATACGTCTGTTAGTCTACAAGGTGCCATAGGACTCTGTCACCTGGTTAAAGTGCTCCAATGCAGGGACATTAGTCTCAAATCCCTTGGGCAAGATCCTCAAATGGGTATAATTTGAGCTATGCCAATTTATACCACTTGAGAATCTGACATGTTGACTGGAGCTGTTAACCCTTTCTTGCCCCTGAATTAGTCATTTAGGATTTTTGTTTGTTTTTATTTCTGCAGATGTGACATGAAGGGGTTGGGCTGTGAGCACACAGGAAACTCATGCCTCTTTCATGTGTCTCCAGCCTTATTATTGTTAATCGGGTCCCAAACCAGTCACAAAGCAATTCTGGAATTTCAAAATGTGCTTCATTGTCAGGCAGTAGTAACATGAGACCAAGAATAGCAACAGATGAGACATCCAGGATCCTCGAGAACAAGAAAGACTGCTGGAATGGTGAATACAGGGGTTTTGCTTAGTACAAAGCAATGCATGAAAAGGCATAAACACTCATTTAGATTAGGAAAAGAAACCCAAGCACATAGCAAGTATATTCATATTAGCAACTCTCAGCTCAGTTATTAAAGCATGTTGATCAAATATTATTAAAGGGCCTGCATCTGATCCTGTGTCAAAGTCAAGGGGAATTGCAGGTGCCGAGCAGTTCCTCTACATTTCAGATCTTAATCTAGGTAAATTGGTATCCACACCACCACCACCACCCCTCAAAAAAACCACTCAGACTTATGTTATACGAGAGAGATTAGTCAGGAGAACATATCAAACCCAGGGTGTCCAGGGCTTTACTTTCAGTATTAGAGCTGAATGGAAAATACAGGGGGGAAATCGTGAAAATGTTCATGACATTTTGGTCGTGTTTTTCATACCTACTTTGCCATCAAAATTTAATTTTCACCAACGTTTTCTCAACAATTATAATCAGCGCTATGCCCTGTGCCAATCAAATTTACAGTGACAACTGGAAAAGAACTCAGGCCAAATCTAATGAGGTTATCATGAATTTTGTGACAATTGGTAGCTTTCTTAAAGCCCTAGCTCCCGGAGCCATGAGAAAATTTCAGTTTAATTAAAAAATTATATTTCTAGGCCTTATGGTCGCAAAGAAAAGAATGAAAATGTGGCCCCAGTGTACCCTAAAAGCTCAAAAAACCAGAAGATAACTACAAAGAAATGTATATTTGCTTGTTCAAAATCTCATGATTTTTAAGCCAGTCTCATGATTTTTGAACATTTGAGATTGAGGCTCCTACCATTTGAGCTATATAAGAAAATCTCCATGAGCAGTATAGGTAGAACAGTTCCGATTCCATCCAGCAAAGGGCAATGATACATATACACATAAGTCAATGTATTACAGTGTTTTGCCCTATACACAGTTTTTGCACTCTATGTACGGTTATTCATTGAGCTACCACTCCCTGTTTTTCCGCAGGTTCACATTCTCCAGTCCTGATCACTCTTTAGATCCTATTGTTTGATTTGTTCCCTGGCTTGTTTTAACTCAACTTTCCCTGTTATTATTCTCATCTCTCTAACCCCTGAATCTGACTAGTCCCATTCCCAGACCTAACAGTACCATATTTTGTTATTTTCCTCCTTTCCACATTGTTTTTTATTCAGCGCCTGATTCTTAACATTACAGCTTGGGGTGAGGCATCCCCTCTCCCCCAAAAACTCATGTCCATGGTTGCTGAAAAGAAAATGAAAAGGTTAATTAGCACCCCAATATTTTGCAAAATTGTAAGGCAAATTTAGCAGGCAAACATTTTTGATTTCTCCCATCTGCATGAACAGCTTGTTAGATGAAATGTGCATTCATATTCTACATGAGACATACTACTTTTCTTTAATTTTCAAATACTTTGCTGCTCCTGCTCTTATGGAACAAAACATCAGCTATTGATAAAATATTAACCAAATGCCATGTAAATTCCAGCTGATGTAACTAATCCTTCTGCAAGCAAAATAAGCGGGTATTTCCACAGACCCAGATTTGCTTTCTGTAGACCTCTGTGGTCTCTTTCTTTCACTGGAGTGAAAGTCCTTATTTTTGCCTCTGAAAAGCATCTGGATTCAGTTTAAATAGTCATCCCGTAACCATGCTGGAGGAATTGCTCTGGAATGCTGCACACCATGATGATCAGTGTGCCAGGCACACTCAAAGCAGCAGAAAAAGGGATGGGTTTTGCTTTGCAGCCTTCATCATGATGCTGTGGAACTGAGAGGAAAAAGTGATTCCTGCTGTATTTTGTTGATCTAGGCAGGCCCCTGTCCTGCAAACATTTATGCATATGAATAACTTTATTCATCCTAGTAGTGCCAAGACTACTACTCAGGTGCAAAAAGTTCAGTTCTACTAGCTGAGGGTGTAGCAGACTCATCAAGATCTACCCGAGGGGAAATAGCACGCTATGGTGAGTGGGTGTGGGTTATACAAGGGATGATGCAAAATAGAGCTTCGCGGTTTACACTCCAATATATTTTATGTGCCAGATTCTGAGAGTTCAGTGGGAGCTCCAAATGCTCAGCCCCTCAGACTATGATTAGTTCCTATTTCACTGTACCAATGTGATTTGTCCCAGGATTTCTCGTGCACCCAGCTATTCTATCTTAGGGGTGACGGTGTTTTCAGTGCGGTTTAGTGGAGCGTGAGGCCTTAGCTCCCATTGCCTGGGCGGTGTAATTGTGTGTTCAGCTGGATGTGGTTTGGGTATAAATAGGGCCACTTTTAAATAGGACCACTTGTTTCTCATTCGTCGGGTTGTGGGAAGCCAAATGTGACCTTTTTTTTCCTTCGGCCAAGTCTACTCCGGAAACTTATAGAGACGTCAGGTGGGGAGGAGGATATTTTACAATGGCTTTGTACCGGCAAAAGCCCTAGTGTTAGGGTGACCAGAAGTCTCGTTTTGGCCAGGACAGTCCCTTTTTTAAGCCCTAACTTGGCCATCCTGACTTTTTTGGCAAAAGTGGGCGTTCGTTCCATTTGCTCTTGCCAGCTTGATCAGCTGGCAAGAGCAAATGGGACAAAGACTCACTTTTGTCAAAAAAAAGTAGGATGCAGAGGAATGGGGAGTGGGGCATGCAGCAATGCCAGCCCTCTGCAGGGGGGGAAGGCAGGCAGGGGTGGGGGCAGGCAGGGCTTGAACAAGCAGCAATGCCAACCCCACGGGGCGAGGGGCTTGGATGAGCATCTCGGTGGGAAAGAGGCGGCTTGAGCTAGCCCCACACAGTGTCCCATTTTCCCTTTGGGAAATATGGTCACCCTGCCTAGTGTAGACACAGCTTCTAGCTTGCAGCTTATCTCGTTCAGAGAATGGATATAAGGCGTACCGTGGAAAAGCAGTGGAAGCTGTGTCTGCACTGGGAGCCTTTGCCAGTATAGCTATACAGGCAAACCTTTTCTATCATAGAGCCAGCCTCAGCCTCTGCCAAGTATTTCTCTTGCCCTATTGCCGGCATCTCACCATCATGGGCACCTAAGGCCTCATTTTTGTTTTAAAATCAAATGTACAATGATGCTCTGACCAGACAGGATGTGGATTTAATTGACCAGCCAGAACCCATTGAAGTTGCACTACATTGTACATATACCCAGGCAAAGAGCACCGAACTTAACGGGAAAGAATCCTGTTGGCTGAGATTCTGTGTTGAACATCCAGCAGGCACAAGAAAGAAGGTGCAGCCAGGGGCAGGGAGGAAACTAAGGTGGCTTTCTGGTACCTTTGCACCCTCTCAATTTTGGGCTGCTCAGGAGCCAAAATGGCCTCAAGGTCACTTAAGCAGCCATAGGGGCTGCTCTAAATTACAGCAGCCTCCCTGGTGCCCCCTCTGCAGCTTGCACGATGGCCCTGACCCCTCCCACTCCTGACATGAATGACTTCTTCCACTTCTGGCTCCAACCCGTTTTCCCCTTGAATCTACAACAGCCCAACGGTGTCCCAGCACCAGAGGAGTTCTCCCAGTATCACTTGTCACCTGTCTACAGCTCCTATATACTACAGGAGGGAGAGGGAAAGGCAGTGTTTTCCCCAGGAATTGAAATTTAGGGGGGGTGTTGGAATTTATGGGAGCGGGGGCGTCAGGGCTGATGAGGGGTGAGACCGTGAGGGGGAAGGTGGGCTGGATGGCACCACAGTAAAAACTGAAAAATGTTTCATGACCATTTTATCAGATTTAATTCATGTTTTAAAATCATCACACAAGTTAAAGTTGGCTACTCAAGCCTTCTATGAATCCCAACATCTACATCCTTCTTGGTTCCGTGTCATAATTTTGCACAACTCTGTTAATGAAATTCCTGAATGCAATGCATTCATCTTTGGTGGCTTCTCATGTGTCTGGTATGATACACTCATTAGTTCATTCACATGATCAGGCAGAAGGCAACTTCTTTCGGAACACAAAATTCTATTCAATGATGAAAAAGAACACTCAGCCATAGCTGTAGTGACTGGGAGTAGCAAGACATGAATTCCTATTTCTTTTATCCCAGGAAACATAGCATAAAGATCGGGTCGAGTCACTAATGATGATAAAAAAAAAAAGCTGAAGTCAAATCTTCATTCATTCGTCATATGATATTCCACCCTGTGTTCAAATTCTCTATTCTGTCCTGAACACGTGGCAGCCTCATTGCTGGCAGTGCCTCACTCCACCCAACTGTCAGTGTTTTATAGGACAGGGATCTGTAAAAGCTATACAGAAGTTGAGTCGAATCTAAAAGTCGCTGTTGCAGATTTTTAAGAATCAAGTCTGTGTACCTTTTCAGTTGTCTTAACAAATACTTCTTGGCCTCTTCACTTAAGGATTCAATATAAATGCCTTCATTAGTCAACTTCTGCACTGAAGTCTTCACTTTTTCCAATACTTTTTCAATGGATAGGTCTTTGAGTGATCCAAATAAAGCTTCTATTGCTGGACAAAGATCTACTATTGTTGTAGCAGATGCCTGGATGGCATTGTATAATGATCCAAGTGGTTTCAACGGTAGACTTACAAGAGAGAATGGCAATAGTCTTCTCTGAGCATAGTAGCAAAAGTAATCCACCAGCCTCACGACTTGGATCCATCCCACCTTGGTAGATACTTTCCAAAGCCAGTAATAATGCTGGAATAATTTTAAGACAACAGCCAAGGATCGCTCATGAGAAAGCCAGAGGGTTTTCCCAGGTTGGACTAATTTGAACTTCAGTCCCAGTGTATCTTCTATATTTTCCAAGATATTCAGTCTTTTTGGACTCTTGCTGAAAAAAGAATATAATGAAGACATTAAATTTATAGCTTTTTAAATGTCCTTTGAAGAGTCTGCAGCTTGTACTAGTGCTAATTGGAGTAGATGGCCTCTGCAGTGTGTATAGGAGAGATTAGGGTTACACTTTTCTCTGAGCAAAGCTTGTACTCCACCATGTCTTCCAGAGAAATTTGCAGCTCCATCAAATGCACAAGCAGCCATCTGTTTGGTGTCCAATTGAAAAGCATTTAACTCTTCATTGGTTGTCACAGATGCAGCCAATGTGTCTTCTGTAACTTGAACATCTAGAAATGGATCTACTGGCCTACCACTGACATCAGGATAACGTACACAATGACTTAATTCTTGATGCCCATTTGCATTGGAATGAGGAGTACGTGTGGCACCTTAGAGATGAAGTGGGTTTTAGCCCATGAAAGCTTATGCCCAAATAAATTTGTTAGTCTCTAAGGTGCCATAAGGACTCCTTGTTATTTTTGCTGATACAGACCAACATGGCTACCACTCTGAAACCTGTCATATGCATTGGTGCATTCATCAGCCATGTATGCAAATTTTTTGAATGTGGTGAGAGAGTTCTTCACTTTTTCAGCTGTTGAGTCTTTCACTGTTGTATCACGTGCTTCTAGCCAGTCAGTTGAGTTTCTTGCAGAAGGATAGTGAGCATTTGCTGGTCTTGTTCAGAACCAGCATTCAACTTCAGGATGAACACATGACAATGCACTTAACACTGGCCTCCAGTTTGTAGTGTGTGGTATCTCTTACTTAAATAGAAAGTATGATGCCACAGCCATGTTTGTTTGCATGAACTGTTTTCTGTCTCCAGCATTCTTAACAGCCTCATTAACACTCAGCGGCGTTGTCCTTGGTCAGTGGAGACTCAGAATTCAGAGGTGCTTTCACATGAGTTCACCTCCCAGGTAGGGGGCAAGAAGGCACCTTACTCATTCCTCCAGCTGTTCACGGTTCACTCTGGCCACTGTTGTTCGTTGTGCCACCGTTCACTCCATCGCTCTATTGACAACGGCCCTGCGCTGTCACCTTCTGCTACCACCTGCCACTGTGACCCCTGCGAGTTGGTATCTTGAGGTTCCACCAGCTCACAGTGATTTCAGCTGAGCTCTCAGTGGGGGAACCTCGCTGTTAGTGCAGACTGAGCCGTCTCTTCCACAGAAACACTGTCCCACAGCAGGTCTAAGCACTTAGACCTGATTATCAGTGATTTCAGCTGTAAGGGTCACTTAACAAAACAAAAGACCGTCTAAGAAGTCTAATCAGCTCTGTCTTTAAACAGCGGAGAGTGGCAGGTCAAACAGTACTCCCGACGCAGGCAGACCATCAAGCAAAACACCTGTCCCCACTCTCTCTCTTGATGCCCTCAATCAAAACAGGCTAAGTACAGTTCTACTGCCCTTTACTTATACAATAAGAACAACAACATTTCATTACCCCCCACATTCAAGTGATTTGTAACCCAACCCCAGCCAAAATCTATCACTTGAGCAACACAGCTCTGAATGCTGGATACCTAGGTGGCTTGGGTGTGAATGTAAATACAATCTGGTCCTGAAGCGTTCCTCCCCGCAGCAGCTCATCACTAGCTGTCATGGAGAGCTCATTTAGACTTTGCTTACAAATCATAATTTGGCCAACATCACCGAAATGAATGCACTGACGTTGTCATAAACACAAAAGCTTTATAAGAAAGCTAGTCTATGTTCATACTTTTCAAATCTATTATATTTTTTCAGATACATGTATTTTATCATACAATTTATGTTTTTAAAGTGTGTATTAATGTTTCAATTTCAATTCAAATTTCCAAACAAACAATCACTAAATTGGCAACACTGCATATAACTAGTTCACAAAACTGTGGGGGGAACGTGTTGGGGAAATTTGGGGGTGTGTAGGGAAATGCCTGAGGAGAGGGGACTAATCACTCCCCTGCCCCCAGGACAAATTCTGCATCCCTTATGGAGTTTTCTGCCAGGCTAAAGGCCTTTTGAAACTAATGGACTGTTTCTCTCAGTAAAGACAACAGGATTCGGCCCATAAACACTCCCATGTGATTAAGACCCATATACTTTGTAATATAGTAGTTATGGTAATGGAATCTATAGTAAAATAGAAAGTCCTTCAGGATTAGGTGGAAACATTAACACAGCCAATGGACCTAATCCTGCTCCTATTCCAATCAATGGGAGTTTTGCCATTGTCATCAGTGGGTGCAAGGTTTGACCCTAAATCTTTAAAGATATGTATTATTTTTATTTTATTATTTGACTCTTTCCCCCCCAAGATCTCAAGTCCAAATTCAGGGGAAGGAGGACAAATGACCCCCTGGGGTTCTCTTTAAGGATCTGTTCAATACAACGCATTGTTTTTTCCCCCTGATTTCCTCCTCTAATGGCTATTTATACCAAAAGGGAAGGAAAAGGTGTGATGCTTTCTAATATTAACACAGTTCACCTCCTGAACACCCATGTTGTCTTGCAGATTACAGTTCTGGGCCCTTCCCATAGCTAGGGTGGCCAACATTGTATTTCGAAAATAAGAGACCATTTTCTTAGCACTCTACTCCACCCTCCTCCTGATATTATTAAATAAATAATAATTAATCATCGGTAATCACCTACATTTGCCAGGGGTATTTCTTGCTGCTTGTTGCAGGACTCTGCAATTCTCGATCTCATTGCACAGAGATGAAACAATAAGGGACGTCCCTTGTAACCCTACTGATACTGCCTAATCTTTATTTGTTCAAGAACATTCTAAAGAGTCTTCTAGGAATCATGGGAAAACATCTTCTGGGTTTGTTTTAGCAGTCGCTCTCCACAAGGGCTGCCTCAGCCTTTTGCTGTACTTGCCTGAATTGTAACATTAATTTCATAACAAAACTTTCCCCAGCATATGCATTGCTATTCAAAGACAAAAATCAAAACCAGATCTTTTAAAGAAACACACTCAGATTACAAATCCAGGCCGCAAGTCTGATCTCATTTGCACCAGTTTTGTACCACTGTATTTCCATTGGCTTCTGGGAGGTTAATTCTGATTTGCACTAGTGTAAATGAGAGGAGAATCAGGCCATGTGGGCTGGATCCTCAACTGTACCTTTCCACATTTGTGATTTTAGAGCTACAGGGTGTTTTAAATGATGCTGGTCGGAGCAGTCCACTAGGCACCCCACAACTGGCCAAGGACCAGCAGGAACAATATCAGCAAAGCCCCCCCCCCACGTGGTGAAAAGTCATGAGTTAGGCCTCCAAAAGTCACAAGATTAAAAACATCTCATTATTTTAAGCCAAAAATAATGATTTGGGGGTTATTTTTATTTGCCTTCTGCTTTTTGAACACTTGGAGTTCACTTGGCTTATGTTTTCAAGTTTTTTTCTGCAACTATTAGAGCTAGAACCTTTTTGTTATTTAAATGAAAACTGAGATTCTTCTGTAATCACATGACTCCAGGGGCTGAGGCTTTAAAAAAGCCCACCAAATATCACGAGGCACATCAGAAAACTGGGAGAGGTTGCCACACTGCACTGTACACTGCATCCACTCCTCAGCGTGACTCTCCTGCCACCTGGAATGAGTCCTGTGCCAAGGGGATTCTCAGCAGCCCCTTTAGTGCTCTGGGGGTACTAAGGGACCTTAGCAGGAGCTGAGGATCTCATCCCATGTTTTACTGACCAAAAAAAATTCCTTTGGCTAAACCTTCACTCCTTGCCTGAATCACTTTGTCCCAGTTTGATTCATCAAGCCGAACCAGAAAAGATCCCATGGGCAAAATGACTGGTGAATTAATATGTCAGATCTAAAAGAGTCCTATGACCTTCCACGGCTGATACATTCATCTGCCATAACCTATGTCTTTGAAAAAAAAATTCCCTACTATTGTTCAGATCATCATTTCATCTAGACACACCTGTTTTGCTGAGATTGAAATGTTTTGCAGGAACACGTTGCTGTCAATGAAATTTTTAATGGAAAAGTTCTGAAATGTTTCCTTTTGACTTTCTCATTTCAACTTAGAATATAAAAGTTGAAGTGACAAAGTCGAAACAAAACATTTCAATAAGGTCATTCCAATTATTCCAACAGGAAATATTTTGGAATATTCAGTGAAAATTTTGAGAATTCCATGTTTCGTTTTGATTTGGGACAAAAACAAATTGCAAACTGTCTGAATTTCCCATGTGATGGAAATTCCATTTTTGAGGCAGCTCTAATAATGAATGCTTGTTCTATGTATGCATGACTACCAGGAGTGTGGCTGAAGTCAGCTATTCTACAATACCTGCCTGTGCCCCTCAAACCCTGCCTCTCTTTGAAGTAGTAGAACTGTACCAGTAAAGGAGGACAGTATTTGCCCCGCAGAACTAAAATGGGGCTTATGCAGCGCAGAGAGCCCTGCAGCAACCACCTGCACTGGGATGTATTGCACCCTTTGTATAACCACGTTCTGGGGATTGTTTTGAAAAAGCCTTTTGTGACCAACACAAAGCGGGAGTGAGTTCTTTGCTAAAGGAAAAATCAGCCAAAATAAAGCAGCCAAAATAAACTCTTGGAAATGGATGAAGCCTGCAGTCTTTGGAAGACCACCAGGAACAAAGCTCCTTCGTTATAAACAGCTCCACAATGAAGTTACACACGCTCAGCTTTCCTAAAGGACAAGGTCTTGACCTTAGCCAGAGTCGGTTTTCATTTCAGATCCTTTGTTTTGAACTCTAACTTGTTGGGCCACAGCAACCCCAAAAATATATGTGCAGTTCGGTTTTATCAAAAGCCTCCTACATCCTGCTTTGGTTGGGAGCTTTAAACTTGTTTAAAAGCATTTGCAAAGATTGAGGTTTTAGTCTATTTCAGAGAGTTTATTTTGGCTGCTTTTCCTCCTTTACCTAAAAAAACCCGGTTCTGATTTCCTTCATAAACACAATTGTTATATCAGAGCAGGATTCTGTGTGGACAATCTGCTAATCTTTAGTTGAAACAAACAAAATGCGCCTTTCTTTAGAAAAAGCGGTGGGATCCTCTGGCTCTGCATGGAGTCCAAATTTGATATTACGCAGACCAGTATTACTCCCTCCTCAGTTCCAGAGAGAATGGGCTGTTGGAGCAGATACTTGTATTCTCACTGAATAAACATCCACTTGTGGGTCTTTCATGCTGGGTCCTTCTGAGCAGACATACAGCAGAACTGAAACAGTGACAGCATTTGTAATGATCTAGGGAATTAGTTATGCTAGTTCATCACCTTTTAATAACCAGATCCTGGGACGGCTGAGCACCTGCAATTCCCATTGACCCCAAAATGGGGCAGAAGGATGTTCATAACACCAACATAAACATAAGAACATAAGAACGTCCACACTGAGTCAGACCAAAGGTCCATATAGCCCAGTGTTCTGTCTTCTGACAGTGGCCAATGCCAGGTGCTTCAGAGGGAATGAACAGAACAGGTAGTCATCAAGTGAGCCATCCCCAGTCACCTATTCCCAGCTTCTGGCAGACAGAGGCTAGGGACACCATCCCTGCCCATCCTGGCTAATAGCCATCGATGGATCTATCCTCCATGAATTTATCTAATTCTTTTTTGAAGCCTGTTATACTCTTGGCCCTCACAACACCCTTTGGCAAAGAGCTCCACAGATTGACTGTGACACTGTACCCCATAATGTTTTACAGAAATATGCTTATGAATGTAAATATGACATAACTGGAATATGTTTTATGCTAAATATGCCATGTAACATATTTTTGCAAAGGTTATGTTCTACTGAATGTATTCATCCTATTTGTAGGCATGTATCACTTTTATATCTGAAGTTATGAGCATTGGTACTATGCTTGTATTTAAAGTGTTTGCTGTAGGAAGTGCATCAGACAGATTTAGTCAACATAGTGTGAAGGAGTTATTCAAGTAATTGGGAGTGCTTAACTAACAATGAACATTGAAAGACGTCAGTCCATTTCTGAGATTTCCTGGGAATGTTCAAACCAACATGTAAACAACGGCGTCGGCCAGTAAAGAACTGAGTCACACATAGACATGTGATTTGCCCATGTGACTCCAAAACTCCATATTGTAGCTGGGATTCTGCACAGGAGAACACAAGGGGTTTACACTCACAAGAAAGTCTATATAAGGTCCTGGGAAACCCCTTCATTTTGTCTTCAGCTTGCTCAAGAGACAGTCTCTCCACCCCAAAGAGATGCCTGAAAGAAACTGGAACAAAGGACACTAACTACAGGAGTGAGAGTGATTGCTGGACCCAGACTAAGAGGAAGTCTAGTCTGTAAAAGAAGTTTATTAGAACATCTCTAAGGGTGAGATTTATCTGCATTTAATTTCTTACTGTATTAGGCTTAGACTTGCATGTTTTATTTTATTTTGCTTGGTAACTTACTTCGTTCTGTCTATTGTTACTAGGAATCACTTAAATCTTACTTTTTATATTTAATAAAATAACCTTTTACTTATTAATTATCCCAGAGCAAGTAATTCCTGGGGGAGCAAACAGATGTGCATCTCTCTCTCAGTCTCGACCAGTGTTAGATAGGGCTAACAATTTATGAATTTACCCTGTACAAGCTTTATATAGAATACAATGGATTTATTTGGGGTTTGGACCCCATTGGTAGCTGGGTATCTGAGGGCTGGTCTACACTGAGGTGGGGGGTCGATGTAAGATATGCAACTTCAGCTACGAGAATAGCATAGCTGAAGTTGATGTATCTTATTTCGACTTACCTCCCGTCTTCACGGTGCAGGATCGATGGCCATGGCTCCCCCATCGACTCTGCTTCCATCTCTCGCCCTGGTGGAGTTCTGGAGTCGACGGGGAGTGCAGTGGGGATCGATTTATTGCCTCTAGATGAGACAATAAATCGATCCCCAATAGATCGATTGTTACCCTCCAATCCAGCGGGTAGTGTGGACGTACCCAAATTGTTGGAAACAGGAGCACTTCTTAAGCTGTTTTCAGTTAATCCTGCAGGTTTTGGGGCACATGGTTCGGACCTGGGCCTGTGTTTGTAGCAGGCTAGTCTATCTGGCTCAACAAGGCAGGGTACTGAAGTCCCAAGCTGCCAGGAAAAACGGGCCCAGAGGTAGTCCCAGCACATCAGGTGGCAGTCTTAATGGGGGTTTCTGTGACCCAACCTGTCTCAGTATTGTGTGAAAAAATACTTCCTTTTGTTTGTTTTAAACCTGCTGCCTATTAATTTCATTTGTTGTCCTCTAGTTCTTATGTTATGAGAAGGAGTAAAGAACACTTCTTTATTTACTTTCTCCTCCACACCAGTCATGATTCTATAGACCTCAATCATATCCCCCCTTAGTCAGCTCTTTTCCAAGTGGAAAAGTCCCATTCTTATTAATTCAGTAAGTAGGGCACTAGCCTGCAACTCAGGAAACCTGGGTTCATTTCCCTGCTCTGCCATAGACTATCTGTGTAACCTTGGGCAAGTCACTTACATGCCTAAATGGTCCTTTGTGGATCTGGGCCTAAGTGGCAGATATAGTTGCTACGGTGATTCACAAAACCCCTGATTGGCTGCTGTCTAACTCGTTGGAAGTTCAGGTGCCTAAATGCCTTTGAAGAACTGGGCCTAACTGACTTTCAATGAGACTTAGACTCCTAAGTGCTTATGTCACTTTTGAAAATGGGACCTGCATGCTATTGAAAGGTCTCATTACTATTCTCTCTCTTATTTACGTCTAGGGGATTTTCAGTGTTGATCCACAGCTATATTCATAGACAAGATATGCTTATTAACGAATGTCAATTTCTATGTATAGTTGCACTGGCAGTCTTGGATCTGGGGTTTGTTAGCAATGGGCTCTTGAAAGAGATTATATCTCCCTTACAGATCCCAACAAGAATTAAAGGGCCAGATTTTGAAAGAGTTCAATTACAGAAACATGCACACAGCTACTGCAGGCGCACATGCAGATTAAGAAATTGCACAGGCAAATAACCAGCTCTTCATGTGCACACACCTGATTTGTGACCACAACTATAGTAATGGCAAGTGCAAATGAGACAGGCTTTGCACACTCAAACTCTTTGGGTGAAATCCTGATCCCCTTACTCACATTAAGCAGCACCTCAGTCCATAAGAACCTGTACTGAAATCAGTGGTATTGTTCGTGGCTCGCGGTACTACTCCACAGAAGTAAGCACAGCAAAAGTTGGCCCTTTAAAAACACAGCCCACAATATTAGGAAGGGGTCCTCAATGAACCAGAATTGCTACCGAATGTGTCTGTTTCAAGTGCAGGGGTAGGTGCAGGGTATGGAAGTTCATTTCCCTCCTATTCCCATCTTAACTCTGCTTTCTTTCCTCTCCCACCTTCCTCCTCCATCAGTCTTGGCAGGACAAGTCATTTTGTGGCATGGTTATTTAACAGCCCCGGTGTCACATCTAGATGCTCTTAAAACCTTGAGCTGTTTATTTGGTTCATTAATGCCCACGGGATATTCCAGGGAGCTCTCGTAATGCTGTTAGTTTTATATGTAGGGCCCTACCAAATTCACGGTCCATTTTTATGAATTTCCCAGTCACAGGATTTCAAAAAATCATACATTTCATGATTTCAGCTATTTAAATCTGAAATTTCACGGTGTTGTAATTGTAGGGGTCCTGACCCAAAAAGGAGTTGTGGGGTGGGGGATTGCAAGGCTTTGTGTGTGGGCGGAGGGGTTGCAGTACTGCTACTTCTACACTGCTGCTGGGGGGGACACTGCTTTCAGAGCTGGGCAGCTGGAGAGCAGCAGCTGCTGGCTGGGAGCTCAGCTCTGAAGGCAGAACCACCACCACTAACAGTGCAGAAGGACAGCATGGTATGGAATTGCAACCTTTATTTCTGTGATGCTGCCTGCAGAGTTGGGCCCTCAGTCAGCAGCTGCCACTCTCCTGCCACCCAGTCCTGAAGGTAGCAGCACAGGAGTAAGGGTAGCATGGTATGGTATTGCCACCCTTATTTCAGCACTGCTGCTGGCGGGGTGCTGCCTTCAGAGCTGGGCGCATAGCCAACAGCCACAGCTCTCCAGCTGTATGGGTCTGATGGCAGCACAGAAGTAAGGGTGGCAATACCACAACCCTCCCAGTGACTCAAAACTCTCTTTTGGGTCGGGACCCCCAGTTTGAGAAACACTGGTCTCCCCCATGAAATCTGTATAGTAGAGGGTAAAAGCACACAAAAGACCAGATTTCACAGGGAAAGACCAGATTTCACAGTCCATGCTGCATTTTTCATCGGCATGACTTTGGTAGGGCCTTATTTATATAGTATCTGGAGATACCAACTGGAGGTCCCAATCCTGCCTCCCACTCAAGTTTATGAGAACTTTGGCAGTGACTTCAGAGAGACCAGGATCTGGCCCTTACAGGATGAAAATGTATCAAAAAAGCTGCAGCCTGTTAGCCTCCTATGTAACAGGAGGGAAGGAAAGATCTGGCTCCCACTATATGAGTGGGGTTAGAACTCAGCTAGGATGAACTAGAACAACCTTCCCATCCAGTCTTGAAGGCCAATGGGGATCCTTTCTGATTTACCGCAGGCTCTTTCATTTCCTCTGACTCTATGGCACAAAAGAGGGTCAGCAGAGAATGCGAAGGCAAAAGCTGAAGCCCTCGGTGGGGATGAAGCATGACAGAGCTGTGTGATCCAGTGTCTTCACTGGAAAGGAAAGATTTGATCCTGGGTGTCACCACATCCCTACGGAAAAGCTCCACAGAATCTGAGGGCTTGTCTACATCACAAAGTTGCAGCGCTGGTGAGGGGGTTACAGCGCTGCAACTTAGGAGGTGTACACATCTGCAGGGCATCACCAGCGCTGCAACTCCCTGTTTGCAGCGCTGGCCGTACTCCCGTTTTGTCTCGGGTGTAGAGGATCCAGCGCTGGTGATCCAGCGCTGGTAATCAAGTGTAGACACTTACCAGCGCTTTTCTTGACCTCCGTGGAATAAGCAGGTATCCCAGCATACCTGAGGAAGCCTCTGGTAATCAAGCTGGTCTCCTTCCCCAGTTTGCTCTCGCGTTCCCCGAACCTCCGTGCAAGCAGGTCTCCTTCCCTGCGGTTTGCAGGGAGGTTCGGGGAACGCGAGAGCAAACCGCGGCGAAGCTGGTCTCCTTCCCTGGTTTGCTCTCGCGTTCCCCGAACAAGCAGGTCTCCTTCCCTGTGGTTTGCAGAGTGGTTCGGGGAACGCGAGAGCAAACCGCGGCGAAGCTGGTCTCCTTCCCCGGTTTGCTCTCGCATTCCCCGAACCCCTGTGCAAGCAGGTCTTCTTCCCTGCGGTTTGCAGGGGGGTTCGGGGAACGCGAGAGCAAACCGCGGCAAAGCTGGTCTCCTTTCCCGGTTTGCTCTCGCGTTCCCCGAACCCCCTTTGAAGCCGCCCAACAGCGCTGCAGTATGGCCACATCTAACACCACTTGCAGCGCTGGTTGCTGTAAGTGTGGCCACTCTGCAGCGCTGGCCCTATACAGCTGTACTAATACAGCTATAACAACCAGCGCTGCAAAATTTTAGATGTAGACATAACTAGTCTGTTAGTCTCCCTGAGGTCAGGTGAGCCCTGCTGGAAGAGCACTGAGGTCAGGAGGATTACATACCAGGGAAGGACCTGACCCAATGTCTGGTGTAATATGATAATCAAAAAATAGCAAAACTTGGATTTCTTTTTCCTGCATTTGGGGGCGGGGAGTCAAGTTAACAGGAAATAGGAGAAAATCCATGGAAAATGCATCATTCATGTGTCAGCGTTTACAAAATCCAGACAATGGTAACGAAGGGAGAAGTTTTGCTAAGTGTACACATCTTAAGAAATACTGCCGTGGTGATCATTTATAGCAGTGAGGCAGTTAGACTACAGAAAACAAACCAGAATTATTTTTCTCCTCCTTGTGGCATAATAGACGTGTCTGATATTTTGCTTTTCAAGTCTTGATCTTGCTTCTAATGAAATCACAGAATTTTGCCAGTGACTTTAATTGAGAGCAGAATCAGGTCCTATGAAAAGAAGTTCTATTATTGCTATTAAGGTCCAAATACCTTTGTCTAGCCCCACATGCCAAGGAAATGACTGTTGCTTGCTCAAACTTGAATTTAGATCTTGTCTGAATGACAGCATCTCATGGACTCAATTCAATCCAGAAATGTTGTGGCTTCAACAGCATAAAAGTCCTGACAGTTTTCTCCAAATCATGCTGTTATTATACATGAAAAGAATCACTCTAGGAGATGGACCTAGAGTTTCTGTGGGACCTTGAGCAAGTCACTTAACACCTCTGGGCCTCAGTTTGCCCTCCTTTCCTATGAGATCTAGTTTTCCTGAGCTGAAAGGTGCTGAGATTCTAGCATCACATTATACTCCAAATAAGGTTTGGGTTGAGATCAGTACAGTAGTGTAATAATGTTGTCATCCACACTTCCAACACAAGTGTGCCATTCTGACACACGTGCCAACTTGCTACCTAGTGGTGTCTTGCTTGTACACTAATAAAAAAAGAAATAGAAAAGCTGTGTTATAGCACCACTTGCCGTACTTACATAAAGAGGGGAAATCATGAAGTTCCCTATTCAGTCGATAATCTTACTGATTAATTTTAGACACACACAACCATATATATAATATAATGTTTATGGGTATGTGTAGATAACTCAATAAAGATAAACATCTTCTCCCACTAGTAGCAATATAATCTGAAAGATGAATTATGACAAAAATAAGTTTTTTTCCTTCCATATAGTAATATATTTTAAATTGTGATTCTGATATTTATCATATTCATATTGCAGTAACATCTACAGGCCTCAGTCAGGGATCAGGACCTCATTGTGCTGGGTACGGTACAAACACAGAACAAAGAGGTGAGCCCTGACTCAGAGCTTACAGTCTATATAAATATTGCAAATTATTTTAATTTGGGCAACAAACTCTACTTTATTTCACACATCAATGAAGAAGAGACTACACTACCCAGCTAAGTCTTTTTTGGAGTTATATTTTCTCTTTCAATATTTATAAACATAAAAAGGGCCATTTCACATTTTTTCCTGCATTTTAAAAAAATCCATTTTCTATTGTATTGCACTATTAACTTTTGTCAGCACCAGAAATATTAAAGACCAATAATGACCTAGTATAAACAACATTAAGGAATAATGTTTTCACCAGATTATAAATATTTGGGTATGTGACATGAAAACAATCCACCACTTAATATAAAAGAGCACAGAATATGAGTGACTCACAGGAACTCCCCAACTCCCCGAAGAAAGCAGTTTATTAGAGAACTTCTCCAGATCAGAGTGTTCTTTCTGTTCCTGAACTTCTGATTTTTTTTGACCCATGTGTCATTATAACCACCATTACATCATGTTTCCCACTCTGCAGTTACCTTAAGAATTGTTTATGGCTTTGTTTCAACTGCTTAAGTGTGCTATCCAACGTGATTCTGTAAGACGGCAAGTTATGGCCAGCTTGATATGGGTCAGAGTACATCTGCTTCCACTTCACCCTGCGGAAGTCTCCATCAAAAAGCTAAGGAAGGGATGGGCCGTTTAACTGAAGTGCATGTACATTCATAGATATAACATGGCAATGTGCTTGCTGATTGTATCACTGCTGAGTCCAATAGTTTATCATCATTGAAGGGGTTGCAATGAACACCAAGGACACCTTTAACAACTTAACTTGCTACTATATAGCCACTAGCAATTGTAGGGAAGTTTAAAGAGAAAGCGTTTTGATTCCCTTAATGAGGCCTAATTTAGCCCAGGCCCTATCATCTCTTATCAAATTCAAACTGGCTGGTACAATTTACTTGCATACAGAAAGTAAGAATGCCAGAAACTGAACCCACTACAGGAACTTCCGGGACAAGCCAGTTTATTTCAGGGCAAAACTGTCCCGTCACATTGGTAGACAGATTAAGAAAGCATACAAAATGACAATAATTTAGCTCAGGAACAGTAGAGAAATGTTATTTATGCAGATGCTTTGAATGTCCAAATAAGGTTTTCTGCAGCCTATGTTCAACATCAGCATTGCCTCCAAGGAATCTGTAAAGGGGGCTTGCTCCATCAAAACGGGGTGCTTTTAACACCACAAATATGGGAACTACTCGATATTGCTACGAAAATCACATCCAGCATAAGAGGCACTGCATGCTTTAGGTGGACTAAGTATGATACACAGCAGCAGGACATAATGCAATGACACTGCACAGATGGATAGACATATGCAAACCTTTGGTTTAGCAGGCCAGTGCTCAAACCACTGAGCTATCCCTCCCCCAGTGTAAACATCACAAAGCCAGCATTAGCCAATCCAGATGGTTATGGGCATTCTTTCCAGCATCCTAGAGTGGACACTGAAAGCTACAATGACTTTAATAAAATAAAAAGAAAAGGCTCCAGTCCTAAGAAGTTCCCTACTCATTAAATCTATTAGTCTACTTCCTGTTGACCCTTTAGGGCAACACTTCAGTAGACATCATTCAATTTGAATTGCACAGACATCAATTGTCAGTTAAACAGACAATGCATCTTGTGGATCACAGCAGGCTAGGACATCCAAAGAAAGGTTTCAGTCTTTTATGTGGGCATCAGTAACAAACAACGCTGGATGTATATTCTGTGTAGCAGGCAGGCTCTATTCCCCCCACTATGAGTATTTTTCCTTTCTGTTGCATTAGACTTGAGTGGAGGAAGGGAAAAAAGCCACCCTGGCTTGCCTAATGATAAATACGGTGCACTCCTCGCTAGATCCGTGCTCACGCTACATTTTGGGTTTGTTTGCTCATTTATTTCAGTTGCACAGACAATGCCATTAGTCAAAGGTTCTGTTTAATGGAGACAATGTTGTTCACTGCCACAGGTCTGGCTTGAACTAGCTATGCAGAAAGAATCAGCACATGGAGGGAGGGATTGTGCCTAGACAAGGACCTAGGAGTCAGGACTTATAGGGTATGTCTACATTGCAACAAAAAACCCATGACACCGAGTCTGGGTCAGCTGACTCAGGCTAGCAGGGCTCAGGTTGCAGGGCTAAAAATAGCAATTTGGGGCAGGGGTTTCAGAGCCCAGGCTGCAACCCGAGCTTAAACATCTCTACGACAATTTTATAGCCTTGCAGTCTGAGCCTAAGTCAGCTGACTCAGGCCAGCTGCGGGTCTTTTACTGCAGTGTAGACATATTCTTAGGTTCTAATCCCAGCTCTAACATGTGGAAAAGTAACTTCACTGCTCTGTGCCTCAGGTTATCCAGCTGTAAAAAGTGGACATCATAATACCTACCTCAGTGAAGTATTGAGAGAGCTGATTTAAAGTTTCCAAAGTGTCTGGAAATCCTCAGATGAAAAGTGCCAAGTGCCATTATTAAAAACTATACAGTGCTGGAGGAAATGGGCTACCTCTTTGCCAAAAGAGATCAGAAAAGGTTCCAAGCTCTTAAATAATTACCTCTGCAATGGATTATCAGCAGAGTTTCAGATTACAAAAGTACTGTGCTTTAGATACTTGAAGTGAATTACTTTTGAAGACCGTAAAGTATCATTTAAAGCCAATAAAACACCATATTAAAGCCTATTGAAATACTTATTGCTCAAGCTTCTCAAACTAGAATTTCTGAAACTCCATCTCTTGAAAAACTAGCATTTTACAAAACTTCAGTTGAGGTGACAGACCCAGCACAGGAAGCATGGGATGAAATCAGAGGCAGGATGTTACTCTGCAGGGAATTTGTAACGAACCATTTGGCATTATCTTGAAGAAGAAATGACAGAATCAGATCCTTAAAGGGAGTAAGCTGATACTGAAGTCAATGGACCCCTTTAAACCTGCTGGGAATATGACCCTGAATTTCCATAATATGGCCATTCAAATAGTGTGCTCTCTGATATGTACAAGATTATCTATTCAGGAAGTTTTTAAAAAGCATATGTAGCACTGAAAGATCACAGGTATTTAGTTGCATGGGATACCACAAAAACAGCACAGACAGCACTCCTGTGAATTCCTAATGGTGGATCATTTCCATTGTGTCATGCCCCTTCATGAACAGGTTTCTATTATACAAACAGACCTGCAGTCTGCAGTCTGCATACAACGGAGATTAAGGATAGGGGCTTGACTAGGACTCTCATCTTGAGAGATGTGGGAGCTCATAGTATTCTTGGGAATCTGAGGTGTTCAGCACCTTTCACAGTCATGTCAGAATGGAAGAGGAATTCTGCCCAAATGGAGTTTTCCATTACAGAACACCATTCATGGGAAAGCAAATACGTTATTTTTTTAAAGCAAACAAACAAACAAACCAACCCTCGTTGTTCTTGGTATCAAGCAATGTCCTCAAGAGCAGAAACAAGCCAGCCAACAAAATGTTCAAGAAGCCAAAGAGCAAGACCACATCACCAGGGAAGTAAACAAAGATCATTAGCTACCAACTCATTAGGATCAGTCACCTGCTTCCTTCCTACGGCTTTTGATGCTTTTCAGAACTCAGGCAGCAAGTTTCATAGTACCATCTGAATGCAGCTTATGTGCTTTCCTGCCTCCAATCCATGGGCTTCTAAAACCGCAATGAAAATAACGTACGAGGAAAGATGTTGGGACAATCATTCGCAGCATGTGGTCTCCTGCCCAAGCCCATGTCTGGGACATAATGGTGCAGTGGTACAAATACGGAGACTTATCTTTTCAAAAGTAACTACTGGTTTTGGGTGCAACACAGTCTAGGTGCCATCTTAAAACACCACAGAGGGACCTGGATTTTGAGAGAGAAGGGGTTCAGATTTTTCCAAAAAAACAGCCCTCATGAGAGTGTCTCAAGTTGGGCACTCAAAAAAATCGAGGAAACCAAAAATCACTAGTTACTTTGGAAGCTAAGGCCAGAGTAACTCGGATGGATCATACACCCATGTTACTGAGAGCAGAATTATTGCTCTTCCGTTGGGACAGAAAAGGAACTGCAAACGTGGCACCTCCCCATTAGTAGACCTTCTCCCTGTGCACTTAGGGTCAGTTCATCTTATTTTCCTGACAAAGACACTTGTCGTTGTCCTCTCCTGCTAGGTATACAGAACCACCATCGCTCTGGGGAGGCAGCTGGATTCTGTTCTGAATTTGTAACTAAATTCTAAACATTGACTATTCCCTGAGAGGATTGCACCTGAGGCCAGCTTGGCAGTCAGGTCCTGGGGCAGTATGCAGGACCGGTAGGTAGAAACTGGCCAGATTTGCCCAATTCTTCTCCTAAATCACCTTGTTCTTCTTGGGTACCCAGCCCCGATTTGCGGTGTAAGAACACCTTACTGTTGTAACCTTTCTGCAAGGGGGTTCCTGGCAGCTACAAGTAGCTAGAAGTCTCTCTGAAAACTAAAACACCAGTTGCTCAAGCCCCTCGCCCCCTTCCAGATTTCTGAGATCATGACATGGGCACCGTTCCTAGGCAATACTTTCCCTCTCACAAGCACCAAGTCTGTGTATGAAACAAGAAAAAAATTGTTAGTGGGAAAGTGGACAGCATCGTCTTGGGAAAACACAGCAACAGTGTCTCATTTTCTCCTACCGCTTCCTCCTGGCCTGGTAAGTCTGACTGGAGTCCTTTGGCCAGATTTTAAAAGATTTTTAGGCACCTAAAGATGCAGATGGGCCCCCAATTCTTATTGATTTTGATGGGAATTTGGTGTCTGGCTTGCTTAGGCTCTTTTGAAAATCCCACTAGGCATCTATATATCTTTGAAACTCTGGACCTCTCTCTCTGTTTCTGGGCACTTGCCACAGTTAATCCTGAACAAGCCTCTGTTGAACTCCTTATTCATGCTTCAATCACTTCCCATCTCCTCCTTTCACCATCTCCTGCTCTGTAACTGCCAGGGAGTTCAAAATCCCTGGCCAGCCTCAGCTTTCACTGTTCAAATCTGAAAATGAAGCGTATCACTCACTTCCCCAGGCACCGTCACTGGCTTCCTCTCCACCCTGATTGTGGCCTGGTTTTCAAATCTACTTCCCCCAGGACTGCCTCTCCGCCCACTCATGGTATTCTTCTAGTCCTGGCCCTTCTCCACCTCCTAGCACCTCACACCTCTGCATTTGTGTCTGGAACACCCTTCCTCCTCTTCCCTGGGAGTCACTTCCTCCCTTTGGGACAGATTTTCCTTCTGCTGCCACAAGCGTTGACAATTAGAAATCTGGTTTTCAGAGCCGCTGAGTGTTCCCAGTTCCCACTGACCTTCCTAATAATTGTGGGTCTCAACCCATGTGTCAGTCAGGCCCTCAGTATCTGTCTGTCTGTTTGTGGGCTTGTCAAGGTATTATTCCCACTTTGAACTTTAGTGTCCAGAAAATGGGGACCTGCATGTACCCTTCTAAGCTTAATTCCTAGCTTAGATCTGATAACGCTGCCACCAACCAAAAATATAGTGTTTTGGTACACTTCCTGTCCCCCAAAACCTTCCCTGGGGGACCCAAGACCCAAACCCCTTGGGTCTTAAAACAAGGGAATATAAACCATTCCCCTTCCCAGACTTTCCCTGAGAGATCACTGTGATCCAAACTCCCTGAATCTTAAATCAGAGAGGAATTAACCTTCCCCCCCTCCTACTTTCCCCCCACCTCTCCCTGGTGAGTTCAGACTCAATCTCCTTGGGTGTTACACAAGGGGGAAAAAATCAATCAGGTTCTTAAAAAGGAAAGCTTTTAATTAAAGAAAGAAAAAATAAAAATTATCTCTGTAAAACCAGGATGGAAAACGTTTACAGGGTCTAAGCTTATACATAGACTAGAGGGACTCCCTCCCCCCTAGCCTAAGATACAAGTTACAGCAAACAGAGATAAAATACCCTTCCAGAAAAATACTCATTTGCAAATTAAGAAAACAAACATAAAACTAATTTGCCTTTTCTAGCCAGTACTTACTAGTCTGAACATGAGAGACTGTTAGAAAGAATGGAGACAGATCTGGTTGCACGTCTGGTCCCTCTTAGCTCCAAGAGCGAACAAACAACAAAAAAAACAGCACAAAGACTTCTCTCCACCAAGATTTGAAAGTATCTTGTCCCCTGATTGGTCCTTTGGTCAGGTGTCAGCCAGGTTCACTGAGCTTGTTAACCCTTTACAGGAAAAAGAGACATTAACCCTTAACTATCTGTTTATGACAGGGCTCAATTCAGGTTATTAGATATGCAGATATTAAAATTAGCATCTACATTTCATTAGCAGGTGCATTTTTTGTGCCAGGATCTGGGTCAGCCTTGCTGCAGTTTTTCCCCCCTTTACATTTTGCCTTTAAGCTAGTGATGGGGCCCAGCTGATAAATTCAGATCCAGTTTTCAAGCCCCACTTTGGAGGTATCTGGATCCAGATAATGGTTTGGCCCATTCTAGAACTAGGAGCCAGCTGTCAAGCTGAGGTCTGGATCCAGGGTCAGATTCTGAATTCTCCAAAGTCCAGGAGGATGAAGTTTGGTTTAAGCCCATTTCTATATGGGGACCACCAGTTGCAGCAGTCGGGCTCGGACCTGCAGGCTTGACATCAGGAATGTTTTAAAATCCTTCCACAGCCTCTCACTAGATAATTGATTGATGGTGTTTACCAGCTCATGGAATGTGCCTGCCTGTGCCCAGATTTGGGCATGCTATCCTGGCACTCGGTCAGGGATCATGGAAGTTTGCATGCTGAAGGATCTCTCCCAGGCATGAGCTTTTGGCACTGGGGAAGCCACTTCGAGTGGAAAAAAGAACCCACAAAAAGCTGTTTTCTGTTGCTTGCTCAGCTCAGCTTCCTATTTCCTATACAGTTATGAAAGGGAGCGCTCCCGAATCACGCTCTGGTCCAAACTCTCATGGCTCAGCCTGTACCAGACACTGAGGTGCATAGGAGGAGGCTGGATAGAGTTCTAGCCTTCTACTCTTTTACGCCCATGCAGAGGAATGTGGCTGGTTGCTATTAACGCACTCTCTTCAGATTTTATTGCTCTGTTGCCATTTCCAGTCCTGGCCATGCTGCAAAGCCCTAGAATTCTCCTGCCACTGGAGACTTTTGGCATTGGTGTCTAATCATACCCAGGATGAAAACCTCACAGAGATGAAGCTTGCAGACTGGATAGGAATACCAGCTGCTCAGGCTCGTTACTCTGCTCAGTACCTCTGTGCTGTGCATTGTTACTTGAGTTCACAGTTTTTCTGCTGTAAATCTTCTGGTAAGTCTATGCTGCAATGGCAGCATGTGATTGCCATACTCCAGTTAGCTGAAAACTACCTGGCTTGGGCAACAAGAGCAGCAAAGCCGCAACCACATGGGCCTCAGCACAGGCTGCGTATGTCTTGTGCTGATGCTGCCGCAGCGTCACTGCTATCCATGGCCACGCTAAAACTCCCTTGAGTGTGTCTACACATGCTTCAGCAACCTCCCAGGACTGCAGTGTAGACACCGCCAAGGTCTCACTTTGGAGACATGGAATCAGAGACAGGGCCAAGCCCCAAGTTGAAAACACAGTCTTGAACTTCCAAATGGGTTTTGGTTCAACATGGATAATGTCCAGCTTCAAACCTTGGGAGAGAGGCAAACTTCTTCAAAGCTCCAGCGTGTCCACACCGGCCAGTCTCTAGCACTAAGCAATCGCCAACCCTGTCTTGCCATTCCAAATCCCGTAAAGCAATCCATGTGCTGTCTCACCTTGGTACTACAGCATCAGCTCTAACCCCACCTCAGCAGAGAAAGGAGACTGCAATGTCTGGGCGCCCTCTTCCTTAAGAGGGTCTTGGACCCAACTCACTATCTCTGGAGACTTCCTCATTGTGCAGAGAGAAAAGGGATTCCCTATTCACAAACAGATCCTGAGTTGGAAAAAAAAAAGTGGCCATACTTAGAAACATACGTGAAATTCCCAGCCCATTAAAAACGTGATCCGTGATACATGGGGACCAATCCCTGTTGCAGACAGGGCCGGTGCAAGGATATTTTGCGCCCTAGGCGAAAATTCCATCTTGCGCCCCCGCCCCCCAAGTCACATATATTATACGCAATACACGGTCACAGAGTAACATGTTATAATTTAGAATGTATGTTTCCGCGCTTTAAGTTTAGCAAATTTAGAAACAAGTTCCTCCAAGTCAATGCTGTGAGCAATGTCATGTTCTATTGACAAGGTAGATAGCCCAACAAGTCTTTGTTGCAACATTGATGTTCGCATATATGTTTTTATCAACTTGAGCTTCGAGAAGCTTTGCTCACCACTGGCCACAGAAACTGGGAGAGTCAAGAGGATGCGAAGAGCAATAACTGTGTTAGGGATACTATCGGTCAGCTTATTTTCCCATATGAAGTTCAATACATCTTGCGGTGATGAACTCCTTTGGACTCGTCTTGCAATAGCTTGCAATTCACTGCACAAGTCAAAGGCATCAATATCCTTGGATTCACCATGTTGCAAAGCTTTCTCCAGATTCAAGCAATGTTCCATAATTTGCTTTGGTGTTTTATTTTGCAAACTGTAAACATCATATATGAAGCCAAATACTGAACTAATTTGCTGCATCAGTGTGAATCTTTCTTCAACCGAATGTATTGCTGTGTCAATGACTGCAAAGTAAAAGTTCACTTTGAATTTTTCTTTCGGATCATAAAAAGGTTCGTCATCTGCTTCATATGTGAACTGCTTCCTCTTCTTTCTAATACGGATTGGATCTGGTTCAAAAAGTGCCGGTACATCAGCTCCGCCACAAGTTCACCTGCATCTACCAATGTTTTCTCAAAGGCTGCGTCACTTCTGTGGCCCACAAGAAACTTCTTGGTTTCTCCAAGTTGATTAATGGCATCACATATATCAAATTCTTTTGCCTGAAGTTGTTTGCTAGTTATGTTGATCTCAAACAATATGTCATACCACAAAACAAGAGAAACAAGAAACTTGAAACTAGAAATGGCTTTTGTAAGAGCCTTTGCATCAACTCGTGATGTATTGCCAGATGATCCTGTCAGAGTATTGTCTTCATAGATGTCTACCAGAGCATCACAGATGTCACCAATGAAAGCAGGATGGAAAAGCTCCCCCCGCAGAAGACCTAAGACATGATGGCTGGATACATAAACAGACACCTGTCCCTCACAGGCACTACCTCATAACATGCCAATTTTGCTCCAGACAGAATATCATAGAGGAATACTATGCATTCAGTGGTCTCTACAGTGGCCAAGCAACAGCATGACAACTAAGCTAACCAGTCCATCCAACTTTTTTGACTGCTTCTTGGGCACTGGTGAGGGATAGCGGTGCCAGACTGAGCCTGGTGATGGGTGCACTACAAATCTACAAACTGAGGCAAGGTGCTGGGCCTAGAGTCCTGCTGAGACTGCTGTCCTGCCCCAAGTGGAGCACAGCCTCCATGAGGAGAGAACTCAAACAAATATCACGCTCCTTCTGCATGATTCCCCCAAGCACTTCTTCAGGCAGCTGCTATGGGGGTCACTCACAGGCTTAGGCCTGCCTGTTGCAGACAAAACACTGCAGCAGGGCTTAAAACTCAGACAGGGCCGCCCAGAGGACTCAGGGGGCCTTGGGCAAAGCAAAATCGGGGGCCCCTTCCATAATACATTTGCAATACTATAGTAACATGTATTAGGAAATGTAAAAAATAACTAGTGAAATACATTAAAACTAATTTGTAATAATTTGAAAATAAACTAAATACATTATTTAAAAACATTAAAAGCTGTAATGGTATGTATACATTTGCAATTACATAATGGGCAGTTGCTGGGTGATTGTGATAGTTGGTAGCAATGGGCTGTCGTTGCCTGGGGGTTGTGCTGTTGTTGCCCACGGCTGGGTGGGGAGCTGGGCTCTGGGTCCAGGGGGCCGTGGCTGCGCCCTGACCCTGGGTGCGCCCCGGGCTGCTGCGGCTGTGCCCTGACCCCGGTGGCGCCCCACGCTGCTGGGCTGTCGCACGGTGGTGTGCTGACCCTGGGGCGCCCCAGGCTGCTGGGCTGCCGGGCTGCCGCGGCTTCATGCTGACCCCGAAGACGCCCTGGGCTGCCAGCTGTAGGTAGCTCACAAGGGCTGGGCTCAGGGATGTGGGGAGATAGGGTCAGGAGGATGTCCAGCTAAGAGGGGCTGGGCTCAGAGCTGGGGGTCAGGGCTGTTGGGGGGATGAGGTCAGAGGGTTTCCAGCTCAGAGAGACTGGGCTCGAAGCTGGGGTCAGGGCTGTGAGGGGATGAGGTCAGGGGGGTGCCTGGGGGCACTGGGACAGCTCAGCTCTGCAGGCTGCTGTTCTCTCCAGCCGTCCAGGCACAAGGGGAGCAGGAGCAGGGACCAGCTAAGGACCAAGGGGGCAGGAGCACAGGCACCTGAGGCCGACCTTTGGGGAGGCACTTGCTTACCTTGCCCAATGCATGAGCGCTAGGGTCCTCTTTCTTCCTCCGCTCCGCCAGACAACTGCTGAGGCTCTTTTCTTCTCCATGCCCCTCGCTGGGGCTGACGTGGAGGCTGAGCCAGGGGGCAGCCACGGCTTTCTTCCAGAAGCGAAGCCCTGGTGTTGCACCGCTGTCGCAGGGCACCTGCCACGTGCCCTACGCAGAGCTGCGCAGCTCTGCCCAGCCGCCGGCGCCCCCACCGGGCAGCAAGAAAAATTACAGAGGCTGGAGCCCCTGCTCTGGGAGGGAGAGGGATTCTGAGCCTCTGCCTGCAGCCCAGGGATTCCCCTGGGTAAGCGCAGCCGCGGTCAGCCCAAACCTCTGGGTCTGCCGCGGCGGCTCCCTGACCCCGGGGGGCGCCCTGGGTTGCCGGGCTGCCGCAGCGGCTCCCTGACCCCGGGGGGCGCCCTGGGTTGCCGAGCTGCTGCAGCGGCTCCCTGACCCCGGGGGTGACCTGGGCTGCCGGGCGGCGGCGCGCTGACCCGGGGGGCGCCCCGGGCTGCCAGGCTGCCACACTGCCATGGCAGCGCGCTGACTCCGGGGGCGCCCCGGGCTGCCGGGGCTGCGCGCTGACCCCGTGGGCGCCCTGGGCTGCCTGCTGTAGTAGCTGCTGCTGCGGGCAGCTCAGACTACGTCTCCAGCAGCAGCGGCTGCAACCATTTAAAAAATTTGGGGGGGGCACCGCTTTTTGGCGCCCTCAAATCTTGGCGCCCTAGGCAACCGCCTAGTTCGCCTAAATGGTTGCACCGACCCTGCCTATTGCTCATTCACAAACCAATTACTGTCAGTATTCAAAAACTGAGCCATTTTGATTGGACACAAGTCAATGGTGGTGTTTCTACTCCCTGATTGGATGAGACGTAACTCTTAGAATTAGGTTCCCAGAGTGAATCCTCATGATTACAAATTCATCGGTCACTTTCTCCACAGATTCTGCCAGGGTCACTTTAAATTCACTGTTTCTGCAAACCATTCCTGCCAGCAATTGCACTCACTGCAGGTGAAATCTGCGACCCATTGATCCCAAGAATGTTTTATCAAGATCAAGCCCCAAAGGGCCCTGAACTCAAGAGAAGGGAATTCATTTACAAATTCAAACCAATATTCCTCAATATTTTGTATTATTTCCTCCAGGCTAGAATCCCCCCCCAGGGAATGATCAGAGTTTTCCTTTGCTACTACACAGGTAGTTTAGTTGACACTCAAACGGCAGCAGCAGCAGCATTTTCACAGAATGCACGAACTTCCAACTTCCTGTGTACAGTAACTCCTCACTTAAAGTCATCCCAGTTAATGTTTTATTGTTACGTTGCTGATCAGTTAGATAACATGCTTGTTTAAAGTTGTGCAATGCTCCCTTCTAACATCGTTTGGCAGCCACCTGCTTTGTCCTCTGCTTGCAGAAAGAGCAGCCCATTGCAGCTAGCTGGTGGGGGCTTGGAACCAGGGTGGACAGGCAGCCCCCCGCTCCCCTAAGTTCCCTGTGTAGCAGCCACCCAGCAGTGCTACCAATTGCCGCAGTTCAGCAGTCTCTCCCCTCCATAGCCATGTGCTGCTCCTGCCCTCTGCCTTGGAGCTGCTCCCAGGAGCCTTCTGCTTGTTGTGCAGGGGGGGCGGGTTGCTAATGTCAGGTTGTCGCCCCTCACCCTTACTTTCTGCCCCCCACTTATCCATCTCCACAGAACACGAGGGGACACGACAGGGCTCAGGACAGAGGGAGCTTGCTGGCAGAAGCTACTGTCTCAAGTTGCTGACTACTTAAAAAGGCAATGTACTTAGACTGGGATCAGCATACGGAAAGAGGCAATGTGCACCTCTCTCTCTCACACAGAGTGTGTGTCTCTGTCTACCATGCTGTCTCCCCTCCCTCCATTTGTGCTGCCTTGTAGAGTGTGAGGCTACATTAACAACAATGTGTTAACCCTGGAGGGCTCAGCTGTTCTAGTTCATCATTTAGCAGTAAGGCATTCCCTGGGAAATATCCCACCCTCTGACTTCACCACCTCAACCAGCTTCACAATCAGCATTGCTGTGTATAGTATTACATTTTTTGTTTAAAACTTATACTGTGTATATAAAGATATATAGGTTTTTGTCTGGTGAAAAAAATTTTCCTGGAACCTAACTCCCCTCTATTTACATTAATTCTTATGGGGAAATTGGATTCACTTAACATCATTTTGCTTAAAGTCGCATTTTTCAGGAACATAAGTACGACACCAAGCGAGGAGTTTCTGTATAGCAAATCGGTCTAGGCCAACAGGACAAACCAATTAGAGCTGCATAGTCTAACCTGCACAGTACTTGAGTATGGTGGAGACATCCCTATGTGCAAGTCATTGACAATGTGTGAGGAAGGCCCAGCTACTCAGAGGTATTTAGGCACCTAATTCCCATTGATTTCTAGCTTCTTATTCTTCCTCCTTTTTAAAAGATGGGCAGGATTTTGTCAGAGAAGCTGGATGGGAGAAACAGAACCAACAAGCTGGGCTTTACAGCTGCTAATTGTTTCTCCCAGCTCCAGGATATCTATTGTCTCCATCTTCTGTTGGGTTTATGCAATAACAGGTTGGAAATTTATAAGCTCCAAATGCTTTTCAGGAGAGTATTTTTGGGGGGGTAGAAAGCAATCTGTTGGTCTACTAAAAGGAATTAAAGGCTGAGTGGCAGTGTTGATTATCTCAGTATTCTTAAGGCATAAATGTAAAATGTTTTGGTCATCTTTGACTGATGGATATCGTTTTTATTTGACCCTAAATGTGGGTGCAATTGCTCACCTACCAATTCCAGGATTACACTTGCAAACTGGGTAACTGGTGCATGCAATTGACCAGTTAGTCAGAATTGGCCAGCACTGATATACAATCTGTCTGTGGAGTTCTGGTAACTGTGGGTATGCTTCTCTGAAAACAAACAGCATAATTATGGGCCAAATTTCAAACTAGCATCAGTTATGGTAAAATGGATAGCTAGCCATTGCATATACAGTTACTTCAATTACATCTACCAAAATACCTGTGCTTACAAATTCAGTGTGAACCTTTTTGATTGTGCAATTCTGAAAATTCAGGGCTCAAAATATAAGGGATAGGAACTACGTTTTCAGAAAAAAAAACCCATACACAATTAGATGTAAAGTTAACATGGAATTACTGCCATTGGGTCTGAAACTCAGAATAATGCACTATTTAAATCAATGTTTGTGAAAGTTGTGCCCAGAATGGTAGCATACATACAGGTCTTTGATCCTGAGGAGCAGATAGAAGATCAGTATGCTACACAGTTGACCCTGACCTTGCGGTCCCTGCATATGCTCACTCCACTGTCTGATTTCAAAAATAAAACAACAGGAACAGCCAAGTCTGAGAAGAGGGCAGGCTCAATAACACCAGCTGCTTGTAACCGGACTATTTCTTGGTCTGCCTTATGGCACATGGCATCATTTTGAATTTTTTCCTCCACAGTCCGGAGGGTTAGAAACTTGCTTTTAAAAAAAAATCAAAGTGTCTTGTCATCAAAAAACTCCAGGAGCTGGGGCTTGAAGAAAAACATCACGGGTAACATTTTCAAAAGCACCTTGGTGGCTTCAGAGTCAAAAGTGATTTCAGACCTTCAGTCCCATTGACTTTTGGAGACTTGGAGAATAAGTGACTTAGGCACTTTTCATCCCAGCTATTGTAAGGCTTTCAGTAAAATCATGAGTGTTGGCAATGATGGGCATCACAATGAGGTTCCCAAAAACTGCAGGGCTATACCACGCAAACATTTGGCTTCTTTCTGTAAAGTTTCTGGCCCAGAATCTTAGCTGCGTCCAGTATGCACTAGTTCCTGGAACAGCTTTAGAACAGCCTTTGGGCTATCGCCGCTATGCAGCCAGTGATCACTAAAGTGTACTGGTGCTCTGGCCACATTTCTCTGGACCCACTCCTCACACAGCGGGCAAGGAAGGCGGGTGCAGCTCTGCATGCAGTTCTGGTCACCCCATCTCAAAAAAGGATATTAGAATGGGAAGATACAGAGAAAGGCAACGAGAAAGCCAAGGGGGATGGAACAGCTTCCATGCAAACAGAGATTAAAAAGACTGGGAATGTTCAGCTTAAACAAAGACAACTAAGGAGGGATATGATAGATGTGTATAAAATCATGAATGGTGTGGAAAAGGTGAATAGGGAAGTGTTATTTATCCCTTCACATAACAGGCCAAAAGTGTAAGTGGGTTAAAAAAAGAATTAGATACATTCATGGAGGGTAGGTCCATCAGTGGCTGTTAGCCAAGATGGTCAGGGACACAACCCCATGCTCTGGATATCCCTGAACCTCTGAATGCCAGAAAATGGGAGTGGGCGACAGGAGATGGATCATGTGATGATTGCCCTGCTCTGTTCATTCCCTCTGAGGCATCTGGCGCCAACCATTGTCAAAAGACAGCGTACGAGGCAAGACAGGGTACTGGCTATTGTTCTGACTCAGTATGGCCATTCTTGTCAAGTATCAGAGGGGTAGCCGTGTTAGTCTGGATCTGTAAAAGCAGCAAAGAATCCTGTGGCACCTTATAGACTAACAGACGTTTTGGAGTATGAGCTTTCGTGGGTGAATACCCACTTCCTCAGATGCATGTAATGGAAATTTCCAGGGGCAGGTATATATATGCTAGCAAGCAAGCTAGAGATAACGAAGTCAGTTCAATCAGGGAGGATGAGGCCCTGTTCTAGCAGCAGAGGTGTGAAAACCAAGAGAGGAGAAACTGGTTCTGTAGTTGGCAAGCCATTCACAGTCTTTGTTCAATCCTGAGCTGATGGTGTCAAATTTGCAGATGAACTGAAGCTCAGCAGTTTCTCTTTGAAGTCTGGTCCTGAAGTTTTTTTGCTGCAGGATGGCCACCTTAAGGTCTGCTATAGTGTGGCCAGGGAGGTTGAAGTGCTCTCCTATAGGTTTTTGTATCTTGCCATTCCTAATGTCTGATTTGTGTTCATTTATCCTTTTCCGTAGAGACTGTCCAGTTTGGCCGATATACATAGCAGAGGGGCATTGCTGGCATATGATGGCGTATATTACATTGGTGGATGTGCAGGTGAATGAACCGGTGATGGTGTGGCTGATCTGGTTAGGTCCTGTGATGGTGTCGCTGGTGTAGATATGTGGGCAGAGTTGGCATCGAGGTTTGTTGCATGGATTGGTTCCTGAGCTAGAGTTATTATGGTGTGGTGTGCAGTTACTGGTGAGAATATGTTTCAGGTTGGCAGTTTGTCTGTGGGCAAGGACTGGCCTGCCACCCAAGGCCTGTGAAAGTGTGGGATCATTGTCCAGGATGAGTTGTAGATCCTTGATGATGCGTTGGAGGGGTTTTAGCTGTGGGCTGTATGTGATGGCCAGTGGAGTCCTGTTGGTTTCTTTCTTGGATTTCTCTTGTAGTAGGAGGCTTCTGGGTACATGTCTGGCTCTGGTGATCTGTTTCCTTATTTCCTCGTGCGGGTATTGTAGTTTTGAGAATGCTTGGTGGAGATTTTGTAGGTGTTGGTCTCTGTCTGAGGGGTTAGAGCAGATGCGGTTGTACCTCAGTGCTTGGCTGTAGACAATGGACCGTGTGATGTGCCCGGGATGGAAGCTGGAGGCATGAAGGTAGGCATAGCGGTCGGTAGGTTTTCGATATAGGGTGGTGTTAATGTGACCATCACTTATTTGCACCGTGGTGTCTAGAAAGTGGACCTCCCGTGTAGATTGATCCAGGCTGAGGTTGATGGTGGGGTGGAAGCTGTTGAAATCGTGGTGGAATTTTTCCAGAGTCTCCTTCCCATGGGTCCAGATGATGAAGATGTCATCAATGTAGCATAGGTAGAGAAGGGGTGTGAGTGGACAAGAGCTGAGGAAGCGTTGTTCCAGGTCGGCCATAAAGATATTGGCATATTGTGGAGCCATGCGGGTGCCCATAGCAGTGCCACTGATCTGGAATATATATTGTCATCAAATTTGAAATAGTTGTGTGTAAGTATAAAGGCACAGAGCTCAGCAGCCAGTTGTGCTGTGGCATCATCAGGGATAGTATTCCTGACAGCTTGTATTCCATCTGTGTGTGGGATATTCGTGTAGAGAGCCTCTACATCCATGGTGGCTAGGATGGTGTTTTCTGGGAGGTGACCAATGCATTGTAGTTTCCTCAGGAAATCAGTGGTGTCACGGAGATGGCTGGGAGTGCTGGTGACATAGGGTCTGAGTAGAGAGTCCATATATCCAGACAGTCCTTCAGTGAGAGTGCCAATGCCCGAGATGATGGCCATTCTTATGATCTTAAGAGAAGCAGAAGCAAATTATTCTAGTTCTACATGCCCCAGGGATTCCCCCCATGCTGGGGGAATCCCCAGGTAGCTAGTAAAACAAGCCTCCTGGAGCCAGGGCCAAGGATCTGTCCCACTCTATGTTTTGTACAAGGGGTAATGTTGGCAGGTTTTTTTGTTCCTTCTCCAACGCAGTTTTTACTAGGCTACCATAGCACTGCTTTGCCAGCAGGTGGCGCTTTCAGACTGTTTTTATGAAGCTTGTGTTGCCTGTTGAAAAATAAAGATTCCAGCTTTGCTAGTTCTCTTGTGTGGAGCTTGTTTAGCTATGAACACAGTTCATGGCCACACAGCCCACAGTTAGGAACCAGTGAAAACGAGCCATGCACTGCACTTGTCATAGGCCTGCCTGGGGATTGGTCCTGCTTTGAGCAGGGGGTTGGACGAGATGACCTCCTGAGGTCCCTTCCAATCCTGATTGTCTATGCCTCAAGAGAAACTTGCTGAGGGTGCAATCTAACCCATCATCTAGACCATTAATGTTGAACAAAATCGGACCCAGGACCGACCCCTGGGGCACTCCGCTTGATACCGGCTGCCAACTAGACATCGAGCCATTGATCACTACCCATTGAGCCCAACAATATAGCCAGCTTTCTATCCACCTTATAGTCCATTATCCAATCCATACTTCTTTAACTTGCTGGCAAGACTACTGTGGGACACTGTATCAAAAGCTTTGCTAAGTCCAGATATATCACATCCACCGCTTTCCCCATATTCACAGAGCCAGTTATATCATAGAAGGCAATCAGGATGGTGAAAAAAAAACAAAACAAAACAGGTCACTGCCAATGGACCATGGGAGGAAATTCCCTCCTGGCCCCACATGGTTATCAGTGAGCAAGCCAGCCAGCCATTTTGGTGGTGTTGAATCATCCATTACTCACCGAGGAAACCCTCTGAGAGGGCATATTCTGCATTCTTCCGGAGGGCATGGAACACGCTGACAGGTTGCCAGCGCTGTAAAGATATTCAGGGCCACATCCTCAGCTGGCACACATCAGCATAACTTCGTGGAATCACGCCCCGGGGGGGAGGGGTGCATGCAGCACAGAACGTCGTCCCTCATCTTCTGCCCTGTTTAACTGACCCACATCACCCCCATCGCTATCCTAGAAATTAGCCCTGGCTAGTTCATTGTGAGAGGTGAGTCAGGCAACTCCGCTGTTCTCAAAGGCCTGCTCAGTCCCATTAATCTGGCAAAAGTGATAATCTCCCGCTACTCCCCTCCTTTGTGCCAGACTCTGTGCTGGTTGTTTCTATTCCCCTCATGGCGTGAACGAGGAAACTGAGCCCTTCATGCCAACTGTCCCCTTCACCGCCTCAAGGCTCCGAAAAGGAAACAGCTGAGCACTATGGGCCAGGGAGTTCGCCAGAAAAATTTCACTAATGGTGGCCAGAGGACCCCAGGCACTGGAGGCAGCAGGTGGGACCCGGTTGCAGGGCAAACAGCCCGAGCCCCAGGGAGAGCAGGGCCAGGCAGTTGGGGCTGGCAGCCCGAGCCCTGCCCCCATCAGCGGGAGAGCTAGTAGCCCGAACCCCAGCGCTCCACACAGGGCCAGCAGCCCAAACCCCAGGGAGAGCGGGGCCAGATGCTGAACCAGACCTGAGATTTTCATCTTTCTCCAGTGGTTCCAGACTTCCAAGAGCTATGCAGAACAAAGCAAGCGCCACCACCACACTGAGGAAATTTAAACTTAAATCCCTTAAAATATTCATTTTTAGGAGAGGGTTCACGAGATTTCACAGTTTAGTGAATGAGCTTTGCTGTCTGTTAAAGTTTGGGAACCACTGTTCTAATAGATGCTGAATTGCCCATTTTTGAAATGGTTTGGATGGACAGGAACCGGACGGTCCCCTTTGAAGACTGATATCAGAGATCTTGACTGGCATTCCAATATATTTACTGCTCTTAGAATCACAGTGTCTCTTCAGTTGAAAAGACACAATCATTTAGTAGTTCCAGCGAGCAGCACTGACCTATGGGGGCCCCTTAGTGCTAAGGGCTCTGCAGCCATAGGACTCCCTGCCCCAATGAGCTTACAGTCTAAGATACATTGTTAAGAGGCAACATTTTTAATTCTGATGCATCACTGAATGTGAATACCTGTTATTTGGACTCAGTGTTTTGTTGATTATGAAGGAGACAGTCTTGTCTCGGTACTTGCTACCTCTCTGTGCAATAAGATTGGGAATATGCCCCCATGTGAGGGTTTCTGGCCTCGGGATTCTCATCAGGATCCTCTCTCTTTTTAACTTGGGAATCTATATAGCTATCTACATTAGGCATACTTCAAATCTCTGCTCCTCTCCTCTGTCCCCACCAAAATCTCTTTTCCTTTATCAATGCCTAGTTTTACTATAGACTTTGGATGAGACTTTCAAAACAGTTAAATTCACATATGTATATTGTGTGTTTGAGAGTGCAAGGCAAATAGTTGTGTCAATCTGCACGATTCACCCCTCACACACACAGTTGCCTGAACTGGTTGTGCACTCATTGTGATAACGATGAGCATTAATTAGACACAAATTTGGCTCACACAGCTGCACATCTGACTCATTTGAAAAAACAGGACCCTTTGAATTAATGGTTCCTGTTCCCAGCTGTGGGGATTATTTCAGAACAGGACAGCTCAGTGTGGTTACATACCTGTAGATTTCTCAGTGAAATACTAGATGCTTTTCAGTACCTGAGAACATGAGTCACTTGTGCTTAAGGAATTCCAGCAGAATTTGTTTTCTGTTCCCAATATACTCACATTGTCAGAAGGCACATCCATCTGCAAGCTTAGCTGTCAGGCTGATGTGCGGTCATGGAGCTCGGCTGCTGTGGAGGACAGTTTCATGGTGCACAGACTGCACCGTACATTGGTCAACCTCACAGCAGTTCTGGAAATTTCCTGGGCTACACTTATACTTAGTGACGAGCCCGCTTCCCAAACACTGATTGCATGAAATAACGAGCTCCAGTTTAGTGCATCCACCTAGCAACACAGTTCGCAATAGCACCATTGTGCGTTGCATCCACACACCAGGTGCCTTACAATCATTGGAGCAGTGCATTCCGGAACACCAAAAGCCCCATCCCAGGTACCGCCCAGCATTTTCACTGGGATCAGTGGGTTTGGGATTATTTCCACCGACACAGGCCTACATTCTGGGATGGATTTAGAGAGACTGGCTGAAATGGTTGCATCTGAAGTGCTTTCAGCTTCCTGTTTGTAATGAGAGATACTTTTACTACAGTCTGCACCAGAGCCAGAGACCTTGACCCAGGTATTGCAACTAATTGGCACAACCAGTGCTTGTAAAGTGCCTAGGATGGTTGTTGCTTATACTTGGCACAGCTAGAAGAGAGGTGGTTTTAAACCATCTTTCTGCTGCTATAATCCTGGGACTGGGCAGAGGGAGGGGGTTATTAAAAGCCCCTGCATAATTAAAAGCAGTCTAAAGGCTGCTCTAAATTACATTGGTGAGAGTGGTCCCATAGGAAACACACTATCACCTGAGGATTGACTGGAATATATAGTGCATCCCTTCCTGGCTTGCTCTACAACCTGCAATGTACCTACCCAGCTACTCTCTACATGCCCCTATGCCTGGTGGGGAATTAGGTGACAAAAACAGCTTTATACAAGGTAGAGATTCTGCAGAACAGCAGGAAGCCTCTGCGGCCTCTTAGAGCTGGTTTCAGGTCCCGTTGTGCCACTCCAGCAGGGCTGTCCCAAAGACATCATAGCCTTGGCCATTCTCAATCCCAACCCCCACCCCCCACTCCAATGGGAGTTGGGAACACTTGTGTTGCACAGGAGCAGGACATCTATGTACCCCGACAGTGCACAATGGCACCTGATAACAACATACGGTACCTCAAGAACAGGAAACCTCCACTGATCCTTTTCCATAGGACTAATACTTACTTCCCTTTGAGGCTTTAAAAGGCCTTGCCAGCAATAAATAATTAATTACGCCTGACAACACCCTGTACAACAGGGAAACATCATTAACCCCCTTTAACCACTAGGGAAACTGACACACAGCCAGGTGATGTGAATTGTGTAAGGTCAGAGAGTGGGTTGGTGTTGGAGGAGAACCCAGAAGTCCTGTCTGCCAGTCTCCAGCTCTAAATACTAGCCAGCACCTCCTCCTTACTGTAGGGATATGATGTGGGTTGTGAGGATAAATACATTAAAGACCGTGAAGTGCAGAGAACTCCTACTGAAAAGCACTGTATTAGAGCTAGCTATTCTTATGTTTGGTAGCCTAATTTCTCTCTTGTGCCATAGCTGGGGGGAGGGAATAGCCTTTCAAGAAAGAGGCTCTGTTGAGATTTTATTGTAGCAGACACTCCCCAGAGTATAACTTCTATTATCTCTAATTTCCACTTTTACCCAGACAGGGGACCACGCCTAGTTGCATAGGAGGAATGTGTGTGGGTGTTCAAAAGATTTACTCCTGTGTGGGTGAGAAACTAGTTTAGCACAATTAAAAGCTGATAAAAACCCTACAAATCCTTATCATGGAGGGTTCTAGCCATTTCTTTGGCTGAGAGGATCAAACAACATGTAGGTCCCAGTCACCATTTGACGAAGACCTTGGATGTTGCCCACTTACAGCTGGCTATTGGAAGGGCTCCCTGTCCATGGTCTGGCCTGAAGAGATCTGTAATCCAGTCATTAGAACCACAGCAGTGAATTCTCACTTCACACAAAGGCAGGTAGAAAAGTTTAGGGGATAGAATATCAGAGTTGGAAGGGACCTCAGGAGGTCATCTAGTCCAAACCACTGCTCAAAGCAAGACCAATCCCCAGACAGATTTTTATCCCAGTTCCCTAAATGGCCCCCTCAAGGATTGAGCTCATAACCCTTGGTTTAATAGGCCAATGCTCAAACCACTGAGCTATCCCTCCCTCCTCAGATGGCAATACTGCAACTGAGTGTGGGCCTTCCAGCCTGGCGACAGACACTAGCTAGCTCAGCTTTAGCGAATGTGCTAAAAATAGCAGGGGTGGCTGTGACTGCAGAGGCTGGCCATCTGAATGGGGACCTGGCCAGCCAGGCAACCTTGCACTTGTCCTGAGCCACCCCCATGTTGCAATGTCTACACTGCTGTAGCATGGGTCTGTCTATGTGGGCTGGAAGGCCTGCTCCCAGCTACAACGTACACGTCCCCATAGGCTGTGGATGTGATACTGGGCAGGGATCCTCACTAGCTAAGGCAGGAGCTACAAGCAGTGACGGGTAGGAGATCAGAGATTAGCAGGGATCTGACTAATAGGATCCTCGGAGAAGGCAGCTGGGGAGACTGGTTTGGTTTAAGCCCAGACAGGCCTACTTTTCCATCAGTGCTAAAGGTAACTCTCCATTCCAGGGAAGGTGCTTGCTCATGTTTTGCTGGCACACCTGGAGCCTTTGCTACACCAGAAGTGTTGTCCCGAACAGTCAGGCTTTACAAGGAACAGGTCCACATTAGATGCCATTTTGGCCCTTCGCTTGATGTCAGAGATACATCGTGAGTTCAGGAAGCCCCTGAACGTAGTGTTTGTTGATCTTAAGGCTGCATTTGATTCAGAAGACTGGGTCGCATTATGGAAGGCCTTAAAGGGCAATAGGTGTCCCTACCACTCTGATGGACTTGATTAGAGAGCTTCATAATGGAACAACTGCCTGTGTTCATCTGGGGAACTGGATGTCAGCGTCTTTTAAATCAGTATCTGGTGTTAGGCAGGGCGGGGCTCTGGCCCCTGCACTCCTTTGTCGGGCAATGGATTTCATAATGCAGCATTCCATCAGGTCCATAGGCAACGAGATCGGTGATCTCTTGCTCACAAACCTTGACTACGCTGATGCCGTTGTTCTTTTAGTACAGAGCCCCAACAGGTTTTGTGAGGCACTCCAGCGTATGGAGGAGGAGTCAGCTAAGATTGGTCTCCATATTTCATGGTCAAAGACAAAAATTCCAAAATCTAGGACCAATCTCTTTGTACAACAAAACCATTGAATCAGTTTCCAGCTTTTGCTATCTGGGTTCTATACTTACCAGCTCCTTCAATTCTCACAGAGGTGCTCCATCGGATTGGCATTGAAGCATCTGCCATAGGCTGTTTACAACGGATATGGAATCAACATAATCTTAGTATGACAACCAAGTTCAGGATTTATTCGAGCTGTATCCTTCCCATACTGTTGTACAGCTGTGAAACATGGACACTACGCTGCACAGACTGGACAAAGCTGGAGGCTTTCCACACAAAATGTCAAAGCTGTATATTGGGCATAAAGTAGAGTGACTTCATCTGTAGTGCAGATGTTTATGGTCACTCGGGTCTACAGACTACTGGGGCAATTGTCCGCAGGTGGTGCCTTATGGTTTTCGGACGTGTTGCAAGGATGCCACAAGATGTTCCAGCGAACGCTGTTCTCCAGGTGGCTTGTAACATCTGGGATAAAATTCCACCAACTGAGGGGTGGAGGTGGCCCAGAGGCAGACCCCCTATTACATGGGTTCATCAAGTCTGTTCCGATGTTAGACTCTCAGGCTAAGTCTTTCCAGTTGTGCAGGAACAGACCAAATGGCAAACAATCACTACAGTCAATTGTCTGGCTAAGCAATGAAGAAGCCAACAGTAAAGCATCAAATTTTTAATCTGAGGGTTCAGGGTTCAAGTCCTTCATCAGGCACTAAGCCTTTCCCCCTGTTGCATGCACCAGGAGCTTCAAAAGGCATCTCTTCAGAGCCCTCCTTGAGTGCTAAAGCTCTTGCTGTTTAACTAAAGCTTCCTGATAATACGCAGAAGCTCCCTGTATGTGAGGCTGCCACTGGGACATGGGGAAGGGGGAAAATGACCCATAAGGTTTATTTGGAGGGAACCATCTCTCAGTGGTTCTTTCCCCAACACATGGTACTGCTGTCTCCAACACAGCACGGAGCAGTCTGTAATAAACACTGGGAACGGTGTTTGATTTCCAATGTCATGTGACGGGGGGCAGAATGGTTAGCAAAGGGGACTGAGACAGACTCACTGTGGGCCCTGCCCCCTAAAATCCTGCCTTAGCTCCCCAGAGCATAAAATGGGGAGAACAAGCTGGCCTTCCTTTGTAAATCACTTTGTAAATCCTCCTCCCGTGGCAGGTGCTGCTGTATAAGAGCACAGAATTCGTATGGATTTGCACAAAGAGTTGGGGGCCACATGTTTAAAGGTAGGTGCTCTGAAAAAACTGTACACTTGCTGGTGAACTAAGCTGACCTGACAAGAACAACTTCCAGGTGTCTGCATCTCTCTGGCATTGGCTTCAGCCTGAGCCCGCAAACACTGTATGTGCAAGGCTCTCTGGTGCCTCACTGGCATAATAGTTAAAGGCCCAACCCTGCATCCACTCATGTCAGTGGGAGGAGTGGGGATGTTGTTACTGATTTCATTGGGAACAACATGCTCAGGCTCTAAAGCAGAGGGAGGACTTTAGGAGGGGGAGTTAGTTTTTGCGAAAGCAAAACTGGTTTAGGATTTTGCTCCTGCTTATCTGAACCCTCCTTCCAAATTGCAGCAGAAGAGACACAGGCTCTTGCACTCCAGTCATGGCAAGTGAACAAAGGAGTTACTGATGGTTCAGTGCTTCTTTTGGATTAGCGGGTTTTCCATGAATTCAGTCACCTGTTAGTCTGCCCATCCTTTTAAATCTGATCAAAACCTTTGGAACAGAAATGCTTTCTATTAAACATAGCCTCCCTCACCTGCCTTTCTTTGCACTGATTGCTTTGGACACAGGTATTATTGGATCCTTCAATCACTGGCTATAGAAATGGCCATCTAACTAATGAGGAAGTTCCAAGTTGTGAATGGCTGAGAGAAAAGAAGGATGCAATGAATCTCAGCTAGTAGTGGAAGATTAGGACTCAGTTGGAACTGAGGCACTGTTATTGACAACAGAGCCCTCCCATGTGCGTGCCTTCTGGGACTGGTCCCCTGGTGATCACACAGCTAACAAGATTAGCTGCTTAATTCAATCAGAGTGAGAGAAGAGCTCTGGATTACAGTTAAGGCAAAGCATGTATAATGTGACAGACCCCAGTCGTCAGCAATGAACGGGGGATCTCTAGGGTTTAGTGCATGAGCCTCTACCACAAGCTCAGGCTGTAAAATCATGGAATCCCAGGGTTGGGAGGGACTGCAAGAGGTCATCTAGTCCAACCCCCTGACAGATTTTTGCCCCAGATGGCCCTCTCAAGGATTGAACTCACAACCCTAGGTTTGGCAGGCCAATGCTCAAACCACTGAGCTATCCCTCCCCACTGCAGACTCATTTTTTTTCTCTCTCTCTAAATGGTCTTGGGCCCACTAGATGGGCCAAACACCACACCCAGGAGGTGTGTGTGTTACACATGCATCTGGCACACTCAGCATCAGCAGTGACTTCTGGTGCAAAACAAAGGAAGCTGGCTACATGTTAGGGTTATTTTCATGCTTCCCTTGCAGCCCGTCATCTGCAGCTCAGGGCTGCTACTGGAAAGAGTGGCTGAGAATTACTTGATCTGGATATGGCCAATTAATCAATTCAGCAAACATTAATCCACACCACCCATGGTCTTTCAGGGCTGCTCAGATGTCAGGGACAAGCTGAAGACATCTGGTTTGAGGGCCCAATGCTTGGAGGAGCTGAGCTCTGCTCAGCACAAGCCCGAAAGGCAAGTATATATGGCTTTATTTCTCCCTTACACACACACCCCATACTGCGACCAGCTTCAAGGCTCTTCTAATTTGCATTGGCTGGTAACCAGTCCCCAAGGGGCTGTTACATCAGCTGAGAATCAGAACACAGGGACAGCTGGCTATGCCCCAACTCCTACCTATTCCTTATACTGAGAACTACCAATTTGAACCAGTTTGACTTTAGCCAGCTATTTAAGCCAGTATTCCAGCACACACCATAATGGGAGCCAGGAATTGACCCCTATATGTTATTACTAAACCCATTTGGGAACAGATTGTGCCTAAGAATCAGAGGGCAACAGTGCATAAAACACACAAGTCTACCTTCCAGTGGTTTTATATTAATACATATCACTTTACCGTCTGAGGATGTGCACAATCGCACATGTAACTGGTATAGCTGTGCAGTCACCACAATGAGATTTGCTTTTCCATGCACAGAGGAGCAGTTTTGCATTGTCATTTTTACAAGCAAATAGTCACTTTTGGGCATGCAGCCACATTAAATGGGCATGCATCTTGGGGTGTGCAGTTAATGTCCAACCGTTTGAAATTCATCTCCTTTGAAGCTACACCTATATTCATCTAATAACTTGGGAGGGATTTTAAAGGGTTTATTTCCCAACCATATTTCAATGTGTCCTTCAGTAATCAGAGGCAAGGCGGATGTGTGTGTTTGCCATAGCTACCTCTGCACACACACATCCACCTATGCATCAAGGATGCATTGTTTTCCTAAATTTCAATAATAATGAAATTGATGTGGCATTGCTGATCTGAGGAAATCGCACTAGGAATGTCAATACTGATAAATGAATAGCTTTGTTCTCTGTGAGCTGGTGGGTATCATTTGTTCTCACTTCACCAAGCTGAGCTGGGGAGGGTTATTGGTTTTGCCTGCTTTTTTTTTTCCCCCTAAGCCAAAAGCAATTAAGCATGAGTGCAAACCTTCTGCTATTGTCTGAAAGCTTGGGAACAAGGATGCCTACAGTTTGAGAGCCCAGTTATTGCTTCTTAAATAGCACAGCTTTAAAACCCAGATACATTTTATCAATCTCCGAGTCAGAGTCTCAGTTGCACCTAAGCTGTGTCGGGGAGGAGGGCCACCTGGGGAAAACTGGAATAGAAGGAGATTTTCCATTACTTCCCTATTCCTTCCCCATCCTGGGGGCAGTTTGTCCTCAGCTCAAATTAGAGTAGCCTCAAGGCTACTCTGACACCATCTTGAACAGTTCCTTAAGGACTCTTCTAAAAGGCCAGAATTGTTAGAGCACACCACACTCCAGCCCCACCTTGGCACACTCACAGCTATATTGGAGGGCCAGAAGCAGGTGGTATAGAGCCATCTGTACAAGCTTTACATCACCCAGGAAACTCCACCTGTTACATGTGGGCTGTTCTCTATCCCTTTGAGCTGCTGCCAAGGATCTGGTCCCTAGACCTCAGCTTTGTGTCCTAAACTATTCCCTAGCGCTGCAGTGAAATAGCTGCTTCAATTCACCCCCAACTTGGTTGCATTTCCATTTTTTGGCATGCAGAGTTACAGAGCTTGCACATACAAATCAGGTGATTGTGCACCAGTGATGAGAACTGACCCCTGGCACATCCAGTCACAGTAGCAGCACACCTGAAGTCTTTGAAAATCTGGCCCATACAGCTTTGGGAGCTTTGGACTGAAAGGCACCAGAGGCGTTTGTCACATGAGTTTGTATGGTGACAGCAATTTGAGACTCCCCTCCACCAGAGCTCCCAGCACCATTGAATTAGGCGCTGCACACCCCTCTCCCCCTCCAGGAAAAGAGCCTTGTCTTGCAGAGCTCACCATCAAGACAGACAACTTTCCATTGAGCCTGCCAAGATGGACGCCACGTGCAGTGGCCACTGTGTAGAGATCAAGATATAGGAAACTGTATTGGAACTTGCAGACAATTAGTAAACAGCACCGGATCTGGCTTCCTTAAAAGAGAGTATTGCCTAGAGGTTAGAGCACAAGACTGGGTTACAGGTGTAGGCCTTTTCCCCTTTCTACCATGTGCCCCATATAGCCCGAGAATTCAGCTACACATTATTTTTAAAGGGCATCTGTGAAAGCAGTTAATAGCTGAGATAAGGAAAGGGCCAGGCCGTTCAAACGTCAGGGACAATCTGAAGTGGGGAGGGTTTCAAAGCCTCCTCAGAACCCAGGGCAAGGTCACCTGCTAGAAGCTGGGAGAGACTGTAAAAGCACCCTGCCCCCACTCCACAGGACTGAGACGTGGCTGCTCCGAGACTTTGCCACCTTGCTTCCGCCAGAGCATAGGCAGGTGCCAGCTCAGCTCCAAACCATGGAGCTGGGCTGTTTGCTGAGCATGGGAGAAGGAGCAAACACTAGAGAACACAAGCCGGGGCAGGCTGAGTGTTTGTTTAAACTGTAAAAGCAACAAGAGAAAGGGTTTCTTTGGACACCTCCCCAGGACAGGAGTTGCAAGGAGACATCACTGAGAACCAGACCTCTTCTTTCCCTTTGCTGTGGGTGCCTCGTGTTGCCTCTTGACTCACAAGTGCCTCCCTTAAATAACAGTCAATGCCAATGAGCAGCGCCAGCCCAGGAGGAGGAATAAATACACGGGAACAAACCCACCCTCCACTCACCAAGCAATCTCAGTTTCCAGCAGCATTAAGCACCCAGAAAAGACTTTTCACTCTCTCAGTGCACACAAACATAGCACTGCTTAGCTAGGCTGTTGTCCCCTACCTTTGGTCTGGTTAAGGTCAGTCCAGGCTGCATTACACATTGTAGCCAGGCATGTAATCAGGCTAGGAGACATCAGGGTTGTGGGATAGCCAGGCCCTAACTCTGTAGCTCGATTGCCAACACTGGACTCTAGTAAGGACCAGTATCATTTGCGGCATCTCTAGAAGGGGAGCCCAAAAGACCAGCCCCTGCCATTAGCTGTACTAAACTCCTAGCAACTTCCAGTTGACAATTACCTTTCATCCTTTCTGTCCTGTTGTCCTTAAAGTAATCCATCTCATATAGGATGCTCAGAAATATGCTACTGGGGTTGAAAGGAAAGCCAGGCCACATCTTTCAAACACAGAATCTCATTATGAAAACCACCCTGGCTGGATCAAGCCCCGCTACCCTGAAGATTGAATTTCGAGCTATGAACCACTGCCACAGCTCCAGTGGAACAATACAGCTAAAGCCCAGGACTCTGTGTGAGAGAGCTGGTGACAAAGCCTTGTTGGCAAAGGGGATCTGGCTATGGAACAAACATACAGAGGAATTCAGACAAATCCAGAGTGTGAGCATCTTTAGGAAATACTGCAAAATCTTCCATGAAGCCCTTGCCACCATAAAAATGACACTCTCAGCACAGACATCTGCTTCAACCCAGAAAATCGCATCATCTCCAAAAAAAGAGGAAATTAAACAATAATAATAATAAAAAAAAAAAAATCAAAAGCCCTGGTCCCAGGCAGAGATTTTACCTCAAAGAGGGTGAAGTGCCAGAGGAGTCAAGAAGTTCACTAGGGACTTCACAATTGCTATTGATTGGATGTCAGAGGAACTGATACTATCACAATGGGTAGCAGTATAAAACCCTAAGATAAAGAACCAGATCCTACAAAGGAAAGCGTGTGGCTCCAACTGGGTTGTGTGCAGCTGGAAGATAGCAAGCAACTGAATTGCACTACGGTTCCTTAGCACTTTGATTTGTGACATCAGTTTTCCATCACTCTGCCCAGCTGTGCTGGCTGACAAGTGATTTGCCTGGGCTCACGCTAATTCCTCCATACCCAAATGTCTTAGGCTTGGTCTACACTATGCGTTTAAACTGATTTTAGCAGCATTAAACTGATTTAATGCTGTACCCGTCCACACTACGAGGCCCTTTATATCGATATAAAGGGCTCTTTAAATCGGTTTCTGTACTCCTCCCCGAAGAGAGGAGTAGCGCTAAAATCGGTATTACCATATCGGATTAGGGTTAGTGTGGCCGCAAATTGACAGTATTGGCCTCCATGAGGTATCCCACAGTGCACCACTGTGACCGCTCTGGACAGCAATCTCAACTCGGATGCAGTGGCCAGGTAAACAGGAAAAGCCCAGCGAAATTTTGATTTTCATTTCTTGTTTGCCCAGCGTGGACCTCTGATCAGCACGGGTGGCAATGAAGTCCCAAATCAAAAAAGAGCTCCAGCATGGACCGTATGGGAGGTACTGGATCTGACCACTGTATGGGGAGACAAATCTGTTCTATCAGAGCTCCATTACAGAAGACAAAATGCCAAAGCGTTTGAAAAAAAGTCTACAGGCTACACAGTGCTGCGTGAGAAGCGTAACGGGAAGCCAGAGACTCAAATGGACGCTCATGGAGGGAGGGAGGGGGTACTGAGGACTCCAGCTATCCCACAGTCCACAGCAGTCTCCGAAAAGTATTTGCATTCTTGACTGAGCTCCCAATGCCTGTAGGTTCAAACACATTGCCCGGTGTGGTTCAGGGAATAGATCGTCAATTTACTCCCTCCCCCCTCCATGTGAAAGAAAAGGGAAAGAAATTGTTTTTTGACTTCTTTCAATGTCACCCTATGTCTACTGAATGCTGCTGGTAGACACGATGCTGTAGCAGTGAAGAGCAGTATCCGCTCCTCTCCCCTCCCTGGTGGTAGACGGTACAATATGACTGATATCCGTCGTCACCATCAGCCCGTGAGTGCTCCTGACTTGCCTCAGGTGAGGTCAGCTGGGGGCGCCTGGGTAAAAATAGGAATGACTCCTGGTCATTCCCAGTAGATGGGACAGATCGGTGGTAACCGTCCTCATCCTAGCAACTGTGGGCTAAGCTCGATCAGCTCCCTCCCTTTCCTGTGTAAAGAAAAGATTCTGTACTGCCTGGACTATCATAGCAGTGGCATGCTGGGCTCTTCTCCCACACTGCTTAATGTCCTGCCTGGACTGTCATAGCACCAGGAGGCTGCCTCCCCCTCATTTTATCTCACTAACAAGTCATTGTTTCTTTTTCCTGCATTCTTTATAACTTCATGACACAAAGGGGGGGGACACTGCCATGGTAGCCCAGGAAGGTTGGGAGAGGAGGGAAGCAACGGGTGGGGTTGTTGCAGGGGCACCCCCTGTGAATGGCATGTAGCTCATCATTTCTGTGGGATCTGAGATGGAGCAGCTGTGCTCTCTGCTACATTGGTTCTCTAGTACATTTGCCCCATATTCTAGGCAGGACTGACTATTTTCAGATACCATAAAGGAGGGATTGACTCGAGGAGTCATTCCCAGTTTTGCCTTTGCGCCCCCGGCCGATCTCAGCCAGGGGCACCCATGATAGCAGCAGACGGTACAGAACGACTGGTAACCATCTCTGCTCTCATGCAAAAGCAAATGAATGCTGCTGTGTAGCGCTGGAGTATCGCCTCTGTCCATGGCATCCAGTACACATACGGTGACTGTAAAAAAAAAAAAAAAAAAAAAAAAAAAAACTGAACGGGCTCCATGGTTGCCGTGCTATGGCGTCAACAGGGCAATCCAGGGAAAAAGGGCGCGAAATGATTGTCTGCCGTTGCTTTCCCGGAGGAAGGAATGACTGACGACATTTACCCAGAACCACCCGTGACAATGATTTTTGCCCCATCAGCCACTGGGATCTCAACCCAGAATTCCAAGGGGCGGGGGAGACTGCAGGAACTATGGGATAGTTACAGAATAGCTACCCACAGTGCAATGCTCTGGAAATCGACGCTAGCCTCGGACCATGGACGCACACCGCCGAATTAATGTGCTTAGTGTGGCCGCGTGCACTCGACTTTATACAATCTGTTTTATAAAACCAGGGGATGTAAAATCGGACTAATCCGGTAGTGTAGAAATACCCTTAGTCTGAACAATGAGGATGCTACTCCCCTTCTTCTGAGGGAATGGGGTGGAGATGGGATGAGGACTAGTAGGTGCAAAGCCCTTGTCTAACTCCAGTGATTTGGGATGGTCTCTCCTTTGGGAAGCATCAGTTCTGTACTGTTGAAGGTGCGACTCTAGGCAGCAATACAAGAAACACCATCACCCAGAGGATGTGATAGCTAGGGGAGAATTCACATGCCATCTCTCTCCACCTTCTGGATTACAGAGACTGGGGTATTTCTAATCTCTTCTCCTTTACTAGTAGGAGCTGCATGTTTCTTTTCAGTTTCCCTGTGCTCTTTAAAGCACAGAAATGTCCCAGTTTGTCCTAGGTTACAAATGGAGCATCCACCAGCTGAATCAGAAATCCACAGTGAGCCACCCATGGCAGGAAGTAGTTAAGCTCCAGCTGTCTTGGAGGAGAAAGTCATTACAATTTAGTATGATACTAGCTGTTAGGGAAGTCTAATTTCTAGCTCACACATTGCAAAGAGCAGGAGTCAGAGATTATTCACCAAGCATTACTGCCATTTGATTATTACAGCTGCTCTGACTGTACGGCCAGACGTCATCCTGCCCTGGAGCGTTCTTGTGTCTGTGTTTGTGGTAAAACCCAGCCTAACAATTCTTTGCTAAAAGACTTGAAAACACAGCAGTGATTTCTCCCTCCTGCAAAAGCAGATGCACCACGAAAATATGGGTAAAGAACTGGAAAAACAATTTCTACTTTTTCTTTACAATATTTTCATTACAAGTCCCCCATTTGTGAATATTTTCAAAGTATCTCTATGCAGTTAATCAAGGCTCATCTCAGAAAAAACTGCTCCCAAGGCTAGTCTGCACAGGTAATGAATCAGACATAGCCAGACAAGGCCATTATAGTATGATTTATTGTGCCTAGAAAAAGCCAGGGATCCCAAACCTGATGAAATACGACTAACTTGGAGATGCTGCAGGCTCCAAGGGCATTTTATTTAGGGCCATTTAGGGGAAAGTTGGACAATTTTAGATATTTTGTAGAAGGAAAAATAACCCAACATTTATGGAAGATGTGTCAGGATGCAAAAAAACTCACCCAAACAAACCTAGTGTCACTAATAGGAAGCTGACTTGAGAGATGCTGCATCTCTCTTGTTTCAGAGATAGACATAAGACAGCCTCAGAAATTTAACTTTACCCCCTCCACTCCCAAAGCACAGGGAAATCAGGACTGAAATTCACTGCGTGGATCCCTCTGTCCAGGAGAGAGCAATTCATATGCTTGTCCTGCCCTTCGGTTAATCAGCACCAAGATACATTTTTCCCCCTTCCGTGCAAAACCCTTTGAAGATGTAAAAGGAAGAATCACATTGCAGATAATTAGAGGCAATAACCCTGTCCCTAACAGAAAGGCAGTTGTTATTTAGTCCAGATTATCTGGCTGATCTGTCAGCAGCATCTTAATGGAATGCTTCTGGACTCTGCGACTGGCAGACAGAGAAGCACATATGCAGAGCACACTGCTCCATGACTTCCCATGTGAACCGATAAATAAAGATATAATCAGCCAGAAGGCAAAATCTCTTGTGGAACTTTGCCACCTGAGTTGGGCAGGCACCGAATCACATTTCAATCTACCTCACACCTTCTTGGATTTCCTCATGTCCAATCCTGATGACCAGGAGAAAGATACTGCCAGATACAAATGCCTCACTTAGTGGCATAACCAGCCTCAGGTACCTGGTCACTGTACCTTTCTTCTGATACTCTGGCTATTGACTCCAAGAGGGTAGGCAGAATGTGGGCCCAAGACTTCACTATTAAACTGGTTTGTCTTCTGTAGGATTAATGAAACCTCCTGAGTTTCCCCAGGAGATCATGTTTTCCTTTGGTGGAGCAGTTTGCTAGGCCAGCGAACAAATAGTTATTCATGATTCAGTGATGAATCAATAGGACAGCCCCTGCTCTGAGAGAGGCCGGAATGGCATATCCTCCCATAGGTTTAAAGTTGTATTTTGTGCACGTGAAAGGTGCTGGATAGGCAACCCTGGACCCTCTTTAGCAACAGAGCATATACACCTCGGACAGCAGCAGCTTCCTTCCTTATATATGCTCTTTTTCCACCCTGCCCTCTATCTCCATGGCCCATCCAAGCCTTGGTTTTCCTGAGACTGCCAACCAAGTGACACCTTTGGTATAGTTTTTGGGATATGGACACTTGTCCACTGAACTGGACTGAGACCCACACGCTCAGCCAGCTGGCAGTACCTGTCACCTTCCTAACTTAGGCCCTGGTTGGAAGAGGTGATGGAGGGTGATAGACTGCATCCTTGCATCACTATTCTGTCTTTTGCAACTAACTTTCTCCCTTCTCTGATGTTATGCCAATAAAAAGCTTTCACCACAACCAGACTAGTCAGTGCCTAGGAATGATCACTTACCTCGCCTGCTCAATTCCACTTGAAATATGTTGAAATTGATACCGAGAGATTAAGGCACAAAGGGAGAACATTTCCATTACAACACCAGTCCTATGGGATCACTGTCATAAGCTCAGTGGAGAACAGAGAATGTAGTTCCAAAACTACCCTTAATCAGTTATTTAAAACTGAACAAAACCCTTGAGAGATTGGTTCCATGGAGCAGGCCAGCAACCACATGAAGTGGGTGGATAACAAAACACACTTCTAATCTGACTCAGTGACTTTAAAAGCATCACTTTCGATAACAGCATTAAAAGTTATTGTAAGCTTGAAGAAGCACATTACCCCATAGCCAAGAGTTACACGTACAATGAGTGGGAGGAAACTGCAATGAAGGAAAGGGAATGATGAAGAAAAGAAACCAGCTAATTATCTGTACAGTAAGTGTTTTTCAGGTGGCGTTGTGCACACATACCTTCTCCTCTAAGTGCATGTGCCCAGTACACTTGAGCTGGAGACTTTTGCCAGCAGTACCTTTAGGTGGTGCACGAGCCCTGGCTCCCTTTTTGCTCTCAGGTGAGGAGTAAGTGGGGTATGTTTGCTTCCTCCCTCTGTAACTTCTCATCACTGTAACCAGAGGAAGATTAAGGTTTACTGGGGCCCTGGGCACAAAACATTTGGGCCTCTCACATCGCTCCCAACCATGGAGCCCTGTCCCCTGCTCCTCTCCTTCTCCCAAGGTCTCTCCCTCGAAGCTGGGGGCCATCATAAGGACTGCCCAGGGAACCTGGGCCACTATGGGGGAACCCTGGACCCCCCCATCTGCCCTGAGCAGCATCATCCTGGGGCAGGGACTGCTCTCGGGCACCCCAGTCCCCAGCCCAGGGAGGGGTCTTGGGCCAGCTCTGAGCAGAAGGGGGCAGAAGGGAAAGAGCCTTGAGCCAGCTCCATGTGTGGGGCACTGGGATAAAAGGAGAGGGAGCTCGGCCAGCTCCGTGTGTGGGAGAGTCGGGGGAATATACTCACGCTACACAGGTTCTGTCTTCTGACCTGGCCAGGGCCTCAGGGGGAAGAGGAGAAGCAGAGTGGAGGAGCAGAGCTGATGGGGCGGGGGGAAGGAGCAGCAGGAGCTGGGGGACAGAGTGCTGGTGCTCCTGCGGGGGGCCCCAAATTGGCCAGGGCCCCAGGGCACAGTCCCCATCGTCCCATGCAGTAATCCACCACTGACTGTAACATCTGAAGTAGCAGGGAAGGTGGGAAGATTGTGCACATATTCATTACACACCTCGAACAACAGTTACCGTGCAGGTAAAACAACCGTTTTGTCCTCCTTTGAATGATTAGGCACATACACAGTCCATGGCAGGAGGCTCATCAGCACAGCCCTTACAGGATCATCTGAACAGAGATTGTAACACTAGCTTGTAAAAGCTGGCATTGTCACAAGGCTCGAGCAATGGCACAACAGGAAAAAGTTACCAGATGCCTTGTAGATATCAGCTACTGGAACACAGCTCAGAAAGGCTGAAGAAGTGGACTGAGCCATTATTCTTGGTGTAAGAGAAACTTGTAGCAGAGCATAATACAACCATAATCCAATGTGAGATTTCCTGAGCTGAAACTGGTTGACAGTCTACACTCTCGGCATAGGCTACCAAACGCCAGGGAGAAGTCCTCAAAGGCCTAGTGCAATCCAAATGCCCAAAGCTCTAGAAATGCCAAAGCTCTAGAAATGCCCAAGATATGAAGTGTTTCTTCAGCTTTAGGAGAATGGGTTTCGGGGAAAAAACCCACAAGCAAATGAATAATTTGGTTCAAGTAGAAAGCTGACACTGACTTAAGCATAAGTTTAGGCCTAAGGCAATGGCTCTCAACCTTTCCAAACTACTGTACCTCTTTCTGGGGTCTGATTTGTCTTGCATACCCAAGTTTCACCTCACTTTAAAAACTACTTGCTTACAAAAAAAAGTGTCTCAGCCACTATTACTGAAAATTGGCTTACTTTCTCCTTTTTACCATAGAATAAAAAAAATCAATTGGAATATAGATATTACAGTTACATTTCAGTATATAGTGGATACAGCAGTATAAACAAGTTATTGGCTGTATGAAATTTTACTTTGTACTGATTTTGCTAGTGCTTTTTACATAGCCTGTTGTAAAACTAGGCAAATATCTAGACAATTTGATGTACCCCCTGGAAGACCTCTGCATACTCCGTGGGTCTTCAGCAGCAGGTTCTTTGGTGCCTCCAAACACTGCGCTCCTTACTCCTGGAAAGCAGAAGGCCTCCAAGGAAATGTTGTGACGTGCATAGATTCCATAGGAGGGTAGCTTCTGGCATAGTTGAGACAATCGAGTGCATTGGACACACATATACCTGTAGCAGAATGGGCATGCACAAAATCTCTCAAAGGAGGATTCTGTCTTGAAACTAGAATGTCAGCTGTTTGTACCAATGTGTTGGCACTTTAGGCCTGAAAGAAAGCGTTAAAGCTGCAGTAGATAAATTTGTCCTGGTTTGCTAATTGAAACTGATCTCTCCCTTCCCTCTGAAAACAGATGACTAAAGCCAGTTTAGGGAATGGTGAGAGCTCTGGTGTGGCTAAAATCCAACAATATGTTATATTTTAATCTCAAACTGCACTAAAATCCAACAGCAAAATTAGGACACTATGGCAAGAATCCATCCAGAGCAAAGCTGTTCTCCTCCAAAGCAATCAGAGGTCAGCTTCAGTTACAGACCAAGAGCATTAGACTCTTGTGTGCATGTCAAAGGATAATGTTTAATAAACTGCTAATGTTGAAGGCCACTTCCCCCTGGGTGGATGCAGATAACAGCAGCTTGTGAGAAAAGCAATCAAACGACATATAGTTCCGACCTTCATGACACCCACAATCTTTATAACACCTCTTATCACTAGATAATTTGATTAGGCAAACTCCTTATGTATTACACACGCCCAGACCATCTGAACACGCTGCATCAGATCCAGAGCATAAAGCAAGCACAGGACAGAGCCAGGAACTGTAAGTATGACCCCCAGCAAGACACATAATTAGCATTTAATTTAAGCTTTTCAGGAAGATACATTACAGAGGTGCCATCTTTTTCAAACATACTCTGCTCTTTCCGCAGAGATTACCGACAGCTGACCACTAGGGGAGTGAGTAGACAAAGGTTCAGATGGGCAGTCTCTGGGACATTTTGCAGCAGTAGATAAAGATCCTGGTGAATCCAGCTCTAATATGGGGTGGGCAAAATCCATCTTGAGGAGCTTCCCCTTTAGTATTAGAGACAACTGGATGCTCATGAGAGGTTTGAAGGATCTCTTCTATACACAGACTACATGAGAAGCTACCCCACAGTGTCTCCCACCAATTCAGTCCTACTCTATCATGGCTACATCTCCTAAGGAGGAGAGGTGTTCAGCCAGTTGCCTTGGATCAGTGCCAGTTTGAGCGGTGGTAGGCAGTAAACATAGGTACCTGCCCACAAGTCACTAAATATTCAACTCATTTCACCAGGTCATCAGCCATTAAGTTGGTGGTAGCAACATCAACCAAATCTGATCCAGACTGCTAATCTTCTGACTGGCAACCTGGCATGCACAAGTCTCTCTCACCTGCAATTGCTGCATTTGAATCACAAAAAGGCAAAGAATCTCCTATTCTTTTTCTGTAGAGCTATGTGGTTTTCCCCTTCCCTTTGCACAGGTGCTCAGAAGAAGGGCTACAGCTGCTTAGGAAAGGAGGGAATGCCTGTGGGAATGCTAAGCAGCTGATGTGCAAGACTACTAGTTATTTCACTGCTATATGTGCTTCCCCCATGTTTGTTGCATCCACCCGCTGTCCTGTCACTTATATTCAAGTTCTCCAGGGCAATGACCATCCTGATTATGTGTTTGTACAGTGCCAAGCATAAGCAGGCCCTGATCTCAGAAAGAAGCCACTACATGCTGCTGCAATAAAAACCAAACAATGTTTGACTCCATACCCAAGAGCAGAAGATTGGGTGGACCCTCACTCGTTTGTTTGTTGACATTTTGCTCTGTTCTAAAGACTTACCATTCAAGGTACAGAGACCTCCTCTTCCCATCCTCAGATACAGGCCACAAGCCTCCCCTTCCTCCCCAAAAGAACACAAGAGACTCCACTGCAATTTCTTGGTTCTTGAATATGTATTTTTTTTTTTTTTACTGAAAAATCATTCATAAATTAAATACAAAAATGTACAAACACATGGGTAAATAAATGTAATGATACAAAGAATTGCTCTGCTGAAAAAAGTGTGTGTGTGTGTCTGTGTGTCTTAAAACACTACATTTCAGTGCAAACATGTACCCTGGCACCTCTTAAAAACATAAGAGTACTTTCAAAAGCCATGATGATGGACGGATACTACTTATGGTTTAACTCCACCTCAGATGGTGGGTGATTAGAAGTGTGAGACTCTTACTCCGTTGGTAAATTTGTTACAGAAGAAGAGGATCTTTAAATAAATATTTTAGCAAATAAAACCCCACATGGCTTGTTAAAAAAGATAAATCAGCATTGAACACGCCCTGACTCCCAGCAAGATTAGTAGACAATGTTGACATACAAGGGGTACACAAGTGGCCTTGTTGAATTTCAGCTGCCAGAATATGTACAGTTCTTTTTACTATGAGAATTTTTACACTATAACAGCACATGCGCTTGACAAAATGTTTTAACAACTACATTTCTACACAATATTTGACTTAGCTGATAAGATTAACAGTGCACATTTTAAGATATTCCACATTTTAAAGAGAGAGGGAAAAACTCAACCTGATTGACAAAAAAAATAAATGCAAAGAGTGACATTGATTAGGTGTGAAACGGGCACTTTCAGGCCAACCTTAAATGAGTACATTTCTGAGTAGAGGTAATGCTTTTTTTTTTGTTCAAAACATAGGGTGTAAGAGATTGTAAATATACATTAAAGACCGAGGATTCAAACTCAAATACAGTAACATCTACTCACATATGCATGCACAATTCCTGTGGTGGTGAATTTAGACCATTTGAAATACATTCCTTGTTTGAAGCACCATTAAAGACATCAGTTGCTAGCAACATTTAAAGATTAAAGAAATGAGGGGGAGAGTAAAGGTTCAGCATTTGAAAAGGGTCCACAAGAATTACAGAGATCAAGAATCAGAAGCAAGAGAGTCTTTATTGCTATATGTGCCATAAAAATCAAACTACAAATAACCTTCAAAAAACCATTTTAACGCACATGTATTCCAAGACTTTAAACCTAAATTACAAAAACTTACCAGCACTTTCCAGGGCAGATGCACTGTCCTTTCATGCAGGCTGATAAGATCTACACAACAAGAACTCCATATTTTCTAAACCTAAGTTCTTCTCGAGAGACAAAAAAGAGCCCTGGTCAATCACACCCACAGCAGATGTGTATGGGGATCATATGTCCAGGGAACCAAGAAAATAATGTAAACCATAAGAGTTAAGGAAACAGAAGGCAAACAATGCAATAAAAGAAAGTTCAAGAACTTCTGAGCTTAAATACTCCCAATCTGTATATATATATAAAAAAGCAACCCAAAGCACTTTTACCATATAGAAGTCGAGTAAAAGTGAGTTTGTACATACTGTATAAGTGATGGATTGGTTTTAAACCAGAAAAAAACAAAACAATCCTAAAACAGGCACAACCCAAGGAGAACAGTTCAGAAAAAAACCTAACCCTGTAAAACTGGATGGGAACATCAACCAAGCACTTCAGTTCTGGAGACTCATGTTTTTGTGAACTAATTAGAATGCCCTTCATTTTTTCTCATTATGATTTTACATCTGTGGATAAATCTAGCTCACTATTTGTATTTGTGGAATGCATTCCCTGGCTAAGGATTATAACCAAGGGTTCTACCTACAGTTAGAATGTACATTAGTTCAGTGTTCTGTTCAATTTACACAATAAATATATCAAAATATTTCATGAAACAAAAACGTTACATTAGAGGAATCTCTGTAGAACGTTGCCAATTTAGGGGGAGTTTTAATAAGCTGCAGCTGACTGCCCAAAACCAAAAGACAGTGACTGAGGAGGGAAGGTAAGATTTTTGGGATTTGTGCATGGAAACCACACAGGCCTACTGGTGAATTCTGGGGGGAGAGAGAGAAGAGGAGGGATGTGTTTAAATAAGTCTAGAAGCTAAGCTTGCACTTGCCACCACTGTGGAATAGAGGGTAATGGGCAATGAAAACCCAACAGGAATAAAATGGAAGAACTCCATAATTTACGCATTATCTACCACACAATGATATGAGCTGGATATTTGTTCTTTCATGAAGTTTCCCTTATCTCTCCCTTCTCCCAAGAGCCCCCGCCATTTCTGTAGTAAGCAATGCTGTGGCTCCATATTTCTGAACCCCGGCATCCTACCAACTAAGGCCCCTATCTTGTAAACATTTAAGCTTAAATTTACATCACTGGGTCTACTCACATGAGTAGAGGGACTTGCTCTGGAGTAAAGTTACGTATGTGTTTGCAGGACTGGGGCCTAAATGAGTGACCTTAATATGTAAACCTTTAGCTTGAGTTTGAATTGTAAAAGAAAATAAAAAAGGCATTTTTCACAGCTTATTTACACTTGCACTTCTTTAAGAAGCGATTCTATTGTATATACTTCAAGCAGGTCATTAAAAAAAACACACAAATGTAGAAGAATGGTATCATCTTAAGTTTCATTTGATCTCCTATTAGGGCAGCTGCCTATTGGATTGCTTCTGGCATCCAAACTCAAGAAGCCAACAGAGTCATTCAGCCAAACTGGTTCTGTGAGAAGAAAGTACGTCAGATCACTGTTGTGTTATTTGAGATTGTTGGAGGAGACGGAATGCAGAGATGAGAGCAGCAGGTCACACCATTGTTCATAAAACCAGAAAGCGAGTGAAGTCCCCGAGTTTGTTGCACAAACAACCGGACTGGGCCAAACGATTTGTGCGTGCACTTTCAATTTTATTCTTCAAAATACTGTGATCCTTCATTAGACAATGCGTTTCTTGTCCTTGGTAACCCTATAAAAGAATGTCAAATCCGTTGCTTTCTTGGTGAAGGGCAAAGCAAACTTATTTTCTCCTCTCAGTATTCGTTTACCAGAGCCAGCTCTGGTGTCAGGTTAACAGTTATGTTTTTATACAAGGCGTCATACGTAATGTTTGGGAAGTAGTTCAAGTTACTGAGACCGTCCAGGACCTGCCTCTCTCTTGACTTCCTCAGCAATGCATACCTGTTTAAAGAGAACGAAAGATGAACGTATCCACTCCCAACACTGCTCACGGCTGCAGAAATTTAGACTGAGATCTACTACACACAGTCTCAACAAGAACAAGAAAAAACTAACATGAGAAAATCCTCCTGAACACAGATCCCTTAAGATATATGTATAAGAGACAACTCCAGCATTTAGACACAGAAATATTTAAGCAGCAAAGAGTCCTGTGGCACCTTATAGACTAACAGACGTTTTGGAGCATGAGCTTTCGTGGGTGAATACCCACTTAGTCAGATGCATGTCACTAATATTTAATACACTTTGGAGAAATAAATTTTTGATCCACTGTCTGGAGTGATGCATAGCACAAACCAGAATCAGATGAGTGTTATTTTTCTAGGCTAGTATGTTGTGTGTGTGTTTAGTTGGCACAGTTTGTCAAACTGTCAATATGCACAGAAATAAGAATTGATAACTTCCTTCCCAAAACCCGAAGATCATGCTGACACAAAGCAGCTGAATGACTTCAGGTGTTTTCTGCATGCCCCTATACAAGAATAAGACATGGCCTTCATCCCACAGAACCTACCATTTAAGTGAGACAGAGCAAATGGGGGGGAAGGAGGGAAGACAAAATAAACCACTCACAAAAGCAGGAGCAAACGGCATTGGACTAGCCTAGAGGCTAGGGGTGGGCAGAAGCCAGAAGAACTGAATTTGAGGAGGGGGAGAGCAAAGGTTCTTGGCACCTCATTTCAGAGTTGGGGGCAGCATGGAAAAGAGTCACAAAGGTACATGGGAGCACAGGGTGTGAGAAGGAACAGATGGAAACATACAGGCAGGGTAGGTTCTTTGGTACTTGCACAGCTCTCATTACTGTAGTATCTACGTGTTTCACAATCTTTTAATGTTTTTCCAGAGGGGGTGTTAAAGTAGAGCATGAAGACTTTGAACTCAGTTCAGTGAAATATTAAATCGGTAAAGGAACATGGAGGTGAAGGAGCAGCAAGAAGAAATTTATCTGGAGCACGCTGGATAGACTGAAGAGGGGGAAGAAGTGAGTCCAGAATGAAGATGATTACAGTACCCAAGCAGGAGAAAAACAGTGGCGTGAGATAGAGTTTTAGCAGTGGGGATGGAAAGAACACAGCAGAGGGAAAAGTAGCAGCGAATATCTGGCAAGAGATTGAGTGTGGGGAAATTGACAATCAGCTGAAGGTTTGAGTGAACAGATTACGAGTGCATCAGTAAGGACAGGGCACAGGGAAGTGAAGTTCCATTTGAGCAATTAAAGTCTGAGGAACAGTGGGATCCAGGAGGAAATGTCAGGAGGCTGGAGGTTCCTCAGCACAGGGCTTTGACATTACAGCAGCGGTCATCAGGCAAAGCTGTTTACACCAATGACATCAATGTAAAGCAAGGCTAAGTTGCATCGGGGCAAATACCAGCTTTGGCCCACCTACACTAGGGAGCATCCTCGAGTAAATACACTGGTGGCTCTAACCAGACCCCATACTGGATCAAGCCCTAGTGTACAGAAAAAAGGGGAATAAAAGAAAGCATTAATTCAAAGCCTTTGAACTGAGTCAAGTAGGCCTTTGTCACTGCAAGCTTTACAGTCAGCGCTGGGCTACGATGTTATGCTCTGATCTGTAATATCTCCAACTAGCAAGCTGAATGGCTTAAAAAAAATAAAATCACACTGCTTCAGAACCCTCTGAAAGATACTATCAGGTAGCAACACACTCCAAGTGACTGTTGCCAAATAAGTGACAGCAGTTCACTGGATGCACCCTGACCATCAGCCTACAAAATTCCAGATCTGATTAAACAAAGGAGGCAGATCTAAAGCTCTCATTTCCACTGCACTGTAAGCCATTTGATACTTCAGAGAAACTGAACAATTGTGACATTTCCCCCTGAAATTGACTTCCTTGGTTCAGCTTCAGAGAATTGAAATGGTAGAAACTTATTTTCCTCACCCTAATCTGTTTGGTAGCAAAATGAAAGCTAGATATAGAGAGGAAAAAGATTTTTATCTCTATCCACTGGAAGCTCGGAGAACAGGAAAGTTGATGCTGGAAAGAGGCCCAGAGCTTAACGAATTGCTGGTTCATTCCCTGCTTGAATTTGCAGTTAATTCAAAAAGTATTAGCAAGGTGAGCTTTGTGAGTTTCTCTTCTAGAGCTCTCCTAGCAGTTCCTGTTCTGGTATTAGTAGTGGATAATACAATTTATAGCTGATTGCCATTCTAAACAAACAGTTGTAGCTTGTGAGGTGTTAAGTCATGTAATTGTTCACAAATAAATCATTCCCACTGGTTCTGTTAAACAAGCTCTTTCGTACCATTGTGTACTGCTTGCTCATACTCCTCCGGGGGCCCCCGGAAAATAAGGGACAGCACGTGTGCATTTATGCTTCCAAAAACAGCTCTCTGGGCCCTGTTGGAATGCCAATCCTGATATACAATCTAACTCTTTACATCCTCTTGAACAGGAACAAAACTGAATGATGTGGAGCTTTTCCTGATGACTCAGCATACTGTTTCACCTAAACTATAAACTTTGCGGAGCAAGACACTGTTTTGTTACTTATCTTTACAGTCCTAGCACAATGGAGCACTGATCTTTGGTTCACATTCCTAGACACTACTGTAAAATCAAAATCAAAATCAGTTAGCAGGATGGAAAATCTTGCTCACTTTAAGATTATGGCAAAATATATTTTCTCCTATTGCAGCTAGCTTTTACTCGGGGGGTGGAGGAAGAAAGAAAGCCGACTGAGGTGTTATTTTACCTCAAACAAAACTGGAGCAAAACTGCTATGAAGCACATGACACAGACATATTGCTTTTGCAATGGAAGCTACATGCATGATGCAAATATAAGAGTTTGAAATCCCTCATAAACCAGGTATAATAGAAACAGGGACAGAGGTTGTTCTAGTAACTATAACACCCAAGGCTGTGGATCCTGCTACAATGCCTTTTGCAGGCTAAGCAGGGCTGGCCTGGTTTGATGTTTGGATGAGAACCTTCAAGGAAAACAAATGTTGCTTCAGTATGTGGCGCTGACTACCCCACGAGAGGCTCGCATTCTTCAGAGTACAGAGCCAGGGCCGCAGTTTGTTGCCAAAAGGTTCTAAACTGCTGAAGTCCACTCTTTTGGAAAAGCAACAATCACTAAAGAGGACCTTAGAATAAAGAGTCCAGGGTATTAACCATGCCAGTTTGGGTTACTACATCTTGCCTCTCTGCAGTTCTGATTATCCCCTTCCTGTCCTAAGACTGTTGTGAAAAAATTCTGTGCATTGCTTGACAGCTGCCACATATCACCCTGAAGTAAATGCAATGAGCCTCTTATACAGTATGAATGCTAATTTGTGAAGTGCTTTAGTATATAACATTAGAACATACAAGCTGCCACATGGAGTCAGACCATGGCCCCATCTTGCCGAGCATCCTGTCTCTGACAGTGGCCCATATCGAAGCTTCACAGGCAATGTAGCAAACAGGGCAATTTTGCAGTGATACACTCCTGTCTACCACACCCAGCTTCTGGTAGTCAGAAACTTAGGGTCACCCTGACCATCTTGGCTAACAGTTATTGATGGATCTATCCTCCATAAACTTACTACCCAGTTCTTTTTTGAACCCAGTTATACTTTTGGCTCTCACAACATCCCACGATAACGAGTTCCACAGGTTAGTTGTGCATTGTGTGAAAAAGTACTTTCTCTGGTTTGTGTTAAACCTGCAACCTATTAATTTAATCAGGTGACCCCTGGTTTTTCTATTGTGTGAAAAGGTAAATAACACTTCTCAATTCACTTTCTCCACATCAGTTATGATTTTATACATCTGTCATATCGCCCCTTAGTCAACTCTTTTCTAAGCTGAACAGCCCTAGTCGTCTTACTCTCCTCTCGTATGGAAGCTGTTCCACACCCTTGATCTTTTTTGCCAGCTTTTTCTTAATTTTTTCCAGTTTCACAATACCCTTTTTGAGATGTGTTAACCAGAACTGGACTCAGTATTCAAGGTGTGGGCACATCAGTGGCATGATGATTTGGGGATCCTTCTGAATAAAACAAAAACCTTCAATAATGAAAATCCCACTTGCCTTCCCAGGAACTGCACTTCGCCTCGATGATGGTGCGGAATTGACTTGTATTTTCCTGTGACTCCTCTTGGTCGAGACACTGAGTAGCCTGCATACTGCACCCTGTATTACAAAGATCAGACTGTTGCATTTGCTCCAAATTCAATACTCGCCAAGGCTGAACAATCATGAGCCACAACAGACTCATCGTCTGCAGTAAGCACAAGTTTCCATTAGCGAGCTAAATAGAGGAAGAAGATTTCAACCAGTTCAGGCTTTGGGCAAACTAAGCTGCTTTCAGTACATTACATTTTAATTGAGTAGTCAAACTGATCCTCAGATGAACATCAACATGAGAAATAATGCCCAAGGCCAACAATTTCACAAAGTTACCTATGGCAAGAACGATACTTCCTCATTCTCTGTTAGTTATGACCTTCCAGTCCAATTTGCTTTACTAGAATGGAATGAAACCTCAATGTATTCATTTATCAGGATCACGCCCTCGAGGGCGTGATCATCTCCTCCCCCTCCTTGCATGTGAAGAGGACATGGAATAGCTCCAGAGTCAATCCACACTGCCTGGGGTGGGAAGGGGCAGCTTTGCTTCACATGTTGTGTAAATCCCCTCTCCAGGTGATTGCAAGGCTGGAGATGTCTGAAAGCTGCTCAACCAAATTAAGGCTTTCAGGGGGCAGGCTTAGAGCCAGTTCACAGCAGCAGGGAAGATATCTATATTTTATTTCACTCAGAACACAGCAGGCAGAACCCTGAGGAGTGTCCACTGCCAAGAAGCTGGGTGCATGCACTGTATGCCTGAGGAAATATATCCCCAACCCGTGTGGCAGCACATTCCTATACCCAACCAGCCACTACTGTATTATCAGTGATGGTAGTTTGTACAACACACATCAGGTGTCGCAAGTTAGATGCTGTTACAAGAACTCAATGAGCAGAAGAGTCACACCCTAGGAAAGTCAGCATGGACTTATCCCCCTATCCTTTGGGAAGTGGACTCAAGCCAAGACACACACCATTACCTGTTCCAAAGATCGTCATCCTCTCCGCCCCAGCCCCAGAACGCATTAGGAAAGCCATTGATTTTCTTAAACTGTTCCACTGTTAAGCCACTCACTCCACCAAAGAACTCATTATAAGGGAGCCTAAATAAAAGACAGCACATTAGTCATCACAGGTGTGAACAGTGTCTCAGATCAGGGCTGATGCAGTTTCCTGCTCACAGCCTGTCAGAGCAGCCATTTTCCCGGATGGAGCTGAATGAAGCTATTGGGAGGTTTGCCTCTATTTATACTATGTTTACTTGCACAAAACATGGAAACCAAACTGAAATGAATTTTTCTAAAATCTAGCTATTGACTTTTTACCCATTATTGCATGAAGGGGGACTATAGGTGCTTACAGATACATATATTTATCCAGCTTGGCTGCAAAGTGTCTTGGCATCTGTCCACATCCATAATAGTTACGGTCATTTTCTGGTATATGGTCCACATCATGAAAGATCAAACAATCCCAGTCCAAGTCCTTCATTGCTTCCCGAAAGCCAATATTGAAGAGCATGGCACGGTTAAATGGTTGGTTACCAGCCTAGGAAATAGAGTTATTTCTCAGAAGCAGCTCAATATAACACACACACACACTCACATACACACTCTCTCTCTCTGTACACTGCAAGTACATGTTTGGAAATCAGTCATTCTTTTCATGACCTCCTACACAAACTCAAGGGGAAAAACTCCCTTAAATTCCTGCTTTTGTAACCCTCTTGCCCTGGTTTAACAATAGAGATAAGTGCTAAACAAACCTCATGTATTCTAATACATTTTAATTTACCAGCAGCTTTCAGAAAGTGCCTGTGTCCAACATAGCATTCAGGTGAATGGCATATTATGAGAAGCTAGGTGCTGTACACATATCAATGTTCGGCAGTAACCTTTGAAAGCCTATGATAGATACGTACTCTGCCTGATAAACAAAAGCACAAAGAACACACTTTGGAGATTTGACATTACTGTGCAATAACTGGGGGCAGAAGGTAGTAAATAGCTTTTTATATGTGGGATGCATTGGGCAGCAAAATCAGTCACACAATAGCAAGTTTCATGTTCCAGTGGTTATTCCCACTGATGGTAGATTAGCCCGGAAAAATACATTGCGTATACATGGGAAGTGACTCACTTGTTCAATGACATAAAACGCGAACTGTAAACGTTGGCGCTGCAGCATTGGAATAAGGTGCCTAAAGAGAACTGGAAGATGCTCATAACGATTGCGGAATGGTATCAGGATTGCCACCTAAGAGATGGAAGACATCAGATAGTTATTACTATATCTGGAAACCAGCTTTCACTTTGTCAGCCCACAAACCTTCAGCTCAGGGCACTGGGTGTGCCTGAAGCCATGTGTATGTGTGTTTATAATCACAGGACCATAGACAATGTTGATGGAAAAGGACTAACAGATCTAACTCATTTCCTGGGGCTTCAATAAAAGATTATTTTATAGTGCAACATACAACATGGAGCACACAATTGTGTGTTGGCCATTCACTCTCATGCCTCCTTTATTTTGTGCATTTCGGTATTCTAGCTTTTTAAAATAGATACTACTTTGGAAAGGGAGTTTCTTTCAAATATTAACTAAATGTCATGTTGGGTTAGGGGACAGAGACTGACTGCACTGGAGACTTAAATCCTCTACCAACTGAATAGGTAGGGCATGATTCTCTTATACCATGGTCAATGTGTCTCCACCCTCACAAGCAGGGAACTCCTCCAGCAAAGATAAATTCATGGTCTCCAAGGTCCATGCTACCCTTGGTCTTTCTGGGCTAATTCTTGCTCAAAACCAGAGGTAATTTTGGTGATCTAGATACCTATCAACTAGAAACCAATTAATTGCACAAACCATTAAACAGCCATCTGCACGCAACACATTTCAGACACTATCAGCTGACAGGCTCCACTATTACAGAGCTGACAGGCTCCACATCCAATCAGCAACACCCCCCCGCCCAAATTTTCTTATAAAAGAAATGAAGTGCTGACTCATCTGTCACTAGGTAACAGGCTCCTGAAGCTAGGGGTTTATAGAGGACTGCTGTAGCCAGACAAGAAATACCTACATTACAGGCAGCCCTACAGTATCTGTGATGCAACTCAAGATATTTTTCTTTAGAAGGGCAAAATGTAACCATAGCCCAGTTCTTGCCAATACCACCATTGTTTGTACTCCTTTGTACTAAACAATGGCATCACATTTTAATGGAGCTTGTGGCTGTTTTGAGGCTACAGTTTACCTTCCAGCGAGGCAGGCAGTCATCAGGTTTCCAATGGCCTCCTAGCTTGATACCCGGGTCTTTAGAGAATAATTGATGGATATCCTCCATTCTGATTTCACTCATATTTACATCAATTGGGCCCTCTGTGTACACAGTAGAAAGAAGAGGTCAATCAATATTCCAGTCCCAGCAAGAGAAGGTATATCGCAGGCTTCTCACACACTTCAGTCTCATGGTCCTACATCAGTGTGCATGCTTCTTCCCACTTCACTTTTCATACACTTATTACTAGGACTGACTGCAAAATGGGTCTTTTCCTGTCGACTATCAAAAAATGATTAGAAAATGCTGCCACAGTACCTCATGATCTCATTCTCCTTTATTGGTTGGGCTCCCTGGCCAGACTACATCTCCCATGATGCATCATGATCTTCCCTCTTGTAGAGAGGCAGTGCATCATGGGAGACTCTGGTTGTGAGGCATAGTAGGAGTTGTTGTCTGGCCAGGGAGCCCAACCTCTAGAAGAGAATGAGAGGACAAGGCACAGCAACAGCATTTCTAAATCAAAATAATGAGATTCAATTAAAATATATTTTATAACAATCTTCAGCAGAAAGACGCTTCTCATAGGAAAGCTTTGTTTTATCAAAAGTCAATTTTCAATTTAAAACAGTTGACATTTTTTCTAGTTTCTTCTTTCCTCACTAGCATTTGGCTTCCCATCACCCCAGCTAAGTCACTATTTTCTGACGATAGCTCAAGGAAGAGACATGCCCAGTGAAATTCAAAATAGAATTTTTAGAGGATAGTTTGGTGGTCCAAATCATCATATTCCATTGCTCTGTTTCTGGGACTAGTGCAGGCTGGCAAATATTGCAGTAACCCCTGTGAAGAGGTAAGGAGCAAGCACTTCTATCATTCCCTTAAAAAAAAAAACGGTCTCAGACAAAGATTGATTAGTTTTGGGAGCCTGGTAAAAATGATTTACAGCTTCTGTGCTCGCAGAACAACATTTCTATTCATTCCCCACCTTCCTAACATAGCTAAATAGAAGAAGGTGCAGTACACAAGTCAGGAGGTAGAAAAATGGTACTAGAACACACCATCCAAAAACATGCAGGAACAGACAACAGAGACTCTGGAGCAGTTAGGTAAAGCGGTGAAGATCTCCCAGAAACCCACATGTGGGGATATGAGGATATTCTAGTTGTTATCAGCATAGCTGCTGAACTCCCAAAGACTGCAGTGTACACCACACTGGGATGGTGCAGAACCTGTAATAAAACAGTATGCTCTTCCTACCTCCTCCCACTCCCACAGGAAACAGATTTTATAGGTTGTAACCTGGAAGGAGGGGGTAGCATGGAGATGGGAGTCTAGGGAGGGGAGGAAGATAACGAGTCACAGCACTACTCACTCATAGAAGGGAGTCTCTCGGGACAGGTATGGTTTGGGAAGTAGGTAAAATCTTCAGGAAGAAAGGTTGTGGTTTGCAGAAAGGTTTCACTGTGGTTCAAATCAAGAGGATAATCTAGGGAGAGGAAAAGAAAAAAGCTACTTGAGCTATAGGTTTTTCCATTCTCCAATATTCTATTACTAATGTAAAAGTAAAATAAATTATATTGTAAGAATAGAAAGGATTAAAAAAAATGTTGTCTGTACCTTTAAGCAAATTGTTGAAATGTTGCAATCCAGGTGTCAGGAATACAGACATTAACATAAAACAATCGCACCGTTTAAGGGCAATTGGTAAAGTATTAGCCTTAGATCGATAACAGTTAGTAAGAAAATAGAATATGCATGCTGTGCCCCAGGTAAATTTTACTGTTTTGCTTTCTTTGTCCCTTTGTCTAATTCCCGCTCTTTTATCTGTATAAATAAGACTGTTTGGGCCTTGCATGGCCACTCACATATTCTGAATGTTATTGGCGGAGCGCTGCGCTAATAAACAGAGTAGTCTGACAAATTGTGAGTCCTGATTCTAACTTTAACAATTTGGAGGTTCCACTGAGATGGTAACCGTCTTCACTGGGGCTGTGTGATTCCTGACCGTTTTTGTAGGACGACTGTGGCAGCCGGCACCTGGCCCAAGCGGTCCTCCACTAGAACGGAAAGGTGCATGACCACAGTGAAGTCTACGCCATCGAACCTGTTGGTTCCCACTCTGTTCTGGTAGGGATCCCGGGATCTGACATCAGGAATCTGGTCAGGTAATTATTTCTGTGTTTTGTTCGGACTGAGGACTGTCCTGTCTCTGTGTCTATCCATACTCCCTGTGGAGTGTTTGAGTCTGGGTGCCGTCTCCGTCTGGGGATCTGCCGACCAAGGAGTTCCTGTCCCCGAGGTCTGAGTGAGTGAAATCTGCACAATCGCAGCTGCACCGCACCTTGGGTAAAACCCTTAGTGTGAAAGCAAGGGCAATTGAGGCAGTAGCCTGTGGGCTCCTTTTGTGTGTTGCACTGGGCATCGCTCTGACGAATCCTAATTTCCTTCTTGTGTGATTGGTGTGTGAAGTCCTCCTGTATGGGCAACCAGACGTCTAAGCCAGGGCAGTTCCCTAAAGGAACTCCGGCTCATTTTATGTATTTTAGGAAGGGTCTGGACTCCTGTAAGTTTCTGGAAAAATGGTCTAGGCTAACTCAGGGAGATCCCAAAACTCAGTGGCCACTGTTAGGATCTTGGGATAAGGATCAAGTAGATGTCTTAAAAGACAAACTCGGCCAATCTAAAACTAAATTGGCAAAAGGAGAGGTCGATTGTTTCATGCAATGGTGGGAAGAGGCAAATCGTAGATGGACAGAATCGAAACTCGCCTCTCTCAAAGATTCAAATGATAAGTTAAAAGCTTTATTGGAAACCTCCTCTCCCACCACTAGACCGAGCACTCCCCTTTACCCTGTTCTCCAAGCAGACCCCCCTTCGTACTCCTATCTCCGGGTGGGAAAAGACGAAGAAAACTCCTTGCTAGATTCTGGGGACGAGGATGAAGAAGATGCATTAATTGGCCTGGCAGCCTTGCGTCGAATCAATAGACGGCCACCCACACCCCGAGCTCAGGAACAACTGTTACCAGATCTCCCAGATCAGGAACAATTCCCAGAGATCTCCAGTTCAGACCCGTCCGGATCATCCGGTACTGCCGAGGCCCATTCCTCTGGACACACTCTGCCTCGTAAAAGCTCGCGCTTGGGCCTTAAAAATATCCAGGCTCCCCTCCGAATCCTGCATACTGGGGGTCAGGACGGGGGTCCCACTTGGAGCTATAAACCCTGGACTCACACTGAGCTCCTTTCAATTATAAAAGGCTTTCCAAAGCCCCGAGAAAATCCTACCAAATTTGCAGAGGAATTTTTGTTAGTGTGTGATACCTATGAACCCTCTGAGGCAGACCTCCTGCAGCTGTGCAAGCTACTTGTAACAGCCCCTAGTAAGCATGAAAAATGGCTCACAGCAGCAGATTGGCTCGCTGCCGACCGCCACTCTACTTTGCCAGACACTGGTCCTAATGCTGAATACCGAAAAAAGTGTAAGGAACGAGGTAAAAATCTATTTGAAGCCATCCCTCGGGTATGGACTCCTAAAACCAACTGGACGGCCATAAATGGCTGTAAGCAACGACAGGGAGAAAACCCGGGCGACTATCACACCCGGCTGACATTTTTCTGCAACATTCTGGTATACAGCAACCAGATACAAATGGACAGGGCGCTCTGGCTAGTGCATTTGTTAATGGCCTCTTGCCTGCTACCGGCAATCTGCTAAAACGAATCAGTGTTGGATGGGAGACCAAAACCATGGACAAATTGCAAACAGTGGCAGAGCACTGCCAATGTACTTTAAAAGGAAAGGAAGAGCAATCAGCTCAGCAGTTAATAGCCTTGCAAATACAGCATTATTCAGGGCAGGGCAAACAGTACCAGGGACGGGAAAATACCAGGGACGGGACTTGGGAGGGGAGAGGGAACTGGATTTTCGGGTTATGGGGATGTTTGTAATTACTGTAAACAGCCGGGACATTGGAAGAATGAGTGTCCAAGCCAGCCTGGTAACTCTGTGAACAACCAGTTAAACTCCCTGCCAGCACAGCCAGTCAGCACCCAGCCTTACTTTGCCCCACAACAATGATGGGACACCGGGGAACCTCAGGAAATTTTAGCCCCTTTACTACCTCTCACTCCCACGGGTGAGTGTGTGTTAACTATCAATGATCTTTCTCTCCCTTTCCTTGTTAATACGGGAGCTTCGCTCTCTGCAGTTTGTACTACCGACCTGCCTGAGGTTCCCCGCTCTGGAAAAACCATGTCCACTGTGGGCATTACGGGAGTCCCAGCCCCTTATCCCCTTTCAAAACCTCTACCGGTCCAGGTTGGTCCCCTTTCTGCGGATCATGCCTTCCTTCTCTCTAATTCCACTCCGGTAAACCTTTTGGGTCGGGATCTGTTATGTAAACTTGGCTGCACCATATACTGTTCCTCGGATGGGGTCTATTCACAAATTCCCCAGTCTTTCCTGAGTGATTCTGTAGCCTCCCTGCTGTCTGAAATGTCCCTTTCTACTCCAGTCCCTCGAGCACCTAATTTCCCAGGTCCCATCCTCTCTGTGGCCAACCCATCCCTCTGAGGTGGGCCGCTTAAATACTGATCCTGTCTGCATTACTGTTAACTCTTTCAAACCCCTGCCTCGCCTATCCCAGTACCCTTTAAACCCTGAGGCAGAGGCTGGCATTGCTCCGGTGATAACTGCCCTGCAGGAGCAAGGCATTATTGTTCCCTGTTCCAGTCCCTGTAACACTCCTATCCTCCCCGTTCAAAAAGCTGATGGCAAATCATGGCGATTTCTTCCGGACCTTCGAGCCATTAATCATATTGTCATACCTGCTTTTCCTGTTGTCCCAAACCCAGCAACGATCCTGGCTTCTATCCCACCAGCTGCAACTCATTTTACTGTTGTTGATTTGTGTTCTGCTTTCTTTTCTGTTCTGGTTCACCCTGACTCCCAGAACCTCTTTGCCTTTTCCTACAGGGGACAGCAATATACATGGACCACGCTCCCTTAGGAGTATACGGAAGGTCCATCTTATTTTTCCCAGGCATTAGCCGGAGACCTAGCTGACCTTGTTTTCCCATCCGGGTCCACTCTAGTCCAATATGTAGATGATCTGCTCCTCTGTTCCCCTTTGTTATCTTCCTCAGAAACTGATTCTTTAGTGCTCCTTACTGTCCTAGCAAACAAAGGTCACAAGGCTTCTCGCTCTAAACTACAGCTCTGTCAAACCTCTGTCACATACCTTGGTTTTCTCCTCTCCCAGGGTTCCCGTATGCTTTCTCCCACCCGCGTCCAGGCTATCCTTAGCTTTCCCCGACCCGGCACTCCACGCCAGGTCCGAAAATTTTTGGGCATGGCTGGATTTTGCAGGCAATGGATTCCCCAATATGTCTCCCTTGCAAAACCTCTACAGGAACTCACTCGAGACTCTGTGCCTAATCCCATGCCATGGCCACCTGAAGCAGACTCTGCCTTTCTTTCCCTCAAACAAGGTTTGGCTTCTGCCTCCGCTTTAGAGCTGCCAGACTATTCTAAGCCTTTTACCCATTTCTGCCATGAACAATCTGAATGTGCACTTGGAGTTCTCACTCAGGTGCACGGAGGCAAGAACCGCCCAGTAGCTTATTTCTCTGCCACTTTGGACCCTGTGGCCCAAGGCCTGCCCCCCCCGCCTGCGTGCTGTGGTTGCCGCAGTACGCCTAGTCGAAATGTCTGAATCCCTTGTTCTTCGCTCCCCCCTTACTCTCATGGTCCCTCACTCTGTAAAAACTCTGATGTTACAACGCAGTACAAGCCACCTCTCCTCCGCTCGCCTTACCAGGTATGAACTTCTACTGCTGTCGGCCTCATATATCACTATAAAGCGCTGTTCTCAGTTAAATCCTGCCACTCTCCTTTGTCTAATAACGGTGATCCTCACGACTGCCGTGCAACTGTCTCTGCTATCACCGTCCCGCGTGCTGACCTTTCTGATGTCCCTCTCCCTAACTCTGACCTTGTTTTGTTTACTGATGGTTCCTGTTTTTGAGACAAACCAAGGTCGTTTCCTTGCACGATACGCTGTAGTGTCACTCTCTAAAACCCTAGAAGCTGCGCCTTTACCTTCTGTAACCTCAGCACAAGTTGCTGAATTAGTTGCCCTCACCCGTGCCTGCTTTTTGGTGGAGGGACGCTCCGCCACCATTTACACTGACTCCCGCTATGCTTCTGGGGTTGTACATAACTTTGGTACCCTCTGGCAAGCTCGGGGTTTCCTTACATCTGCCGGTACCCCTATTAAGAACGGCCCCTATATCGCTGCTCTCCTGTATGCAGTTTTACTTCCCTCTGCCCTGGCTATTGTTAAGTGCCCTGGCCACTCCATGGCAGACACTGATGTTGCTAACGGTAATGCATTTGCTGATGCCTCTGCTAAACATGCTGCTGCCATAGAACCTTCCCCAGGTGCATTTCTAGGTTCTCTCTCTGTTTCTATACCACCACCGCCCCTTACTGACCTCACCCTGCTCCAGGACTCTGCCCCAGAAACTGAAAGACTCCTGGGTTGCCCAGGGTTGCTCTCTACATCCTGATTCCCTTTGGCGTTCGCCTACTGGTGCCTTTGTAGCCCCCTTTTCATTCTACCCATCGCTGGCTACCCTTCTACACGGTGTCTCACATGTCGGAAAGGAGGGAATGGTCTCTGCTCTAACTAAGGTGGGATGGTGGGCTCCCCATTTCAGCTCTTTTGCAGCCCGCCACTGTGCCGCCTGCACCACTTGCCAAAGCCACAATATTGGTAAACCTGTAAAAGTGGCTCAGGGATTCCGGGGCTTGCCCCAAGCACCTTTCTTGCATTGGCAACTTGATTTTGTACAAATGCCTAAGTGTCAACGATTTGAATTTATTTTGGTTATGGTATGTTTATTTTCTAGTTGGATTGAAGCCTTTCCTTGTCGCAAGGCTGACTCACTGTCCGTTGCTAAATGTTTGTTAAACCATATTATGCCTGCCAAGGGAATTCCTGCCACTCTGTCCAGTGACTGGGGTACACACTTTACCGGACAAATTGTTCAACACCTGGATAGTATATTACATGTCACACACCTGCTGCACTGTCCCTACCATCCACAAAGTGCAGGTGCTGTGGAAAGGCAAAATGGTGTACTTAAGAATAGCCTTGCTAAGATTTGTAACGCCACAGGGTTAAGCTGGCCAGCAGCTTTACCACTAGCCCTTATAAAAATGCGATCCACTCCATCCCAAAGGCATAAACTGAGTCCTTTTGAAATCGTTATGGGACGCCCTATGCAAACTGTGGCTACCATTACTCCAGTCCCAGACTTGAACTTGACTCACAGTACTCTCCTTCGATATTGCAAGGGATTAATGCAAGCTGTAAGTCACTTCCATTCACAGGTTCAAGCCGCCTGGCCGATGGAACCCACCTCTGACGCCTGCCACAATCTTGAGCCAGGTGACTGGGTCTACATACGGCATCACCATCGAAAACATGCCTTGGAACCTCGGAGGAAGGGTCCTCATCAGGTACTGCTTACTACCCAGATAGCTGTTAAGCTATCTGGCATCGCAGCATGGATACATGCTTCACAGTGTAAAAAGACACCCTCCCCAGCAAACCATTCAACACCTCAGGACTGTGTAGAGTCAGTTTTAATTCCAGAAGAAGACATAGAGAAACAGCCTGCAATACCTTACAATCTACGCTCTCGTAAGGGTTGCCAGAAGCAGACGACAACCTAAAGCAAGGCCCAAGAAGCAGCAGTAGCGAGCCTAGCACCTGCTGCCTGGTGGACATAAAACCGCGACTGCGGTTCCCTCAGTTGAGGTTGTCAGAACCAGAAGGGCCTTGCCTCCAACATGAGCCTCTGGTGGCACCAGTTCCTCGGCTGCTGGTGTCTTAAGGTCTGGGGAGCCCACAATGACAATTCTTTTATCCAGCAGCAAGTGTGAATAGCTCAGACTCTTAATATTTCTAAATGCTGGGTCTGCAGCCACATCCCAGCCCACTCTCAAGCTGGTGTTCCTGTCCTGGCTATCCCACTGAATTCCCCAGACCTCACTGGAGGACCTCGTCCATTTAACAAAACATGAAACAGCAATGACACTTGGAAAGCAGTGGGAATAAATGTATCTAAATGAATAAGTGTGGTGGGGGGGAAAGGTCATTGGTGTTGGGTGTGTAATGGGACAGGGCTGGATCTGGGAAAAAGCTGTTGCCTTCAGCATATTGTGGCAAATGGCGGATGGGATTATTTAAACAAAACTAAAGAGTGGCGGGCTGGGTATAGGGATATAAATTTTTTCTCAATCTGGAATCAAACAGAAAAATCAATCTCATGTTCCCCCTACAGTAACCTTGGTAAAAATAATACAATCTTCCAATGCCATACAAACACTACCACTCCTTCTAAGGAGGATTACCCTGTGCCCTTTGGAGGATATTACTCCTCATTTGCAAAACATATGTAACAAATGGATGCAATCGACCCTTCCCAGCCTTAATAGGCCATCATTGGGTTTGTGGAACCAAAGCTTATACTGTATTACCAGCTAACTGGTCAGGTATCTGTTATCCCGCCCAACTCTTCCCACAATTCCGGGTACTAGAGTCCCTCCCATGAGAATGCCTCCGTAATTTCAGGCGAAAAAGAAGGGACTTACTAAATGCCCAATGGTATATACATAACATAAGCCCCTTAACTCGGGAGAGGCCATTGGCACTTCCTTTATCCCATTTGGGGAAGTAATACACCACGCAAAAAAACTCCTAAGGTTACAAGCAGTGGTTAAAATAATGGCAAACGAAACCGGAGAAAGTTTAAAAACCCTGGCCAAAAAAACAGGGGTAATCAGACAGGTGGCCCTCCAAAACCGTCAAGCATTAGACATAGTTCTGGCAGCCAAAGGAGGAACCTGTGCTCTCATTGGGAAAGAATGTTGTATGTTTATACCTAACAATACCAATGAGGTAATAAATCGCACTAGCCACTTAGAACAAATCGCATATCTTCCCCATAAAGAGCTAAGTTCTTTATGGAAGTGGCTAAGTAACCTTTTCAATTTCTCTGGCATAGAAAACTGGTTGTTTCAGGGGGCCCTAACTATCCTGTTTGAAATCTTAGTAATTTTTGTATGCTTTCAGTTAATCTCCTGTTGTATCCAAAATTGTGTCACCCAGATAACTGCCCCAAAACAGAGTGCTAATATAATAATTTTAAATATCACTGATAAACAGAGATAAGGAGCGGTTAATTTGTGGAACCCAGTAAGGGTTGGTCATGGCGCACGCCTGACCAAAAGGAGGGATTGTAAAAGTAAAATAAATTATATTGTAAGAATAGAAAGGATTAAAAAAATGTCTGTACCTTTAAGCAAATTGTTGGAATGTTGCAATCCAGGTGTCAGGAATACAGACATTAACATAAAACAATTGCACCGTTTAAGGGCAATTGGTAAAGTATTAGCCTTAAATCAATAACAGTTAGTAAAAAAATAGAATATGCATGCTGTGCCCCAGGTAAATTGTACTGTTTTGTTTTCTTTGTCCCTTTGTCTAATTCCCGCTCTTTTATCTGTATAAATAAGACTGTTTGGGCCTTGCATGGCCACTCACGTATTCTAAATGTTATTGGTGGAGCGCTGCACTAATAAACAGAGTGGTCTGACAAATTGTGAGTCCTGATTCTAACTTTAACACTAACAAAGCCATTTAGCTGACTATTTCACAACTACAGTGTATTGATGTAACTTCAACTACAATGAACTGCAGACATTTCCACAAAGCTTTATTCCTTGATATGTCATGATCATCAGACTAGAGTTACTTGGCCTGGCCATTTCAACAGACAGCGTGCACATGACAACAGGTGGACATTTAGGAACTGTCCCAACATTTCTGCTAGGCAGAACAGCTGAGGCTGAAAGGACCACAAGAGATGTATACAGGCCAAATTATGCAGAAGGTTAGATTAGACTATCATAACGATCCCTTCCGGTTTTGCAACCTATGAATTATTTGAGTTACATCTTTTCTTATTAGAAAAGATCAGACTGAAACAGAAGGTTGGGTGAAGGAGAAGCAAGCACTGCTTGGGTCATGCTTTTCCTAAGGGCACGCATGCCAACTCCATCTCCAGATTTATCCTCCAAGCCTGGCAACTTCACTCATGAAAGAAAGGTTGCATATCTTGCATAATTCTACTTTTCATTTTCATAATGTGCCACTTCAAAAAAAATCCAACATTAGGTACAGCCTTTTATGAACTAAAAATAAATGGCAAGTGAGGCTGACACTTCAGTAGGCCACGACTATCTCAAGAGCATGTTTCTCCAAAGCAGCTCTCTTATTTCTCAGTTAAGTGTAAACACATTTATCACTTTGAGTTTCCTTTATTTTAATAAGGTTCTGGGCCTCCAAGAAGTGTATTTCTATTTTCTACAGACAATGCAGGCGCCATTCTTTTTCAAAGTAAGTGTTTCATAAATAGCCGCTTTAGGCACTGCTGAGATCAAAGGGGAAGTTCTAATGTTTGAAAGCAATTGTGAGAAACTTCTAAATTAGCTGTGCCAAACAAGACCCCTAAATCACAACACTGTACCTCTCATAAGTTAAGGGTTTGAGGGGGAAAAAAAAAGGGGAAAAAGCCAAGGGACTGGGTTTTACGCCTGCCTCCTTTCCCCACTTAGACTTATGGACAAGTCATTTAACACCTCTTTGCCTAACTTGGAGGAAACAGTTCCCAAATTGTGTTAAGTGCTGTGCAAACAGAACAAAACGACAGTTCCTGTCCCAAAGAGTTTACAGTTTAAACAGAGGCCATACAAATACATTGCACATACAAGTACATTGTATGATCTGTTAACATCGCATGGCCAGAATTGATTCTTGCTGGACACTAAATCAGTCCAGATAACTATTTTATAAATCAGGGATTTTTTAATTTTTTTTTTTAAATAAACTCCATTTGAAATTAACAACCTGTGTTAATACCTAAATTACAATTTATTAAAATTATTTAAATAAATGATCATACTGAGTCAATGAACCCTCAAATTTTAATGAATTAAAGGGAGCTGTTTGTTTTTTTTAAATTATATATAAAAATCAAGGGGAAAACAATTTATGTCAATTCAAGCCTTAAATAACATCTCAGTGCTATGCACCACATTAAGTACCTATATTCTTTTCAGTCATTATAATGGAGCAAATGCTGGTATTTACATTTTTCCAAAGCAAGTGCTTTCAGTTTGTTGTGGAAAAAGCTGTTGCCTTAATTATTTTTGGTTCAGACAAGCTGGCAAGTGTAGAAAGACTATTTTCTTCATTTGGATTATTTCATTTAAAGTTAAAAAACCAGCTGGGAATTGAAAAAGCAGGAAAGCTTATTTTCTTCTCCCCATCAAAGAATAAAAACCAGGTGGACAAGGATGAAATCCACCATTTTTTAGAATTAGGAGGTGATGGGGCCAGATTTTTGAAGCTATTTAAGCACATAAAAATGCAGATAGATGCAAACTTGAATTTTCAAAAGAAAATAAGGAAGTTAGGTGATTAACTCCCATTGGTTTCAATTCTGATTTAAATGAGAGTTAGGTATCTCATCTGCCTAAGTGCCTTTGAAAATCCCACGAGGCATCTATCTGCATCTTTAGGCACCTAAATACTTTGAAAATCTGGCCCATGGTGACCAGAAACATTTATTAAATCTACTTTAAATACAAAATGTGCTTTGTTACACTTTTTTCCTTTGTGTATATTGTATATTTAAAAGGTAGTTTATTTAACAAAAAACAGTTTTAAAATGCTCTTTTTGTATATTTGCTTGAATTTCAATTTCTACCCAAATGCAACTTGACACAAATCCGGAGGGGGAAAAAACATAGTACAGAATAAATTTGTTAGAAAATAGTGAACAAGGTATGTAAAAATTAAGAACCCGTATAAGAGTTTAAGCTACATAATTGCTTGAATACCTATGGATGTAGTGTAACCACCTTCTAGCAAAACAAAAGTACCTAATTCATTGTAAAAGATACATTTGGTTTCAAATCAAGGTGTTTTAATGGTTACACCAAACAAGGAAAACAAACTTTTCTTTAGAAACTAACGAACGTACAAATGCAAAACAAGATTAAAATCAATTATTTAAATCAAAGTTTCCTGCTGGCTGCTTTAGATCATGCTTAAAATGGGTGATTAAAATAATTTTGAATAAAATAAATCCATCCTGCACTAAATTAACTACAATTCACTGCTTCAATATTTCAGGTTCCTTCCTCTCACTACTGTATGGCATTCCCGTGCAATTAGTTCAGTTTATCAGAGCGAGTAGTAATTGTAGTCTTATTCAAACTAGAAAGTGAAAGAGGCCAAGATGGAATTACAAATAAACACTGACAGCCCAGGGCATACTATTGGAGTCCAGATGAGCCAATTTATCTTGGACACTTGTTATTGCTATGACAAAACAAATTCCCAGTAAAACTACACTGGCAGTACACCCTCTATATCAGGGATGGCCAAACTGTGGCTCGTGAGCCACATGCTGTTCTTTTACTGTTAAAGTGCGGCTCGCTGAGCCCCCCACAGCCCTCCCATTCTGCACCTATCAGACTGGGGGTGGGGAAGCAGCTCGGGACCTCTACCTTGCAGCGGGGTGGTGGGGTAAGGGCTTCTGCCCAGTGACAAGGGGGGGTCTTGGACACAGGCACCGACTTTCCAAACTGCTGGGGGTGCTCAACCCCCAGCTCTGCCCCAAACTGTGCCCCCCCTCAGCCCTTCCCCCAAGGCCCAACCTGACCCCTTCCCACCCAGTTCTCCCCCTCCCCAGTGTGCCATGTCCTCGCTCCTCCCTCCCAGAGCCTACTGAAGACAGCAAAACAGCTGATTGTGGCAAGCGCAGGGAGGAAGGGGGGGGGGAGCCTGATCTGTGGGGCCTGCTGGCAAGTGAGAGGCAGTGGGGGGGATGTGGCCCTGGGGTGTTTGTGGGGCAGGCCCGGTCCCTGCACTATGTCAGGGTTGGGTGACATAGTCCATGTCCCGGGGAGGGAGCTACACAGTGATCTCCCACCTCCGCGCAGCCAGTGGCCTGTGTTCCCCAATGCCATCCTGGAGTCTCCGTATTCAGTTGACAAATAAAATTTGCAGAATTTTAAAATATGTGCAGATTTTTTGTTGCTGTTGGTGCAAAATGCCCTTAAGACTAATGATACACTGTATATGCCAGTAGTTTTCAACCTTTAATTTGCAGACCCCTAGAAGTTTTTTAATAGAGGTGTGGACCCCCTTAGAAATTCAACCTGTGGTCTGTGGACCCCTATTATAGAAGCCTTAGACTAAAATATGACTGAATAGAATTCAACTATAAATGCTGCACATGCTCGGCATGGCATTTGACGAATTTTGAGGAAAGGCACTAAACGCTGGGCTTCTATGGTGACAACAGTTCTGGGTTTTGATCTGTAGGCGAGGGTTTTTACATACTTTTGATTGATCAGAAAAACAGAATTCCTCTTCTGGAATCTGAAATTTTATTTTCATAGACACCTTTCACACACCCCTTAGACGTGGTCTGCAGACCACAGACTGAAAATCACTGGTATACACCACTGAACACAAAGCCAACCAGATCTCCTGTTTAATAGCTAAAAACTGCATTCTACAGCAGTGGTCACCAATCCGTAGATCGTGATTGACTGGATAATCCTGGAGACTCTCCCAGTTGATCACGATCTCCGGCCATTAAAAGTCTGGTGGTGCAGCAGCGCTGCTGCTAAGGCAGGCTCCCTGCCTGCCCTGGCCCCTCACTGCTCCCGGATGCAGCCAGCTTTCCCCCTTGTCCGGAGACGGGGGAGGGGCCAGGGTTCTCCACATGCTGCTCCTGCCTACAAGCACTGCCCCCATTGGTTGGGGATGGGGAACTGTGGCCAATGGGAGCTGCGGGAGTGGTGCCTGCAGAGAGGGGCAGCACACGGAGCCACGTCTCCTCCCATTGGCTCCTTCTGGGAGCCGTGTGGAGCTGGGGCAGGCAAGGAGCCTACCTTAGCCCAGCTGCACCATGACCAAGAGCTGCCTGAGGTAAATGCCACTTGGTAGGAGCCTGCACCCCAACCCTGAGCTCCCTCCTGGAGCCATCACCCCATATCCCAAGTCCTGACCCCTCTCAGAGCCAGCACCCCAACCCTCCTCCTGCACCCCAACCTCTGCCCCAGCTCTGACTCCCCACCTCCTAGAGCCAGCACCCTAAACCCCCTCCCGCACCCAAACTCTCTCCCAGAGCTTGCACTCCTCACCTCCTTCTGCCCCGCAACCCCGTCCCAGGCTCAGCCTGTAGCTCCCTCCCACACTCCGAACACCTTAGCCTCAGTCCAGAGCCCACATACCCCTCCCAAACCCCAAACCCCTGCCCCAGCCCAGTCAACGTGAGTGAGGGTGGGGAAAAGCACGCAACAGAGAGGGAGAAATTGAGTGAGCAGGGCGGGGAAGATCCTGGGTTGCACTTAAATTCAAAAAGTAATCTTGTGTGTAAAAAGGTTGGAGACCACTGTTATACAAGATCCTGTTACCATGCCAGGCTGTTTCATAACAACTTTGTTCTAAAATTGTACCACTAAAAGTGTTGTGTTAGGGAAATAAGGTGGTGATTTGATTCGACCAACTTCTGTTGTGTAGTGCAAAAGTTTGTCTTTCACCAACAGAAGATAGTCCAATAAAAGATATTACCACCCTTTCCTTGTCTCTAACATCCTGGGACCAAGATGGCTACAAAACAATGCAAACAATTATGTTAGCAAAGACCTATGTAGTGGATTTGTAGCAACTCAAAAACCCAGGTGTCTGGTTTGAAGTCTACCCTAGAGAGATCCACTTTCTTTATATTCTAAAAAATGAAGCTACGTTCTACAGAATTGTTAGGATCCTAATCCCTATTCTGTAAAAGCAGCAAAGAATCCTGTGGCACCTTATAGACTAACAGACGTTTTGGAGCATGAGCTTTCGTGGGTGAATACCCACTTCCTCAGATGCATCCCTATTCTATTCAAGCTCCTACACAGTGCTCATCACCATAGTATCCACTTGCCTTCCAGATGTGTATGAGTGTGACTAGCATCTGTCATATATGGCCCTCTTTCTCCCTTCCTCTCCTTAGGGGACAAACACATGGGGATTTTTTCCTTCTTTTAATTATATGTACATTATGATGTATGTTTATATTACCAAAGGCAAGACCAAAAAGAGATGTGCCTTGGAACAAAAGGTGGTAGGCATGCCCCATTGTGGGGAATGCAAAGAATTAGGTGAGGGGTACAGATGGAGTTCCATCGTTCTCCAAAGTCTCCATGTTCATTTAAAAATAAAGTTTCTCATTGTTATGGTTGTGAAGAAAACCTTCAAAGCGAGAAACAAGTGTCACTGAGACAGAGGGCTTGTCTACACTGGCACTTTACAGCGCTGCAACTTTCTGGCTCAGGGGTGTGAAAAAACCATCCCCTGAGCGCAGCAAGTTTCAGCGCTGTAAAGCCCCTGTGTAGACCGTGCTCCCAGCATTGATAGATACACCCCTTGTGGAGGTGGGTTTTTTTTAGAGAGCTGGCTGCACCCTGACCACACAAGGCATGTTAAAGCGCAGCAGCACTTTAGTGTTGCCAGCGTAGACTAGCCCTGACACTAGAGCTCTGAGGTGTGAACAAGCCCATTCATTTCAATGGGTGGCAAACCAGACTTTCACAAACTGCAGGGCTCACAAACCAGGAAGGGCCCAAAGAACTAACTAGGGAGGGGCACAACAGAAGTATAAGATATGTAAGGCCTGGTGTACACGGTGGGGGAGAACAGCATTGCTGACGTTGACGTAGCTTAGACTGAATTAAAATTACTTACTTCGCATCCTCGCAGCATTGGATTGACGGCCACAGCTCCCCTGTCGACTTTGCTTCCGCCTCTCACACTGCTGGAGTTCAGCAGTCGATGGGAGAGCAATCAGGGATCGATTTATTGCATCTACACTACACGCGATAAATTGATCCCCGATAGATCAATCACTACCCACCTATCTGGTGGGTAGTGTAGATGTACCCTAACACTTTACCACCACATGGAGCAGTAGAGGAAGGAAGGGGTTCAATTGGTTTCTTTTTCCTTAATGTGTGGGCTTAGCTTTCAGAAGTTAGATTAAAACAGATTTTTCCAATTTTCACATATTAAAATAGACTGAACTGAAGTTGCCATATCTAGTGGAAATTCTAGTCTTTTAATCAGGTAGTGAAGACTAAGTATGTGGTGAGCTACCTGTTGCTTGGGTAATTTGTGAATGCATTAACAATCTAACTTTACAGTAGAAAAGCTTAAGAAAGGATGTGACCTATCCAACACCACGGCAACTCCCACTCCCTATTTAAAAAGGTGAGGCAGAGTGAGTATCCTGGATTTTATTCATAAAAGTAACATTTATCTTGTAACACTCTTGATCCACTTGTTCTCACTACTGAAACCCAGTGACACAGCAGGGATTCGTCCTCATGAGGTGCAATGCTTATCTAAACTGACATTATTCCAGCCTGATACTGCATGAAGGTAGGTCGAGACTTTCGCAGTAGTGACTCACTTGTACTGTGTTAACACTGAAAGGAGCAGTTTCAATGGGACATCAGTTTGCCTAACTCTTAGTTTTAGAAAGAAATGCTGTCAGTGCTTCATTATAAGTAACCATTTACATTTAGAAAGGGTTTGCTAGTATAGTTTATACCATTTCCCCCAAACAAAATAAGCTATAGAAACAAAGGGGCTTTTTGCCTGTATAACTGTGTCTATTTATAGTAGGGATTTTGCTGGCACAGCCAGGATGGTCAGGCCTGGGGGGTGTGCATGTGACCAAATTAGCTATGCTGGTAAAAGTTCCAAGTTTGAATTCTTTATGTAGCCAGAAAAGCAAGACACGCTATATATTACCTAAACCAGTGGCCCCAAGTTTCTCCTCACTTACAAACTACTTGTTTACAAACTACTTGTTTACAAAAATCAGACAAAAATACAAAAAAAAGTGTCACAGCCACTATTATAACAAATTGCTGACTCTCTCATTTTTACCATATAATTATAAAATAAATCAACTGGAATATAAATATGGTACTTACATTTCAATGTATGTATATAGAGCAGTATAAACAAGTCATTGACTGTATGAAATTTTAGTTTGTACTGACTTCGCTAGTGCTTTTTATGTAGCCTGCTGTAAAACTAGGCAAATATCTATATGAGTTGATGTACCCCCTGGAAGACCTCTGGGTACCCCTGGTTGAGAACCACTGACCTAGACCAGTGGTTCTCAAATTTATTTGATCGCATCCCCCTAATCTGTGTCTGTAGTTGCCGTGATAGGGTGAGCACAATTTCTAAAAGGAAAATAGAACACCATGTGGGGCTCGCCCAAACCCTCCTTTCCCTCCCACCACACAGAGCTGGCCTGAGCCCCTCCCACCTCCGATAGCTCCACTGCTCATCCCCCCGAATCCTTTTTTGGCTAAACTGGGTATTTGTCCCATTTGCTCTTGTCAGGGCTTAAAAAGGGGACGGTCCCAGCCAAAACGGGCCATATGATCACCCTTGGCTGTGGTAAGAGCTACCCAGAGAGCCCAGGCTGCTATGGGAAGCCCCAGATACTCCACCTGCCCTGTGCAGTGTGCCAGGCACCCGAGAGCAGCTCCCCCAGGGCACGCTGCCCAGAGCAGGTGAAGGGGCTGGGGTTCCTCACAGTGGCCCAGGATCCCTAGGCAACTCTTACCACAGCTTAGATCTGGTTTCTGGCCTGGCCAGGGGCAGGGTCTTTGGGGGGAAGGGGAGGAGCAGGGGGCCTCATGGTGATGGGGAGTTGGGGGAACCCAAGTGTTCTTTGTGCCCAGGGCCACCATAAATCTTAATCCACCTCTGCACAGCAGGCAGACACTGCTACAGCAATTTTACGTACACTGCCATAGGTTTGGCTTGGGCTACCTGAATTAAAATACAATTGGGCACCTAAATTCCCTCTCTTCTGGGCTGCAAGTTTTGTTGTGTGTGTCCTAGGAACACAAAATTGCACTACTTGTCTAAAGAAAAAAAAATGATAAAAAAGATGAAGACCAGATTAAGAGAACTGGCAGAGAAATTCCTCAGGGGAAATTTAAATATAGGCCACTTTTGGAGGAGGAAGATGGGTATGTATGAAGAGTAATTTGGTTCAAATGGATCACTAAAATACAAAGGTGGTATATCCAAAGCTGTCAAACTAGCATTACATTAGATCAGCGGTCCCCAACCTTTTTGTCTGGCGGGCACCAGACGAAGGACTGTGGTGGCGGTCGAGCATCCGCTGAAATGCAGCCAAATTTCGGTGGCATTTCAGTGGTGACGCCTCTCAATGATGCCGAATTTCAGCAGCATTTCAGCGGATGCTTGACTGCTGGCCAGGACGCGGGCACCATGGCACCCGCGGGCACCGCATTGGGGACTGCTGCATTAGAGGGAATACAGTGTAACAGTTTAAACAAAAACAGAAAACGCCTGTATCTACTCCCACTTCTGAAACAAAAACAATTTAGGGCAACTTCAGGTCCTCTCTTCCATGTAAATAGTGAGGCTCATAAGCATATGCATTTCTGTGCTACCTCTTCAAGAAAACAAAATGGGATTTCACACGTCACTCACTGTATCTCTAGAAAGCAGATAGAAGGAAAATGATGCAACCCATTCTTGTCTTGTTTTATAAATACCTCAGTTACTAGAGGCATCTGAGGAAAGGGCCATATAGACTCCATAATATAATATGGAGGGTGATCTAAATAGAATAAAGAGGGTGACCTAAAAGCAAACTCTCCTCTTCTGTCTACCTATGCATTCATTCCCCTAACAAAAACTGTTTAGACTTTTCTATGGTAATGGGAATTCTAATCAAATTGACTTAATTACTAAAAATATACCTGAGTCATTCATGCTGCTGTTCCTCTTGGCATAGGCACTGCGGACCACCTGCTCATAAACCTGAGCTCCTATTGTTCTCATATTCTCACGAATCATGATGCCTTGGGCTTGCATCATGAAGAGGTAGGTGTTCACTGAAAGAAATAACCAGAGAGACTAAATTAGCATCAAATTTTATAGGTAAGAGAAACTCAAATACGTAACCCTTTTTGGAACCATTCTGCTTCCCCTCAGTTTCCTTGTGTCAAGAAGCTCTTTGGGGGACACATGACCAAGTTACCAGACATGGGATGGGAAAGATCATACAATTTCACATGACTACATCTAAGGCATATTTCAAAAAGTATCTGGAACAATAAAAGGAATTTAAACTATTTAGCCCTAACATCCAGGACTGTATTTTATAATTAGAGGCTACATTCCTACTAAACCCTGATACCACTGGGTCACGTTTTTAGTAAACCAGGAAATACAGGACTTTGTAAATGGGGGGCTTTAATAAGAGTGAATTTAGGGTATTGGTGCTGATGGTGCACTACTGCCTGATTAGTAACAGAAATCAGCACATAAACATGGAATTTATTCCATTTTCATTAGCCTTGAAGCTCACCTTTAGTCAGTATACTAGCAAAGCGTGTCTGTTGGGATGCTTAGAACTAGACTAGTAAGTTGTAATAACTCTACCTTTACTCATCATGTATTTTTTTACATGTTGTTAAGTCCTCGGCTGCCTTTTGTCTGGTCCCCTTCTGCCTTTTCCAAGGCCTCTACATATCATGTTTGGACATATGTATTTTTGTGCCACCAGCCATTCTGGACAAAAAGGGATTTTTTAAAAATAGATTTACCTTTACTGGCAGCATTACTAATAAATACAGATGACATATGCCTTTCCTGGCTTTCTGAGGAACATATAGAAAACTTACAGCAGCACAGCTGTAAGATCTCCTGCTTAGCTGCTCTATCCCAATGGGAGAGCTCTCTCATTGACATCATTAAACCATCCCCAACAAGCAGCGGCAGGTATGTTGGCAGGGAGGCTCTCATGCCGTCACAGTACTGTTCACATTTACACTGACAGAAGTGCCACTTATGTCTCTCAGTGGGGTGTTTTTTCACACCTTGGTGCAACATAAGTTATACCAATAAGAGTGCTAGCTTATACACAGCCTCAGACAATTTCTAAATAAAGTCTATTTGAACAACTGCACCAAGGCCACAGATTATTAATGACAAAGATCCTAGAAGCGAGTTACATTGTATAGGGCCGAGTTGTTCTATGGCCACCTTTAAAAAAAGCCACAACCTCTTTTGGACACCTTTGAAAGCGCAGAGCAGAGCATCCCACCCCATAGGCTGCCACTAGCCTGATAGCAGAAACCCCTACCACAAGGAGGGGATTAGCCATATGGAATGGAATAAGGGACAGGCATGTAATAGTCTGTGAGGAGATTTCTATCTATTTTTAAAGAAAATTGCTAAAAGGATTGTGTAGAAAGAATATTTTATACCTGGTCCAAAATTAAAAGATAAATTAGGCTCACTGACAAATTTATATAGGTTTTGTAAAAAGTGTGATAAAGTCTACATACATTCTCCTTCTGATTTTATCTTTCATTTACATTTTAATATGCTACAATGAATAATGCCACAAAAGGCCATGGGTTGGCTCAGGAAAATGTGATACAACTTAATATTCTGACATACAATTCTGCAAAAGGTAATGTATTAAAAAATACCTTCTGATGGCTCAGCTGATGAGGCATGATTTTTGGCAAGGTCCTAGAAGCAGCAGGGGTTTCTGCCAATTGGATAGTGACAATTTATGGAGTGAGATGCCTTTTTTCCTTTCTGCGCTTTGTAAAAACTCCTTTTGGACAATTCAAAGAAGGTACAATGACCCAGGTGTCAGCCTTGGCACATAAAAGCTCTCTTCAGTGTACGTGCCATGGCAGCACTTTAACATGGCTTGTGTAGTCACAGCAGAGCTGGTGCACTGTTCACTGGCACTTACAGTGCTGAAACTTGCTGCACTCAGGGGGTGTTTTTCCACATCCCTGAGCGAGAAAAGTGCAGTGCTGTAAACTGCCAGTGTAGACAAGCCTGAGTATCACTGCTCTAACCCATGCAGTCTCATCTTTGCTTTGAGCAAAATTCTATCGAATCAGCACTGTCTCTAATCTGTTTCTCAGCACTTCCGAAGATGGTCACACCCTTATTTCAAGAGACTGTTTTCCTTATAGCCTAGACACTCTGTGAGGAGTGTCTTCCTCTGTGGCCTGCTCCACACTATGCTGTTAAACCGATTTTAACAGAGTTAAATCGATTTAACGCTGCACCTGTCCACACTACACTGCTCTTTATATCGATTTAAAGGGCTTTAAATCGATTTCTGTAATCCTACAAAACGAAAGGAGTAATGCTAAAATTGATATTACTATATCGATTTAGGGTTAGTGTGGACGCAAATCGACATTATTGGCCTCATTCTTTTACAGTAGTTACCCACAATGCACCGCTCCAGAAATCGATGCTAGCCTCGGACCACGGACACACACCACCGAATTAATGTGCCTAGTGTGGACGCGCACAATCGACTTTATAATATCTGTTTTATAAAATCGGTTTTAGCTAATTCGAATTTATCCTGTAGTGCAGACGTACCCTGTGACTGGAATGTTCCCAACGTCTAAGATCATGACTCTATTTTACCTCTGCCCCAGAGGACAATAACTCCTTTTAACCTCAGATAAAATGTTGTACAGCACCTTGAGGGTGAAGCATTATGCATTTGTTATTGTATTCTCCAACTCTTTAATCAGGTTTCTTGTGGGCTAAAAGAATTCATTTTCACTAATCTTTTTATCGTCAGATCTTCAGTTCCCTTTTGCCAGTTTGCATCACAATTCTAATGAGATTTAAAATGTTTGTATTCATTTTGAGGGATTGAATAGAGGAAAAAACAGAGTGTTTGAAAGTAGAGGAAAAATGCAGGTTAAATTAACCCAACACAGGTAAATGATTTAAACAAGAGTATTTAAAAGTGACCTAAGGCCCCCTGAAGCAGTGAGATGGAAAAGCTATAAGGAGAGATGAAAATACTAACAAGTTAAGCAAAGATGACATCATTCATTAAAAAGGAGGCCCTCAGCACAAGGGTGAGCAGTAAACCAACAAAATACCTTTGAACCCAAGGACAAGGACCATGCTTGTTACAAAACTGTAACTGGCTTTCTATTGCAACATACAGAACAAAGGCTTAACTTGGAAAAACAAAGGTTGGCTCATACCAGAAAGCTCCAAAGCTTATTATGCACCCACTCAGTCATTGAAAGCCCAGGTTAAAAAGGTTACTCTAGGGCAGTGGTCTCCAAAGTGGGGTGTGCAAGAGGAACGCCACTTCTTCCCCCCCCCCGACCCGACCCCCTTCTCAGCAGTTCAGCCAGGAGTCCGAGTGGCTTTTTTTTCCCTTCAATAGTTCGGCCAGGAGCAGGGGGTGCGTGCTCAAAAATATTTTACTGATGGGGTGCCCGATCAAAAAAGTTTGGAGACCACTGCTCTAGGGCAGTGGTTCTACTGTGCCCCTTTCTGAGTCTGATTTGTCTTGCGTACCCCCAAGTTTCACCTAACTTAAGCTACTGGTTTACAAAATCAGACAAAAATACAAAAAACTGTCACAGCACGTTATTACTGAAAAAATGCTTATTTTCTCAATTTTACCATAAAATTATCAAATAATTTAATTGGAATATAAATCTTGTACATATATTTCAGAGCAGTATAACGAAGTCATTGTATAACATTTTAGTTTGTACGGACTCCACTAGCGCTTTTTACATAGCCTGCCATAAAAATAGACAAACATCTAGATGAGTTGATATACCCCCAGAAGACCTCTGTAAACTCCCAGGCACTAGGGCACTGCACCCACATTCCCCAATACAAAGTTCTAAACTGAGGGCATGTCTACACTACAAACACTACAATGGCCCAGCTGCAGCACTGCAACTACACCATTGTACCCCTCAAAAGAGGGTTGTTGATGGCAGAATTCTTCCATTGACCTAGCTGTGTCTACAATGGGGGTTAGGTCAACCTAACAATGTGGCACAGGTAAGGCTGCGAATTTTTCACGGAGGTCACGGATTCCATGACTTTCTGTGACTTCTGCAGCGGCCAGTATGCCTGGCCCAGGAGTTGCCTGAGCAACTCAGGCAGCTCTTGAGCCAGTCGCACCAGCCGCTGCTGGGGCAGTCTCAGGCCACCGCCTCCCTCCCCCACACTCCTGCAGAAGCAGGACTTTGGGTGTGGGTGGGGGCTTAGTGTAGCACTTACTGTGGGGGGCTCCCCAGAAGCGGTGACATCCCACTGTCAGTTCCTAGGTGGAGGCGTGACTAGACAGCTATACACGCTGCCTCCACCTGCAAGCACCACCCCCGCAGCTCCCATTGGCCATGGTTCCTGGCCAATGGGAGCTGCGGAGCCAATACTTGTAGTGGAGGCAGTGTGCAGAGCTGCCTGGCCACACCTCCGCCTAGGAGCTGGGAGAGAGGGATGTCGTCGCTACTAGGGAGGCGCGGTGCCCCGCAGGAATGCAGCCCCCCTCCCCCAAGCACCCACGGTGCCCTCCAGACTACCCCCCACCCCAAAGATTTAGTCAGGGATATATAGTATAAGTCATGGATCATAGGCCATGAATTTTTATTTACTGCCTGTGACCACTCCATGACTTTTACTAAAAATACCATGACTAAAATCATGGGCAGCAAATATAATAGGCCAGGGGAGAATCTGCCTCCTCTGGTGCTGCTGCGGCAGCCGGACCCCCGGTTGTGGGATTTGGTTACAAAGTTTTTGTTTATTATGCCCCATGTAGATTCCGAGACTGTCTCCTCAGCTGCCCTGCTGGGGCCAGGGAAGGGGCGCCTATCCTGCAGCCCCAGCCCTCCCGCAGCAGGGACAGGTACTTCTCCCTCGCGTCCCAGGTGCTGCTACAGGAGACAGTGCTGGGGGAGTCCTCTCTCCCAGCAGTAACCCCAGAACACCCTCATACACCCCAAACCCCTCATCCCCAGCCCCACTCCAGAGCCTGCACTCCCAGCCAGAGCCCTCACCCCCTGCACCCAATCTTCTGCCCCAACCCTGAACCCCTCATCCCTGGCCCCAGCCAGAACCTTCACACCTCTGCAACCCCAACCCTCTGTCCCAGCCCTGAGCCCCCTCCTACAAGAACCCCTTGGTCCCACCCCCACCACATGAATTTGTTATGTGTAGCAATATGAAGGTGATGTGTCACACATCACTTCCATATTGGTGCACATAAAATTCATTCCGCACATAGTTGGGAAAAATTAGAGGGAACACTGCCAGAGTGAGAGACCATGATGCGTGGGGTGGTTTTTGTCTACCCTTGTAATACTGCCACAGAGCATGCAATGCTATTTAATGTAATGAGCAACTGAAGGAAGGCCAGATCTCTGTGAGACTGACATTTTGCACAAAGTCAAACTACTTTATGCTCAGGGCTTGGCACTGATAGCACATATGGAATGCCTCTAGCTGCTCCAAGTCTGCCTGTAAGGGACTCCAGGTTTCTTACCCATATAGTAATGTGGATAGTACAGAGGACTGATTGATCCTGTTTGGCTACACTTGCAGGTGTGCAGCGCTGGGAGTTACAGCTGTCTTTGTACAGCTGTGCAGGGAAAGTGCTGGAGTGTGGCCACACTGACAGCTATGTGGCCACATTTGCAGTGGTGCTGGGAGTGGTGCATTATGGGTAGCTATCCCACAGAGCACCTCGTCCCATTTTGGCGCCGTGGGAAGGGGGCGGAGGGTGCGGGTCATTCTGCTTCCTGTCCCAACGCCCCGTGACGCATCGCTTCACATCCCAACAATCTCTGTTTTTCCGTCCACGTTTGGCGCCATTTTGACTCTCTCAACGGTTTCTGTGCAGCGCGATTTCTGTGGGAAAGGGAGCCCGAACTGCTGAGGAGTATGCTGACGAGTCTCGCCAGCACATCACGTTTGGCAGCTGAACTATTCCTTAAGATCCAAAGCGATGAGGAGTCTGACGATGATAGCGAGTCGCCTGATGCGTATGACACTAAATTGTTTCTGGCATTCACAGAAATGCTCAGCACCGTGGAACGCCGCTTTTGGGCTAGGGAAACAAGCACTGAGTGGTGGGATCACATAGTCATGGAAGTCTGGGATGACGAGCAGTGCCTGCAGAACTTTCAGATAAGAAAAGCCACTTTCATGGTACTGTGTGCTGAGCTCACCTCCACCCTGCGGCGCACGGACACGAGATTGAGAACTGCCCTGCCAGTGGAGAAGCAGGTGACTATTGCAGTCTGGAAGCTGGCAACTCCAGACAGCTACCGATCGGTCGGGAACCAGTTAGGAGTGGGAAAGTCGACTGTTGGAATCGTGTTGATGCAAGTTTGTGGGGCCATTAATCGCATCCTGCTAAGAAGAACTGTGACTCTGGGGAACGTGCAGGACATTGTGGATGGCTTTACACAAATGGGTTTCCCTAACTGTGGAGGGGCAATAGATGGGACGCATATTCCTATTCTGGCACCACCCCACCTAGCATCCGAGTACATTAATCGGAAGGGGTATTTCTCTATGGTTCCCCAGGTGCTTGTGGATCACCATGGGCATTTCATTGACACTAGCACAGGCTGGCCTGGAAAGGTGCATGATGCACGCATCTTTAGGAACACTGGCCTGTTCAGGAAGCTGCAGGCAGGTACTTTTTTCCCAGACCGCAAGATCACAGTAGGGGATGTCGAAATGCCCATTGTGATCCTTGGAGATCCTGTTTACCCGTTAATGCCTTGGCTTATGAAACCGTATATAGGGAAGCTTGACAGGAGCAAGGACTGGTTCAACTACAGGCTGAGCCGGTGCCGAATGACTGTGGAGTGTGCTTTTGGCCGTTTAAAGGGGTGCTGGTGATCTCTGTATGGGAAGCTAGACTTGGGGGAAAGCAGCATCCCCGTGGTTATATCCGCGTGCTGTACCCTCCATAATATTTGTGAAGGGAAGGGTGAAAAATTCAGTCAGGCATCGACCTCCGAGGTTCAGCGCCTGGAGGCTGAATTTGCACAGCCAGAGAGCAGGGCTACTAGAGAGGCCCAGCACAGGGCCGCAAGGATTAGGGATGCCTTGAGGGAGGAATTTGAGGCTGAAAACCAAGAGTAATGTTTGGTGCCTTGCACGGGAGTGAAGTGCAGTGGTTACAATGTTAGTAGGAATCTGTTTTTCCTAAGCTGATTTGCAGTGCCTGTTTCTTTCCTGGGCTAAGGTATCTTTCTGCAATAACAAAGACTGTTTTCAAAGCCAAGAATTCATTTATTGAAAAGAAAATAACTTTATTGACAGACACACAACATTTTGGGAACCTAAAAGGGCAGGGGGGTGAGGTGGGGAACTGTACAGTCACAGGTTTGAATGTGTCCTGTCTGGAGTGCTGTGCAATAACTGCTGCACTTCAGGATGCCTATACCGCATGGTGATGGGGGTTGAGTGCAGAGGGTAAGGGTCGTAGTTCTCAGGGCTGGTAGGTGAACGTACAGGTGTTGGGGGCAGCTGGTGGTGGTAAGAACCCGGACACTGGGGAAGGGGTTTTGAGCTGACATTGGGGGGCACAAGGAAAGAAAGAGCTTTGGGACGGGGGCGGGGGGCTGGCGCAGTAGTGCTCTGCCTGCATGGCTACGAGCGCCTGGATAGAGTCCGCTTGGTGCGCCAGGATGCTTATCAGCTGCTTTGTGCTTTTCTTCCTGGCCGCTGCGTTGGTACTTGGTGGATAAAGACCACCTTAAGGTCGCTTCAACCTCCCTGGCCACACTATAGCAGACCTTAAGGTGGCCATCCTGCAGCAAAAAAAGGTTCAGGACCAGACTCCAAAGAGAGACTGCTTAGCTTCAGTTCATCTGCAAATTTGACACCATCAGCTCAGGATTAAACAAAGACTGTGAATGGCTTGCCAACTACAAAACCAGTTTCTCCTCCCTTGGTTTTCACACCCCAACTGCTAGAACAGGGCCTCATCCTCCCTGATTGAACTAACCTCCTTATCTCTAGCTTGCTTGCATATATATACCTGCCCCTGGAAATTTCCACTACATGCATCTGACAAAGTGGGTATTCACCCACGAAAGCTCATGCTCCAAAACGTCTGTTAGTCTATAAGGTGCCACAGGATTCTTTGCTGCTTTTACAGATCCAGACTAACACGGCTACCCCTCTGATACTTGACAGCATTTTGTTTTTAAACGAAAGACCTCCAGTCTTGGTTTATAATCTTCAGGTGATGAAGAATGTACAACAACTCACAGTAAACTGTTCCAGTGGTTATTTGGGACGATTTAACTTCAAGAGAACTAGCTTCTAAAATACATACTGTTCATTTGAATGTGCCTTTCATCCAGGGACCTCAAAGTTGATGTATTAAATCTCAATCTCTCTGAGGTAGCTGAGTTGTTATATGATTAACCATAAAAACTGGGAGCCAGAATTCTAATCCTAGCTCTGGTACATACTTGATGTGTGGCCCCAGGTAAGTAATCCCCCAAGGGTAAACTATGTCCTGGATCTTCCATCTATAAGAGGAGGGAATAACTGCTCCTTGCCATAAATCAGTATGGTCATACAGTGCTATGAAGGTGTAGGGGTGCTGTTTTTAACATATTATTTGCTAAGCGTATACTGTCATTTTCTGAATGGCCAACAGGCACATAATTTAAAGTACTTGTCTACTGTCAGTACCACACCAGTCAGAAATAAAACCCAGTCCTGATTCCCAGTCTCCTGCTGCAATTACTAAACCTTTCCTCACGAAAAGTGATACACCTAGGAGGAAAAAAATACGGAGCACCTCAACAAACGTTTGCCTAAATTAATGATTACTCTTCCTAGAAAAAAGAACGAGGAGTCCTTGTGGCACCTTAGAGACTAAAATTTACCTGGGCACAAGCTTTCCACTTCAACAGATGCATGCCTTCCTAGCAAGATTCTGATTCTCTTATTTTAAAGGTAATTAGAGTTCATGAAGAGGTGCAATTCCACATTAGCTTGCCTCTTGTTTACATTCCTTCCCTCCCCCTTCACAACTATGCAGATGTCATTGTCTCTCCATTTACTGTAATCAGTCAAGGACAGAGAGTTAAGAGATCAGATTACCTTCTTGCTAGGGTTTCTCTTTCTCCTGGACCAGTAACACTGCCTCTAAGAGGAAGGGAAACATCAGCTGCAGATCCAATTTTCCACTAAGCAAAAGAAAGTAATGCTACTGTGTCCAATTAGGACTTATGGGCATTACACAGTTAAGTCTATAATGCCACAGACTCTCTCTTCAATGAGCCGAGTACCAATATCAGTAACCAACACCTTATCTCTTCTTAACGTGGCACCACCTACATACTGTTGAGAACCTGAACTCTGGCAAAGGCTTACAGTTCAGCATGCAGGAAACGGCAAGAGCCGCTCAGAGTCCCAAACACCACCTCAGAACTGCTTTTATTGTAAGACCTTTGTAAATCCGTCATTCACTGAGCACTGATTCCTCACTATCCTTAGGCAGAGTGGGATCTTTAACTTACAGAGCCATCTGCTTTCAATAAACAAGTTTCTGGTCAGAAAGAGAGGGACCAATGCTCTCCATTAAATGCAAGAGATCCAACTAGTTAGTTCCTACTACCACCCCATTCCTCGGACCAGAAGGTGGCAAGAATGCCACGGAGACAAAAACCTTTTAAGAGAGAGCACCAAATGCCTCTAAAGGAATGCTCAGGTCAATCCACAGTCAGCCTCAACTAGATCTAAGAAAGGATCTCTTGAACTCCTGGACCAGGGGAGGGTGTATGTATAATGTCATTCATTCCCCTCCCCAAACCAAGAAAGCACCATGTTTTTAGGCAGTCTTTCAGTTTCACTTTCAAGTTCTGGATACCAAGAAAATCATACAGAACGGAGGCTAAATTTGAGCTATTTCCTGCACTTCTTCAAAATAAAGCCACTACCTTTATTTATATGGTGTTTCTAGCCATGTTGACCTTTGCAGGCTCAAAATTCAGACACTCTGGAGCAGGCTGCTACATCCAGGGAAGAACAGACAATAGAAATCATCTTCTCAAAAATATAAAGCCACTATCTATATCACATTCAAATTAAAGAAAAATAGCATTTGGACTTGCTAAATCCTTTAAATTAGAAAAAGATTATCTATGCCCAGGAGAGATTACAAATTATTTTTAGCCTGGAAGATTTTAACAGACTAATGGGTTTATCTAGGTTTGGTGGATTAAATAAAGCCTTGCCATCTAATCCAATCCAATCCAATCCAATCCTAGGTTCCTAACCAAGTTTTGGCACCCCAGCCATAAGAATTAAACAGTTTATGGCATGCAGTCATTTGGGACATTCCACATTTACCTGACAGGAGTAAGATACTTGACATACTTCACCAGTAGTGAATTGAAACTGCACTGCTGAGGTGAAATGAATCTAAGCTGTTAACACAACAAACCAGGAGCTGTGGCTGCAACTGAACTGTTCTTATGGAGGCCAAATGTGTGTGTTTCTCGTCAGTTGTCAGATAATAGGTGTCTTACCCCCACCAGGGGTCTAGGTTTAATTCAAATTCTGATTAAGCTATTTTACCTAATGAGAAAACTATAGACTTGACTGATTAACATTCAAGTCTCATGCAAGAATGTTAAAGTTAATAATGCAAAAGGAAAGCACACACTCTAAATTCTCCAGTGCAAGTGCAAGGCTTGCAATTAATTTTTTTTTTTAAACAAGGAAATGGAACATATTTGCTCTACAGTCACTGAAACACACATGGGACCTCACGATGACATTTTTAAGAGTAGAACTAGGTCCTAAAATATTTGAATATTCTTTCCATCTTCAAAACTTGGGTTGAAAAATTCTGTGCCAAAGCCAAAAGGGATTATGAGGCAGTGCGCACAGCTTGGAGGGTTGCATTGTTCGTCTCCAGTGTGGCAAAACTGAAGAAAATTTGAGATTCAGCCTCTAACTTCAACATCCACTCAGTGTGCAGCAGCAGTCAAAAAAGCAAACAGAATGTTGGGAATCATTAAGAAAGGGACAGATAATAAGACAGAAAATAGCACATTGCCTGTATATAAATCCATGGTACACCCACATCCTGAATACTGTGTGCAGATGTGGTTGCCCCATCTCAAAAGAGATATACTGGAATTGGAAAAGGTTCAGAAAAGGGCAACAAAAATTATTAGGTGTATGGAAGAGCTGCTGTACGAGGAGAGACAAGACAGACTGGTACTTTTCAGCTTGGAAAACAGATGACTAAGGGGGGATATGATACAGGCCTAAAATCATGACTGGTGTGGAGAAAGTAAATAAGGATGCGTTATTTACTCCTCATAACTCAAAAACTAGGGATCACCAACTGAAATTAATAGCAGTTGGTTTAAAACAAACAGGAAGTATTTCTTCACACAACGCACAGTCAACCTGTAAAAGCAGCAAAGAATCCTGTGGCACCTTATAGACTAGCAGACATTGCGGAGCATGAGCTTTCGTGGGTGAATACCCACTTCGTCAGATGCATGTACTCACCCACGAAAGCTCATGCTCCAAAACGTGTTAGTCTATAAGGTGCCACAGGATTCTTTGCTGCTTTTACAGATCCAGACTAACATGGCTACCCCTCTGATATTAGTCAACCTGTAGAACTCTTTGTCAGAGGATGTTGTGAAGGCCAAGACTATAACAGGGTTCAAAAAAGAACTAGATAAATTCATGGAGGATAGGTCTGTCAAATCTGGGAATGGGCAGCAAGGGATGGGTCACTTGATGATTACCCATTCTGTTCATTCCCTCTGGGGCACCTGGCACTGGCTACTGTCAGAAGATAGGACAATGGGCTAGATGGACCTTTGGTCTGACCCAGTATGGCCATTCTTATGTTGACACTGCATATGAACCACAACACTATTCCTATTTCACAGAAATGTGTTTATTCCCTAAAAGCAATATAAAAATCTAAAACAAAAAAAATCTCCTGCCAAGGTTTCAAACCCTCATAATGGGGCTAAAGAGTCAAGACACAATAGGGGCATGGAGCTCAGTATTTCAAATAAGATTCTGATTTCAAGGCAGATACAATTAACCTAGTAAAACTTAGTATAGCTTCAAGGCTCCTTTGTGGTAAAGGGACTTTAACCTTTTTTATCTTAACTGCACCTAATGACTCATATCTCGCTTATTATTTACTTCAGTCATTGTTAAACATGGTGGAAAATAAAAGACATTTCAATATGCATTTTTTCTAAATCTTTTCAGTCCTCTGGCTTGAAATTTGTTAAGTTTCACTGTTGGATTCACACCACTTCCAATTTTTTGAAGGATTTATTTTATTTTTTAATCACATGGATGACTGTGCCAACAGTTTGGTGCCCCTCATCAAACAAATGGGTCACTTACTTTTCACAATATAGTAGAAGTTTCCCATTGGGAAGACATTCCCCACAGAATGTCAGAACTACAACTGCAGAGTAAACCTATGGCCCAAAACAAATTTCAGACTTCTGGTCTACTTCACTACAGCAGAGTTTCCTGTCAGCAAGGTCCACTATACTTATGGAAAGTTTTTTAAAAAAAGTTTGGCTTCAAAACCAGGGCCGCCCAGAGGATTCCGGGGGCCTGGGGCTATCGGCGGCAGGCGGCTCCGGTGGACCTCCTGCAGGCGTGCCTGCGGAGGGTCCGCTGGTCCCGTGGCTCCGATGGAGCATCCGCAGGCATGCCTGCGGGAGGTCCACTGGAGCCGCGGGACCGGCAAGCGGCAGGGCGTCCCCCGTGCTGCGAAATTCTGGGACCCGCCGCAGAACTGCCCCGAAGACCCGTGGCGGGGGCCCTCCGCCAGCGAATTACCAGCGAAGCGGGACCTGCTGCCGAAGTGCAGCCCGCTCTTCGGCGGTAATTCGGTGGCGGGGAACCCCTGCCGCGGGTCTTCGGGGCACTTCGGCGGCGGGTCCCAGAACGGAAGGGCCCCCCACCGCTGAATTACAGCCGAAGACCAGGTTGCACTTCAGCGGCAGGTCCCGCTTCGGCAGTAATTCGCTGGCGGGGGGTCCTTCCCCCCGGAGCGGAAGGTCCCCTCCGCCGGCAAAGACCGGGAGCGGAAGCAGCTCTGGGGCCTGGCCCCGCAAGAGTTTTCCGGGCCCCCTGGAGCAAGTGAAGGACTCCATTCCAGGGGCCCCGAAAAACTCTCGTGGGGGCCCCTGGGGAGCACGGGGCAAATTGCTCCTCTTGCCCCCCCCCCCGGGCGGCCCTGTTCAAAACAAAAGAACACATTTAACAATGTATTGAGGTCAACAGACTAAGTTACTTCTAGATTTAAAATCTAACGACTGTGTTCCAATGCAGCTACAAAAATCATACAAAGTATCCAGGTGCTGCATAAGATTTCAGAAGGATTCTTATTGTCTGAGGTTAAAAACTGCAACACTGTAACAAAACTGCTGCAACTGCTATAACAGAAGAAAGATGCAACCTTGATGCTCTGGTATCAAGGCTGCCATTTCATATAAGAATCATGTGGTTATGTGATAGGTGTTTATATTAGGCTTTATCAGGAATTATTTATGTAGACTTTGGATAACTTTAAAATATTTCTTCCACTGGCTGGCAAACAGCTGATAGAGATGGCATTATTCAGAAGGTCCAACTCACTGCTAAAGGATAGAGTTGCTATTTGGTCAGGAAGAAGTTATTCTACCCATGATGAATTTCTTTATCCCTTCTGGTTAACAAATGCACCAGACATTCATTCGCAGGAAAGCAGAGACCAGGACCAGCCAGACCCAAGTTTAGGCAGCTTAATTTCAGGTGAACGAGGATTGTGCTCTAGACCAACACTAATGATAGCTGGGTCCTTATTTCTGAACTGCCTATTTTGTGAGAACATTCAGAAAAGGATATTTTATGGGGATACAAAGTTGTCCGTCTATGAAGCCTATGTTCTCAGGAATTTTTTAGCGCAACAGGCAATATAAGCACAAGCTGTTATTTTATACAGGAAGGCAAGGTTTATTTAATCAACTGCCAGTTCAACTTTTAGTATTGAGAAAGTTATCTTTCCATTTTAGGTTCAGTGTTTCCAATATTCATTAGCAGGTTTTCAATGTCAAAATATGAATGTAATTTACAAAGCTTACTCCACGGATATCCTTGCTTTCATGGCTGAAACAATGTTTTTTTGTTTCCAACCCCTTTGGGGAAAGTGGAGGAGAGGAATGGAAAAAAGATGAGGTTCTCTCTCTCCTTCCCCCAACAAGAGACAGACAGACGCACACTCTTTTAAAGACCAAACATACATTGAATGTAAGCAATTGGAATTCTAAATGGACAGCTGGTATCTGAAGGCGAGCAGAGACGTATTTACATATTTTTATTTAATAAATCCCTATTTTTGAAGTGGCCACTGCATATGCTCAGTTATTTTGTTTACAGGAGGTGGCTTCTAGAAGCCATCATAATTTCCCCCCAATAGTTCCCATGTCCTTTTGGCCATGGAAAGCTATGTTTACCAAAACTACTGCCTGAAATGATCAGACATGGTACTGTAAGACTAGTATGCCCCCTCCTTCACAGCAGGAACAAAATGCATTGCAGGTGAGGCAAAAGCACTACTAGACTTTACCATCATCAACATACTTACAACATTATTTTTAACCTGTTACAATTGAATTAAAAATTTTTTTTACAGTCTGATGTTAAGTGTTAACAAGGCTACCCTTGGAGACTGAAACAAGGAGGAGTCCTTGGGGCACCTAGAGACTTATTTATTTGCCCAAATAAATTTGTTAGTCTCTAAGGTGCCACAAGGACTCTTCATTGTTTCTGCTGATACAGATTAACACTGCTACCACTCTGAAACCTGGGAGACTAAGTTTATCAAGGGGAATAAGTACCTCATCACCACTACCTTATAATCAGACTTCAGAATGCACCCTGAAGGCAATTAAGCAGTCCCCACCACAGCCTGCTGCTTTTTCTACAGCACAAAGACTTGTGTGCTACAAAATTCAGTTACCAGAATCCACTATTCTAAATTAGCTCTAACCAGTGGAGTAGCGAGTGGTACTGTATGTTTTGTTGTTTGTCCAAACAGAAAAAAAGTAACCAATAAAATAAAATGCTACACCACTGCCATGTGGTCAAAAAAAAACAAATCTTGTGGTGCATTTTATCCATTTTGTGGAATTTTAGAAAGTAAACTTGTTAAGAGCCAAGGCACTATCCTTGACATTCTTGACAAATTCCAATACATTGTGCCTCCCTAAATTCCTCCTACAGCTTCAAGGATAGGGTATTCCACTCTTCCTATTCTCAACTATTCCATAGTGTTGATGTGAATTATTAAACTGTTGCCATGGTCCACTCCAAAGGCCACTCACACTTTTTTATTTTTTTTTGGGGGGGGGGGAGAGAGAATAGCCTCTTAATTACCTCTTCATTATATTATGAAGCTGCTTAGCTAATGGCTCTTAGAGAACTTTGAGATCTCGAATGAAAGGTGCTAGATGAGTGCAAAGAATTATTAGTACTCTCGCAAATTATCAAAACTTCAGGCTCCTCAAATCTACTATATTACTGGAATTCTGTTAAATCCACATTTTTGCATCTGAGCTACTAAAACTTAAGACCTTACTGCATGACACTGATAGGGATAGGGATGGAAGAGTCAAAGTTTTAAAAGTTTTCTCTTCCTGTTTCATGAATGATTCAGAATTCTCACTGACTGATAGGAGGACAAGACAAAAATTGATAGAGCATAAGCTGAAATTAAGTTTGACAAGACAATTCGTCAAATAATGTCAACTATTATTCGACCACGATCAAATCTCGTCCAGTATTCCAGCAATGTAGATTGTGGCCTACTTTTCTGATTGCATCATAGTGCCACCTGTTAGCAAGCCTCCTTAAATGTCTCAGTCACTCACTTGACAAAAAGTTAACACCGCCTGTTGAGAAATGAGTGAACTAACCTCATCTTGACTGACTGGAATCTTATAGAACACTACAGTATATTTATATCTGTATATCTTTGTTTGTACACTAGGTCATCAATGTACATGGTAAAAAAGATAACCCCTGCCCTGAAGAGTTTACATTCTAAACTGACTACAACCATACAGAAATTCACACAGAAGGGAGTGGTGGGAGGTAAATAACAGTTCAGTCATTAACCCTCCTCCCTAACTAGAGAAAAGATATACAGCCATCAAGCTCTACGAAAAATTGGCTCTCTGTCCACCTAGTGTAAGTGCATTTAAAAATGACTTTTCTTTTATAGTTACTATGCATTAATTCTCTTTTCTTTTTTAATAACGGCTCTGTCTTAAATAAATTTCAAATTTAAATGCTAACCTAACATTAATAAAAATGTTAAGTATTACTATTCTTTAGAGCAGGGGTAGGCAACCTATGGCACGGGTGCCGAAGGGGGCACGCGAGCTGATTTTCAGCGGCACTCATACTGCCCGGGTCTTGGCCACCCGTCCAGAGGCTCTGCATTTTAATTTAATTTTAAATGAAGCTTCTTAAACATTTTTAAAACCTTATTTATTTTACATACAACAATAAATTTAGTTATATATTATAGACTTATAGAAAGAGACCTTCCAAAATGGTTAAAATTATTACTGGCACGCGAAACCTTACATCAGAGTGAATAAGTGAAGACTCGTCACAGCACTTCTGAAAGGTTGCCGACCCCTGCTTTAGAGCTTCACTTCATTGTGGAATTGTTTTTATTTTTGGTAGTTAAAATAACTCAGGTAAGTAACTTGGGGTTTTTTATAATTAGGCATAAGTATTTAAGGCTAAACCCAGTGGAGACCATATAGTCTTGTTCTTCTTTTGTTATTGTTAGTAACAATAGTGGGGCAGACAATGAAGCACAACCTTTGGAAAGTGGGGAGGGCCCTAGATAGATGCCAAAGGTGAGCTCCTATTCCTCCTACAAGGTATAATCAAAGTAGTTATAAGTACCAGGAGAAAACTGCAATGTATCACACCTAATGCATGTAAGGGTATGTGCTGCTCCTGTGGAGTCTCACAATAAACAAATGTACCAGCTGCAAAATTAAGTCCTTCACACCTTGTCACTCAGTGATCCACTGAAAGGGTGAGATGGGATTCAGAGTCAAGCCAAAATTCTTGACTTCTGGTTTCTAAAGATGAACACAAAAACCCTTCACTCACAAATGCTATGTCTATGTCTACACTAGAGACCTGACAACGGCACTGCTGTACTGATGCAGCTAGCACTGCTGTAAGATCTCTCATGTAGCTGCTCTATGCTGACAGGAGAGAGCTCTCCCATTGACATAATTCAGGGCTTGTCTACATCAGAAAGTTGCAGCGCTGGTGAGGGAGTTACAGCGCTGTAACTTAGGAGGTGTACACATCTGCAGGGCACCACCAGCGCTGCAACTCCCTGTTTGCAGCGCTGGCCGTACTCCCGTTTTGTCTCGGGTGTAGAGGATCCAGCGCTGGTGATCCAGCGCTGGTAGTCAAGTATAGACACTTACCAGCGCTTTTCTTGACCTCCGTGGAATAAGCAGGTATCCCAGCATCACCGAGGAAGCCTCTGGTAATCAAACTGGTCTCCTTCCCCAGCTTGCTCTCGCGTTCCCCGAACCCCGAGCAAGCAGGTCTCCTTCCCTGAGGTTTGCTGGGTGGTTCCGGGAACGCGAGAGCAAACCGCGGCGAAGCTGGTCTCCTTTCCCGGTTTGCTCTCTCGTTCCCCGAACCCCCGAGCAAGCAGGTCTCCTTCCCTGCGGTTTGCAGGGTGGTTCGGGGAACGCGAGAGCAAACCGCGGCGAAGCTGGTCTCCTTTCCCGGTTTGCTCTCGCGTTCTCCGAACCCCCCTTGAAGCCGCCCAACAGCGCTGCAGTGTGGCCACATCTAACACCACTTGCAGCGCTGGTTGCTGTAAGTGTGGCCACTCTGCAGCGCTGGCCCTATACAGCTGTACTAATACAGCTGTAACAACCAGCGCTGCAAAATTTTAGATGTAGACATGGCTTCAGCCACCCCCAACAAGCAGCAGTAGCTATGTTGGTGGGAGAAGCTTTCCTGCCGACATAACGCTGTGCACACTACCACTTATGCCAGCAAAACATATGTTGCCCAGGGAGGGATGTTTTTTCACACTCCTGAGTGTCAAACTTTTCTGACACAAGTGGTAATGTAGACATAGGCTAAGAGTGATCTCTCACAGTAACAGTCTCCTGCTCACACAGAAGTTTGGTCTCCTAAAGAGTAATTTCTGATTAAACAAATGGAATAGTGAGTCCTTAGTTCCAGTAGTCAGGGCTTAAAGCATTTACCCAACATTTACTGCCTCACGGACTAAGCCTCACATCCAGGGTGGAGAGTGCCCCCAAAGCCACTGCAATTAAAGAGTGCTTCATTGTGCACCATATGAAGTAAATTTCGATTTAATAGATTTTATTTAAATGACACTATATATTTTGCTTCCAAGTCTCAGTCTCTTGGGTATCCATTCCCATCTCTGACACTGATTGTCTTAACTACAAGGCACTTCTCCAGCATCCGTAAAATGAGGACTAGACTACTTAACTACTATAGTGGTGTTTAGGAAGCTAAACCCATTAGACTAAAGCACTATGAGCTCCTTGAATGGAGGACAGGATGGAAAAGTTTTCACTCATGGTCACCATTATCTTTTTGTTTTGTCCTCCCTTTAGTATTCAAACATTTTAGAGATATAGAAGGGTATTGCTGCCATTGTACGTTCCTGTCTGAATTTCAGGTATTAGGTTGCTGGCTAAACTACTATACTTAAAAATAAAGGAGGGCTGTCCCCCGTTACCCTCTTTGCTGAAATGCAGTCAAATATTTTAGCTTGAGAGCTAGTCTCAGAGCTGGCATTTTCAGGGGTTTGCTCCATTTAAAATAAGGCAATGAGCTTATCCCTTGATTAAATACATAGCATAATCCACCTAAATCTTGTTAGCTGAGAAGCAAGTCAATCGTCTTGCTAGTCGTAGGTTGTGTTTTATTTTGCTGCCAGGAAAGCACTGAAGACGTCTTACTAACTGAAACCGCAACTGAGAAACTCACCTGCATATTACAGCAAAGGAGAAAGTGCTGAGCAAACAATTCTGAGCAGAGGTTTCAACATTTACTGAAACAAAACAATTCAGTGCATCTGCTGCAGGGAGGTTTAGATTGATTCAAGGCACTGGAGATTGTGGGTTTCTTTTATAATCCCACAAAATGGGATCTATATCTGCAATAGACAGCAATCAGTGAAAAGCAGTGGTGGCTCCAGGCAGCATGCCTGGGGCGGCAAGCCATGGGGGCCACCCTGCCAGTCTCGGCGAGGGCAGCAGTCAGGCTGCCTTCAGAGGCTTTCCTGCAGGAGGTCCCCGGTCCCGCGGATTCGGAGGCAGTTCTGCAGTGGCTAAACCGAATCTGCGGGACAGGCGGACTTCCCGCAGGCATGCCACCAAAGGCAGCCTGCTGCCGTGCTTGGGGCAGCAAAAAAGCTAGAGCCGGCCCTAGTGAAAATATGCAGATTCATCTCAACACAAGCAACATAATATATTGCCTACAGACTGCTTCCTTCAGTGACTGGGGTCTCAATGGCTCTTTGGTGTATCTTAGCTTGGTCAGCATTAGGGATTCCACTGTCTACCTCTTAGTTAGGATTTTCAATAGCTTCACTGAATACAATGTGGGGGGGACGGGTGACCACAATTTTATTAATAAAGAATGGGGTTTGTATGGAGCAGCTGGTATTTAATGGAGGGGAAAACTGAAAGCAAAAATGATGCATTTTTAAGAAAAACAGGAAGGCCTGGTCTCCACTTAAAAATTGCACTGGTATAACCATGTTGGTTAGGTGTGTAACTTTTTTTTTTTTAAATCAGAATTGTCATATCACTAAAAGCCCTAGTATGGACACAGTTGAACCAGTATAAAGATGCTTTATACCAGTGCAACATTCCCCTTCCTGTACATAAATAGCTATAATGTGTAAAACACCTTCATCCCAAGGACTGTGTCCACAGTAGGAGAACTGTACTGCTATCCTGGTACAGTTAAAGCAGTTCAACTTTCTAGTGTGGACAACGCCTAAGTCTTTCTCTTCTACCACATTTCCCAGAAACCCCAGAGACGCTGCTGTACAAGCAGAGCAAGCTGACTCTTATCTCCTCGTCCACGTTGTGAGGGGAATACAGGCTGGGGAGCAGGGAGACAGTCCACTCTGGGAATTCCAATGTTAGTCACTGACATTAAATAGATGATAAAACAAACTGACTAAAAATCCCTTTCCCTCTCAGTTGCTTACCCTTCATTCCTTTGGCTTTTGTGAGGTTATCCTTTCAACAGTGCACCAGTTAGGGTCTTGCAAACTGGACAAGATGAGTTTCTACGAGTAAAAATAATCAGGAATTCTCTCTTTTCAAGCTTCTAAAGAAATAAGAGGCACAAATCCTCTTTTTCCCCTTGCGTTCACTTTCAACATGTTTTTTCCATCTCTATCCTTACAGTACAATTCTACTCTGAAGAAAGCTCCATGTTCCAGTGATTTCTGCAGCAATGAACTCAATGAGCTCTGTTTGCCTCCAAGAATCAAGCTAGGTTCTTTTCTCACTCTTCACCAAGAAAGGTTCCACAAGCCAAATTATGTCCTCTCTATCTGTGGTGTAAAGCTAGTATCTTCACTAGGGCTGCACAGGTGTAACTGGGTGAAAATTGACAAAGAACTCTATTGATCATTCATAAGAAGGGGCAGAATCCAGTTCACTTACAGTTGTGTTGGCTCAGCAGAACTAGTAGGAATAATAAAAAGATAATGACTCACAACAACGTTGCAAGTCATTAAGTCAGCAGATCTGTATTGATGCATGCATCAATACATTAACAGATTTGTTGACAAACATACAAATTTGTATATAAATTAAAGTCTGAAAGTAGCTAAACAGACACAGAGAATGAAATACTTTCAGAATAAGCACAGTATACTTTTTGATGCCTCAGATAAATGAAGTGCAAATTTCCCATTCAAAAGAAGGATCTATTCTCAGAATAGGCTTGTTTAAAAGGAAATTGCTTTTGCACCAAAATGTTGCATATAATGCATCTGGTCTCAGCCCTGGTCTACAATACAGAGTTTGTAAACTTTTGTAAGAGTTCGTAACTTGCCCACTACACCGACTTAACTCCACCTTCATGGAGAGGCATAGTGCTTAAGTCAACGTAGTTAAGGTCAATGCAGTGTCAGTGTAGACACTGCACTGCTTACACTGACTGTTGCTGCCTTTCAGAAGCCATCCCAAATGCCCCAAATTGATAGTGAAATTGGTGCAAGCACTCCTGGTGAGGACATGAACAGTTGACACAAAGAGCGTAGTGTGGACATGCAAAGCAAGTTTAATTACTGTGTGGTAGTTGTAGGTCTAAGTAACTTAGGTAGACTTAATTTTGTACTGTAGACTTGCCCTCAGGAATGTAACTGCATGCTAGGTACTTCTTCAATGAAGTGTTTTTAATCATAAAATATTAGGGTTGTAAGGGACCTCAGGAGGTCATCTAGTCCAACTCCCTGCTCAAAGCAGGACCAATCTCCAAATTTTTACCCCAATTTCCTAAATGGCCCTCTCAAGGATTGAGCTCCCAACCCTAGGTTTAGCAGGCCAATGCTCAATCCACTGAGCTATCCCTCCCAGACACTTTAAAGTTTGAGTGCTCTGAAAACTGAGGTCCTGAAGAGTCACACTCCTCAGCTACGTAAATATTGCTCCCACTTTGCAGTAACCACATCCAGTTAGCCTGAGTCTAATCATGTGAGCTCAGAAATGGAAATAAATCCAAGCTTCTACACAGCATTCGCAGCACTGATGCTGGTTACTGCTGTCAGCCAGACACATTCTGAAAGCTATCGAAAGGATTCAAATTTATTTAATAAATGTAGCATACTATGTGGGTTCTGTAATCTCAATGACCTTGAAGAGCCCATAAACACAGGTGGGGAGGGAGATCACCACAAACTGATGAACAATCCTACAGACAGGCATAAAGAAAAACTTCAAAAGGACAATTTTAAAAACAAAGAAGGAGATAACTTGTATCTTTTAATCAGATGCACAAAGCAGTTCCTCTTGGAGAAACTCTCCTACGTAGTATGCAGGGTTCTCTAATCATTTGCTGATGTTACAGTAATGTTCCTTTGGCATCTGTATCTCCAGCTGGAGTATCTAAGGAGAAGGGCTTCCTGGAAACTAACCCTGCATGATAAATTACAGCACTGCAGAGGGATTTCACTGCTTTGGAGACTGCTGCTGTAACAGACTTCTCTGACTCAGCAGCTGAAAGGGATGCTGGGAAGGAAGCACAAAAAAAGTCATGCATTATTAATATTGACTCTAGCAGCAGGGTGTGAGTTGGAAAAACACTGAAGAAACAAATGACTGCAGAACAAGACAAAGCTACATCCATTTAAGCATTTCACACTATCCTGTTTACATTTCCCATTTGGAATCTGCTATATAAGATACTTCACTCTGGAGTCACACCTGGGGGTGATGGGACACACACACTGAGGGCTTGTCTACATCAGAAAGTTGCAGCGCTGGTGAGGGAGTTACAGCGCTGCAACTTTGAAGGTGTACACATCTGCAGGGCACCACCAGCGCTGCAACTCCCTGTTTGCAGCGCTGGCCGTACTCCCGTTTTGTCCCGGGTGTAGAGGATCCAGCGCTGGTGATCCAGCGCTGGTAATCCAATGTAGACAGTTACCAGCGCTTTTCTTGACCTCCGTGGAAGGAGGAAGCCTCTGGTAATCAAGCTGGTTTCCTTTCCCGGTTTGCTCTCTCGGTCCCGGAGCCACCCAGCAAACCGCAGGGAAGGAGACCTGCTTGCTCGGGGTTCCGGGACCGAGAGAGCAAACCGGGAAAGGAAACCAGCTTCGCCGCGGTTTGCTCTCTCGGTCCCGGAACCCCGAGCAAGCAGGTCTCCTTCCCTGCGGTTTGCTGGCTGGCTCCGGGACCGAGAGAGCAAACCGCGGCGAAGCTGGTTTCCTTTCCCGGTTTGCTCTCTCTTCCCGGAACCCCCCTTGAAGCCGCCCAACAGCGCTGCAGTGTGGCCACATCTAACACCACTTGCAGCGCTGGTTGCTGTAAGTGTGGCCACTCTGCAGCGCTGGCCCTATACAGCTGTACTAATACAGCTGTAACAACCAGCGCTGCAAAATTTTAGATGTAGACATGGCCTGATATCACCCAGCTTTAAGAGTTCCTGTCACAGTGCCTCTGATCAGCAGGTGATGCACCTTTGCTGTGAGGGCCCACAGGACTTTATTTCTCCTGGATCATCTGGCTCAGCCTCAATACTGAAAACAGAAGAGTTGGCCAATGCTGCTTTAATTTGGGCTTTTTCTCATTTTGATTTACATCTGTTGTGACTATTTTTAACTGCATTATATGTCAGCATGAGGCACCATACAGTTATTCTTTTATTTGCCTTTTATTCCACTACTAAATCCCCTTCCAGGCTCATGACCCCCAGCTTTTCCTCCCAGTTGTGTCCAAGAAGCCCGTTATGTCACGAGCTTGAGGCATTGCATTAGCCACACTGTAGACAGCTCTGTCTTGAACACAGACTAGTTTTATGTAGGGAGAAGCAGACAGTCTATAGAAGAAAATCACATTTCCTTCTTCAAGGTCACACATGAAACACTGAATACATCAGCAATAGGTTCCCTTTTTGGAATCACAAACTACGACTCTAAAGGCCAAGTCCCTGGATTCTGCAACACATGCAAGACTGCCACTAAACTTGTGGAAGAAATAATGCAGGTCAGCCCCAAATTTAGCACTGGCAATAAAATATTAGACAAATATACCAGAAAGTTGGTTTGTTATTGGCCAATTCAATACCCTCAGCTGGGGAAAGGGGGGGGGGGAACCCAAAACACACCAATCTTGATTTTGCTTTCAATTCTCTCCTGACCCTAAAAATCCACAGGCATTTGTCACAATAGATGGCAGATCATCAACATTACCAAAGAGATGAGCAAAATACATCATTTGTACATTATTCATATGCAACAGGATGATAATCTTAGCCAAAAGGCCCTAATAAAATAGCAGGTGCTGAAATACATACAGGTGCTCCCTTCACACACAGGGTGCATAAGCAGGACACAATCATCACCTGACTACCCAGTGACTACATTTAAGCTTTTTATTGTTCTTGTTCTTCTATAGGTCTTGTACCTTTTTCCTATGTGCTTTGGGCATGTTAATACACACACTTCTTGCTTCACCCTACACCTAAACATTTAGCAGGACAGGTGTTGACACACAGCAACACTACAGCAGGTTAGCACAAGAAGCAAAGACGACAAATAATTCCACGCTGATAGATGTTGCAATGACAACTTTGTATGTAAGCCACTGAGTCATCCTAATTTTCACAGGGGCCTATAGATCTCTTCTTGTAAGAAAAGAAATTCAACTGCCTATTGACAGATTTAAACATATCCACAGTATGTTCTTGGCCCTTCTGTTAAATGTCTACACTGTAATTAGACACTTGCAGGTGGCCTGTGCCAGCTGACTTGGACTCACAGGGTTTGAGGTAAAGGGAGGTTTAATCGCGGTGTTGACGTTTAGGGTCAGGATGCAGCCTGAGCTCTCTGAACCCTCCTCCCTCGTAGGTTTCTCAAATCCAGAAGTCTACACCTGAGTCAACTGGCATGGGCCAGCCACTTGTAGTGTAGACATATCCTAAGCTACAAAGCCATGACACTGGCAACAGCAAACAGATGGGAGCGTAATGCAACACCAGTATCTGTTTCAGTAGCACATGATAAATTACTGTTGTATACTAGGGGCTCCATAATCCATATCAGAACTGCTCAACTACTTGCCAGGAAATTCCCCACCCACGTAAAGAAAGAGCCACACTTCAAGGCCTTCATACATACACAATCTTACCAGAAGAAGAAAGAATAGCCCTCCCTGAAGAGACATTTAGTATATAGTTTGGAACCACAATCTCCAGAGAGGTATTCAATATTAAATTTTCAGCCATCCTAAAGTTGTCCCATACTATCATTCCATTGCATTGTTTGGTAATTTAGGCCTTTGTTTTTAAGAGGATGTTTACAAATTCCTATCATTTGTAATTTTAAAAAACTAAATAAAAAAGGATCAATTTAATCATTCCCCAGCACTGTTTACAGCTCAGAAATTAACAGATTTAAACAGCTAGTAGCTAACAAAAATCCAGAAAAAAAACACTCTGTGCAAGCAAGTAGCACACAAAAGTGACCTCCACAAACTTCAACAAACAAGTCAAAAAAGGGGGTGAAAAGTGAGAAAAGTTTAGCATAACATACAAAGTAACTCAAACTCTCCATCACCACAATTGGAACACACTGATTTCACAGAGCTGGGAATGTTGGGGAACTTGTAACCCAGACACAGATTGTGATGTGCAAGATGTACATTTGGTCAGTCCAACCAATAATGTTTTGAAAGTTACGCAGATGCCCTGCTGGCCTCCAACTTGTTCCCTTCCAGAAGGCTAGCTGGGGAAGCTGACATTCCTCTGACTCAATGAGCTTTAACATGAGCTTGGAGTTGTAGGCCTACCAAGGAAGTGCAAGCAGCTAGCTATATAAACGTGATTCTCTTGGAAATTGCTTGACCTACCGCACTACTGTAGTATCAAATGGCTCAAGAGCTGGATGGATATTCTCCAATCTCTCAGGCCATGGCTACACTAGAGAGTTGCAGCCTCTCCAGATGAAAAAGTTAAGGTTTTTTTAGAAGCAGTGGTTGTGGATAGGCATGCAGGTGCAGCAAACATTTAGCAAGATGATTTATTAGGTGGAATTTGACACCAACTTTGGAAGGCCTGCAGGAGGAGTCCATAGCAACACCTTAGGCTTATGATGTGTACTGCAGCATCACTCAGCCCCGGAAACCTAAAGAACATGCACCATGCATACTGAAGCTGCTGTCATGAGGCAAAAATCTAGAGAACATTATTTCAGAGAGCGATTCTAAAGGTGGCTCTCTCAGCTTTGAAAGGATCATGTTAAACTTCCCCAACTGTAGGATGACTATTGGAAGGTTTTAAAGTGCAGCATGACCTTCGTGAACCTGATTACAACTTCCATAATGCTGAGAGATCCAACACTACCCAAATTAACTCAGGGAACTAACATAATCCTGACAGGCTGTAGCTAAGGACAGATCTTTAACATCCACACAGCCTCATCTTAAAGTGGCATTGGAAAAACATCATAACAGTTCCAGGAAGCTTATCTACCTCAGAAAGATGAAACACTAAGATAATCATGTCAAGATTTTACTCTATTTCACACAGACTGTAGGTGTTTTTAGAGAGACTTAGACCTTTAAGACACATCCCAACAGAGGATGAGAACATGTGCGTTTTCAGATTAACTATAAATGACCACAAAAAGAACAAACTGGAAATTCTCCATTACAACTGAAGTTAGGCCACAGTCTCTCTGCCTTTTGAATGTTATGCAGTAACTACACACTCCAGAGGCATTTCCTACGGGGACTGATTACATGTACAATCCTTTCATTGCTTCTGGGACTATTCCAGTAACAGATTACGATTCATTTGTGTATCTCCAGGGATACTCTGCTTGGGAAGTTACATCACACTTCAATTATTATTTACATTATCATAGTACCTAAGAGCCCTGGTAAAAAGCCAGAAGACCATTGTGCTAGGCACTAGAAAACAGACCAAAAAGACAGACCCAAAAGCTAGCAGAGGCAGTCTTTGCCTGCAAAATAAAACAGTTCCAGAAAGATCCAGGAATCCTATAATTTCTTGGAACTGTAACTTTAATGTAAAGCGTGCTAGTTCAACAGGTCCAAAAAATAGGAACCATATAGACTACATCACCATCTTGATCCCAGTCAGAACTTGTGGAGTTTATTCTCCACTCCACCATTGGGAAACAATTTATCTTTTTGTGTTTCAATAGCCTACTGTACAAATAAAGATAAGTTTCAAGATGTCTCTAAGGAAGGAATTACTTTACCATTGATAAAGTACTTTGAGCTCTTTATGTGGAAGATGTTCAAGTATTATCACCACCACACAAATGCTTCACTGTTCAAAGTATAGCTAGCCAGATGGAAAACCTGGTATGGAAACATCTCTCTTTCTAAGGCGCTCCGTCTAATCAGCAAATTAGTTACACACACAGAGCGGCCTTTTATGAGTCCAATTGTTCAGTGACAATTGTTTTTATCCTGCCCTTAGACAACTATCGCATTTTCTCTATTTGAATACCTGTGTAAGCACTGTGCTTGGAGGAATAATCCATAAGAGTCCATAAAACATCAGCTAGATCGAAATGCACATCAATAGTAACACATTTATATGTAGGCATGTGTGGCCTTTCCACCTCAAAAATCCCACTGTTACCATTCACCCACTTCCGTTCAGCAACTGAGACCCTCAGAAATTTCAGATTGCTTAGTTCTTAAAGATTCATGCTCTGTTTGGAAGTTAAACTTTGCCTACATTATGGCACTGATACAGGAAAAGTCGCAACACACATATAGATCCCTATATTTTCATCTCCCTTTCCCTTCCGACCTAGTCTCCAGGGTTTGCTTCCGACACTGTCTGAGTTAATATAATTAGTCCACCTGGAAAAGACAGACAGTGGGCTCAGAAAACAAGTCAGCAGTTGCCAGACCCTTTGTCTCCACAACTGTAGCCACCTGAATTGTCCAGGACCCTGGCTGACACTGCAGCCTTCCGTGCCGTCAGTTCTAGTTTTTCAGCCTCCAAGACAGCTTATTATTCAGGCATTGATGGCCACAGCTGTGATTCCTCTGCTTCTCTCAGAAACAGGAGGCTGAAGTTCTCCCATAGGGATCCACTGATGCCATAAAAACACAGCTACACCACGCAGTCTATTTAGGAAAAACCCCGAGTGAACCCAGCTAGGAAAAAGCACTCTTGCAGGTAGAGAGAGATGGGCATCAATCTCATAGGCACTGAGTTTTTTTTCCACCCTCAATCCTGAGGGTGTTCCACCCCGCTCGGCTCCAAGGCCCTGCCTTCAGTCCACCTCTTCCCATCCCAGCTCCCCAAGGCCCTCACAGCTCTCCACCTTCCCCCAAGCCCCTCCCCCAGGCACCAAACAGCTGTTCAGTGGCACACCCAATCAGGTGTGGCTGGTGGGTGCTGAACACCCACTATTTTTTTCCCCCAGGGGTGCTCAAACCCCATAGCATCCACAGAGTCAGTGCCTATGACCAATCTCCAGAGTTGAACTACTTGTGGTAGGCTGTTCATGGAAGATACAGAAAGTTGTTTCCTCAGTCCACTCAGGACAAAGTCTGGCAACATTCAGGAAGAAAAGTAATCCATGTCTGTTTACACTGGTCAGAGAGCGATTTGGCACAATGCTAATTGTGAACAACATCTGATTTCGGCATGCGTCCCTGGAGGTAATTATGATGGATTCAACCACTGTTTTGAAATTATGACATTTCTACAGGTTATTCATTCATTTTGCAAATAGCAGAGAGCCAAGCACAACACTACAACTGGCTGGACAGTAGCAATGCCATATAAGGCTTTGCCCACTGCATACTGTTGTGATAAGGCTTTGATCCACATAACTGTTTTACAAGAAAACCCACGAAATAGGAAGCTACTGTGGCTTATTCTATTAGCCTGCATGAATTCCACCTGATGGAGAGAATACAGCAAAGAAGAACATAAGAATGGCCATACTGGGTCAGACCAATGGTCCATGTAGTCCAGTATTCTGTCTTCCTATAGTGGTCAGTGCCAGACGCTTCAGAGGCAATGAACCGCGCAATCATTCAAAATTATATATCCCCTGTCCTCCAATCCCAGCTTCTTCCAGTCAGAGGTTTAGGAACACCCGGAGTCTGTGGTTGCACCTCTGACCATCTAGGTTAATAGCCAACGATGGATCTACCCTCCATGAACTTATCTAATTCTGTTTTGAACCCTTTTGGCCTTCACAACATCCCCTGGCAATGAGTTCCACAGAGTGACTGTGCATTGTGTGAAGAAGTACTTATGTTTGTTTTAATCCTACTGTCTTTGTTGGGGGACCTCTGGCTCTTGGGTTTTTTATAGGGGGTAAATAACACTTCCTTACTCATTTTCTCTCCATCATTCATATTGGTATAAACCTTTATCATATCACCCTTTAGTCTCTTTTCCAAACTGAACAGTCCCTGCATTTTTAATCTCTCCTCATAGGGAAGCAGCTCGGTACCCCTAATCATTGTTGTTGCCCTTCTGTGTACCTTTTCTAATTCTAATAGATCTTTTTTTGAGATGGGGCAATCAGAACTGCACACAGTATTCAAGGTGTGGGTGTATCATGGAATTATATAGTGGCATTATGATATTTTCTGCTTTATCATCTATCCCTTTCCTAATGGTTCCTAACATTGTTAGCTTTTTTGACTGCCACTGCACATTGAACAAATGTTTTCCGAGAACTATCCACAATGACTCCAAGATCTCTCGAGTGATAACAGCGAATTTAGACCCCTTTATTACATGGTTTCTGTTTTTGTAGCCCCTCTAATCTCTCTGAGCATTTCACAGTCAGTCACCATCTTGATCAGGTGGTCAGTAGTATATTCTTACTGCTGTACACTTTTTATTCAAGAATATGGTTTCTAGCCATAGAGATTCTATGGTACAGTTGGATTCATTTAGATTTTTATTATATTTGACTTCTTTCCTTCACACTGTGCCACTCCCATACTAGTATGACCTACTCTGTCATCCCCACATATTCTGTATGTTGGTATCACCGTGTCACATTGATTATCGTTGTTCCACTAAGTTTCTGTGATGCCTATTATACCAAGATCTTCATTTAATATCAGGCACTCAAGTTCACCCACCTTAGTATTTAGACTTCCTGCATTTGTACATAAGCACTTATAAAATTTGTCAATATTTAGTTGTCTACAGTGAATATCTATTTTTACACTATTTAAATCTACAATACTGAGCACCCAAAAGAAATCCAAGTCAGATAACACTGTTCAACATAACTGACACCTAACAGGCATATTAAAAAACACCAGTAACTTACATTTTTATTGAGCCTGGTATCCAAACATGCAAGTCTTTAGCCTTGCCAAAAAGAATGCTCCCAACTAACGTATGTTAAGAAAGAGAGAGAGAGAGAGCTGTAGCCCTGACATCCTCTGTCAGGCTACATCCAGACTACCCGCCGTATCGGCGGGTTAAAATCGATTGCTCGGGGATCGATATATCGCGTCTCATCTAGACGCGATATATCGATCCCTGAGCGCGTTTATATCGATTCCGGAACTCCATCAACCCCAACGGAGTTCCGGAATCGACAGGGAGGGCCGCGAACATCGATCCCGCGTGGTGAGGACGGGTGAGTAATCCAATCTTAGATATTCGACTTCAGCTACGTTATTCACATAGCTGAAGTTGCGTATCTAAGATCGATTTCCCCCCTGTAGCGTGGACCAGCCCTCACTTGGGTATTAAGACACACTGGCTGCAGAAGCAATGCTTGTAATAACTGTGTGTAAACATGGCTATAGTGTAGACAATTCTCGTACCCAATAGTAAGAAATGGCTGAAGTGGGTCTCCTTAGTTGCATGTTCTTTTAAAAGAAGAGAATCTTTAGTCCTAAAATTAATCTCCGAGACATAAAGCTGGGATTATTCATCATGTTTGTCGTCAGTCTTATGCCATGCTTAACATAGTACATCTGTTAACTCTTAATTCTACCACTGAGCAGCATGCTTAGGTAAACCAAGTATTTAAAACTACTCAAGCATTCTGTCCAAGAGTTTTGTACTGTTGCTCATTTCAGTGATAGCTGGCAATAGTAAGATCCCCAGTGGATTTCATGGAAATCTAGTTCTGTTCCTTTATCAGGGTATTAAAAAAAACTGTTTGGGGGTACAGTGCTTTTTGTTTGATTTGCTTGGGGTCTTATTTATTTTTAATTTTTTTCAGAGGGCCAGGTAGTGATCAATGATACCTCCCTGGGAGTCAACTAATCTGGATCTACATTTGTGACCATGGTGAATTAGAAGACTAAACTAACACAAAATTACTGATGCCCATGGGGCAAAGGATGCTCAAGTGCTGCTTGTGTCCTCATTACTGATTTTGCCTTGGGTACATTTCCTGGAGATTTCTCTCCCCCCCAAGTAAGAAACAAACAATGACTGATGTCTCTGATGCCCTTCCCTCTTTCTCTGCTGCAGTAATTCTGGTATTCTTCTTTCACATCTCCACTTATCTCTGAAGGGGCTGAACCTGACCACCTCTTTATAGGACTCAGCTCACCTTATTGTCTCTCATTGCAAAACAGAGCTCAAGTTACAATTCACTTTTTCCACACTGCTAATAGCTCCTGAGCTGTTTCCAATGGCAATGCTTACCATCGCAACCCTCCAAGTCTTGTCAGCTATGCCCAGATTCCCTCACCACCTTACTGTAACATTTCCACCACTAACTGCGGAGCACTTGAGATTTGTCAGAATGATACATTATACAATTAAACAGTATCACATTTGACAACAATTAAGTGAGACATTTTACAGGGAAGGACAACAACAGGTTAAGAGCAATATGTAGAATGGCACATTAGTAGCAATTGTGTAATTTTAGATTCCCTTTTATTGCGCTACTGTTTATTGAGAGAAAATGTCTAAGCACTGGACAGAAAAGAGAAGGTGCACTCAAGAACTTTGCTACCATGCTAAAACCAAGTTCTTTGTTATTTTACCATAACCAGCGTCCCTACTGATGAGTCTGGAGCAGACATCTGTTATCCACTATGTTTGGAGAAGTAAAAGTGAATTACAACTCTACTAGATAGAAAGGGCTTTTTTAACCCAATGATTTAGCTTCTCTGCAATTTCCAGGTTCAGCCAAATGAGATTCCCAATGCAAGCACAGGTTTGAAGAAAAACCTCCTGTCAAAGGCAAAATCTGAAGGAAAACACTTCTGGAATACAGAAGGCAGTACACAATTACAATGTGAAGGCCTTTCCTAAGCATTAAGGTCAATGTAGCAACAATCCTGAAAAATAACCAAAAACAAGTTGTTGGAGATTCCTAACTTAAGGTGAAAATGCTCAAGATGAACAATAACTGACTCCACAACTGATTTGTGAAAGCACTGCTATTACTTTGAACTGCGATAGAAAGTTGGAATGTTACTCCCTAATTCCTGTTAAATTTCAAAACTGCATTTGCAAGAGAGGACTACATTTTTAGGAGAGCTAAACTAGCATTTTGACTATACTAGCATAAAAACCACACCGATTTCTACAGCAATGGCTCAACAAGCAACCAAAAATGTGATAGTTAAGGAACACACAGTGCAACATAGATTAAAACTTAAAATAAAACTGTTTAGCTCAAACTAAATCTGTGCTTTTGAGAGGTGTGCGTGTGTAGATTTACAACTCCCTGCTTCAGTGTTGGCTTCTGTGTATGTATGCAATTTACACAAATCTACTTCTGGGCATGTGTCCCACTGAAATTGTGCACTATTCTTAATTGGAGGACGCAAGCGTAGACTTGGAAACAAAGTTGGAAAACCCTATTTTCAGAACTTTGGGAGCAGACTGAAGGATATGGATGTGTGGTTCTCTTGTTTATTGCACAGTTAAAGCCAATGCAGTTGCATTTTGTGATTTAAACCACATTTGCTTTATGGCCCTTATTGAAGTTATCAGCTAGACACTGAAATAAGACATGTTCTGAGAAGTAAACAAAAATGCGTCCTATGATTCTCACTAGCATCCCTTTAACTTATTTATTGCCCTGAGTAGTTTTACCGTAAGTCAATAAAAACAGACTGCTCTTTCAGTAAGGAGCCCAAATATGAACTGGTGGCTCTTTGGGCCTTTGAAACTCTGTCTTTAACAACCAATCCATGTTAATAGTGCCGCTCAGTTTACCATGAGGCATAATGCACAATGGCAATTAATGGTTATGTGGTATTCTCTCTAATAACCCTTTCCAAACCAGAAACAAGATAGTGACAAGAAAGAGCTGAATATTAAATTTCACAGCAGGGGTGGCTCCAGGCACCAGCACAGCAAGCACGTGCCAGGGGCAGCAAGCTGCAGGTGACGGCCTGCCAGTTGCTCTGAGGGTGGCAGTCAGGCAGCTTTTGGCGGCATTTCTGCAGGAGGTCCGCCGGTCCCGCGGTTTCCACAGCGGGTACGCTGAAGGTGCGCGACCGGCAGATCACCCACAGAACTGCTGCCGAATCTGCGTGACCAGTGGACCTCCCACAGAAATGCTGCCGAAGGCTGCCTGACTGTCATGCTTGGGGCGGCAAAAAACAGAGCCGCCCCTGATTCACAGGTTTCTTGGGGTGGGGAAAAACCCACTGGATTTATGCAATCAGCAGAAGTAAATAGTTCTTATGTGGGCCGGGAAGGCAGATTTTATTTAAACACGTGTGTGCACGCAAAAAGTATTTTGTTCAAGTACCAAGGAGAATTAGAGGTTGGGTGTGTTTACATTCATTCTTTCACTCTGTGCAGGCTCTAGCTTGCAGGATGCTAAGGAGGGTAGATGGTTTCATGAGCAAGGATGTTTTGTCAAGAACAGGAAAGGGTGGGGCTACCCATGGTTCAGAGGAAAAAAACAGGGGCAAATCCAAATCCCAAGAACTTCAGGTTCCTCATGAATACCTGACAAGTTTGTCTATTTCCAACAGAATTTGACCTTTCATTTCCCTAGGTTTGCCAACAATACAGTCTTGAAGTTCTTTTAAGGATTTCCCACTATTACAGCAAAAATGTTAGTGCTAGCCAAGCTGTCAGCATTTAAACCATATTCATAGATTCCAAGGCCAGAAAGGACCATTGTGATAAACTAGTCTGATCTCCTGTATAACACAGGCCACAGAACTTCCCCAAAATAATTCCTGGAGCATCCCTTGTAGAAAAACATCCAACCCTGATTTAAAATTCACTGATCAAGAAATCCACTCTGACCCTTCATCAATTGTTGCAATGGTTAATTACCCTTGCTGTTACAAATTTACACCTTATTTCCAGTCTGAATTTGTCTGGCTTCAATGTCTTGCCACTGGATCACATTATTCATCAGCTAGACTGAAGAGCCCAGTATCAAATATTTGTTCCCCCATGTCACCAGGCTGTAATCAAGTCACCCCTTAACCTTCTCTTTGTTAAGCTAAATAGATTGAATTCCTGGAGTCTGTCACTATAGACAACTATAGACAAATGGTTGCGTAGATCTGTTCAGAGGGGTTAGACACTACCTAAAATGGTGGCAGCCACTTGAAGTTCACTCCCACAATTACTCTCATTGGTTGAACTGTACCAGTGAGATATTTCCAATAGCTTAAGGAAAGGTCAATGCTAAAAAGACAGCTCTTCTAGTTGTGATGGGAACTGTCAACATGCAAATACACCAACAAGCTTAAATAGCACCAAGGAAGTGTGAATTGTCCTATTAATTCAGAAGAATGTCAATGAACATGCCAACTGAAGCCTTGTCTACTCTAGGCCCATGGAAATTTTACAAGCAATTAACTAGTTAACTCAAGCAATTAATGCAAAACAAATTAACTAGATTTTAAAAATTTCTTATGCCCCTTCATGCTTTGACTTGCAGATTACAAACATTTGCACTGTAAAAAAAAAAGAGTGCAATCAAAACTATAAAGTGAGCACTTACACTTTGTATTCTGTGTTATAACTGAAATCAGTATTTGAAAATGCAGAGAATATTCATAAAGATTATTATAAATTTAAATTGGTATTCTGTTATTGTTTAACTGTGTGATTAAACTGTGATTAATCATGACTATTTCTTTAATCTCATGATTGTGAATATCTTTTTTAATAGTTCCACAGCCCTAGTTTTTTTCACCATTGTCCCAATTAAATCTCATCAGAGCAAATTTAACTGACATTGTACTAGCAGCCCATCTACACAAAGCCCCCCAGTATGGCTCACACCAGTGCAACTGAACCAGTGACAATGGTGGAAAATTTTAATTAGAAATTCTTTAGAGCAGTCAAGGCTAAACGGTGAAATTTTCAAGAACTTTATTGTATTAACGTATGCACAGCTTGGTGCACCTAATTTGCATGTGCACTGGTGACAGCTGGAGGATTTACAGTTGAATCCTGCCCTCCTGCTAGCCACAGCATAAACAGGCAACCCCCAACATACTGTTTAACAGAAGGGGGCTAGAACATTGAGATCTTAAGATTCTCTGGCAACTGGAAAAAGGGAGGCCTGAAGAATGGACACTGAGGGCAACAGCATCCAGAGAGATCCCAAGGGACAACCAGAAGAGAGAGAGTTATAGGAAGCTAGGTATCATACGAGAAAAGAACATTGCTGGGAGTGGAAGAGATGGAGAAAGCAGAGAAGTGCATCTCCTGGAAAGTGTCTCCTTGCACCGAGGGTGAGAGGGGATCAAATCCTACCAAATTCTCTCAAGTAATTCTTGCATCTCAGACAATGACTAGTTAGTTGCAGAGGAGAGGGTGTGGGTTTACCTTTATTTCTAAAGCACGCATTCACCTAGTATTCCAGACACATGAGGGTGATCCGATAAACACGGAAATGTTTCGAGGGGAGGAGGGCACACATGGTCAGAAGTGGGGTCCTCAGCTCATGCTACACAAAAGAGCATGAGACCACATTAACAGTTTTATCTTGCCGCGAGGCAGGACTCCCCATCCAGACTAACTGGGGAAGAAAGTCTCAAAACTCTTCCCTGCACACATATGGTATTGATGACGACAACAGGTAGGCGGACTCCCCCATTGTCACTCCAAAAGGGGGGCGGGAGAGGAAGAGAAGACACCTCAGGAACTTTACTGTTTCTGCTGATGTTACCTTGAATGTTCTCAGATGCTATGGTGATGGATGACAGAATAAAATTTTAAGATATGGGTGGGCGCTCAGCTTCTCTGCTGCCAAGATGCACAAAACAACCTTGCCTACCCAAGACAGGGCTTTCAAAACTACTTTCTGGTTTTTGACCCTGGAATTGGCAATACTAACTCCATTCCCTAAGCACGGGCTTACATCTCCTTTAGAATTAGAAGTATCCTTACCAGTGGTTTTAAAATGTGATCAACTATTAAGTATTGCTTTAATGTAGACAATTTGCAGAACTTGGTTGTTTTCTACAAAACCTGGTCCAGTACCTGAGGATGCTAGTCATTTATTAGCCTCATTAGTGCCAATGAATTATTCTTTTTGTCTCAAGATTTGGAATTAACCTAGAACAATGTTTTTCACCCTTTCTAGAGCAGGCAGCCCTTTATTCAAAGTCCAATATTTTTAGGACCCCCCACGTTTACTGTACAAGTCAAAGATGTACAAATAATGATAAGCCTGGACGATTAATCTGTGTGCATGTTTCAAAAGGCTGACAGAAAGTACTTGAACTTGACGGGTCAGTGCATGAGGGGAGAAGGGAAACAAAATTTTATTTGCTTTAGGTAATACAATTTTCAATGTCTCATGACCCCCTCAATTGCCTTTTGTGATCCCCTTGGGGGTTATGATCCATCAGTTGAGAAACACTCATCTAGAAGCACAGGATCAAGTAGAATTAACCAATTTTACTGCTCCTTGTTTTTGAGACAATAAAGCAATTCAGACCAAAAAACAAAAGGATAGTGATATCTCTAACACTGCAATACTTGTTAATACAGTTAATTCTTGATTTTAAAACTTAACTTTCAGGTTCAAGGTTTGCAATTTTGATCAGTTGAGGCCAGCAGGTCTAGTCAACAATGATGATGCAGGATCAGATCAGAGTTAACAGCGTTTTTGTCCTGGTGTCAAGTATCAGGAGGGTAGCCGTGTTAGTCTGTATCCACAAAAACAAAAAGGAGTCCAGTGGCACCTTAAAGACTAACAGATTTATTTGGGCATAAGCTTTCGTGGGTAAAAAGCGTCACTTCTTCAGATGCATGGAGTGAAAGTTACAGATGAAGGCATTATAGAATGACACATAATGCCTGCATCTGTAACTTTCACTCCATGCATCTGAAGAAGTGACGCTTTTTACCCACGAAAGCTTATGCCCAAATAAATCTGTTAGGCCTGGTCTACGCTACGATTTTAGGTCAAATTTAGCAGCATTACCTCGATTTAAGCCTGGACCACTCCACACAATGACTTTTTTTTTTTTTGACTTAAAGGTCTCTTTAAATCGATTTCTTTACTCCACTGCCGACGAGGCGATTAGCGCTGAAATTGGCCTTGCCGGGTCGAATTTGGGGTAGTGTAGACCCAATTCAATGGTATTGGCCTCCGGGAGCAATCCCAGAGTGCTCCAACTCAGATGCACTGGCCAGGTAGACAGGAAAAGGCCTGCAAACTTTTGAATCTCATTTCCTGTTTGGCCAGCGTGGCAGGGTGCAGGTGAGTGCAGATCTCATCAGCAGAGGTGACCATGATCGAGTCCCAGGATCGCAAAAGAGCTCCAGCATGGACCAAATGGGAGGTATGGGATTCTGCTCGCCATATGGGGAGATGAACCCATGCTAGCTGAATTCCATTCCAGTAAATGAAATGCCAAAACATTAGAAAAAGTTTCAAAGGGCATGAAGGACAGAGGCCATAACAGGGACGGAAAGCAGTGATGCATGAAAATTAAGGAGCTCATGCAAGCCTACCAAAAAACCAGAGAGGCAAATGGCCACTCCAAATCAGAGCCCTGAACATGCAGCTTCTATGATGAGCTGCATGCCATGCTAGGGGGTGCAGCCACCACTACCCCAACCCTGTGCTTTGACTCTGTCAATGGAGAATCACACAACACGGAAATGGGTTTGGGGGATGAGGAAGATGATGATGAAGAGACTGAAGATAGCTCACAGCAAGGAAGTGGAGAAACCAGTTTCCCCAACAGCCAAGATATGTATCTCACCCTGGACCTGGAGCCAGTAACTCCCAACCCCACCAAAGGTGTGCTCCCAGACCCTGAAGGCAGAGAAGAGACCTCTGGTGAGTGTACCTTTGTAAATGTTACACATGGTTTAAAAGCAAGCATGTTTAATGATTAGTTTGCCCTGGCATTTGCGGTCAGTACAGCTACTGGAAAAGTCTGTTAATGTGTATAGGGATGGAGCGGAAATCCTCCAGGAACATCTCCATAAAGCTCTCCTGGATGTACTCCCAAAGCCTTTGCAAAAGGTTTCTGGGGAGGGTGGCCTTATTCTGTCCACCATGGTAGGACACTTTATCACGCCAGGCCAGTAGCACTTAGTCGGGAATCATTGCATAACAAAGCATGGCAGGCAGCGTACGGTCCTGGTATTTGCTGGCATTCAAACAACATCCATTCTATATCTCGCTGTGTTATCCTCAGGAGAGTGATCTCACTCATGGTCACCTGGTTGAAATAGGGTGCTTTTATTAAGGGGACATTCAGAGGTGCCCGTTCCTGCTGGGCTGTTGCTGAACAGAAATGTTCCCTGCTGTTAGCCACGCGGTGCGGGGGAGGGGTGAAGCGTGAGTGATCTCTCGCTCCAAACTAGCAGGCCCTCAATACAAGAGGCAAAATGCAACCTTGTAACAAAAGCACGTGCTGTGTAATGTGAACAGCAAGGTTTAACATGAAACAGTGTACTCGTTCTCTAAGTGTCTTTTTAACTATCACTCTCCCTTTTCCTCCACCAGCTGCAAATGTTTCTCCTTCCCAGGGGCTAGCGAAGATTAGAAGGCAAAAAAAAACCACACTTGGGATGAAATGTTCTCTGAACTCCTGCTATCCTCCTACACTGACAGAGCACAGCAGAATGTGTGGAGGCAGACAATGTCAGAGTGCAGGAAAGCACAAGAGAACGTGAGGACAGGTGGCGGCCTGAAGAGAATAAGTAGCGTCAGCTTGCTGACAGAAGGCAAGAGTCAATGCTCAAGCAGCTGGAAGATCAAACTCATATGCTTCAGTATATGGCTGAGCTGCAGGAAAGGCAGCAGGAGCACAGACCGTTGCTATAGCCCCTCTGTAACCAACAGCCCTCCTCCCCAAGTTCCATAGCCTCCTCACGCAGACGCCCAAGGACGCGGTGGGGGGGCCTCCAGCCACCCAGCCACTCCACCCCAGAGGATTGCCCAAGCAACAGAAGGCTGGCTTTCAAAAAGTTTTTAAGTTTTAGAGTGCAGTGTGGCCTTGTCCTTCCCTCCTCCCCCACCCCACTCGGTGCTTCCCTCCTCCCCCACCCCTCCCGGGCTACCTTGGCAGTTATTCTCCTATTTGTGTGATGAATTAATAAAGAATGCATGAATATGAAGCAACAACGACTTTACTGCCTCTGCAAGCGGTGATCGAAGCAGGGAGGGGAGGGTGGCTAGCTTACAGGGAAGTAGAGTGAACCAAGATGGGGGGGAGGGGTTCATCAAGGAGAAAAACAGAACTTGCACACAGTAGCCTGGCTAATCATGAAACTGGTTTTCAAAGCTTCTCTCATGCACACCATGTCCTCCTGTACTCTTCTAACCGCCCTGGTGTCTGGCTGCACGTAATCAGCAGCCAGGCGATTTACCTCAACCTCCCATCCCACCATAAATGTCTCCCCCTTACTCTCACAGATATTGTGGAGCGCACAGCAAGCAGTAACAACAGTGGGAATACTGGTTTAGCTGAGGTCTATCCAAGTCAGTAAACTGCACCAGCGTGCTTTTAAAAGTCCAAATAGACATTCTACCACCATTCTGCACTTGCTAAGCCTATAGTTGAACAGCTCCTGACTACTGTCCAGGCTGCCTGTGTACAGCTTCATGAGCCATGACATTAAGGGGCAGGCTGGGTCCCCAAGGGTAACTATAGGCATTTCAACATCCCCAACGGTTATTTTCTGGTCTGGGAAGAAAGTTCCTTCCTGCAGCTTTTGAAACAGACCAGAGCTCCTGAAGACGCGAGCGTCATGTACCTTTCCCAGCCATCCCACGTTGCTGTTGGTGAAACGTCCCTTGGGATCCACCATTGCTTGCAGCACCATGGAAAAGTATCCCTTGTGATTTACGTACTGGGTGCCCTGGTGCTCCGGTGCCAAGATAGGGATATGAGTTCCATCTATCACCCCACCACAGTTAGGAAATCCCATTGCAGCAAAGCCATTCACTCTGACCTGCACATTTCCCAGAGTCACTACCTTTCATATCAGCAGCTCTTTGACTGCATTGGCTAACTGCATCACAGCAGCCCTCACAATAGATTTGCCTACTCTAAATTGATGCCCGACTGACCAAGCTGTCTGACGTTGCAAGGTTCCACAGGGCTATTGCCACTCGCTTCTCAACTGTGAGGGCTACTCTCATCTTGGTATTCTGGTGCTTCAGGGCAGAGAAAACAAGTCACAAAGTTCCATTAAAGTGTCCTTATGCATGCCAAAGTTTCGTAGCCACTGGGAATCATCCTAGACCTGCAACACTATGCGGTCCCACCAGTCTGTGCTTGTTTCCCGGGCCCAGAATCGGCGTTCCACAGCATGAACCTGCCCCATTAACACCATGATGTGTACACTGCC